>NC_133659.1:214216243-214841243 GCF_037893015.1 Macrotis lagotis | reverse complement strand
CTTTCCTTATCCCTTTTAATGAGATCTATTTTTGTTTTAGTTTTGTATAAGACCAGCATTGCTACACCCAATTTTTTTTCACTTCTGCTGAAGCATAATATATTTTGTTCCAGTCTTTTACCTTTACTCTATGTATATCTCTCTGTTTCAAATATATTTCTTGTAAAACAACATATTGTAGGGTTTTGTGCCAGTGCTCTTTCCACTGCGCCAGCTGCCCAGGATTTTGTTTTTTAATCCATTCTGCTCTCTGCTTCCATTTTATAGGAGAGTTCATTTCATTCACATTTACAGTTAAGATTATGAACTCTTATGAAGATTATTTCCCTTTATACAATCTTTTCCCATTTATATTTTTTCTTTCCTTTCCTCTCATCCCTCCTCACCAATGTTTTACTCCCTTTCCCCTTTAACTTTTCTTTTCAATTTTAAATTTAACTGAACATTTACTTTTGCCTTCTCTTTTTTCTGTTACTTTTTCTTTCTCCCTCTACTTCCCTATAGGGTAGGATAAAATTTTTAAACCTAATTGGAAATGTATGCTATTCTCTCTTTGGATCAGATCTTTTGAGAGTAGGATTTACTTGATGTTCTTACCCTCCCTTCTTTCCCTCTATTGTTATAGGTCTTTTGTGTTTCTTCCCTCTATTGTTATAGGTCTTTGTGCTTCTTCATGTGGTATTATTTATCTTTAGCATTCTTCTAGTATAATTCTTCTTTTCATGTCTTTATTGTTTTATTGCTTTAATCCTGTCTTGTACCCATAATCCCTCTGTCAAAATATGCTTCTTTTATCTGTCCTTGTAGAAATATCAAGGGTTAATCAATTGTTTGAATGATTGATAAGCAACATTGCCTCATTGTCACTTCATATTTAGCCTTTGTCTAAGTATACTCCCTTCTTCTGTTCCATTAGAAATAGACTTCTCAAGAATCACAAATAACATCAAATTATAATCAATTTATACCACATCCTCTTTTCAGATACTCTTTAAAAAACCCAAATTTTGCATATAAAGCAAAATTACTTGATGAATCATTTATATCCCCCCTCTAAATTCTCTCCCTCTAATTGTAGCTAAAGTTTCAAGTAAATCAAGATCATCTTATGATTTATGTATAGACTCTTTTTTTTAGGTTTTTGCAAGGCAAATGGGGTTAAGTGGCTTGCCCAAGGCCACACAGCTAAGTAATTATTAAGTGTCTGAGACCGGATTTGAACCCAGGTACTCCTGACTCCAAGGCCGGTGCTTTATCCACTATGCCACCTAGCCACCCCTATGTATAGACTCTTTAAGTACACTCACTTCTTTTGGTCTCAATAGAAATACAACTCTCATAAGCAAAATCACTTCATGATCCATTTATACCCATACAACCTAAGTACACTCTCTCCAACCCTCTTTAACTAAAGTACTTTAACTAAGTACACTCTCTCCAACCCTCTTTAACTAAAGTACTAACTAAAGGATCATCACATTCATGGTCATGCATATCCACATAATCTCTCTAAGGTTTTTTTTTTCTTTTAATTATCCTAATTTTCAAGAAATACAAATATTATCTTCCCTTGTAAGGATGTATCCAATTTAATGTTATTAACTAACATTTCCCCTGTTTACCTTTTTTATGCATCTCTTAAACCTTATATTTAAAGATTGAATTTTTCTGTTCGGTTCTGGTATTTTTCTCAGAAAATTTTGAAAGTCCTTTATTTCATTGAAAATTCATCTTTTCCCCTAGAAGAACAGTCTGAATTTTTCAGGGTAATTGATTCTTGATTGTAATCTAAGGTCATTTGTCCTCTGGAATATCATATTCCAGGCCCTTCTATCCTTTAATGTTGAAGCTGATAAGTTCTGTGTCATTCTGATTGTGGTTCCTTGATATTTAAATCACTTCTTTTGGGCTGCAGGTAGTATTATCTTCTTTAGCTGAGAATTCTGAAATTTGATTACAATATTCCTTGGAGTTTTTTATTTTGGGGATCTCTTTCTGGAAGTGAGTGATGGATTCTTTCAAAGACATTTTGTCTTCTTGTTCTTTGGTTTTAAGGCAGTTTTCCATGATTATTTCCTGAAAAATATTTTCCAGGCTCTTTTTTTTTATCAAGTCTTTCAGGTAGAACAATAATTCATAAATTATCTTTTCTGGATCTATTTTACAGGTTGGTTGTTTTTTTTCCTAAGAGGCACTTTACATTTTCTTCTGCTTTTTCAGTCTTTTGGTTTTGTTTGATGTAAACTTGGTGTCACATAGAATCATTAGTTTCCATTTGTCCAATTCTAATTTTTAGGGTTTTATTTTCTTCAGTTAGCTTTTGTATTTCCTTTTCCAATTGATTAATTTTACTTTAAAATGAGTTGTTTTTTCCAGTTCATTAATTTTACTTTTTGATGAGTTATATTCTTTACCTAGTTGGTCATTTTTACTTTTAAAGGAATTGAATTCTTCAGTTAATTTTTCATAATTCTCTTACATCATTCTTTTCTCCACTTTTCTTTTTCCTCTCTTTTTTTGGTTTTTAAAATCTTTTTTTGAGTTTTTCCAAGAAGTTTTAGATTTGAAGTCATTTCATAAACTCCTTTGAGGTTTCACATGTAGGAAATTTATCACTGCTTTCCTTTTCTGCGATGGCATTTTTATTATCTTGCTCTGAAACTTTCTGTGGTTAGCATTCTTTTTGATTTTTTTTGTTCGTTTTGATAGTTGACCTCCACTTCTGAGTACAAGGAGTATAGTCCTACATTTTTTTTTTTTTTTGCGCTGGGCCAGGATCTGGACCTTGGGTTATTGCTTGCCAAGGTGTTGCATATGCAGAAGTCCTTTATTCCGAGGTTTTCTTTGCCTTGCAACCCAGTCCTATCTGTTGCACTATCATTCTAAGGGCTTGAACTTTGTCTTCTGATCTGGGGTTGGGGCCCTCACTGCTGGTCTGCTGTCACTCTGGCTTGTTGAGATGGGACCTGAGCTGTGCTGTGGCTAAGAGCCTCCCACTGACTTTCCCACTCTCTCACCTATGTTGGGCTATACTTCCCCCTTTATCCAGAAGACACAGACCTTTAGTGAAGATACTCCACAATATCTTGAGTTGAGAACTTGTTTTGCCCTTTTTCTTTTTGGTAGAATCTGTAGCTTTAAGGTCTGTGTAGAGTCTTCATTTAAACTTGATTCAGGAAAACCTCCAGGAGCTTCCTCCTAGTTTCACGTTGCCATCTTGACACTGCTTGAGAAGTCATCACTCTAGCTTTTAAACAGTATTTATTTTTGTATATCAGATAGGGCATTTCTTTGTATTTGGAGTCTTAGAAGACCAGTGTTCAAATTCCACCTTAACACTTTACTGGCTATTTGACCTTCATTAATCACTTCATCTTTCTGAGCTTCAGTTTACAAATCTATAAAATAGAAATCATTATTCTTCAAATGATTCCTATTAAATGAGAAGTAGTATCTACTTCACAAGGCCAATATAAATTCAAATGCAATAATGTATATAAAGCATTTTGAAAACCTTAATATTTACAAAATGTGAAATATTATTATTATATATATTTAAGCAAAACCAAGAAGAGAACTGGGAAATTAGTTTGCATTTTGTATGTCTTTTAGATCTACTAGCTTTAAAAGATCATGGTATCATATATTTAGAGGTGGAAAAGACCTTATCCTGACCAAAGTTATAATTTTATAAATGAGAATAGAGGACCATTGAAGTTAATTAAGTATCTTCCAGAATTTGAATCCAGATGCTTTGACTCCAGTTCCTATTCCCTTCCCCACTTAAGTTGATTCTTCCTGTGAGATATAGCCTCAAGTTAAATGCTTTGTGAGAGAGAAGAGGTGTGGAGGAGTGTGTTCTGAATCACTTGATTTTGCTTTGTGACTAAATAAAGTTCTAACTTGATATATCTGACTAAACTAGGAGCCCAAGCACTCCTTAAGTTCTTTCTTGTTAATTCTTCCACATGTGGGTTAATCTTTACTTGCTGAACGCTGTTTCCAAGTTTGCAGATTGAGGCTTATTGCTAGAAACTAGCAACATTTTTTTGAATCTCCAAGGAAAGAGTTGTTAATCAAATCCCTTTTAAATTGCATACCTTGGGCTATTAAATTATTGGGAATTAAAATTTAGGAGATTGTGTGAGAATGTTGCTGCTAGGACAACACTACTATGATTTAGGAGACTTAACCTCATTGCTTTGACCACAGGCTTCAGTTACTACTTTGGAATTCCTTACAGCCATGACATGGGCTGTAGCGACACCCCTGGCTTCAATCACCCACCCTGTCCAGCCTGCCCACCTGCACCAGCTCTATTGCAAAGGTAATATCTGCATATGGGTCCATAGAAATGGAATGAAACAGAAGTCCTATCTTCTCTCTTGCTGCTTACTGGAGAAAGCAAACAGTAATAGTGTAGATATGAACTGTTTACAAAGTGCTTTTCTTAATTCAATTTAATTAGCACTTACTGAACCTACCTTTCTTTATGCGCGAAATACTTTGCTAAGGGCTGGGCATACAAAGACAAAAGTAATAAAAATAATTCTTCCTGCCTAGGAACTTTTATTTGACCAGAAGTAGGTGTCAAAAAGAACTATATTCAGCTAGGACATGCCTTTTCCTAAATGGAAAAGTATAAATCAAGTGATAATATTCTTTTTTCACAGTCACATTACTTGGGAAATTGTATAATATTTGGTTAGAATCATGGGATATCAGAGTTAAAGGAAGCTTTAGAGATCCATCTAGTCTGTCTCCTCATTTTATAGGCAGTTCAACTGAGTCACTGCAGTGATTTAGTTAAGATGACCTAGCTGCTATTTCCTGTTCCCTTCTATCTTTCATTATATGTTTCCATAGGTTTGTCCCCATGCCTGAGTAACATCCCGAGTTCCTTTCCTGAGCCCAATCTCCCCAATACTTTGTATTTACTTTTTTTATATTTTGTACTGATTTGTTTACCACCTCCACCCCTAAGTAGACCTTGAGTTCCTTGAAAGCATAGACTTTTTTCTTTTCATTTTTGCCTTTGTATGTTCAGCACAGAGTTGGATGGGCTCAGTAATTGCTAGTTGAATTGAAAGATGCACTTTTTCCTTTTAAATGGCCTTATGGAAGCCTGGGAGTCAACTAATACATATATATATATATATATATATATATATATATATATATATATATATATATATATATATATATGGCATTGGGGTTAACTGGCTTGCCCAAGGCTACACAGCTAGGTAATTATTAAGTGTCTGAATCTGGATTTGAACTCAGGCACTCCTGACTCCAGGGTTGGTGCTCTATCCGATACATCACCTAGCTGCCCCCATTAATTTACTTTTAATAAATAATGAAGCCAAACCAAAAAAAAAACCCAAACTGTTGCTGTTGAATGAGGCCTTACACAGAGGTTCTTAAAAGAGAGGATCTCAGTTATAAATATGAATGTTTGGAAATCCATTCAGTCTGTCTTTTCCTTAAGCTTGGTCCATGGTGGTTACACTAGCAGACCTTTTGGTCTCCTTCATAAAGAAAGATTCAATTGCAAAATTCAATGCTGGGATGTGTGTGTCTGTGTGTGTGTGTGTGTGTGTGTGTGTGTTTGTGTGTGTGTGTGTGTATTTGTGCAGAACATAACACATACAAAATTGTTGCCAAGAAAATGGTCTATAAATCTGAAATCAGGAAAGAAATATAATCTAAATGATAGAAGCAGCACAATATACTAAGTAGACCAAGAGTAAGTCTTCAAGATAGGAAGACCTGAATCCAAATTCTTTTTTTATATAAATATTTTGTTTTCCAGTTATATACAATAATAGTTTCTACCTATCATTTTTTTGGTAATGTTTTGAATTTTATAATTTCCTACCCCCAACCTCCCTTCCCTCCCCCCACCCCCATCCTCCCTTCCCTCCCCTCACCCCCCACAGAAGGCAGTCTGTTAGTTTTTACATTGTTTCCATGCTATACATTGATCAAAATTGAATGTGTTGAGAGAAAAATCATAACCTTGAGGAAAAAAAATATAAAAGATAGCAAAAAATTACATACTACATAAGACAACTTTTTTTTTTAAATTGAAGGTAATAGTTTTTGGTCTTTGATTAAACTCCATAGTTCTTTCTTTGGATACAGATGGTATTCTCCATCACATTTACCCCAAACTTACCCTTGATTACTGAATCCAAATTCTAAATCTACCCTAAGATATTTACTTTGTGACCTTGGAGAAGTCACTTAATTTGTGACTGCCTCCATTTCCTCAACTATAAAATGGGGATAATAATAATAATAATAATAAGTTATTTTAAGAATCAAATGAGATAATAATTATAAAACACATAGCACAATAGACCCAATAAATGCTATTATCTCCCTCCCTCCCTTCCTTCTTTCGGTTCCTCCCTCCCTCCTATGTAAAATGAAGTGGGATTAGACAGTCTACAAGATCCCCACTAACTCTGACATCCTTTGATTCTGTGATTATTTAATTCATAAAACCAAGACCAACAATAGTAATTGGTGAAGCAGAGTTATGAGTGTTTCAAGCATTCATCCCAACAGCCTGGAAAATATATACACTTACTCAGGATGAACAAATATATCTTCCCTGGGGAAGCAGAGAATAGGAGTTGGGTTAGACATTTTGGGCATGGCTGGTAAATATCTTGTGTTTATTTACATGACTAGATGAAAAAAAACACTTCCCCACAAGGCTACAGAATGACTTTCCTTATCACAATGAGTAAAATGAGTGTCTGTGGATTCTACACAGCAGCCCTGAGAAAAACTGTTACTCTGCTGTGGGCCTTCCTCTGTATGAGAACCTCAACATTGTGGAGCAGCCGGTGAACCTCCTGAGTCTTGCAGAAAAGTTTGCAGAGAAAGCCGTACAGTTCATCCAGCAGGCAAGGTAGGCATTCCACTCCAGCTACACACTGTGGTCACTTTGATATTTAAAGAGATCCATGATTTCTTTGGTGTGGTGGGTCTTCCCCTCCAATGACTCAGTTTCTCAGAAGTCTTCATCTTAGCCACTGAGTTGATGACCTAAACCAGTCTGACTAAAAAATCTTCTTCATCTAGTGATTGCATTTGTTCTTTGTTTATTAAGCTGGGCTGGGCTGAACTTTGGATGACAGACACACAGAACGCTGTAGACTACACCCAAAACCTTTCCAGCTTGTAAAGATCTCTCCCAGCCTTACCCTTTTGCTGTCACAGTTTTCAAAAAACCAGGCCACCTCCCTACCCTTAACTACCAGTTCCAGGGGACGCCTCCCTTTTCCTGCATAAATTCTGAGAAAATATGGGACAAAGTAGGGTTTGTTGTAGTAGGTAGAGTGATTTGCCTATCACTCTACCTTTGGAGGTAAATACAATCAGCTTTTGGCTCTGAATCAGCAATGAGAATAACTGGATTCGAGTCTCAGCTCTGCCGTTGCTGAAATTCATCTCCCTGCGTTTTTTTCCCCCACGTTCTTTTCCTGAAAAATGAGTGGGTTAAACTGGGTGGACTCTGTAGTCCTTTCTAGCTATCATATTCTATCACTTGTGCTTATTTGAGGTGAAAGAAAGGGTCAGATGGTACTAGAAAAGGCAAATCCCATAATTGTGTATATTTTAGATGGCTCTGGCTTGCCAATGAAGAGATAACCACAAATACTTATTCTTAGATACTCTGACCCTATCATCACTCTGATGTCCTGTTGGTGAACCTCAGTTGGATCATAAAAAATCACAGGAACTTGAGGAGCTCAGGTGTTCCGGGTTGCTTCTAGGCAATCTTAGAGATAAGAACATGAGCTTCTTGAGGGGAGGGAGAGTTTCTTTGTTATCTCCTGCGAGCATAGCTCAGAACTATTGGCAATTGTTCATTTTGACTTTCAGGGTTATCTCTGCTTTTTTTTGAGTCATAAGAGTTTTTTGGTCCCAATTCTCTTTTTCCTCAAAGGGTTGATTTAAGCACATGATAACCTGAGTAGGCAGTGCAGGTGGTTCCAGAGATTGAATGTTATTGGTTTTTAGGATCTTTGGATAAATATTCTGGGTTCATATGGCCATTATTGCTAGGAATCTTCAGAAAAATCTCTGAATAAGCAAACACATCTTTTGAATAGAATAGTAAAAAAAAATAAATAAAAGCAATACATGTTGAGTTTGGTAAAATAAATGGTAGATGCTTAATAATAAATATTTGCTGTATGAAATAGTTACAAATAAAAAGCTTTGGGGAAGCTGCTGGTTCTCCAAGATTGAGATTAAAGAAATGAAAGTCATAGCCAGGGGCAGCTAGGTGGCGCAGTGGATAGAGCACCAGCCCTGGAGTCAGAAGGACCTGAGTTCAAAATCAAACTTCAGACACTTAATAATTGCCTAGCTGTGTGACCTTGGGCAAGTCACTTAACCCCATTGCCTAATATTTAAAAAAATTAATTTAAAAAAGAAAGTCATAGCCAGCATGGAAACCTTAGATATAATCAAATCAGCCACTTCATTCACTTTATTGAGAAGGTCTGTGGCAGAGTACAGATTAGAACCTGGGACTCTTGAATCATTGCACTTGCTGTTAATGTTGACTCTTTTAGATTACCTGTGATTGCCCTCTCTGATATACCTGTACACTCTTTGACTTGAGTGTGGACCTCTTTATCCATCTTTGGTCTATATAAGGAAGACATGCTCTGTATGGGGTGGTGGTGGTGGTAGCCACTATGTGACTTTGACTAGGATTGCAAAGTTGTTGATGATTCAGATGATACAGTGACATTAGTAGATATGCTGAGGGAACCTTGTTGATTTTTAAATTTTTAAATTTAAAATTTAAAATTATTTAGCTATTCTCTCCACTGATAAAGGATAATAACCCTTCTATAATTTGGGAGTGGTGGTCTTTGAGACTTGCTATGGCTTTACCAGACAGAGCTTTCTATAATAATAACAATAATAATAATAAAATAAAGTTTGTATTTATATGGTATTTTAAGATTTATAAAGTACTTTACAAATATAATCTTATCATTCTTATAGCAACTTAGAGATAAGTGCTATTATTATTCCCATTTTGTAGAGAAGGAAACTGAGGTAGTTAGAGGTAAAGTGACTTGCCCCGGGTCATAACTAGTAAATGTCTGAAGTCAAATTTGAACTCAGCTCTCTCTGTTTCCAGGACCAGCACTCTATCCACTGTGCCATCTTCCTGCTCTTCTTTCTTAAAGAATCATGGTTCACCTACGAGGAGGTATTAGAAGAGGATTTAAGTGGGGTTTAACTAGTGTAGATAACTGAAATTAATTCCCAGGCCTGCCAATCTCCACAGAATCTGACAAAAACAAAAAACAAATGAAAAACCTTATCCTTAATTTATGTAAAGTTAATACCCTGAGCCTATGGCAAGCTAGGTTGTTGTGGTCTGGAAAAACTGCCAAATTATACCTTGATAAGACCATAGGGAGTATGTCAAATATTCAGAATAGGAGTTCATAGAAATTAAAATTGGGAGGAACCTTGAAGATTATCTATACCTGGAAGTCAGGAGTTAAAGTGTGACTCAGACACTATCTATGTGACCCTAAGAAAATCATAGAACTTCTGTCTGCCTTAGTTTCCTTAAGTATAAAATGTGAATAATAACTAGCATTTAGCTCATAGGGTTGTTATGAAACCAAATGAGATCAGAATTATAAAGACTGAGCCTAGTGACTGGCATATAATGCCAAATAAATATGAGCTATTATTTTTAGTAGTTGTTGTCTTTTAGTCATTCAGTTACGTTCAGCTCTTTTGTGATTCCATGAACCATAGCATGTCAGACCCTTTTGTCTTCCACCATCTCCAGGAATCTGACTAAAGGAATTCTGTGTCAATGTTTGAGCTATGTAAGTGATCTAGGAATGGAGATCATCTCAGAGGGAAGGCTCTAGCATTGGATGAGGGATGATGACCAGAAAAAGCCTCTTAAAGAAGGCAGGATATGAGCTGAATCTTGAAAGACTCTGGGGAGCCAGAGGCAGAGGTGAAGGGAATGCATTCCAGGCATGGGGATATCCATGATAAAACTACAGAGAATTAAGAGATGAAGTGTTGTGTGAAAGGAGCATCAAGAAAGGCCGCTGTTAACTGAATCATGAGGAGAAAATAGTACAGAGAGGGAATGAAATATAAGAAGGCTGAAAAGGTAGGATGAGGCCAGGTCATGAAGGGTTTTCAAAGCCAAATGGATTATTTCAGATTTGATACTGGAGATAATACAAAGCTACTAGAGTTATTGAGTAGGGGAAGGGGATAACAGAGCCAGGCTTAATCTTTATGAATATTACTTTGTCAGCTGGATGGAGAATGGAAGGGAGTGAGGAAAAGTAATAGTGGGGGTGATAGGACAAACATGAGGTGATGAGAGTCTGTTTTGGGGTGGCAAGTCATTAAAGGAGTGATATTGCAAAGAGAATAGATGGGTCTTAGCAACATATTAGATATATGTTGTGAGAGTTAGGAGTTAAGGATGACACCTAGGTTATAAACCTAGGTGATTAGGGGAGTGGTTATGCCCCTGATAGGAACAGGGAAGTTGGGAAAAGGGGAGAACAGGAAAGATAGTGAATTCAGTTTTGGATGTATTGAATTTAAGATATGGAATATGTCCATAGAGGCAGTTGGAGACGTGAGACCAGACTATAGGAGAGGTTAGGATTAGATAAATAGATGTGATAAATGATAAATAAGATAAATGATCTGATCTTGATAGAGAAGTTAATTGAACATATGGGAGAACCAAGAAAAATAGCGAAGAGAAAGAAACAAAAGCTTGGGGATTGAGCCTTAGAAAACACTTACAGTTATTGGATATGACTTAAATGAAGATTTAACAAAGGAGAGTGAAAAGGAGCTTTCAGACAGGTAGGAAGAAAATCAAGAGAGAACAGTAATAAAAATCTAGAGAGAAGAAAGTATCAACAAGAAGAGAATTGACAGTGTTTTGTTTTTTACTCATAAAAAGTTATTTGATGCAATTTATATTAGGGTTGCTTTTTGCTAAACATTTTCTTTAAAAAATGTTTAATTTATTTGTTTTTAGAATTCTTTTATTTTTAAATTTGATTTCCAAATTTTTCCTAACCTTTCCCATATCGCTGAGAAGGCAAGCAAAATATGAATTATACATATGATAGCCTGCAAAACATTTCTGATGTTAGCATATTTTTTTAAAAAAGAAAGAAAATACAAAAAGAAGTTGTCAGTTCTTTCTCTAAAGATGGAAAGCAATTTTCCATCATGAGTCCTTTGGAATTGTCTTGGATTATTGTATTGATCAGAACAACTAAGCAGTTCACAGTTGATCATCACTGCAACATTACTGTCACTGTGCACAATGATCTCGTAGTTCTCACTTCACTTTGCACTTTGGCCATATTTTTCTGAAGCACCCCCCCCCCCCCAACAATCATTTCCCATAGAACAATAGAACACTATCACGGTAATGTGCCACATGGCATACATTTTTCAGTCATTCTCCCAATTGATGAATATTCCCTTGATTTCCAATTCTTTGCCACCACAAAAAAGAGCTGCTATAAATATTTTTGTACATGTATATCCATTTTCTTTTTCTTTGTCCTTTTTGGGATACAGACTTGGGATGTTTTGACTTACAGCTAAAAAATATGCACAATTTTATAGCCCCTTGGTCATAGTTCCAAATTATTCACCAGAATGGTTGGGCCAGTTCACTACTCTACTAGCAATTAGTGTATTATTTTTCTAGGTCTTTATAACAGAAATGCTGCAAATTTTTTGATATTAATTTGTCTATGATAACTTTTAAAATAATATAGTTTCCCTGATTATCTCTTAAGTCTATTTTTGCTTTTGCTTTATCTGAGATCATTATTGCTACCCCTGTCAGTTTTTGATTTAGTGAAAGCATTTTAGATTCTGCCCTAGCCCTTTATTTTAATTCTTGAGTCTTTTCTTTTTTGTTTCAAGTGTTATCTCTTGTAAATAACATTGTTGAATTCTGATTTCTAATACATTCTATCTGCTTCCATTTTATGGGTTAGCTCATTCCATTAACAGTCATAGTTATGATTGCTAACTGTATATTTCCCTCCAATCCATTTTCTTCTGTTTCTTAAATTTTTCTTTTAACCTGTGCGTCCTCAAAAGTCTATTTGCTTCTAACTACTGTCTTCCTTAATTTACCCTCCCTTTTATTATCCGCTGCCCTTTTCTCTTATCCCCTTCCTCTCCTGTATTCCTGACGAATTTAAGTCCTGTTCACAACTCAGTATATTCTTCTCTTTGTGAACCAATTCAGATGAGAGTGAGGTTCAAGTGTTGTTTGTTCCCTCGTGCCCCATTTTCTCCTTCATTGTCCTTCATTCTCCTTGAATGCCCTTTTATGTGTGAAAATTTCCCCTATTCTGCCTTTCCTTTCTCCTTTCTTCCTTCTCCCAGTAAATTCCTTTCTCACGTTTTTTTGGAGATTACTAACACAATTGACTCACACATTTGAGCTTTGTCTTTATAAACTCATTTTTAATAGCTCTAATATTGATAAAGTTCTTAATGATCTAACCATATAGTAATGTGCTTTTTCAAATTTGAATGTTTGAATGTCAAATTTTCTATTTGGTTCTGGTCTTTTCATCATGAATTTTTGAAACTATTCTATTTTATCAAATATTCATTTCCCCCTAAAGGACTGTATTCAGTTTTGCTGTGTAGGTTATTCATGGTTGTAATATGTAGCTTTTTTGCCTTCTAAGATTATATTCCAAACCCTCTTTTCATGGCAGCTGCTAAATCTTTTGTGGTACTGACTGTGGCTTCATACTACTTGAAATAGTTTCTTTTTGACCTGAGAACTCTGGAATCTGGCTATAATATTCTGGGGAATTTTCATTTTAGCATTTCTCTCAGGAGGTGATCGGTGAATTTTTTAGTTTTTAGTTTACCCTCTGGAACTAAGACATTAAGGTAATTTTACTTGATAATTTCTTGAAGTAGAATGTTGAGTTGAAGTAGAATGTTGTTGTTGATGTTGATCATGGCTTTCAGGGCAGTTCAATAATTTTTAAATTATCTCTCCATCTATTTTCCTGGTCAGCAATTTTTCAGTTGAGACATTTCACATTTTCTTCAATTTTTTTTCCATTTTTTTCCCATTGTTTTATTGTTTCTCAATGTCTCATGGAGTCATTAGCTTTCACTTGCTCAGTTCTAACTTTTAAGATATCATTTTCTGCTTTGAGTTTTTGTGCTTTTTTTCTATTTGACCAATTCTGTTTTTTTGGGGGGGTGTTTTTTTTTTTAATAAAGATTTTATTTATTTTGAGTTTACAATTTTTCTCCCAATCTTACTTCCCTCCCCCCCCCCCCCCCACAGAAGGCAATTTGTCAGTCTTTACATTGTTTCCATGGTATACATTGATCCAAACTGAATGTGATGAGAGAGAAAAATCATATCCCCAGGGAAGAAACATAAAGTACAAGTGATAGCAGGGTCAGACAACAAGATATCAGTTTTTTTCCCTAAATTTAAGGTAATAGTCCTTGGTCTTTATTTAAACTCCACAGTTCTTTCTCTGGATACAGATGGTATTCTCCACTGCAGACTGCCCCAAATTGTCCCTGACTTTTGCACTGATGGAATGAGTGAGTCTGTCAAGGTTGAACATCATCTCCATGTTGCTGTTAGGGTGTACAGTGTTTTTCTGGTTCTGCTCATCTCACTCAGCATCAGTTCATGCAAATCCTTCAAGGCTTCCCTGAATTCCCATCCCTCCTGGTTTCTAATAGAACAATAGTGTTCCATGACATACACATACCATTCCCCAATTGAAGGACATTTACTTGATTTCCAATTCTTTGCCACCACAAACAGGGCTGCTATGAATATTTTTGTACAAGTGATGTTTTTACCCTTTTTCATCATCTCTTCAGGATATAGACCCAGTAGTGGTATTGCTGGATCAAAGGGTATGCACATTTTTGTTGCTCTTTGGGCATAGTTCCAAATTTCTCACCAGAAAGTTTGAATGAGTTCACAGTTCCACCAACAGTGTAATAGTGTCCCAGATTTTCCACAACCCTTCCAACAATGATCATTATCCTTTTTTGGTCATATTGGCTTGTCTGAGAGGTGTAAGGTGGTACCTCAGAGAAGCTTTAATTTGCATTTCTCTAATAAGTAATGATTTAGAGCAATTTTTCATATGACTATGGATTGTTATGATCTCCTCATTTGTAAATTGCCTTTGTGTATGCTTTGACCATTTGTAAATTGGGGAATGACTTTTTTTAAAATTTGACTCAGTTCTCTGTATATTTTAGAAATGAGTCCTTTGTCAGAAACATTAGTTGTAAAGATTGTTTCCCAGTTTACTACATTTCTTTTCATCTTGGTTACAGCGGTTTTGTCTGTGCAAAAGCTTTAATGTAATCAAGTAGGGAGGTTTTTTCAATAAATTTTTATGTCTCTTTTACCATTAGGACACTTCTGTTTTTTAAGGTGTTATTATGTTAGTGTTTTTCATGCCTCTTTTATTAAGCTAATAATTTTCCTTTTATAATTTCCTTGCATCACTCTAATTTCTTTCCCCAATTTTTCCTCTATTACTTTTTAAAAATTTATTTTTTTCAATTACAAGTAAAGATAATTTTTAACATTCATTTTTATAAGATTTTGAATTCCATGTTTTTTCCCTTCCCTTTTGTCTCCCCATGATATAGGTTATGCATGTACAATTATGTTAAATATTAATATGTTCCATATTAGTCATGTTGTGAAAAAAGAATCAAAAGGAAAAAACTGAGAAAGAAAAAAAAAGATAAAACAAATTAAAAAAATTGAAAACAGCATGCATTCAGACTCTGGATGAGGATAGTTTTTTCCCTCACAAGTCCTTTAGAATTGTCTTTGATCATCGTACTGCTAAGAGCTAAGTCCATCATGATAGATATCACACAATGTTTCTGTTACTGTGTACAATGTTCTCCTGGTTCTGCTCACTTCAATTAGCATCAGTTTGCATAAATCTTTCCAGGTTTTTCTGAAATCACCTCCTCATGATTTCTTACAGAATAGAATTCTGTCATATTTATATACTACAACTTGTTCAACCATTCTCCAATTGATGAGCATTGCCTCAATTTCCAATTTTTTGCTACCACAAAAAGAACTTTAAGTATTTTTGTGCAAAGTTTTATGCCCTTTGGCTATAATTCCAAATTGTTCTGAAGAATGGTTGAATTAGTTCATAACTCCACCAACAGTGCTTTAGTATCCCAATTTTCTAATATCTCCTTTCCCATTTCTTTAGCCAATCTGCTGAGGTGTGAAGTGGTACCTCAGAGTACCAAATAGTTTTTATTATTGCTACTTGTCAATATAGTTTTAGATCTGGTATGGCTAAGCCACCTTCCTTTGCATTTTTTCATGAATTCCCTTGATATTCTTGACCTTTTGTTCTTCCAGTTAAATTTTGTTAATACATTTTCTAGCTGTCTAAAATACATTTTTATTAGTTTGATTGGTATAGTGCTGAATAAATATATTAATTTAGGTAGACTTGTCATTTTTATTATATTATCTTGGTCCACCCCTGAGCAATCGATATTTTTCCAGTTGTTTATATCTGACTTAATTTGTATGAGAAATGTTTTGAAATTATTTTCATATAGTTTTTGGATTTGTGTTGGCAGGTAGACTCCCAAATATTTTTTTTTTCTATTCTATAGTTATTTCAAATGGAATTTCTCTTTCTGCCTTTTGCTGTTGAGCTTTTTTGGTAATATATAGAAATGCTGATGATTTATGTGAGTTTATTTTATATCCTGAAAATTGGCTAATGTTAATTGTTTCAAATAGTTATTTCGTTGATTCTTTAGTATTGTCTAAGTATATCATATCATCTCCAAAGAGTGAGTTTTATTTTTTCACTGTCATTCTAATTTCTTTGGGCATCCATGTTTAACTCCTTATTTTATTGGGAATGCTTCTAGCTTATCCCCATTATGTGTAATACTTGCTGATGGTTTTATATAAATACTACTTATCATTTTAAGGAAAACCCCATTTAATTCTATATTTTCTAGTGTTTTTGATAGGAATGAATGCTATATTTTGTCAGAAGCTTTTTCAACATCTATTGAGATAATCATATGACTTCTGTTACTTTTGTTATTGATATAGTCATTTATGCTGATAGTTTTCCTAAAATTGAACCAACCCCACATTCCCAGTGTAACTTTCACCTGGTCATAATTTATAATTGTAGTAAATTGTTGTAATCTCTTTGCTAATATTTTATTTATATTTTTTCATGAATATTCATTAATTGTTCTATGGTTTACTTTCTTCTTTTTTGTCTCTTCCTGTTTTAGGTATCAGTGCCATATTTGTGACATAAAAGGAATTTGGCAGGATTCCTTTTTCCCCCCAGTTTATGTTGTTTTGGAATTAATTGTTCTTTTAAATGTTTGGTAGAATTCCTTGTAAATACATCTGACTCTGGAGATTTTTTCCTTAGAGAGTCCATTGATAACTTGTTCAATTTATTTTTTTAAAATGAGGTTAAATAATTTATTATGGGCAATTTATATTTTTGTAAATATTCATTTCTTTCACATAGATTGTCAGATTTATTAGCATTCATTTGGGTAAAATAGCTCTGAATTATTGCTTTAATTTTTCTCCATTGGTAAGGAATTTACCCTTTTCAATTTTGATACTGCTAATTTGGTTTTCTTCGTTCTTCCTTTTTAAATCAAATTAACCAAAGGTTTATCTATTTTGTTGTTTATTCATAAACCCATTCTTAATTTTATTTATTAGTTCAATAGTTTTTGTTTACTTTCTTTTATTTTTATTAATCTATCTTTTGATTTTTAGAGTTTCTATTTTGGTATTTAATTGGGGATTTTTAATTTGTTCTTTTTCTAGCTTTTTTCATTGTGCATCCAATTTATTGATCCCTTCTTTCTCTATTTTATTCATTTAAGCATTTAGAGATATAATATTTCCCCTAATAACTGCTCTGGCTGCATCCTATATGTTCTGGTATATTGTCATTCTTCTGTTTTGTTTCTATGATTTATTATTTGACCCATTTATTCTGTAGAATTAGAACATTCAGCTTCTGATTAATTTTAGTCTTTCCACAGTCTTTATTATATATAATTTTTATTGCATCATGATCTGAAAAATATGCATTTAATATTTCTGCCTTTCAGCGTTTGATTGTGAGGTTTTTATGCCATAATTATGTGATCAATTTTGTGTAGGTGCCATGCACCACTGAGAAAAAGGTGTATTCCTTTCTATCCCCATTCCATTTTCTTCAGAAGTCTCCCATATTATTTAACTTTTCTAAAATTCTATTCACCTTCTTAACTTCCTTTTTGTTTATTTTGTGGTTAGATTTATCTAATTCTGAGAAAGAGAGATTGAGGTCTTTTATTTGCACAGTTTTGCTGTTAATTTCTTCCTATAACTCATGTAACTTTTCTAAGAATTTGGATATACTACTTGGGGCATACATCTTTTCCCCTTCAAGATTATGCATTTGCTGGATAGTTGGTTCTTGGTTGTAATTCAAGCTCCTTTGCCTTCCTGAATATCATATTCCAGTTCTGTTGATTCTTTAATGTTGAAGTTTCTAAATCTTGTATAATCCTGTATATGAATTGTTTATTTCTGGCTCCTTGAGCTGATAATTCTGGAATTTGGCTACAATATTCCTTGGAGTTTTCCTTTTGGGATCTCTTTCAGGAGGTATTCAGTGAATTCTTTCAATGACTATTTGACTCTCTCATTCCAGGATATTTAGGACTTTTCCTTGATAATTTTTTGAAAGATATTACCTTTTTATATCATGATGGTCAGGTAAAACAATAATTCTTAAATTATTTCTTTTGGATCTATTTTTCCATGTTAGTTGTTTTTCCAGTGAGGTACTTTACTTTTTTTTTCCTATTTTTTTCCATTCTTTTGACTTTGTTTTTTGGATTCTTGATGTTCATAGTCATTAGCTTCCACTTCCCCAATTCTAATTTTTAAGCAATTATTGTCTTCAGTTAACTTCTGTATCTCTTCTTTTCAATTTTGGTCAATTCTGTTTTTTTTTAAAGAAAGATTTTATTTATTTTGAGTTTTACAATTTTTCCCCATTCTTGCTTCCCTCCCTGCACCAGAAGACAGTCTGTTAGTTTTTACATTGTTTTCATGGTATACATCCATCTAAGTTGATTGTGATGAGAGAGAAATCATATCCTTAAGGAAGAAAAATAAAGTATAAGAGATAGCAAAATTACATAATAAGATAATGTTTTTTTTCCTAAATAGAAGGTAATAGTCTTTGGTCTTTGTTCAAACTCCACAATTCTTTCTCAGGATACAGATGGTATTCTCCATCACAGATATCCCAAATTGTCTCTGATTGTTTCAATGATGGAATGAGCAAGTCCATTAAGGCTGATCATCACCCCCATGTTGCTGTTAGGGTGTACAGTGTTTTTTTGGTTTTGCTCATCTTGCTCAGCATCAGATCATGAAAATCCTTCCATGCTTCCCTGAATTCCCATCCCTCCTGGTTTCTAATAGAACAATAGTGTTCCATGACATACATATACCACAGTTTGTTAAGCCATTCCCCAATTGAAGGATATTTACTTAATTTCCAAATTTTGCCACCACAATCAGGACTGCTATGAGTATTTTTGTACAGGTGATGTTTTTACCTTTTTTTTCATCATCTCTTCAGAGTATAGGCCCAGTAGTGGTATTGCTGGATCAAAGGATATGCATATTTTTGTTGCCCTTTGGGTATAATTCCAAATTTATCTCCAGAAAGGTTGGATGAGTTCACAGCTCCATCTACAATGTATTAGGGTCCCAGATTTCCCACATCCCTTTCAACACTGATCATTGTCCTTTCTAGTCATATTGGCTTGACTGAGAGGTATGAGGTGGTACCTCAGAGATGCTTTAATTTGCATTTCTCTAATTGGTAATGATTTAGAGCAATTTTTCATATGACTATGGATCGCTTTGATTTCCTCATCTGTAAATTGCCTTTGCATATCCTTGGTCAATTCTATTTTTAAAAGAGTTGTTTTCTTCAGTGTTTTTTTCCATTTGATCAATACTATTTTTTAAGGAGTTATTTTTGTATCTCAGGGACAGTGGGAAGAGCTCATACAACTTCCTGGCCTCTCTCCATCATCTTGGCTTTACCTTCTGAAATTGTTTTTACACTGTTGTCTTCTTCCAAGTATTTCTTGCTTTTCTCTGCTGCCATGTTAGCTTTTAATTGTCAGGTTTTCTTTTTGTTGTTTGCCCATTTTCCCAGTCTTTTTCTTGAATTGAACTTTAATATGTTAGAGTTAGGCTCTGCTCATCTGTGGGTAGGCAGACACTGTCCCAAGCTTCAGGCTTTTTCGTGCTGTTGTTTTCACAGCTAGTTCTGGGGGCTCCACAAGTTTTTGATGCTTTTAGGTTGTAGAATCCTGGGAGAGGTATGGTCCCTGTTTTTCTGATCTGTGTTCTGGTGTTTATCCAAGAAGCACTCCTAGTCCCTTGTAACCATAAGCACTAGTGCTTCTTTTTACTTTGGTACTATAACTAGGACTCTTGTTCCCTTGTTTCTGAGAGTATACCTCCCTTCCCTAAAACTGGGAGTCAGAACTACATTTGGGCACTAGGATTGCCAGTTAGCTATGCCCAATACCACCAACAGGACTACTGTAACCTCTTTCTGAGTAGTTGTCTTATCCCCTTACTGTCTCTTAGTTGAGAGCTCCCACAGCTACTGCTATAACTGCTATTGCTGCCACAATATATATTGATTCCAACCTGTGTCACAGACAGCTCCTGCTGACCTCTTAAGTTTGCTTAAGTGGGAAAAATATCTCATCTAGATCTTTTGTTGACTCTGCCACTCTAAAATTTTATTTGAGGTGTTTTTTGGAGGGGAATATAGGAAGAGTTCAGCTGGGGTGGCTGCCCCTAATCTGTCATCTTGATTTTGCCTCCTTGATAGTATTAAAGATTTAAGGGAGCTCAAGAAGGATGAGAATTGAGAAAAAGTCATTAGATTTGGCTATTGGAATTATTGGTAACTTGGAGAGAGCTGTTTCATGATGATTTGAGGTCAAAAACCAGGTAGCAGAAAGATTAGAGGAGAGAAGGAGAAGAGGAAATGGAGGAACTGATTGTAGACAGTTTTCTTAAGTTTGGACAAAAAAGAACATTGCTAGGAGAGCTTGTTGTATCAAGTTAGGCCTTTTTAAGAATGGGGAGTCATGGACGTAATTTGTAGGCACTAAGAAAGTAGCTAGTAGACAGGAAGAAATGAAAATTAATAAGAGAATAGGGATGGTTGAGGAGCAATCTGCTGGAGAAAATGGAATGGAATGAGTTTAAGGATATGAATAGGGGAGTTTGCCTTGACAAAGAGAATAACTATCTTCTTTTGTGAGGCAGAGGTGAGGGAGCTGATAATTACAGAAAATATTTGTGTTATGTGAGATGAGGAAGAGGGAAGAAAAGAGAACTCTTGACAAATGACCTCAATTTTTTTTTAGTGAAATATGAAGCAACATACTCCATTGATATGTGGGAAGTGAATGCCAGGGGAGATTTGAGGAGAGGTAAAATAGGTTGAAAAAGACAGTTAGTTAAAGTGTAAAGGAATTACCTTGTTGCAATGAAACTTAGTTGAAATTATGTAACAAATTGATAGTATATCCATCATAGATTTTATGGTTTTTCTCTAACTCCATTTTAGCAGTCAAGGAGGCAGATGATGAGAGAAATACAAGGTTGGGGTTTGGCAAGGCATGATCAACAATGGGATAAGAGACCAAGGGACTTAATTGTAGGGACCAATATAAAAGTTCAACTGGTCATGATGGGGAAGGAATGAAAGAATATGTGTGCAGGGCTTATGGCCTGAGGGTGAAAGAATTGAGGAGTAGAAGAATTAGAGGTCATAGTAAGGACCAAGAATATGGTTTAATGTTGCAAGGCAGAGGGAAAGGTGGAATGGCAACAGATAATGATCAGAAAAAAGAATTTTAGAGTTAACAAATATGGAAATGGAATGAATACTGGTGATTGATCAGAAGATCAAGAATATGACCATCGTTATATGTAGTTTTTATTGGGTAGAGTAGGCCATGAGAAGCCAGTAAACTGAAGAACTGAAAGGTTAGTGTTTAAGAGTATCTATCTATCTATCTATATCTATCTATCTATCTATCTATCTATCTATCTATCTATCTATCTATCGAAGTCTCCTAGCATGAGTGCTAGACCCAGTCACTAAATTTATCAAGAGAGAAGAGTGTCTTGGGGATTGGTAGATAACAACTATTAGAATCTTAATCGGGTGATAAAGATGGATAGAATAAACCTTAAAGGAGGAGAGATTACTGATGGAGTTATAAGGAGATTCTTGAAGTGGCAGTGGGGGAGCAAGGAGTATTCTTGCCTCCCTACCCTTTCTCCCAGCCTTTGAATTGAAATTAGAAAATGAGTGAAAATGTCAATGGTATTTGCCTAGGGGTACTCTTATCAGGAGGGATCTAGATCTCCAGAAAATGGAGAGCATGGCAAATGAAATAATTTCAGATGAAACAATTTTTTTTTTAATCTATGGAACAGTTTGTTATTCTAGAGAGCACAGTGGAAAGAGCAACATCTGGAATGGGTCATTGAAAGGAATAAATGGTAGGGTTGAGTGTAATGAGGAGGAAATGGGTAATGGGAGTTTATAAAATGTCAAAAGTTGAGAATCACTGGAGTGAGGAAGAGTATGATAGGTAGGGAATATGTTAGGAATTGAGAAATGAATGACTTAGGCAGATTATCAGTAACTGGAGAGAGATTAGACTATTCAGGGCAGGACAGCTCCTTGACATGTAGTGCTTTATAATGTAGCTAGGATTGGGACTCAGGTTCTTTGACTCAAATCTAGGGCACTGTCATCTGTATCATATGTTAAAAGGCACAAAAACAGTCTGAATTGCTCTATCATTGCAAGTATGCATTTCCTTACCTTTATTTAGATATATAAGATGATAAGGTAGAGTGCAAAGAATGCTAAATTTGAATCAGAGAATGTTCAGTTTGAATTCTCGTCTTTTTACTGTTTACCTGTATGATTTTAAGGTAGAACTAAATGATTTTTTTTAGTTTTTTTTTTTTGCAAGGCAAATGGGGTTAAGTGGCTTGCCCAAGGCCACACAGCTAGGTAATTATTAAGTGTCTGAGACTGGATTTGAACCCAGGTACTCCTGACTCCAGGGCTTGTGCTTTATCCACTACGCCACCTAGCGGCCCCAAGAACTAAATGATTTCTAAGGTATTTTTTTGATGCTAAGCTCTAGTTCCCTGCTTTAAATTCAGATCAGTCCCTTGAAGGCAAATATGCTGAAGGCTAAACCAGGAATTGAGTGCTGATCTGGCAGATAATGGAACAGGGAAAGAACAAACCCAGCAGATACACTGCAGAGTTCATAAATCTGGAAAATCCTCTATTCTTTAGAGGCAGAATTTGGAAGGCAATATTGACCAGAAGCCCCCTTTTTTTTCCTCTCATCCCACCTTCTGAGAAATTGTCCCAGAACTTCCCTCTTTAATAATCCTCCAGCCAAGCAGTTAGAGTTACAATTCTCATGACTATGGGGCTTTCCTGCCATACCCCTTCCAACTCAAATGAAACATACTCCTTTGTCTCATGCTCTCTAAATCCTGCTCTGAGCTTTCTTGTAGAACAACTTGTTTGTCTGACCAGCTGATCCATGCCATGAGATTTATATTTTATTTTGTTTTAATTAGTGCCTTTGTTTTTATTTTATTCATTTAATAAGTTTTTAAGGTGATATATTGTTTATTTCATTATAGTTATCTTCTCTTCTTCATTTAAGTACCTCTCCTTTTATCCTTTAGAGAGCCATCCCATTAAGAGGGAAAAAAAACCAACATAACTGATAAATGCACTGAAAAAGTTCAAAAAAATGTGTAATGTTCTGGACCTCCCACTTCAGCCACCCCAGCTGAACTCTTCCTATATTCCCCTCCAAAAAACACCTCAAATAAAATTTTAGAGTGGCAGAGTCAACAAAAGATCTAGATGAGATATTTTTCCCACTTAAGCAAACTTAAGAGGTCAGCAGGAGATGTCTGTGACACAGGTTGGAATCAATATATATTTGATATTTATGGGTGGGTTGGAAGTATTTTCATATCTCTTCTCGTGAGACATGCTTGATCTTTATAGGTTTTTTTTACTCTTGATTTTTTTAGTGTTTTATTTTCTTTCCATTTATATTGTTGTAATTACATATTTTTTTCCTTGACTCTGCTTACTTTACTCAGCATCAGTTCATGCGGATTTTTTTATGCTTCTCTGTATTCATCATATATATAATTTCTTATACCACAGTAATATTCTGCTACATCACTTACCACAATTTGGCTAGACATTTCTTTATTGATGGTCATCTACATACTTTCTTTCCAATTTTTTGCTATCACAAAAAATGCGGCTATAATTATTTTGATGTATATGGGGTTCTTTCTTCTTATTGATGGCTTCCTTGGAAGTTTAAGTTCAGTAAGAGAATCACTTGTTCAAAGGATATGGACATTATAGTCAATTTATTTATATACTTCCAATTGCTTTCCAAAATGGTTGTACCATTTCACTGCTCCACCAACAATATATTAGTATTGCCATTTTGCCAGGTTTGTCAATTTGCATGTGTGAAGTGAAACTACAAAGTTGATTTTATTTGCATTTCTCTTATTATTAGTGAGGTAGAACATTTTTTCATATGATTTGTGGTTCTTTTGAGAACGGTTTATTCATATCCTTTGACCCCTTCTCCATTGGGGGATAGTTATTAGTCTTATTATATGCTTTTTGTTTATCTATTTTGAAAATGAACAATTTTATATTTTGTAATTGCTTCTCTCATTTGGCTAAGAATGCATTTGCTAATCACAGCTTTAAGAAGTATGTGATGTATTTCTCTTCTAATTTTTTATAGTATGATCTTTAATATTAAGGTTGGGTGTCCATTTAGAATATATTATGGGGGCAGCTAGGTGGTGCAGTGTATAGAGCACCGGCCCTAGAGTCAGGTGCTGAGTTCAAATGTGGCCTCAGACACTTAATAATTACCTAACTGTGTGACCTTGGGCAAATCACTTAACCCTACTGCCTTGGAACCCCCCCCCCCAGAAAAGAATATATTATGAAAAGCAAGGGGATGTGTTGTTCTAAACCTAATTTTTGTCAGACTGGTTTAATTGTCTCAACATTTTTTATCAAACAAGTTATTTCTTCCTAAGTAGTTTGTATTTTCCCTTTGATTATTGATAATCACTGGATTATTGATTTTAATTTTTCTATATTCTCTGTTGTCCAGTCTACTGATTTTCTCTATATTTTAAAATTAATAATATATTATTTTGATGGTTAAGTTGCTGCTTTTATAATATAGTTTGAGATCTGGAGTGCTATTCCACCTTCCCCCTATGTCTTTTCATCATTTTCCTTAATATTCTAGAAGATTTATTTTTCAAAATATTTTCCTGTTGCTGCATAGAAGTCTTACAAGTTTTCTCTGAATTCTTGATAACTTGTTGCCTATTTTGACCCTATTCCACTACATTCATGTTGATTGGTTCTTATCCGTCGTTATCAAAAGAAGACCAAAATGACATCACTATATCTGAGACAAATTACAGTGTGTCCTACTGTGGCTGATCAGATAAAGCTTGGATACAAGCTTCTAAGAGCTCGGAATGCTCTAGTACAGGTTGGGCACAAATAGTCCATGTGAACACCTGAGGTAGGTACTCTAAACTTGCCAATGTTACATTTTCTTTGAGCTGCTTCAATTTTACCTTGCTCATAAAGGGCAGCACCCTCATTGATGAGGGCACACCATGTTGGGTAGTCCTGTGCCAGGGTCTCCCATGCTATATAATCAATACTAAAGTTCTTTTTTTATTAAAGATTTTATTTATTTTGAGTTTTACAATTTTTCCCCCTAATCTTACTCCCCCCCAGAAGGCAATTTGTTAGTCTTTACATTGTTTCGATGGTATACATTGATCCAAATTGAGTGTGATGAGAGAGAAATCATATCCTTAAGGAAGAAATATACAGTATAAGATAGCAAGATCAGAAATAAGATAATCAGTTTTTTCCTAAATTTAAGGTAATATCCATTGATCTTTGTTAAAACTCCACAGTTGTTTCTCTGGATACAGATGGTATTCTCCATTGCAGAGAGCCCCAAATTGTCCCTGAAATTAATACTGAAGTTCTTAAATGAGACCTTCAGGGTGGCTTGGTATTGCTTCTTCTAATCCCCCTCCTCCCCCCTGTGAGCACTTGCCCTGTGTGAATTCTCCATAAAATAGGTTTTTTTGGCAAGCATATGTCTGACATTCTTATAACATGTCCAGCTCATTGTGGTTGCACTCTCTATAGTAATGTTGGAATGCTAGGCAGCTTAGCTCAAGAAAGTACCTCAGTATCTGTTGTCTTCTCCTGTCAGGGGATCTTCAGAATCTTCCCAAGACAATTTAAATGGAAGTGATTCAGTTTCCTGACATGGTACTGTCAGACTGTCCAGGTTTCATAGACGTATAGCAATGAGGTCAGCACGATGGCTCTATAAATCTTCAATTTGGTAGTCAGTCTAATACCTTTTCTCTCCCACACTTTCTTTTGGAGGCTCCCAAATACTGAGCTAGCCCTAGCAATGCATGTATCAACCTCATTGTTATTGTATACCTCCCTGAAAAGGACTCTGCTAAGGTGAGTGAACTTGTCTACAGTACTCAAAACTACTCCATTTGCCATAATCAATGATTCCACATATGGATGGTGTGGTGCTGGCTGATGGAGCATCTGAGTTTTCTTGGTGTTAATGGTTAGACCAAAATTAGCAGAAGCAGCAGAGAATTGATCCAAATTTTGTTGCATCTCAGATTCAGAAGCTGCAC
Organism: Macrotis lagotis; assembly: GCF_037893015.1. NCBI lineage: Eukaryota > Metazoa > Chordata > Mammalia > Peramelemorphia > Peramelidae > Macrotis > Macrotis lagotis. Next base: position 214,815,205 of record NC_133659.1, on the reverse strand, counting down.
TGAATGCACAATCATCTGCAAACAGGAGATCATGCACCAACATCTCTCCACTTTGGTCTTGGCTTGTAGCCTTTTCAAGTTGAAGAATTAGCCATTAGTGCAGTAGTTGAATTTGATACTGTGTTCATTCCTGTTGAAGCATTTGATAATATGGCTGAAAACATCATACCATAAAAGGTATGGGAGCAAGGACACATCCTTACTTCACTCCATTGGTGACTAGATTCAGCCATTTCCCAGTTAATGGTCACCTATTTTCCTTCCAGATCTCTGCTATTACAAATTGATTTGTTTTGAATATTTTGATATTTATGGGACCTTTCTGTTTTTGACCCATATATGGTATACATTTACCAGTGGGATTTCTAAGGTTTTAGCCAGTCAACTATTAAATATTAATCAAATGCCTATTAGGTACCATGTACTGTGTGCTAAGCTGTAGAGACACAAAGAAAGGCAAAAGGCAAAAGACATTCCTGACCTTCCTGGGGGGGGGAGCAACATATAAATTACTATACAAACAAGATACAAAATAAAGGATAAATTGGAAATAATTAATAGAGGGAAGGCACTCATATTACGAGAGATCAAGAAAAGCTTCTTATAGAAAGAAGAATTTTAGCTGAAATTTAAAAGGAAGTTAGAGAATTCAGGAGATGGTGGAGATAAGAAGGGAGAGAATTCCAGGCTTGGGAAACAGCTAGTGAAAGTGCCCAGAGTCAGGCAATGGAATTTTTTTTTGTGTGAGGGACAGCATGGAGACCAGTAGTTACTGTATCACAATGTACGTAGAAGTATAAGGTATAAGAAGACTGAAAATGTGTGCGTGTTGGAAAGTTTATGAAGGGCTATGAGCATCAGAAGATTTTATCTTTTGACCCGGAGGGATAGGAAAACATTGGAGTTTATTGCATGGGAGGGTGAGAAGGTGTAGTAACATGATTAGACCTTTGCTTTAGCAACTGATTGAAGAATGGACTGGAGTAGGAAAAAAAAAATATGGAGAGATCAGCAAGGAGGCTATTGCAGTAGCCTAGGAGATGAGATGATGAGAATCTGCACCAGTGTGGTGGCAAGGGTCAGAGAAGAGAAGGGAAGACATATGGGAGATCATAAGTCTTTTCTTTTTCCGTTCCTTACATCTTCTAACTACCCTTGAAGCCAGGCTTTACTCAGTTACAAATTACCCTTCCTAGTACTGGCCACACTTTCAGTCATTGTCCTTGGCTTACTGGTTGAAGCAAGGGAGTTGGTAAATTCCATGCTCCTCATTGCCAATTTCCCATATAGCTTAGCTGAAACATTCTTATCTAAGGTATTTGATACCAAGATCTTTCTCCCAATTAAGTCTTCCTTCTTATCTTAGCCACCTTTATCTTGTCCATCCTATGTTTTTAATGACCAACAATTGAAGTTATCTATTTTATCTTTTAGTGACCTTCTCTATCTAATTTGTTTAAAAACTTTCCCTACAGTCTTGGTTGTAAAGGCTATCTCTCTATCCTCTGTTTTTTTAATGACAGGATTTTTTTTCAGCAGTCTAATTAAACTAAAAACACAGGTGTTTTAGCAAGGGCATTCTCAAGATAATGGTCCACTTTATTGGACTGAGGCAAAGACTGAGGTAGGAATATCAGGGATTCATGGAAGAGTTGGAGGCAGTGTATATTGGAGGGAAAGTTTATTGATTGACTTTGGGGCTAGAAGACATGCAACCAGATCTAGTTAAAATCTGTATTACCTTAAGTGTATTACCTAACCTTTTTGAGTCTCAAGTTTCTCCATCTATAAAATTATCCTATTGGATTAAGTAGTCTGTAATATTCCTTCTAACTCTTAATTCTTTAATACCTATATTTTGGGGAAGAGAGAAAGGGTTGTTACAGAGTTTTTGAATCATACAGGGGAGGCAAATACTCTACTCTTGTTTCTGAAATACTGAACTAATTTTGGATGTGCCCTGCCTCTGGTTGCAGAATGAATTTGGGGGAATATCTTCTCAAAAAATGATGCTCTGATCTGGGGTTTTCCATATCATGTCAGTAATTTTCCAAGTTTCCTTGTTCAAGGACTCCCTGCCAGTAAAATAACATCCCACTAGCACCTAGTTCTCAATTATTCCTTTACTTTATGTCACTGTCCTTTCGAACTTGTCGACATCTTGTGACCTTACAGATGCTGTCATGACCTAAGGAGGACCCCCACAGGCTCAGGGAACATTCATTTATAAAGTGCTAATTATTCATCTTGAAGAAGAGAAAAGCTGAGTCATATTTTTTATTATGGTCTTCAAAAGACAGTATGATATACTGAAGAGAGGGCTAGATTTGAAGATATCAGTTTGAGTTTGCACATTAACTTCTTCATAGGGGTGGCTAGGTGGCACAGTAGATAGAGCACTGGCCCTGGATCAGGAGGACCTGAATTCAAATCCAGCCTCAGACACTTAATAATTACCTAGCTGTGTGACCTTGGGCAAGTCACTTAACCCCATTGCCTTGCAAAAACAAACCAACAAATATTAGTTTCTTCATTCATTAAAAAAGAGATCTTTTCTAGATTTCTGTCTATGAGCACTTGAAGCACTACTTAGGTCAGCTGTTCTTAACCTTTTTTGTTTCATAGACTCCTTTGGTTGTCTGGTGGAATCTATGGACTCTATCTCAGATTCATGTTTTTAAGTGCTTAAAATAAAATACATAGGATTACAAGGGAAGCCAATTACATTGTTATATGTTATCAAGTATATTTTAAAGTTCACAGATCTCAGATTAAGCACTCCATAATGAAGGGGCAGCTAGATAGAGCAGTGGTCCTAGAATCAGGAGGACCTGAGTTCAAATCTAACCTTAGACACCTTGTTTAAGTCACTTAACCTTATTACTTTAAATAAATAAATAAAAATGAGAAGATGCATGGAGACCAAGATGAATGGAGACTATTCTCTAGTTTCACTCAATGTAAAAAAAAAAAAAGAACTTAAATTAGAGCAAAAGAAAAGTAGATCTTAAAAAAAGAACTTGTGATCTTTTGTTGTTATTAAACATTGAAACCCACAATGACAAAATTTCACAATTGTATGGGGCCTCTGAGGACAGCTAGCCTAACCTAAATTTCAACTAGAATTCTTCTAAAATAGACTTGACAAGTTTGAAACGCTTTTTTTTCACTTTTTCATTGATAGGTTTTGTTTTTCACTCAAAAGTCATTGCCCACAGGGGCGGCTAGGTGGCGCAGTGGGGGGTGGCTAGGTGGCGCAGTAGGGGGTGGCTAGGGCAGTGGATAAAGCACTGGCCTGGAGTCAGGAGTACCTGGGTTCAAATCCGGTCTCAGACACTTAGTAATTACCTAGCTGTGTGGCCTTGGGCAGTGCACTTAACTCCATTGCCTTGCAAAACAAACAAACAAACAAAAAAAACAACTTGTCTGGTATGAAGGTGTTGTGCAATTTTTCCCAAGGTCATAGAATTAAAATACATCAGAGTCAGGACTTGAACTTGGAACTTCCTGACTCTGAGGCTAACTCTCTATCCATTATCACATTGTGCCTCTAATTTCTACAAACACATCTATTTTTATTTTATTTTAATTTTTAGAATTTATTTAAGGAGCAATGGGGTCAAGTGTTTTAATAATTGCTATGTAATTAAGTGCCTGAGGACAGATTTGAACTCAGGTCCTCCTGATTCCAGGGCTGGTGCTCTATTTACTGTGCCACCTAGTTGCTCCTACAAACACATTTAGCATGCAACTTTTCAGATAAACATCACTGGCACAAAGTGAGGTATTTCTGTAGGAGATGGGCTGAAGGTCTTAAATTTTGCAGGGACAGAGCTACAGAACAAAGGAACAGTAAGAAAAGATAAATTTCACATAAAAGTGTTTTTTTTTTTACTCCCCTGGTGCCTAGTTTATAGTAGGATATTAAGAAATCTCCTAGTGTATCCGTGTAACTGAAGTGCCACTAGTAGGTTAAGTTCACCTGGCTAGACAGTCTCCAGTTGGGAAAATGTTTAAGCACACCATGGGAAAGCAGATAAGTGTCCAATCTAGTCACCTAGTTAAGGCCACATTCTCTTCCTTATCTGGTTTTATAGGAAGCCAGAAGGCCAAAACAATGAATTATTGTAGTTTCATTTAGAAACTATGTATGTGGATGACTCATTATAACAATCTTTTTTTTAATAGCTAAAATCTCTCTGAATGTAGTCTGAAAATGTTTTCTTGTCTTACCCCAACTGACCTATGTCCCATTAATAAAAACAATTTTAGACCTACATCTACCTATCTATCTATCTATCTATCTATCTATCTATCTATGCTAAGATAAGAGGCTAGAAATAGAAACTATATGACTGAAAGAGATAGCTTACTGGGAGGTGACATGACACAGGAGATTGGTAGCCCCATGGGGAAGGGAAGGGTAGCAATCAGGATTGATGATAAAAGACACTAATAAAAATTTGTAAGACTTCTGGAGGCAGAAGCATGAAGGACCAAGTCAGGGAAAGTAGAATTGCAGCTCTTAACCATTTCTTATGGGCTTTCATCAACACTAGTTCATGAAAGAGCCAAGTTTGGTTCCAAAGATACTATAGGTACAGTCTAGGGAAGAAGCTGAGATCAAGTATGAACAGCATTGAAAAGGGTCATTTGGCATGGCTTTGTAACTAAAAGAAGCAGGAAAGCTTCTCTAGAGTAGAAAGGGTTAAGATCGATTTCTATACCTAGTTAAATGTTGGTATATGTGTTTGTATAATGTTTATCCTTTATTCTTGAAGAAGACCATCATGACATCAGGGAAGTGATGTCATGACAAGCACATAAATTGGATTTGAGTGAGAGGGTGTTATGCATAGATATGTATATACATATATAAGAGTATACACAAACACATAAACACACATATTCTTCCCTCTTTGAACCAATTCAGATGAGAGTGAGGTTCAGGAATTGTTCATCACCTCACTATTTTCCTCTTTAGTATAAAAGCTTTTCCTTCTGTGCATATTTTTATATAAGATAATTTATCTCAATCTTCCTTTCAGTTCTCCCTTCTCCCAGTGTATTCCTCCTTTTCATCTATTTTTTCATTTTTTTGAGATCATGCTAACATAATTGACTCATTTCTGTACCCTCTGTCTATGTAGACTACCCTAATAATGATAAAGTTCTTGAGAGTTATATGTATCATCTTCCAATAGGAATATAAACAGTTTAACCTTATTAAGTCCCTTATGATTTCTCTTCCATGTTTTCATTTTATGTTTCTCTTGAGTCATATTTGAAAGTCAAAAATTTCTATTCATTTCTGGTCTTTGCATGAGGAATGGTTAAAATCCCTCTATTTTATAAAATATCAATCTCCCCTTTTCTTTCCTGTGAAGGACTATTCTCAGTTTTGCTGGTAGTTGATTCTTGGTTGTAATCTTAGATCCTTTGCCATCTTTGCTATATCACACTCCTAGCTCTGCACTGCTTTAATGTGGTAACTGCAAAATTTTGTGTGATCTCGGCTATGGCTCCATGATATTTGAATGATTTCTTTCTGATTAGTTGAAGTATTTTCTCTTTGACCTGGGGACTATTTGGCTATATTCTTGGGACCTTTCATTTTAGGATCTTTCAGGAGGGACCAGTGAATTCTCTCGATTTCTATTGCTATTGGGAAAATTTTCCTTTATAATTTCTTGAAATATAATGTCTAGGCTTCTTCTTTGATCATGGTTTTCAGGCAGTTCAACAATTCTCAAATTATCTCTCCCTGATCTATTTATTTACTAGGTCAGTTGTTCATCTGATTGTATTTCACATTTTTTCTTCTATTTCTTTCCATTCTTTTGACTTTATTTTATTGTTTCTTTTTATTTGTTTACTTATTTATTTAGAATTCCACAACCTTCCCCCCAATCTTGCTTCCCCTCCCCCCACACCCCACAGAAGGCTATCCTAGTCTTTATATTGTTTCCATGGTATACATTGACCCAAGTTGAATGTGATGAGAGAGAAATTATATCCTAAAGGTAATAGTCTTTGGTCTGTTCAAACTCCACATTTCTTTATACATTGCTAAAATATTATTGTTTAAGAGCAAACATAATAACTCCTCCCCCACAAAAATATAGAACCTCATAAGAAATAAAGTAAAAGAAAGAGAAAAAAATGTGTTTCAGTCTGTGTTCTGATACCATCAGTTCTATCTCTTGTGGATAGCATTCTTCATCATAAGTCTATCACAGAAGCTAACTCCATACTTTTCCACAGTTGCTGCTGCTGACTGTAACTCCCTCCATTTATTCCTCCCCACTACCATATACTATATTCTTTCTCTCCCTTCACCCTATCCATCTTCCAAAATGTGCTGTAGGGCAGCTGAGTGGCAAAGAGGACAAAACCCCAGCCCTGGGACCAAGAGGCCCCCAAGCCCACATACCATCCCAGAGACCCAGCAAGCACCTGGCCCCATGGTCCTGGACAGGCCACCCAATCCCAACACTTTGCAAAAAGTAAAAAAGATATTATATCTGACTATTCTCTCCCATGATCTACTTCTTCTCCATCACCCACATCCCCCCCCCCTTCCCCCTGTCCCCTTTCTTTCCTCTTTATTCCAGAAGTCTATACCCTATTGAGTGTATATGCTGTTTCCTCTCTGAGCCACATTTTTTTTTAGGTTTTTGCAAGGCCAATGGGGTTAAGTGGCTTGCCCAAGGCCACACAGCTAGGTAATTATTAAGTGTCTGAGACTGGATTTGAACCCAGGTACTCCTGACTCCAAGGCTGGTGCTTTATCCACTATGCCACCTAGCCGCCCCTCTGAACCACTTCTGATAAGAGTGAAGGTTCCCTCATTCGCCCTCACCTCCCCCCCCTTTCCATATCATTGCAAAAGCTCATTGCAAAAAAAATGTCTTTTATATGAAGTATCTTAGCTTATTCTACCTCTCCTTTCTCTTACTCCCAGTACATTTCTCTTCTAGCCATGACTCCATTTTTACAATATCTTACATCCTCAAATTCAGCTCTCTCCTGTGCTTCATCTATAAAAGTTCCTTCTACCTGCTCTACCAAATGAGGAGGCTCATATGAGCATTATTAGCATCATTTTTCTATTCAGGAATACATACAGTTCATCATCATTAAATTCCTCATAACCCTTCTCTGCTTTCTATGCTCCACTTGAGTCTTGTATTTGATGATCAAACTTTCTGTTCAGCTCTGGTCATTTCAACAGGAACATTTGAAATTCCCCTGTTTCATTGAAAGTTTCGGTTGCATTCCAAGCTCTTTTGCCTTCAGGAATAATATATTCCAAGCCCTACGAGCCCTTAATGTACTTGCTACTAAACTTGGCTATAATATTCCTGGGGGTTGTTTTTTTTTTGGGTCTCTTTCCAGGAGAGATCGGTAGATTCTCTCAATTTCTATTTTTGCCCTCTGCTTCTAGGATATCAGGGCAATTTTCCTGTAGGAATTCTGTTTTATCCATTTGACCTAAGCTGGTTTTTAACATGTTATTTTCTTCAGCATTTTTTTGAATCTCCTTGACTAAACTGCTAACTTGGTTTTCATGTTTTTCTTGCATCTCTTTCATTTCTTTTCCCAATTTTTCTTCTATCTCCCTTACTTGATTTTCAAAATCTTTTTTGAGCTCTGTCATAGCCTGAGCCCAACTTTCATTTTTCTTGGAGTCTTTAGATGCAGGAGCTTCAGATTGAGTATTTTGATCCTCCTTGGGATCATAGACAAAGTATTTGTCAATGGTCTGGTTCTTCTTTTTAATCTGTTTACTCATTTCCCCAGCCTGTGCCTGCTTTTGGTGTGCTTCCTGAGCTTTTGAGTATTATTGGGACACCCCCACACACAAAGACCTCAGTGTGTGAGGCTTTGACTGCTTTCCTGGTCTGTGAATGACCACAAGTGTACCTCTCTGCCACAGGGCTGAGGGGGGACATCCCTATTCTATGGGGGAGGGTCTGGACTGCGACCAGGATCTGAATGTGGTCAGGGCCCCAGAGTCCTGATCCAGGGACAGAGGACAGATCTCAGAAGTCTCTCTCTACTCCCCTACTTTCCATGGGCTGAGCACTCAGGGCAAAGTTGCCTGGGGCTCCTGCTTGTTGGCTCCTGCTTCCATTTCCTGGATCTGGGCATGCTGACTGTTGCAACTGCCCTGAGAGCCTAGGCTTCAGGCACGCTCTGGCAGAGGTCTCCCCACTGATTCTTCAGGTTCTGCCAGGTGTTCCCTGGGGTGCAGGTCAGGAAACTGCTTCTGCTGCCAAGAGTCGCAGCTCCTAGGCACTCTGGGGCTATTCCCCGGAGGCTGAAGTGTCTTCACTCTGGTGGGCAGCCTCTCTAACCCCATGGAATGGAGTTTTTCCCACTATTTTCCAGGTTACCTTGGGCTGGAAAATTGCCTCACTGGATCTTTCTGTGGGTTCTATCTCTCAAAAATTTAGTTAGAGTCATAATTTTAAGATTTTTGAAATATTCTGGAGAGAGCATCTAGGAGAGGCTCTTGTCCTGTAGCCATCTTGGCTCCACCCTCTTCTATTTCATTGTTTCTTGATATTTCTTGGAGTCTTTAGTTTCTATTTTTTCCAATTTTAATTTTAAAGAAATTATTTTCACCGTGACATTTGACCAATTCTGTTTTTCAAGGTTTTTTTTAAAGTCAGAATTATTTGTACTTATTTTGTTAAACCATTAATTATATTTTCATATTTTTTTTACATAGCTCAAAGCTCCCTGTTTTTTCCTCTATTATGCTTATTGGGTTTATAAAATCAATTTTGTCTCTTTCAGGGATTTTTGTTGGGTTTATGCCCAGTTTGCATTTTTTCCTTTGAGGCTTTGATTGCCATTATTTTGATAGTATTGACTTCTGAGTTTTTGTCTTGATCTTCCTTTCTTACCATAGTAGCTTTTTACAATCCAACTCTTTTTTTGTTGTTGTTGTTTGCTTATTTTCCTTGCTTATATTTCTTGACTTTGACTTTTATGTTAAAGTTGAACTCTGTTCCCAGGTTGGGGGTCAAGGAAAGGCTCTATCTCAAACTTCAGGCTTTTTTGTACTGCTGTTTTCCAAGCTGGTTTTGGGAGTTTGGAAATTTCCAGTGTTTCTTAAATGGCGTGATCTAGTGAGAGGTGTGGTCACTGCTCTCCTGTTCTGCACTCTGGTTCTTACTCAGGAAGGATCCCTGATCCCTTATTATGATAATTGTGACTACTCTTCTAGGTCCCTGATCACCTTTCCAGGCCTCTGCTCCCTTTTGACTACAAGTGCTGTTGTACCTTGGAAGTGAGACCCAGAAATAGGTATAGGTAATGGAGTTGCCAAACAGTAAGTACCCTGTTCCACATCTAGCCTAGTATAGGAATCCCCTGTAATCTCTTTCTGACCAGTTAGCGCAACCAAAGCTGCTTCAACTGTTGCTGTCTCAAGGTCCACAGCTGTTGTTGCCATGTGGGCTCTGGACTTGTTCACATCTGGGAACTCTTTTCTTAGGGATTAACAAGATCCTTCTTAGAAAATGTACTCTGTGCACAAAGTAAATCTTGTATACTATGTAGCTATTTATTTCTCTATCAGAAAAGAAGTGCTTAAAATATAAAGGACTCACAAGTGCATATTTCTTGAAATATAACTCGATAACCATCACTATCCTTACAACATCTGCAGCATCCTTCAAGTAGTGGTGCATCTTATCCTTTTAGAAGTGTATAGTTTCAGGAAGCATCTCTTACTGAACAATTAAAGTCTCAGGAACTCCTTGACCTTAAACTCCAGAGGCATCTGTCAAGGTTGGAATTGTCCATCTCTTTAGGTCATCATTCCTTTAACTGTACATAGGAAAGGAAGTACAAACAGAATAGGTGGTCAGGGAGTAGGGCCTACTCCCTCCACTTCAGCTGGAAATCCAAAGGAGTGTTGTTAGAGTCCTAAGAGGAATGCTCAAAGGAGAGAGGGAGAGAGTGAGACAGGGCTTTTATCTTTTCCTTTTATAACCTATGGAATGATTGACTTTTCCTGGCTCAGTTGACAGTCATATTCAGCTTAACTCCCCAGTTCTGAGGATCAAGAACTTTGTTATCTTCAAGAGCAAGTCCTTCTGTACTGTGTTGTTCAGTTGTTTCAATTGTGTTTGATTCTTTATGACCCCTATTTGGGTTTTGGCAAAGATGCTGAAGTGGTTTGCCTGTTCCTTCTCCAGCTCATTTTACAGATGAGGAAACTGAGGCAGAAAAGGAGAAGTAACTTGGTCAGGGTTACATATTAGTAAGTGTCTGTGGCCAGACTTGAACTTAAGAAAATGAGTCTTCCTGATTCCAAATCTGGCATCCTATCTACTAAATCACCAAGTTGCAAGGTCCATGTTGCACAGAACAGTTACTGTTATATAAACAAATAAAAAAATTAATAAGAGGGAGAATTTGAACCCAAGTCTCCTGATTGAAAGTCTGCTCCTTCCTCTATTCCAATACACTGCTATTGTAATCACCAGTTTGTATACACGGCTACAGAGATCCAAACACACTCGAGTAAAAGGACTTTTTGAGGAAAAGGAGATACTTAAGGAGTCCCAAAGACAAGGACTTTGAAAAATATCTCCTTATCTCCATTTCCTTGAGTCCCGTTGGTGACCAAGATAGCTATTTAACCATTGGGTGGCAAAATGACCTACTTTTAGGTGATTACCTGGTTGCATTTTTTTTACATACTTTCCCATAGAGCCTTTCCCCAAATAAACTGGTATGATTTAGGTGTGGGTCCACCTAGAACAAAGAACAAAACTAATAGTGTTTCCCCATCAAAAGCATGTCACAGACATTAATTAATTTTCTGCAACAGACAAGTCAGCATAGTATTCTAACCTCTGCAGGGCAGCTTTTCATGGAAAGAGGTACTAGAGAGAATTGCTTATCTTGCTGACAATCCTTTCTACCACATCCCCTAAATGGTGTATCTAATCTCTGCTTAAAGATTGTCAAGGGGGGGTATTTAGTACCTTTCAAGGCAGTCCATTATTTTCTAGAGGGTCTAATTAGGAAAATTTTCACTAAATCAGGTTTAAATTTGCCTATTTCTAACTGCTCCTCATTTCTCTGACCTTTGGGGCCAGTACAATACGTCTGATGCTTCTATTCAATAACTGATAGTTTTTAATCCCCACTTAGACTGCTCTTCTTCTCCCCCATCTAAATATTGCATGTTTTTTCAACTAATCTGGTACTCCTTTTCTTTTTCTGAATGAATTTCACCCTGTCTATAGGGCTTCTAAAAAATGCCACCTAGAATTCCATAGTGTTGCTAGATTTGTTCTTATCACATTGATGCTGTTATGGCTTTCTTAATGTAATCTTGGATACCATTATCCTTTTGACTTTCATATTATACTGTGGACTCATCCTAAAAAATGACTAATATGTAAATTTATTAAACAGAAATCTACATGTACAATTTTTGCCAGGCTACCACCAAGAGGAGAGAGGGAACAATGGTAGAAAAATATATATAACATAAATTTGGGATATTTTGTTGAATGTTGAAAATGTTGAAAATCCTCAGTTGGATAGCTATGTCCCTTTTGAAGACCAGCCTGCTTTAGGGAGTGTGGTCCCCAAATTCACTAAAAAAAAAAGAGGAAGTAGGACTTTAGACAAACTTGAAGGAAGCCAGGGAAACTATGAGGTGGAGATGAGGAGAGAGATTCCAGACATAGGAGCAAAATAGTGAAAATGTCCCAGATTTGGTAGAGAAAGTGTCTTGTTCAAGGAATACCAAGAAGCCCAGTGTCCCTGTTTCACAGTGTATGTGGAAAGGAGTACGATGTAAGAAGACCAAACATATAGGAAGGGGTCAGATTATGAAAACTATACAAACTGACTGGGATTGGATAGGAAAAATGATAATCCAAGAGCATAGGATGGATAGCAGATAGATGGATAGCAGAGGGAGGTAATTTAAAATTTTAACAGAATTTAAAATAAATGACTCTGGATAATCCTCATACAGATAATTGAAATTTGACTATTTTCCTCATTTTTATTTCAGTGATAGTGGTCATCCTTTTTTTCTGTACCTTGCCCTAACTCATATGCATGTTCCCTTGACTATGACTCATCAGTCAGCAGACTCATCAAGTCAAAGGTTATACCAGGAAAGCTTACGGGAGATGGACAACTTGGTTGGCAGGATTAAGGACAAAGTTGACAGCACAGTGAAGAAAAACACATTCCTTTGGTTCACAGGTAAAGTAGTAAAAAGCAGTTAGCCTAACCAAGATGTAATGTATAACCCAGACTAAAATCCTTGCTACCAAACTCCCAGAACAGAGGAAATACCTAAACAACTATTATACTTCAATAAAAGACAGATAACTTATGATAGATTTCTTACATCTGTATTTGAATCTTGAATTTTGTACCTGAAATTCATATCACTTCAGTTTAATTCAATTCTGCAAACATTTATCAGGTTGTTACTATGTATGGGAGGAACCTCTCAGACCAAGGTTGTAGGAACTTGATCATTCAGACAGAAAGCAAATAGTTTGGAAGTGATCTTGATTTTTTCCAATGTTTTGATCAATCAGACAACATTGGGTGGTTTCTGAATGTCTCTTAATTGCCGATGAATCACTTTGACATTATTAGACTAACATTGTCTTCAAGTACACTTCACCATTTGCTAATAAGAAATGTCCTTTGTAAATATTATTTTAATTTTGAGGTTAAGGCTTTTTGACTGTTTAAACAACAGCTGAGCTGAAAGAATGATTTCAGGGTCACTAGAGAGGACTTATTGAACTCAGTCCCTCATTTGGATTCAGATATGAAAGGGAATTATAAAGTCACCTGAGGGAGGTCTCATCTGGGGAGAGCATATCCATACACATTTTTTTTTGTTTTTTGTTTTTGTTTTTTAGGTTTTTGCAAGGCAATAGGGCTAAGTGGCTTGCCCAAGGCCACATAGCTAGGTAATTATTAAGTGTCTGAAGCTGGATTTGAACTCAGGTACTCCTGACTCCAGGGCCGGTGCTCTATCCACTGAGCCACCTAGCCACCCCGATATTCATGCATTTCTGAAAGGAAATCAAGACCAGGACTGGCATAATAGTGAGCTCCTCAATGGGAAGGACCACATTTGAAGCTAAATGAATTTTTATGCTATTATAGTACTATAGTAATGTAGAGTATTCAAGAAATAACCATGATCCTTCTATTAAGGACTAAGACTCTGTTACCTAAAGTTATTTTTCCAAAAATAGGAATATCTTCTCTTCTCTTCTCCTCCCCAATAGTTAACGATGGGACCTAACTGTGAGATGACTGACTTTTGTTAAGTTGGTTTGGTGACTGGGGAACATGTTTTCCTTGTTTTCAAAGCTAATAGTTGCAGGCAGAGGTGAATCCAACAGTTTTGGTCTCTTGTGGAATCATAGAAAGAGTACTAAATGTAAGTTAGAAGTTATGAAATTGCATCCTACCTCTGCCATTTATTGGCTATATGACCATGGGAAAGTCATTTGATCTTGGAATTTTAACTTTCTAATTCTGAAAATGGTTGTGGTAGTGATGGGGAAATGCTTGCACTATCAACTCACAAGGTGGTAAGAATCATCTAAGGAGAGACAGCTAGGTAGCACAGTAGAATCAGGAGGACCTGAGTTCAAATCCAGTCTCAGATATTTGACACCTACCAGTTGTGTGGTCTTGGCCAACCCTGCCTTGCAAAAAAAAATCATTTAAGGGAAAAATGTGCATATATATATGTATATATGTAATTATATGCACATCTTATGTATACACACATATATTGACCTAATTCAAGTAAAAGTTTGTATTTTTGTTATTGAAAGCATTGAGTGGCCTTGAAATATATCTACATATATATATAACACATATAGCATATAATATGCATATATATATATTTATGCAATATGCAGAAATATGCATGTTTGTATGTATTTATGTATTTGACAGCTGATAAAGCACTGGGCTTGGTGTCAGGAAGACCTGAGTTCAAATATAACCTTAGATACTTACTTATTATGTGACCCTAGGCAAGTCACTGAATCCTGCTTGCCTTAATTTCCTCATCTGTAAAATAATTAGGAGAAGGAAGTGGTAAACCACTCCAGTATCTTTACCTTCCATCATTGGACTAAGACTGTGTTATCTAGAATTATTTTTCTAAAAATAGGAATAGACTGGGGGTCATGAAGAATCAAAGACTACTGAAATGACTCATCAACAACAATAAAGATATGTTATATATAGTATATATAAATATATGTATGCTGCTGCTGTTGTTGTTTTTTGTACTTTGTTCTTAAAGAAGATCATGACATCAGGGAGGTGATATCATGACAAGCAAGTGCATTGGATTTGAGTGAGGGGGTGCTGTGCTAAGTCACCAGCCTCACTTTCTCTTCTGGGTCCAGTGGCCAGATATGAATCAGGTAGACTGAAGATGGCCATGGATGCTAGGCAGTCAGGGTTAAGGGACTTGCCCAAGACCCCACAGCTAGGGGTGGCTAGGTGGCCCAGTGGATAGAGCACTGGCCCTGGAGTCAGGAGGACCTGAGTTCAAACCTGGCCTCAGACACTTAATTACCTACCTGTGTGGCCTTGGGCAAGCCACTTAACCCCATTTGCCTTGCAAAAACCTTAAAATAAAAAAAAATTTTAAAAAAGACCCCACAGCTAGCAAGTGTCAAGTATCTGAGGCCTAATTTGAACTCAGGTCCTCCTGACTCCAAAGCTAGTGCTACTTGGCTGCTCATGTGTACACAATACACATAGGAAAGGCATATACTATACATACTGATACATAAATACAGTTGTAAATATGTGTGTGTAACTTTGAAAACTGTGAAGAACTATGTGAATGTCCACTGTTGTTTTTATTGATCCCATCAATATCTGTTGACTACTTATTAAGACTACCCCAATGCATTATGTAACAAAAACGCAGATTTTGACTTTTATTTGAATTACGATGACATGAATGATTGTAATAGAATGTCAACTTTTATATCCTGTATCTTCTGTTTTTCAGGAGACAATGGCCCATGGTCTCAGAAATGTGAACTGGCAGGAAATGTGGGACCCTTCACTGGATTATGGCAAACTAATAGAGGTAGGGAATAGGTATTTTCCTCTATTTTGGTGGAAAGGGATTCAGCTGGGGTTTAGTATGGTAGTTTACACTGAGTAGCTGAGATTCCTGTCTCTGATATAGTAGTTTATTTTCTGCTTTCAAGATAATCTCTTTTGACATAATAAAATGGTGATAGAAATACTGATCAATTTCCAAGTTCAAGAAGAAAAGTCTGGCCCTTAACTGACTTTTATGATTTTCTCATGTTGACCAACCTTCTATGTTGGCCAAACTAGTCCCAAATAGGTCCCAAACAGAGCCTTGAACTTTCCTACCTTTGCATTTGGTCTTTTATACAATTCTTTCTTTTATACTATTCCCTAACTTAGCTGATGTAAATCTTACTCATCCTAAAAGGCCCAGCTATAATTTCACCAGTTTCATAATGCCTTTCAAGATCAGATGGATGGATCCATGGTAAACTCTACAGATGAAGAGTTTTCTCTGAATTCTACAGTTTCTGCTTTTCTTTCTCCTATGACCTTGTGATTCTATAATATGAAACTCACAAAGTATATAATGAAGAATTGATTGCAAATTCAGAGAGATTTGGCAGTTTAGTAGATTTTGATGATCTGTAGATCATGGATCTATTTACCACCCAGCAATTTGGGAAGGTATATCCCCAGGCTACCTCTTAGTGTATGACAGAGATATAGGATTTAATCATAGTTGATGAAATTTTAATGTGGCAATGAAGTGTTAAAACTAACTGTAAAATTTTGACCATACTTTTTTGAGATTCAAATAAATCCCTTGATTGGCTAAGCAAAAAAATTGTCATTTCTGAGAGCCATAAAAAAAGTTATATAGTTCTATAGTTCAAAACTGGGAACATAAAGTAGAAAAAGAACCAGGCTCATGAGAAAGGGAATCACTAATGGAGAGAAGGCAGCTTTTCTATTCTTTCCCCGCTTCCTATTGACCATATCACTTTGAAGCAGAGCTTTTTGACCCCTAGGATACAATCTAGCAGAGTAAGTAGAGATATACTTTCCAGACACAGATACAAGGAGGCAGCCCCTTGAAGGAGGAAATGTCTTTGAGGAATGAGATACTGTACAGTAGTGAAGGGAGATATCTAGGGACAAAAGCAGACCTTAGGAACCCAGATGAGCAATGTGGTCTGCAGAGACAATAAATACCCAAAGGGAGCTGCCTTGAGGTCTTGATGAAGAGAGTAAGAATTGCCAGAGTCTCTATTACCAGAAGTTGTGAATTATTTTGCCACATAAGATTTCTACCATGTGTCCCATTGTTTATGGGAACCATACATATTTATGATTGTTTATGGGAACCCTACAGGTGAGGACTAAAGAGCTTTGGCATTGGAGTTCAGACTCATAGGATTGCTCCTAGAACCTCTAGTTGCAGTTGCCTATTGCAGACTCAGCCATTGAGCATGAATGCTACTTTGAGGATTCCAGAGGAATTGTAACACTAGTTTTAATGGTAAAATGGCTATCTAAATAGAAATTGTAATGATTCTGAACTTTATGCTGAGAGTAAAAATAAAATGCTATTTGGTATTAAAATTCTGCTCTAGATGGATCTTCTTGTCAGACCAATGCGTTTTAGTCTTGTGACTAGATGTTAGGGTTGAGATAATATAGTATGATGGAAATACCCATAGTCTACAGGTTTGTTGGAGTCCTGATTTTGTTGGGAGTTTGGGTAAATCACTTACTATCCCTGTAACTCTTCATCTTTCCTTTTGTTTGTTTAAGTTTTTAAAAATTTTTTTCTTTTTCTTTTTTTTTTGCAAGGCAATGGGGTTAAGTGGCTTGCCCAAGGCCACACAGCTAGGTAATTACTAAGTGTCTGAGGCCGGATTTGAACCCAGTACTACTGACTCCAGGGCAGGTGCTCTATCCACTGCACCACTTAGCCACCCCCCTGTAACTCTTTCTCTACTAGTAAAGTGAGGAGGTTAGAAGAAATAATATCTATAGCCTCTTCCAGAATTTTGATTTTTATTCTTGTACTTGGAATAAGTTGGTGTAGGCAAAGGGCTGAAAGAGATTATGGAATAGTTAGGTATATGCTTGATAGGGGTGTTATGGTGATATGAGTACTTTCTCCTATGTCCATAATTAGGATTCTTGCTTCCTTACAACTTAATTATTGACATTCCCTGTCTCCTCTAGGATAGGACTAGAACTATAATGCTTATTTGATATTCTAGTAAAAAAAGCAATAAGGGGATGGTGGGCAAGAAACCAAAAAGAAGGAAGCCAAGCCTAAAGTTGGGTTTTATTTATTAGTTTTTATATTTAGCAGCATAGATGTATATAAGGAAATAAGTTCCTATAGGTTCCAAGTAAGGAGCATGCACAGTGAGAATCTTCCTATGTGAGGATGACTTACTGAAGCACAAGTTCAATTCAATCCAATAAGCCTGCTAAAACTTATGAACCTAAGTGCAAGACATTTTGTCCAGTCCTGGGGTTACAAAAATCAAAATGATAATATTATTCCTTCAGGAACTTACACTTCATAGAGAGGTTGGGGAGACGAAAGACCATCTGTAGGATGTATATCTCAGTTGGTCCCTTTTTGTTATACATTTTTGAACCATCTAGTTAGGCTTGGAAGAAGTGGTCTATGACCATGGAAGAGGGGTTCTATTTTTTCTGTCTTGAAACTTAACTGCCCTGCTGAGTGATTGTACTGAACCTACCCTACTGTTCTCATTAGCACAAGGCTCTCACCTACAGAGCAGAGGTTATAAATAACCACAATGTGAAATGCAGCAGCAAAGCATCCAGAGATATATTCCAGTTAATAGGCTTTTGGAATGAGAAGGGACCTCAGTGAACATTTAATCCAACTCTCTGGTTTTACCAAAAAGGGGTTCAGAAAGGGGAAGTAACTTGCCCAAGATCACACAGTAAGCATTGTTGCTAGGATGCAACCCGACTGCCCAGGATGACTGTTTCTTTACACCATGCTTCCTTTTTGGCTATGAAGAAAAATTTCCTCAGTATAATATAACATCCTGATGTCTTCTAAAATTACAGGAAGACCTGTTCCTCACTTCCAAGACTGTGCTTTACAGAGCAAGAATGAGGTGGTGGTGGTAGGGAATAGAATCATAGGGAAAAAATATCTTGGCTCACATATACAGACACAAACAGTTTTCTGGAGTCTGGACTTTGGATGTTATACTATGGGTCTGAACTACAGAGATCACATATTTTTTGTGATTTTTTTTTGAGTGCCCACTTCCACATTATGTCTCTCATAATGTGTCCCTTGGGATATGCAGTGTGTGACTTTGGGGAGGGCTGGAATGCCGTCTCCTCATGAGGAGCTGATGCTTTCCTGCTACTTTTCAGTAGACTTTGTCAGAAAGGACAGCACCTACCAACCCTTTTAACTCAAGATTTAAAACTAGAACACCCATATCAAATCCCTTGTTTTCCAAGGGAAGACATTGTGACTCGGGTGAAATAACTCATGTACAGCTAGCTAGTAATTTAACTGGGAAAAGCCAGTTCTGACTACATAATTTTCTCCAATTAGCTGTTAAGAAATATTCTCTCCTAGTCCCCCCCCCAAATGATCTTATTATTGAAACCTGCCCTAGATCAACATTCTCAAAGTTTTAGGGTCACAGGACTTTGTCATACTCTTTTTTTTTACAAGGCAATGGGGTTAAGTGACTTACTCAAGGTTACACAGCTAAGTATTAAGTATCTGTGGCTGGATTTAGACTCAGGTCCTCCTGACTCCAGGACTAGTGCTCCGTCAACTTTGTTAAATTCTTAACAATTATTGGGAACCCTCAAGAACTTTTGTTTATGATAGGTATATCTACTGATATTTTCCAAACTGGAAATTAAACTGTTTAGTATTAGTATGAAAAGTTTTTACCTTGTGGACTCCCTGAAAAGGTCCTTAAGGTCCCTGGGAATGCCCAGACCATACTTTGACAACCACTGCCCTAGATGACTATAGGAGGTAAAGGAAGTTAGTGTAAGAGAAATGGAAAAGGTACAGAGGAGATAATCCCATAATGAAACCAAAATAATTTTTTTCCTCAAAGTTATAAATTTGAAAATAACTCAAATTATATTCCTCATCAAATATTTTAAAACAAAAGCACTGATACTAGGAAAAAGGAAAAAAATTAAATGTGATGCATATACAAGGTCATAGCTCAAATTATTTTTAATTATGTGGATTTTAGACAACCTGAGAAAATATAAAGAATTTGAATTGAGTGAATTTATGATTAAAATTCGAGACAGACCTAGGGGGCCTTGTTTCGGACTCAGGTATAGACTCTGTTTCATTCTCATTTAAATTTCAGCATTTCCTGTTGTGGGGTATCCTGCTTAGAAAAACCGTTAGATTAGATGAACGGATGACTGAAGATAGTTGGCATTTTCACAGTCATGTAGAACACACAGTACTCTGGCAGCCTCTTCTCAAAACCAATCTGTTGCACCAAGGTGAGAGCTGCCTTGGCTCTCAAGCACTTCATAGAGCCCCTGCTTTGTGCCCCCTTTTCACTACCTGATGAGGTCCCAACGGAGAAGAGCTGATATGATGAAGAGGGAGCCCTCCTTTCACTTTGTTTTCTCTTGGTGGGAATACTCAGAGTGGTGCTGAGGCTTGTGAGAGGGATAAGGGGACTGGACCACATTCTCTCCTTGGCCTTCTCATTAGTTAGAATGGGTTAAGGGGGAGGGGCTTAGGACTTTACAGCCTTTCTCCAGGTCAGATGAAGGACAGAATGTCTAAGGACAACAGCCACTTAACCCCCTGAACAAGCCTCGGTTACAGGCAAAGAGCTTCTGGAAGTCTGTCTGAGGAAGGGGATTCCTCTGGGTCGTGTGTGATTCTGGGCAATTTGAGGTATCTTTCTGAACTGCAGTTATAAACTCAGCTTTAAAAAGAAGGGATTGGGTTAGATAACCTCAAAGACAAGAGGCTTTTAGCTTGAAGTCTGAATTTTTTTTTTTTTTTAAATTGGAAACTATAGTTCACTGTAATTGATTTCCTTTGTAAACTAATGCATTTTTATTTTCTACATTTTAATTTTTCTTAGAAGGGGTCCATAGGTTTCATCAGGCTGCCAGAGAGGTATACAATGCAGAAGTATGTGCCCGTGTGTGCACACATGCAAACATACACATGTGCAAACACACACAGACACACACATACACACACAAATGTTAAGATCTCCTGATCTCTAAATACATAATAATTCCATGCAGCATATGCCTTAGATCCAGGGTCTTAGCAGTCACTACTCCTCCCCTTCCTGACACTACCCCCAGACTTAATTTCCTATTTAGTGTGGAAGTGATGACTTGTTTTTCCCCCAAGATGAATGCCCCTCTGTCTGCTTCTTTGGCTTAACTGGAAGAGCAGAATTGTTGTGCTTCCCCTCCCCCCTCTCTCCATCGCCCAGGGATGAGGAAGCATTCTGTTGTGTTTGTGTACTTGGCATCCTGCTGTGGCTAGGAGACCTTGACAGTTTATAATTTATGCTATCAGGTTGTTGTATAACCTTTCCCATTGGGAAGCCATATCATCTGCATCCTGAGCTTCCCATCCAGTGGGAGGATGGCTGAGCAGGGCAGGGAGGTATGTGCTTGCTGCAGGGTGACTATTGTTGGTGATGCTTTGAATCTGTCTGGGTCAGGGTCATCTGCTGGAGATTTAGGAAGTCCAGAAGGAGGGCTTCTCCAGAGTACTTTGATCCTATTGCCTAATCTAAACTGTACCCTTGTCTGCAACCTTCTATTTTTACGTCATATTCATTTCCAAGTATATCCTTCCTTTCCACTTCAGTCAGTAACATCAATTTTTTTCAAAATGAGGAAAAACACTAGTACACCAAAAACAATCAAAGCATTAACTGCATCTGACTATATATTCAATATGCCACACCCCTAGCTCCCCACCTTTGCATTTTCTCAACTTTTCTTCAGAGTCACACTTGGTCATTAAGATGATGCAAGGTTCTGTTTTATTTTATTGTCCCTTCTCTTTAAATTGTTGGAGCCATCAATATGCTATTTTCCCAGATCAAAACAAAATCATATAAAACAATGGCATGGGGGTGAGGAAAAAGCAAACACTTTACAAATATTATCTCATCCGATCCTCACAGTAACCCTGGGATTTAGGGGCTATTACTACTCCCATTTTGCAACTGAGGAAATTATGGCAGAGAGAGATTAAGTGACTTTCTTAAGGACTCACAGCTAGTGTCTGAAGTAGTATTTGAACTCTTATCTTCCTGACTCTATGTCCCAATGCTTTGTGCACTATGGTGCCACCTTGTGGCAAAATAAGAAAAGTACCAATGAAACATTTTCCCATAGACCAGAGGCATCATCCTTGAAAAGATTGGACACTAGTAAGAGAACATGTGTGAAGAGGAGCACATGGGTAGTCAGGGTTCATCCATGGAGGAACACACATGAAAGCAATATATGTGCCTAAGGGCAATTCACATCTCTGATGCTGTAGGACTGCTGTCTTTTTTGTTCTTTTTTTGACTGTTCCTTTTAAAAAATTAAATGTTAATAGCTTAATTAGCTAACATAAAGATTTTAATAAAGAAGAACAAAAAGAGGAATATATATGTATATACATACATATATATATACAAACTTCTGTTAGGGAGAGCTTTTTTAAATTTATAGTTTAATTTTAATGAGGTACTAAGAAAATCTGCTTCTGTCTTCTAGTAATGTCATTGCATTTACTTGTCAGACCTACTCATCAATAGTTTCTGCTCTTGTGGGTTCAACCATTGCCACTAATTTGTTGGATATGTGATCAATACCAGATGTGACTCCATTAGACAATGCTTTATTATTGATGTAGCCTGTGCCAAATGCTACCGACATGGTTCCACTGAAGTCAGTGACTATAGTGTGATATCTTCATTTTGAGATGTATAGTCCCTATAACAACTTTTAGTGCAGAATCTTGATCCTTTATATTTTACTTTTATTTATTTTAAAATTGTATTTATTGCACTGGCCCTGGAGTCAAGAGTACCTGAGTTCAAATCCGGTCTCAGACACTTAATAATTACCTAGCTGTGTGGCCTTGGGCAAGCCACTTAACCCCATTTGCCTTGCAAAAAAAAAACCCTAAAATTTTATTTATTTAAGGCAATGGGGTTAAGTGACTTGCCCAAGGTCACACAGCTAGGTGACTATTAAGTGTCTGAGGTCAGATTTGAACTCAGTCCTCCTGACTCCAGGGCCAGTGCTCTATCCACTGTGCCACCTGGCTGCCCCTACCCATTTCTTTAGAACAAAAAAATAGATACTTTCCTAAGTAGCTACTGCTTTTGAACTTTTTTTATTTCTTTGAAGTAAATCTTTTGGTTTCAGGGATTGAGGATCTCCATAGTCAACTTCATTTTAGCTCAGGATGATCACTCTATACCATCAGATTTTAATATCTGAAGGCTAGACTACCCTGGATCATTATTCCTATAAGGACCTTTTTTCCAGTAATTATCTGACAACTTTGAGTTTTGAGATTTCTCAATTTTTTTTTAACTTTAAGCCCATTCCACTTTCTTAAGTAGATAAATGGGTTAGAGAACAGATACAGAAATGAAACTAAATCTTCATTCTTGGCCTTTCCTAAGTAGATTTGACCAGCAAAACATGAAAAGTAATCAGTTTCCTCTTATACAAAGTAGAGTGTAATAGGAGCAAGAAAAAGATCCAGAAATTTGCAGATAATTCTTTTTTATGGAAGGATGATGCAAGGAGATCAAAGAAAAAAGACTTCCTGGAGTTGGTGGCTTCTGAGTTGGACCTTGAAGGATGAGAAGTGTTTCAACAGGTGAAGATAAGGAGGAAATATATTCCAGAAATGGAAGAACACTCATCCATTCCATTAGCAAGAGTGAGTTAGAATGAACTTAGACTTTTCATTTTTGAGGTGAAATGAGTTTCAAATACAAGTAGGTTTATAGAAAAAAGAACACTAACGTAAATATTTTCAATTACAAGCTGTATATAACCAAGATGTTTTTCCTAAAGTTCTATGTCTTTAGATGTAAGAGATGATATTTTTTATTTAAAAAAGTCAAAAAAAATTTGGGGTTCTCCAAAGTTGGTTATGAAAAAGAACAAAAATTTAGAGCATTTCCTGTATGTTATGCTTGGCCTGGAGCTTCAGAAGTTCAGTTTACAGTAATATGACTACAGATCAACACATGTCTCTTTTTTCTTTCCCTCCCAGTCAGCATAATTGTTTTCATTATTCAGGCTAGAAAATCATGGGGATATATGACTGAGTTATGTGTGAACTGTGTACAGTGTTTGGCTTGGAAGGGTGCTTTGCACAATAAGTATTAAAATTGGTCTTTCTCAAGTGAGGATGAAATTGGGGGGGATGTTATTAGTTAATTCAATTTGTTTTGAAGACTTTTCTGTAAAACACTATTTCATTTTTTCCAATCTCCTGGATTCCACTGACCTAGGTAACTTCACTTTAGTGATTCAAAATGGCCCCTTTATTTTAATCCTTGGAAATTCTTAGCTCATAAGAACAGTTGCTAATCACAAACCCGTGGCTGAAAAGAAGCATTTTTAGGTTTCAGTAATAAGCTAATGAATGGCCTCCACCTTCTCTTGCAGGGGGAAGCTCAGCCAAGCAGACCACATGGGAAGGAGGGCACCGTGTACCAGCTATAGCTTATTGGCCTAACAGAGTGCCAGCCAATGTTACCAGCACTGCTTTGTTAAGGTAGGAAGTTAAAATTGCTTTGCCAATGTAGATTTTCAGATAGGAGAAATTGTAGATACTAAGGAACTCTTTGTTACTCATTGGGCTGCTGAGACAGCTAGCTGCAGTTTTGATGATGGAAGGGTAGCTTCGAGGATGGAACAATGCTTGGGAAGGATAGACATGGTTTGAGTATATAGAGCCTCAGGGAAGCTGGGAGTATTTTGGAGCAAGAGCATCTGGTAATCACTGAACCATTTCCTTTTATTTTACACATAAAAGAACTGAGGGCAAGACAGTCTAAGTGAGTGGCCTAAAATCTCCTGGTAACACTGACAAAATCAGAATTTGAGCCTAAATCCTATCCTTTTTCTCCTTCATCAAGTGGGAGGGTGCCAAAGATACTTTACTTTTTTTTCATAATTTTTTAAGGAATGGGACCTATTTAAGAAAGAAAAGTGTTTTTTAGTACTTAATTTGATATGCTAATTAAACATAATCTAAAACTCCCAAGTCAACAAATCAATAGATATAACTTTTACAAAGAGGCTAGGGAAATTCTAGTTCCTCAGCATCAAGTAATAAAACTAGATCATTAAAGATACACATAATTATAGTCTCTCAGAAGTAGAAAGGTCATAGAGCCTAGTTGATCCCTGGATAAGAAGGCCTTTTACAATATTTCCCCCAATTTCTGCTGAAAAATCTCTGGCAAAAGGGAACTTGCTGCATCCTAAGATGGTTCTAATTGTTTAGAAGATTTTCCTGCTATAAAGCGGAAATCTGTTTCTTTAAATAAAATAGTATTTTTCCTAAATACAAGTAAAGACAATTTTTAACAATAATTTTTCATTTTTTATTTTTGTAGGTAATTGGGGTTAGTCAAATGACTTGCCTAAGCTAATAAGTTTCCGAGACCGAATTTGAACTCAGGCCCTCCTGATTCTAGGACCAGTGCTCTATCTGTTGTGACACCTAGCTTCTCTTTTAGACAATCCTTTAAAAATTTTTTTGAGTTCTGAATTTTCTCTCTTCTGCCCTTCTATCTTCTCTCCCCTCTCTCTTCCCTAAGGCATTAAGCAATTTGACATGGGTTCTGTCTGCAGTTATGTAAACATATTTCCATGCTAAATTTGTCTTTTTGCACCTTGAATTTTTTAATTCAATAATATGACTGAATAGCATTGCAAGTACCTCTTTCCCCTTCATGGGGGGTTTATATATTTTATATTATTTCAGTAATCTTGTTGAGAGAATAAAAATAACCCTCCCACCCCGAAATGATGAGAAACCTCAAGAGAGAGAGAAAAAAATGTACTTTAGTCTGTGTTCAGATTCCAATGGCTCTGTCTCTGGAATGAGTTGCTTTCTTTATCATGAGTCCACCAAAGAAGTTCTTTCAATATTTTTCCCACAGTTGCTATTACTAGCTGTATTTCCCTCCACTCTATTCCTTCCCACTCTCAATTATTCTATTCTCTCTCTCTCTCCTTTCATTCTGTCCCTGTTTAGAAGTGTGTTGTATCTGAGTACCCTCTCCCTCAATCTTCCATCTCCTCTATCACCTATCCCCCCCCTTCACTACCCCCATTCCCCTTTATCCCCATCCTTTTCTTCTCATTTTTCTTTAGGGTAAGATAGTTATTGTTATGTATGTTATTTCCTCTCTGAGCCATTTCTGATCAGAATGAAGGCACTCATTCCTCCTTGCCTTCCCCTGTTCCACTCCATTGAAAAAGCTTTTTCTTGACTCTTATGTGAAATATCTTAGCCTTTTCTTCCTCTCCTTTCTCTTCTTCCCAGTACTTTCCTTTATCATCCATTGACTCCATCTTTTTGCTATAACATTATATTCAACTCCTTCCTGTGCCGTGTGTGTGTGTGTGTGTGTGTGTGTGTGTATGCTGCTTCTAACAGCTCTTATAAATGAGAAAGTTCATATGAGTTACCAGTATCTTCTTCCCATGCAGAAATACAAATGGTTCAACATCATTAGATTTCTCATAGTTAGTCCTTTTCGTCTACCCCCTCTGTGGTTCCCCTGAGTCATGTACTTGGAGATCAAACTTTGTGTTCAGCTCTGGTTGTTTTGATAGGAAAGTTTGAAAGTTCATTTCAGCAGGAAAGTTTCATTGAAAGTCCATCTTTTCCCTTGAAAGAGGATGTTCATTTTTGCTAGGTAGTTGATTCTCAGTTGTGAACCAAGATGTTTTGCCTTCAGGAATAACATATTCTAAGCCCTACAAGGTCTTAATGTAGATGCTGCCAGATCTATGTAATACTGATTATAGAGCCACGGTAGTTGAATTGTTTGTTTCTGGCAGCTTTTAGTATTTTCTCTTTGACTTGGGAGTTTTGGAATTTGGCTATAATATTCCTGGAAGTTTTTCTTTTGGGACCTCATTTAGGAGGTGATCAGTGAATTCCCTCAATTTCTATTTTACCCTCTGTTTCTAGGATCTCAAGGCAATTTTGCTGTATTATTTCTTAAAAAAATGAAGCCTAGGCTCTTTTCCTGGTAATGACTTTCAGGTTGCCCAATAATTTTTAAATGATCTTTTCTGGATCTGTTTTAATGTCAGTTTTTTCCAATGAGATATTTCACATTTTTTTCTAATTTTTGTGGGGTTTTTTGGATTGCTTTTTATTTCTTCCTGATTTCTTTCAAAGTCATTAGCTTCCTTAATTCCATTCTGCATTTGAAGGAGTTATTTTCTTCAGAGAGCTTCTTTTTATATCCTTTTCCAGTTGGCCATAAGGCATTCTTCTCCTCATTTGCCTTTTGTGTTGTTTTTTCCATTTGGCCTAAACTAGTTTTTAACATATTTTTTTCAGTATTTTTTGTATTTCTTTCACCAAGCTGCTGATTTGGTTTTTATGATTTATCTGCATCACTCTCATTTTTCCTCT
Organism: Macrotis lagotis; assembly: GCF_037893015.1. NCBI lineage: Eukaryota > Metazoa > Chordata > Mammalia > Peramelemorphia > Peramelidae > Macrotis > Macrotis lagotis. Next base: position 214,788,411 of record NC_133659.1, on the reverse strand, counting down.
ACCTCTCTTAATTGCTTTTCAAAGTCTTTTTTTGAGCTCATCCATAGCCTGAGCCCATTTTCTATTTCTCTTGGAAGTTTTGGGTTCAAAAGCTTCGATTTTATCATCTTCTGAATCTCCCATGGACCAAAGTAATTTTCTATGGTCAGATTCTTCTATTTCTTTTGTTTGCTCATTTCCTCAGCCTTTGACTAATTTACCATACTTCGAAGGCTTTGGTTTTTTTTTTTTTTTTGGAACACCCCACTGGGACTTTAAATCTTCCAAGGTTTTACGAGAAGCTTTGACTGCTCTTTTGCCTGTGCTTTGGAATGTGGATGACCACAGGTCCTCCCCTCTGCCCTGGTGTTGTGAAGTGGTCCCTGCTTGGCTATGGTGGTATAGGAGTGACCTGGATTTGGATGTGAGCAAACAATTGAGTCCTGCCGCAAGGAGAACAGACCTCTGCAGTCTCCCCTGACCCCCTTACAATCTGTGGGCTGTGCTCTGGAGGTACAGGTTGGTTTCCCTGATTCCACTTGCAAGTTCTCACCGCAGGGATGCTCTGAGTCCAGCACTTGCTCTGCACTCACTCTGGTGTGACAGTTCTCTCACCATCCCTTCAAGCTTTTCCCGTTGATCCCTGGGCCAAGAGGTTTGGAAATTGCCCCCTCTGCTGTGGACCCAGGCATCCCCAGGGATCTAGGCACTCTGCCTGGCTGTGCTCACACTGGCTTTTTCCAAACCCCCAGTCCCAGTAAAACAGACTTTTACTCTGGAACTCCTAAGTTGTCATGGACTGGGAAATTGCATCACTCAGTCTTTCTGTGGGTTCTGCCCCTCTAAATTTTGGCTAGAGTCATAATTTGATGGCTTTTGTAATTTTTTGGCAAATGAGTTTCTGGGAATTCCTGCCTTTATACTGCCATCTTGGCTCTGCCCCCTCACAAGTGCCTTTTTAAAAAATGCCTATTTATTTCTATTCTGTCAAGCAAATTCCAATAATGTATGTCACTGGAATCATGCTTATTAAAAATATAATTATGACTATAATAATAATAATAATATTAGCACAGTCTGATACCTGTATGTTAAAGAAAACTCAGACTTCTACTTGACAAATTTTGTCTACTCTTTGTGGTGACCCTGAAATTAGAAAAATTAGAAAAATTATTTAAAAATATATTTTAAACTTTTCATCAATTCAAACTGAAATTCCCTTGAATTAGTCTGAAAAATAAGCCTTCCTTTGAATGCATTAGCAAGGGAAAATTAAATCATTATCCCCAAGTTACCTTTGTCAAAAGTGTTCAAATGAAACTTAAAAAGAGCTGTGGCTTTAGAATTAGAAGACTTAGGTGAAAATCTTGGCTTTGCTACCTAATACTTGAGTGATCTTTTGCATAGCACTCAAAACCTTTGGCTCTCAGTTTCCTCAATTGTAAAATGAAGAGTGGACTATATGACTTCCAGGGACCGGTTTACCTCTGAATCTGTGTTCCCCTGAAAGGCATTCAGTGGTCTTAAATCAATCTGTATTTTGATGAAGCAGTTTGACTCATTTCTAAAAGAGATAGACTAATCCTAAAACTGTTTTTCCCATAATAATCCCAGCAAAGTCATTGAAGGAAATGTGAGTCAATCTTAGGTAATAATTTCCCAGTTTTTGGAAAAACTGTTATATGCAGAGATTTTCTATTTTCTTTAGGCTGGGCCTAGGCTGAAGGGAAATCACTGTAATGTCTCCTTTGAATGTCTCTTGAAAAATCAAACCTGTTCTTATTCAATTATAAACTCCTTGAGGTCAGGAGATTTGATTCTCCCTCTCCCCCCTTCTTGTATACCCAGTACAGTTCCTTGCACTTGCCATCTAATAAATGCACATTAAATGGATGATCTTCTGGGGAGCCAAACATAACAATCTGACCCAAACCAGATAATACTTAAAAGAGAGAATTTAATTTATTTAACCTCTCAGAGGGGTAGAAAAAGAGAGGAACTCACAATAGTCCCCTGTGAAACCTTTCCTTGTAACAAAGAAACCCAATTAAGAAAAATAATCTATTCCATTGGCTATGTCTGACAAGGTCTGCCTCATTCTCTATTTATTATCTATCATTTCTCTGCCAAGAAAAGGGAGAAGGGATGATTTAACATTAGTTTTCTGAAATTATGATTGATTATCACATAGAGCAGAGTTCTCGTGTCTTTCGCTGATTTTTTTTAATCTATTAGTGGATAAAGGAAGAAAGTTTCCCTGAGTAAGAGGGCTAATTATTCCATCTTGGTTGGCCATTGCCCTCATGGCCTCTAGTTTCTACCCTTCAGGTGTTTTCTCCTTAGTCACCTTCTTTTGCCTTTCCCTTTGGGGATTGGAGGGGGGTGGTTTCCTTCTGCACCAGTCTGGGGAAAAAACAATAGAAGATTGCTTGAGGCGATTTATTTAAAAAAGTAACTTCAGTCTGCTTGCAACCCTTCCTCCAACCAAGCCAACTAAGAATGGCTTGAGTTCATTGGATTTAGGCATTGCTGTTCATTCATGCATTCCCTTTGCTTTGGGGATGATATAAAATATGACTCAATAAAATCTCGTTACAGTCTAGCTCTGAGTGCCCAACTTAGTAATATTCTTAATAATTATGAACATTTTGCTCCCTGGTACCTCAATACTTATTTGTCTCCAAGGACACACACACCATCAGTACAATGATAATTAAGTCCATACAGTCTTGAAGAAAAATTTTTTAAAGGAAGTGGGAGAATAGAAAGACAATTAGTGAATTATTAGACTATTATATTAATGTATACAAATGTGTAAAACCAGATCAACTTTATTTCCTTGAGAGAGAGAGAGAGAACAAGATGGTGGTAGAAAAAGGTAAAGCATGGGAGTATAGAATGCATTACGTTCTGTCTTCACAAGGAACAAGTGTTTTTTAATTTCATGTCTGCAGTTGCTTGTCTACAGTGATCTTTGAGTTTAAGAATATAAACTCCAATACTACTTCCAGTTTTTTCCTCCCTCTATTTACCAGGAAACATTGGAACCAGTTACCATGATCTTAGATTTTTTGATATTAAGCTTCAAGCCGGCTTTTACACTCTTGTCTTTCATCCTCATCAAGAAGTTTTTGGGGTGGCTAGGTGGCACAGTGGATAGAGTACCAACCCTGGAGTCAGGAGGACCTGAATTCAAATGTGGCCTCAGACACTTAATAATTGTCTAGCTGTGTGACCTTGGGCAAGTCCCTCTGCCTTGCAAACCCCCTCCCTCCAAAAGAGGCTTTTTAGTTCTTCTTCACTTTCTTTTATCAGAGAGGTATCCTCTTCATATCTGATTGTTGATATTTCTTCTAGCAACCTTAATTCCAACTTTTGATTCACCAACCTTGCATTTCGCATGATATATTTTACAAATAAATTAAATAAGATGACAGTAGATAGCCTTATCATATTCCTCTCCCATCTTAAAGCAGTCAGTTGTTCCATGTTTGGTTCTTGTTACTGTTCCGTGTTGTTTCTTTCTCTTTTGTTTTTTATTATAGATATTATTTGAGTTTTACAATTTTCTCCCAGTCTTGCTTCCCACCCCCTACCCCCACCCCACAGATAGCACTCCGTCAGTCTTTACTTTGTTTCCATGTTGTACCTTGATCCAAATTGGGTGTGATGAGAGAGAAATCATATCCTTAAAGAGACCAGAATTCTCAAAGGTAACTAGATCAGACAGTAAGATATGTTTTTTCCCAAATTAAAGGGAATAGTCCTTGTACTTTGTTCAAACTCCACAGCTCCTTACCTGGATACAGATGGTACTCTCCTTTGCAGACAGCCCAAAATTGTTCCCAATCGTTGCACTGATGGAATGAGCAAGTCCTTCAAGGTTGAACATCACTCCCATGTTGCTGTTAGGGTGTACAGTGTTTTTCCGGTTCTTCTCATCTCACTCAGCATCAGTTCATGCAAATCCCTCCAGGTTTCCCTGAAATCCCATCCGTCCTAGTTTCTAATAGAACAATAGTGTTCCATGACATACATAGACCACAGTTTACTAAGCCATTCCCCAATTGAAGGACATTTACTGGATTTCCAATTCTTTGCTACCAAAAACAGGCCTGCTATAAATATTTTTGTACAAGTAATGTTTTTACCCTTTTTTCCTCATCTCTTCAGGGTATAGACCCAGTACTGGTATTGCTGGGTCAAAGGGTATGCACATTTTTGTTGCCCTTTGGGCATAGTTCCAAATAGCTCTCCAGAAGGGTTGGATGGGTTCACAGCTCCACCAACAGTGTAATAGTGTCCCAGATTTCCCACAACTCTTCCAACAATGATCATTATCCTTTCTGGTCATATTGGCCAATCTGAGAGGTGTGAGGTGGTACCTCAGAGAAGCTTTAATTTGCATTTCTCTAATAATTAATGATTTAGAGCATTTTTTCATATGGCTATGGATTGCTTTGATCTCCTCATCTGTAAATTGCCTTTGCATATCCTTTGACCATTTGTCAATTGGGGAATGGCTTTTTGTTTTAAAAATATGACTCAGTTCTCTGTATATTTTAGAAATGAGTCCTTTGTTAGAATCATTAATTGTAAAGATTGTTTCCCAATTTACTACTTTTCTTTTGATCTTGATTACATTGTTTTTATCTGTGCAAAAGCTTTTTAATTTAATGTAATCGAAATCATCTAATTGGTTTTTAGTGATGTTCTCCAACTCTTCCTTAGTCATAAACTGTTCCCCTTTCCATAGATCTGACAGGTAGACTAGTCCTTGATCTTCTAATTTGCTTATAGTATTTTTTTTATGTCTATGTCCTGTAACCATTTGGATCTTATCTTGGTAAAGGGTGTGAGGTATTGGTCTAATCTAAATTTCTTCCATACTAACTTCCAATTATCCCAGCAGTTTTTATCAAAGAGGGAGTTTTTATCCCAGTGGCCGGACTCTGGGTTTATCAAACAGCAGATTACTATAATCATCTCCTGCTTTTACACCTAGTCTATTCCACTGGTCCAACACTCTATTTCTTAGCCAATACCAAACAGTTTTGATGACTGATGTTTTATAATATAATTTTAGATTGGGTAGTGCTAAGCCACCTTCGTTTGCATTTTTTTTCATTAAGCTCCTGGCAATTCTTGACTTTTTATTTCTCCATATGAATTTACTTACAATTTTTTCTAACTCATTAAAGTAATTTTTTGGAATTTTGACTGGTAGGGCACTAAACAGGTAGTTTAGTTTTGGTAGAACTGTCATTTTTATTATATTAGCTCTACCTATCCATGAGCAGTTGATATTTGCCCAGTTATTTAAATCTGATTTAATTTGTGTGAGAAGTGTTTTATAATTGTTTTCAAAAAGATTCTGAGTCTGTCTTGGCAAATAGACTCCCAAATATTTTACACTGTCTGAGGTTACTTTGAATGGTATTTCTCTTTCTAGCTCTTCCTGCTATTTCTTGCTAGATATATATAGAAAAGTTGAGGATTTATGGGGGTTTATTTTATAACCTGCAACTTTGCTAAAATTGCTAATTGTTTCCAGTAGTTGTTTAGATGATTTCTTGGGATTCTCTAGGTAGACCATCATGTCATCTGTGAAGAGTGAGAGTTTTGTCTCTTCCTTCCCAGTTCTAATTCCTTCAATTTCTTTTTCTTCTCTAATTGCTGATGCTAACATTTCTAATACAATATTGAATAGTAGTGGTGATAATGGGAACCCTTGTTTGACCCCTGATCTTATTGGGAATGCCTCTTAGCCTCTCCCCATTGGATGTAATGCTTGTTGATGGTTTCAGATAGATACTGCTAATTATTTTAAGGAACAATCCATTTATTCCTACACTCTCTAGTGTTTTTAATAGGAATGGATGCTGTATTTTGTCAAAAGCTTTTTCAGCATCTATTGATATGATTTCTGATAGGTTTGTTGTTGATATAATTGAATATACTAACAGTTTTCCTAATATTGAACCAACCCTGCATTCCTGGAATAAATCCTACTTGATCATAATGTATTATCCTAGTGATGACTTGTTGTAATCATTTTGCTAAGATTTTATTTAGGATTTTTGCATCTATATTCATCAGGGAAATAGGTCTATAATTTTCTTTCTCTGTTTTAACTCTTCCTGGTTTAGGTAACAGTACCATATTGGTTTCATAGAAAGAGTTAGGCAGAGTTCCATCTTTCCCTATTTTTCCAAAGAGTTTATATAGGATTGGAACCAATTGTTCCTTAAATGTTTGGTAGAATTCACTTGTGAATCCATCAGGCCCTGGAGATTTTTTTTAGGGAGTTCAATAATGGCTTGTTGAATTTCTTTTTCTGAGATAGGGTTGTTTAGGTATTTAATCTCTTCTTCATTTAACCTGGGCAACTTATATTTTTGTAAATATTCATCCATTTCACTTAGATTATCAAATTTATTGGCCTAGAGTTGGGCAAAATAATTTTGAATTATTACTTTAATTTCCTCCTCATTGGTGGTGAGTTCACCTTTTTCACTTATAATACTAGCAATTTGGTTTTCTTCTTTGTTTTTTTTAATCAAATTGACCAGAGGTTTACCGATTTTATTGGTTTTTTCATAATACCAACTTTTGGTTTTATTTTTTAATTCAATAGTTTTTTGCTTTAGATTTTATTAATTTCTCCTTTAATTTTTAAAATTTCTAATTTGGTATTTGGGGATTTTTGATTTGCTCTTTCTCTAATTTTTTTAGCTGCATGTTTAGTTCATTGATTTCCTCTTTCTCCAAATTATTCATATAAGCATTTAGAGCTATAATATATCCCCTGAGAGTTGCTTTGAATGAATCCCATAGGTTTTGGTATGTTGTTTCATTATTAGCATTATCTAGGATAAAATGGTTAATTCTTTCTATAATTTGTTTTTTGGCCCATTCATTTTTTAAAATGAGGTTATTCAGTTTCCAATTTGCTCTGGGTCTATATCTCCTTGGCCCAGTATTGCATATGACTTTTATTGCATTGTGATCTGAGAAAGATGTATTCACTATTTCTGCCTCTCTGCAGTTGATCATTAGGTTTTTATGTCCTAGTACATGGTCAATTTTTGTATAAGTTCCATGTACTGCAGAGAAAAAGGTATATTCCTTTCTATCCCCATTCAGTTTCCTCCATAAGTCTACCATATCTAATTTTTCTAACAATCTATTTACCTCCCTAATTTCTTTCTTGTTTGTTTTATGATTTGATTTATCTAGATCTGATAGCGGGAGGTTGAGGTCTCCTACTAGTAGAGTTTTGCTGTCTATGTCTTCCTGTAATTCTTTCAGCTTTTCCTCTAAGAATTTGGGTGCTGTCCCACTGGGTGCATATACATTCAATATCGAAATGACTTTACTGTCTATGGTACCTTTTAGGAGGATAAAGTTTCCTTCCTTATCTCTTTTAATGCTATCTATTTTTGCTGCTGTTTTGTCTGAGATAAGGATTGCCACCCCTGCTTTTTTTACTTCAGCTGAAGCAAAATATATTTTGCTCCAACCTTTTACCTTTACTCTATATGTATCTCTCTGCTTCAAATGAGTTTCTTGTAAGCAGCATATTGTAGGATTCTGGTTTTTAATCCACTCTGCTATTTGCTTACGTTTTTAAGGGACAGTTCATCCCAATCACATTCAAGGTTATGATTACTAATTCTTTATTGCCCTCTGTGCTATCTTCCCTCTGTTTGTATTTCCCCCTTTCCCCCCTCTTATCCATATTCCCCAGTATTTTGTTTTTGAATACCACCCCCTTCAGTGTGTTTGTCCTCCTATATCACACCCTCCCCTTTCTTTCCCCTTTCCCTTTCCCCCCTTTTCCCTTCCCTTCCTTTTGTTATTTCCCCTTATTTCCCCCACTCCCCTTCCCTTTCTTCATCCCCCCTCCCCTTTTCCCCTTTAAATACTTGAAAGGTTAGGTGGTTTATAAGTTAACTGAGTATGTGTAGGTTGACTTTAAGCCAAGTCTGATGAGAAGAAGATTCAGGTGTTTCTCCTCTGCTCCCTTCTTCCCCTCTATTACCATAGGTTTTTTGTATCTCTTAGCGTAATGAGATTTGTCCCATTCAGTCCCCTCCGTTGTCCCGTCTCTTTCCTGTCCCCCCTTTTTAGGGAGGTAGTGTATTTTTTTAGATCATTCTATTTAGGTCATAGAAAATTCTGAGTGTCTGTCCCTTCTAGTTCAGTATATTCTATTGAATAGAGTCAAAATTCCTGAGAGTTATTAGAGTCTTTCTCCCCAGTGGAGTTAAAGCCAGTTACATCCCATTGGTTAGCAGTCTCATGGATAGGTCATGGATGTCCATCATTTCTGGCTAGGTGTATTCTCTCTGTTAGAGTTACATTTCTCAGGATTTATGAGAGTCTCTTCCCGCCCCCCCCCCCCCCCCATGCTGGAATATAGCCAGTTTCAACTTACTGGATTGCATTTTTTTCTTTTACTGCCCCCCCCCCCTTTTTTTACCTTTTCATGTGTCTCGAACCTCCTGTTTGATATCCAGATTTTCTGTTTAGCTCTGGTCTTTTCATCAGAAATTTTTGTAATTCTTCCATTTTGTTAAATGTCCATCTTTTTCCCTGGAAGAGAAGGCTCAGCTTTTGCAGGAAAGTAGATTCTTGGCTGCATTCCAAGCTCCTGTGCTCTTCAAAGTATCTTGTTCCAGGCCCTTCGATCCCTGAAAGTTGATGCAGCCAGGTCCTGCATGATCCTTACTGTGGCTCCTTGATATTTAAATTGCTTCTTTTTGGCTGCTTGCAGGATTTTCTCTTTTATCTGATAGTTCTGGAGTTTGGCCACAACATTCCTTGGTGTTTTCATTTTAGGATCTTTTTCTGGTGGGGATCGATGTACTCTTTCAATGATTACTTTGCCCTCCAATTCCATGATGTCAGGGCAGTTTTCCATCACTAGATCCTGAAATATTAAGTCCAGGCTTTTTTTCTCTTCAGTGTTTTCAGGAAGTCCTATAATTTTCAGGTTGCCCCTCCTTGATCTATTCTCGAGGTCAGTGGTTTTGTTGATGAGGTATTTTACATTTGCTTCTAATTTTTCTACTTTTTGATTTTGTTTAAGTGACTCTTGCTGTCTCATGGAGTCATTGGTTTCTGTAGACCCTGTTCTTTTTTTGGAGGAGGAATTTTCTTCATTAGCATTTTGCAACTCCTTTTCCAATTGGTCAATTCTACTTTTGAAAGAGCTTTCCATTTGACCAATTGAGGTTTTGAGAGAATTAATTTCTTTTTGCATTTGCTCATTTGAGGATCTGAGAGATTTATTCTCCTTTTGTGTTTGTCCAATTGTACTTTCTAAGGTTTTGTTTTCTTGTTGCAAGGTATTAATTGCCTCTCCCAAATTTTTAAGCTCCTTCCTTATTTCTTCAAGGAAGTCTTTCTGTGCTGGAAACCAGATTGAATTCTCCTCAGAGGTTCCAGGTCTCTCTGAGTTGGGGTCTTTCACTTCCAGGAATTTTTCTATGGATCCACCTTTCTGCTGACCCTTCTTCATTATGCTAAGACCTTGAGTTGGGGGGGGCTGGTTCACCTGGGCTTGGGATCGCTAAAGGCTTTACTGAGTGCAGTTTCTCTGGCTGGCCAGTAGGAGGTGCTGGTTGCCCTCTCTGGAGTGTCTGTGACCTTGGTTGGGAGGCCTTCTCCCTTGAAGGGAGGAGTTGGAACTATTGAATTCTTTTGCCTTCAATCAATGGTAGGCTTTACCCTGGCCTGAGGTGATTCCTCAGCTGGGCTGGTTCTTCTGCTCACACACCTGGGCCTGAGGCAGAAGTAGTTTGCATTTGTTTGGGAGGAGGCCTCTGTGCAATGGAGGTGTGGACTCAGAGTTTCTCAGACCTGAGGAGCCTAAGGGATGGCGTCTGCAACTCTCCTGCACCAGACCTCTCCCCGCAGCCCCTTCCCCAAGCTCCAAGGGGACAGCACCAACACCAGTGCCTCTGCTTCCCCGCGGACCCAAGCCCCCTTTGTACAGCCCTACTGCTGATCCAGCAGGTCTGGCTCTCAGGCCCTCAGACTCCTGGTTCCAATTCAGCTGTTGATCTGGCTGATCCCGGGCTGATCTTCCCTCGGAGCCCAGACTCACCTGCTGGTACTCAACCAAGGCTGCTGCGGGAGACAAATCCTGAGGTAGATTTTCCTCTCCTGGCTTTTTTTTCTGGGTTTCCTGGTTCGGATTTCTTTTAAGAGGTTTGTTTCAATGTGATAGATGGGGAAGAGATCAGGAGACTTTAGAACTGTGCCTGTCTTCTCTCTGCCATCTTGGCCGGAAGTCTGTCCCATGATGTTTCTTGACCATCATACAGGTTCCTTAGGGGACAAGTAAGATGATGTGGTACTTCCCTCTCTTTGAGGACTTGCCACATGTGGTGATCCACACAAAGGTTTTAAGTGTAGTCAATGAATCAGAAGTGGATATTTTTCTGGAACTCTCTTGCTTTCTCCATATTCCAGCAAATGTTGACAATTTGGTCCCTAGTTCATCTGCTTCTTTGAAAAACCAGTCTGTTCTGGCATTTCTCAGTTGACATTCTGCTGAACTTTGCTTGCAGAATCTTAAGAATAAGCAGTGTGGAGATATGGAAAGAGTACTACTTTAGTTACAGAGAGGATCAGATCTGTCCCTTATTACCTATATGACCTTGGGCAAGTCACAACAATTCTCTGGATTCAGGTTCCAAATCTATAAATTAAAGGAACCATGCTGGATGATCTCTAAGATCCCCTCCAGTTAAATCCTATGATTTGTCCATAGTCACCAGATTAGTGAGGAACAAAAATATGAGGGAAAGAGTATTTGACCATCATAAGACTTAGAGGAAACGAAATAAACGTTTATTAATGTCTATTATATGCCAGCACTATGCTAAGTGCTGAAGATGCAAAAGGAGGCAAAAGATAATCCCTCCCACAAGGAACTCACATTCTATTGGGGAAGACAACAAAGTAAACAAATATGTATGAATAAACTCCATACAAGATAATAAGTAAAAAAGAGGGAACGGAACAGAATTAAGAGAGATTGGGAAAGATGGAGTTTAGGGATATGTTAAATGAAGCCAGTAGGTAGAGATGGGAGAAAGAGCCTTTAAGAAAATGCCCCAAGTTCAGTTTCTTGTTCATAGAATAACAAGGAGGCCATTGTCTCTGAATTGAAGAGTTCCAGATAGGTAATAAGGTGTAAGATGACTGAAAAGGTGGGAGGGGGCTAGGTCACCAAATAGAGGATCTGGCATTTGATCCTGGAAGCAATGGAGCCTCTGGAGTTCTTGAATAGTAGGGGTGATGTGGTCAAATTTGAACATTAGGAAAACCACTTTAGTGACTGAATGAAGAAGGATGAATTGGAATGGAGAGACTTGAGGTAGATGGATCGACCAAGAGGCTATTGCAGTAGCCTGGGCATGAGATCATGAAGACTCTCACTAGAGTGACAGCAGTGTAAGAGGAGACAAGAATGCATATTCAAGGGATGTTGCAAAGGTGAAATTGGTAAATCTTGACAATAAATTGGATTGGGGAGGGGAGGAAGGAGTTGAGGATGACAACCAAGTGCCTGAGGGACTAAAGGATGGTATTGCTCTTGCCAGTAATAAACAAGTTTGGGGGTTGGATTTTAGAGAGAAAAAGTGATTTCAGTTTTGTGCATATTGAGTTTAAAATGTTTACTGTCCATCCATTTTTGAGATGTCTGAAAGGCAGAGTTGTGAGGTTTGAGGCCAAAGATCTTGTCTAAATCTTATGAATGTCAGAAACACAGTGAGAAAAAATCAGATTATGTCACTGAGATCATCATTAGTCTTTCCTTTCTTGCTTTCTGATTTGCTTCAAATCTTCTGCCAGTGATGACTGTCCAATGTCTGTTTCCTTACAGTATGCTTGACATCTTTCCAACTGTAGCATCTTTGGCCAAGGTGAGCCTGCCCCACAGACGACAGTTTGATGGTCTGGACATATCAGAAGTCCTCTTTGGACACTCCCAAACTGGACATAGGGTAAGTTAAATAGCCTTTTGCTAAGTCTGAAACTACTGTGTGTTTGTGTGTAAACATATTGGTCTTCAAGCTTTTTTTTTTTTTTTTTTTTTTTTTTGCTGTGTAGGGATGTTTTACTTTATGCAGGAGATAGGACTCAGAAAAGTTGCATTCATAGAAACAGGATCCTGTTTTCAGTATAATAAGGGCATTGACAATTTCAGGATCTCTGAAGTGAATTTTTTTGTGAAATGAATGCTATTCCATGATTTTAAACAATTCCATGTTGACTTATTTCAAATTGGGGTATCATTGTATCATTTGAGGCTTCTTGGATTGGGTTCTTGATTTGTTCTAGGTTTTTCATTTTAGATTTGGAGGTCCATGATCATTGATTCAAGTATTTTAATGGCTATTATCAGGAAGAAGAATTAGGTTCTGCCTGACCCTAGGCTAGAACAAAAACTAAAGGTGTAGCTGGAACTTGCAGGGGCAGACTTGATGTTAGGAAAACTACCTAATGATGAGAGCTGTCCAGAAATGGAACAGACACTTTGTGGCTGGATGGGGAATGGAGGTGAAGTGAGTGCCAGCTGCCTCACTGGAGATCTTTAAGAAAAGACTGTATGACCCCTTTTCTTTCTTTTTTTTTTTGAGAGGTAGTTGGCATTAAGTGACTTACCCAGCGTCACACAACTATGTCTGAAGTCAAATTTGAATGCAGGTCCTCTTGACTCCAGGACCAGTGCTCTATTCACTGCACCATTTTGCTGTCCAGGATGATCCCTTTTAGAGTCTGTTTGAGAGATTCGTGTTCAGATTCTCTGATCCCTGAGGTCTCTTTTAAATCTGGGGTTCTGTTTTGTTAATTCTCCCAGCTCTCTAATGGTACTCTCAAACCTAGGTGTCTGCCATCCTCCATACACCTAAGGCAGCACTCCACAGACATTTGTGAGCTTAGTCATTTAGCCTCCTGAAGCAATGAATGTATGAGTCTAATCCTATTTGATCTGTCTGAAGTTAGGTATAGAGTGAGTGACCAGTCTTTCAAAGACTCTCAAAGTATTGACTGAAGTGAGAGAAACAGGCAGGAAATGCCAGTGTTTTTGGCAGCTAGATGGTATAAATGGATAAAGAGCTTGATTGAAGTCAGGAAGATCCAAGTTTGAAACCTGCCTTATATAATTAACTCTTTGACCCATGAGCAAGTCACAACTTCTCTGAGCTTCAGTTTTCTCACAACAGGGTTGTTGTAAGGAGCAAATGAAACAATATAAGTAAAATGCTATTAAATCTACAAGCATTATATAAGAGCTATTAGAGTAGTGGTGTTATTTCTATTGTTATTCCCTAGTAATTTCCATGAAGTTTCCTTTAGACAAAAAAAAAAAAGGACCTGTGACCAACTCCTTAATTAGGGAACCAAAAAAGCTATCTTTGTGACTTCTTGTTATCCACTTGTTTTAGTGATGCCCAACTCTTCATGACCCTGTTTGGGGTTTTTCTCAGTGAAGATATTTGGGTGGTTTGCCATTTCCTCCAGCTCATTTTATAGTTGAAGAAACTGAGGCAAGCAGGGTGAAATAACTTTCCCAGGGTCTCATAAGGTAGTGTCTGAAGCCTGATTTGAACTCAGCAAAGTGAGTCTGGTCACTGTGCTACCTAGCTAACCCTTTGGTTTATAAAAATTCTTGAAACACCTCCCTTTCTCTACCCAAGCTTCATTTTATAAATGAAATTCCTAGACTTGGAGAGGTAAATGAACTCATTATGTTACCACAATTTGTCCAGCCAATTCTCCTCATTCTTACTTCTAAAATAAAATACTGGTTGTAGCAACATAGGATTTTAGAAATTAGTTTCCGAGGGGGCTAGGTGGCATAGTGGATAAAGCACCAGCCTTGGAGTCAGGAGTACCTGGGTTCAAATCCGGACTCAGACACTTAATAATTACCTAGCTGTGTGGCCTTGGGCAAGCCACTTAACCCCATTTGTCTTGCAAAAACCTAAAAAAAAAAAGAAAAAAAAGAAATAAAAGAAATTAGTCTTCCTAATAGCTTTATTCAACAGAGTATGAAACTTGTCTAAAATCTCATAGGTAGTAAGTAGAAGAGAATGATTTGAATTCAGTCTCAACTTCCAAATTCATTGTTCTTTTCCTCTATACCAAGATGCAGAAGGGTTTATTTGCTCCAAAATTTTCAGGTGGGAGGTTCTTCTCTCCACATTTCTTGGTTCATATTAGTTTCCAGTGGAGCTTCAACTGACATCAAATAAAATGTTATAACCCCTGAATCTGAGTTAGAACAGGGAACGGAGACCTGAAATCAAGGAAGTTGCATGAAGATAATTACTTCAGTTTCTATTCTTACAGTCTGTGTGTTTGTGTGTCTGTGTGTGTATGTGTGGTGTGTGTGTGTGTGTGTGTGTGTGTGTGTGTGTGTGTTCAATTTCCCATTTAGACATAACTATAGGGTGATAAGCAAGTAGAGAGAGCCCTTCCAGTCCTTTCCCAGACTCTTCAAATCTTAGCAATGGAAGGGACTTTAGAAATATCTTACCCTACAATTCAACCTTTTCCAGGTTAAGCTCTAGTTCTTAGACTTCCTTTTTATCCTAGGGAAAGAAAACAAGCATTAAGCACCTACTATGGGTCAGTCCTTGTGCTAAGTACTTTACAAATATTCTCATTTGATCCTCATAGCAACCCTGAAAGGTGTACACTATTATTATTATTATTATTATTATTATTATTACAATTGTGGAAACTATAGGGCAGCTAGAGGTTAAGTGACTTGCCCAAGGCACATAGTGTTTGAGGTTGAATTAGAACTTCAGGCCCTGGCGTTTTATCCACTTACCACTCTTATGATAGTCCTTTACTTAACTCTAGACATCAATTACATCTCTTCTTTCTCCATCAATTTTAAAGTTAAATGCATCTAGTTTCTTCAGTTGTTCTTTAGAAGATCTGGGTTTGAGGTTTTTTGTTCTCTAGTTTGCAAATTGTTTTTTCTTAAAAGGTAGTGCTCTAAACTAAATATGATACTTGGGACATTCATCTGGACAGTACATTGCTCTCAAAGCAGCCTTTTTACCTCTCATTTTGAAACTGAAAGTTACAATGTCATGATGATGGTTACATCATCATGTCAACATGCATATGTGCCAATCTTATCACTTCCTTGTTTCGAGGTGTCAGGGAATACAGGTTGTTCAAGATGGTTCAGCCCAGCCCAGTTGGAGACTGCCACAAAAATGTAACTGTGGACATCCTAGGTAGATGTCAATGAGTTGGGCTCATTTTATTTCACTTCTCTTTAAGGTCTCAAGTATTTAATTTTTTCTCTTCACAGATAAGTGGAGGGTGGTGTGTGTGTGTGTGTGTGTGGGGGGACTATTTACCTCTTCCCTTTTCAGAACGTAAATGATCAAATAAACGAGAGAAACCTCAACTACTGTGGGACTGAAAATCAAGGACTAGTTTCAAAGTGATTTATTAAAGTCATACTCTCCCCTCACATAACTTTCAGAACAGAGCAAGACACGTGACCAATGTAAGCAGGTGCTGCTAAAGAGTACCACACACCCAGAGAAGATTATTTCTAAAAGTTATTTCTAACTCAAAACAAGTTCTTTAGAAGGGAAGTGTCCTTATGCAAAGTTCACGCACTTTCTTGTCATTTTATTAGTCATAATGCATATCTCTTAAGACACCCAGAATGGGAATTGTTAGCTTTGCTGAAATGCCAGGTTCTCCTTTTTAAGAAGAAAGAATGAATTATTTTTGGTCAGCATCCTGGCTCTCTGCAGGGGAGAAATAAATGAAGGCGTTTTAAGTTTCAGTTTATTTCAATTTTTGAAGTGGGCTTAGTTATATAAGTATTTGTTTGAATCCTTAAAAACATTAAAGGCAACAAGTGTAGTACATACATCAGGTTAATTAATCATATAACTAGTAAATATAGTCTGTTGTTAAATTTAGTGGAATAGATATTTACCACTTCAGCAAATGTTTCTAATTTTTGAGTCCAATGGAAACTTTGAATCATATAAGCTCCTTCCCAATGATATATAGTCATGATTCATTCCAGGCAAGTCTTTTAATGCAGAAGCCAAACCTGGGATCCTAGGATCCAAACACACTGATCATTTATATGCATTTTCTACTAAATCCTTCCTTTCCCTTGGGGAACAGGGAAATTCCTGTTTCTGCTTGATTCTTTTTTCATCTGTAACTAGATGAGGAAATATTTCCTCAACACAAACACATAGGATTTAGCCAAAGGTGAGTAACTCTGGACCAAAATAGGCTATAAGACTGAGTCCAACTCAAGTGGTCTTTTTTTTAAGAAACCCTGATCAGAAATCACTGTATGAACAGTTCACAACCTATGACAAAGCTGCTAAAGAAATTTCTTAATGCAAACCTAACCTATGAGGCTATTTTTGATCTTACAGTATGTGGAGCCTACACCCACAGATGATAAAGAGCTGTAATTTACACACTGTGAGCATCTTAGAAAAATATTTAAATGTATAGAGAATTCCTCAGAGGCTCCAGTGAGGATGCTATTCTTTATTAGGTCAGTTCTATGCTTGGGAAGTACAGGAAGGCATTGCTTTTTCCATGGCATCATATGTCACTGCAATCAAGTCACTGGTTCCTCTTTTAGGTGCTGTTTCACCCCAACAGTGGGGCAGCTGGAAATTTTGGTACCCTTGAGACTGTTCGTCTAGGGAAATATAAGGCCTTTTACATCACTGGTAAGATTTACTCTTCCTAATCTTAACGTTTTTCAGCCTATCCTTCAACAGAAAGTTCTTTTATTAGGGTAGTTTGATTCATTTTGTTTCTGTTCTCCTTCCACTTACACCCACAGGCTATATCCCCTATATCTACTCCATTCATTTTTCCTAGACTAGAATTCCTTCTGAAATTATAATTGACTCTTACTGGGGTTCTATGAGATGAACGCCTCAACAGTTCCCCAAGCAACTTGTGCCCCTTGATCTAAGCTGCCTTTAACTACAGGCTCCTGATGGGCTCCATGTTTGTTCAATGTACTCAAAATTATCCAATGTTCCTTCTAGTCTGTTTCGTCTCACATTAAGTTCAGAGTTATTTCTTGCACTCTTGAAATTCTCTTTCATTATAGTGGTTTTATTTTATTCTTAATTATAAATGAACACTAGGTAGAAGCTTAGAGATGTTTTTAAAGTTCAGTTTACTTAACAATAGCCTGTATCAAAAATAGACTCTTAAAGGTCTATTTAGAAAACCACACAGAACTCTCTCTGTGCTTTTTGGTTCAGTCATTAATTATCTTGAAGAACTATATAGGAATGTGGGGTTGAATCAATCTGGATGTTCAATATCAGTTTATGAACTAGCTTTCAATGTGAGTTATTATTGAGCTTTTAAAGTAATTTTAATCAAGTACAAAAATGACTGTTCCTGACTATGTTGGTAGACACAGAGGCAAATACAAAACAAGCATTTCTAGATTTTTTCTCAAGTGGTCTAAATTGAAATTTTAATGTCAGAACTTCATTATGATATTCTCAAAAATCTCCAACACAAACAAGTAAGATATCTATTATGCTTCTACACTGGATAAAATAAACCATTCAAAATGTATGGATCCTCTGGCTCAATATTAAAATTAATCACCTTTGCCATTGAGCCATTAGCATAATAAAAGCTGATGCTTAGATGTGACTTTCCAAAGCAGAGGTGTCCAAATATGTGGCCTTCAGGCTGCAACATTCCCAAATATTCCCAAATCAGATTAAAATTCCTATTGCATTTTAATGTGCTGATACATCAATAAAAAGAAATATATAAATACACGTATGGTTTTCTATTTCAATATCTAGTCTACAGGGATCCTTATGTATGGTTTACTGGCCCCTGTTTCTACTTGAGTTTGATACCCCTACCAAAACATATACATAAAATGAGCTTTGTTTGTCCTTTTCAAAGATGGTACAACTGAAAACTGCACACTTATTCTGATGTTTCCTGAACTCAAAACATATTGGAATTGTACCCTTCTTGAATGAGGATTTGCCATCATAGGATGTTCATAATTAGATGCTACAGGTTGACTGTATCTCTAAAAGGTTTACAAAACAATGGTATTAATTAATAGCTAAGAATTTACTTGGTTGAGTTAGCATTCACTTGCACATGTATTCTGGTATGCTTGTTAAAAAATTGTGAGGCATACTTACGTACCACTCCAACCTCTGGAATTTTGATGCTTGCATGGGCCATGATTTAATGGATTGTTTTTCTCTTCCTCGATAGGTGGTGCAAAAGCCTGTGATGGGAGCCTTGGACCTGAACAGCATCACAAACTTCCTCTTATTTTCAATCTACAAGAGGATCCTGCAGAATGTGAACCTTTAAATAGTAGTAGTGCTGTCTACCAAGACATATTGCCTAGAGTCACAAAAGTTCTTGTTGATGTTCTTCAGGATATCTCAGGTGACAACACTTCAGTAGCAGATTATTCTCACGATCCTTCAGTGATCCCCTGTTGCAATGTACTTAAAGTAGCCTGCCGATGCTAACTCTTCTAACTAGCCTCAGTGTTTCATTCAGGGAGAAGACAGTGGAAAAAAAATTAATTATATGGGCTTCCACATGGGATTTTCAATTTTCCTAATCATTATGGTTTTCAAAACAATACTTGGGGTCTTGTTTCAAAACCACTATTTAGTATATTACATATGCTATTCTTTTTTTCATGCTACATTAGAATTAACTAAGTCAGGAAAACATTTGCTCTGGGAAGGGAGTTGACTCCATAGTGATTAGAATACTTCCCCTCCAATTACAATGTCTAATTCATTCTAAAATCATCCTAATTGGTTAGTCAGGTTAAAAAAAAATCAGACTAATTCCTGGAAAATGAGGACAGAAGTATTAATTAAGATCCTTCAATGGTCAAGGTTAGATTCTCTGATTTTTATTTTTTTAATATATTTTTATTATTTCATTAATTATTTCTCAATTTCATTAAATTTCTTTTAACATTCATCTGTTAAAATTGAGTTTCAAATTCTCTCCTTCCCTATTGCCCCTTCCCCATTCCTTGAGAAGGCAAGCAATATGATATGAATTTTATAAAACCTACTTCCATATTCTCTGTAGTTTTTAGAAGATAGGACTGTGGTCTCAAGGTTTCTCTAGTTTTCCTGCTCCCCAAGTCCATAAAGAAAAATGAACAACTTATAGATGCATTGTCATGATTTTATTACTGATCTCAAAAAAGGTAATAAATTTTTTCTCCAGTAGTTATTGCAAAAATACTTGTCTGGGTAAAATAATCTGTGTATCTGTGTGTGTATGTGTGTATGTGTTTATGTGTATATGTATGTATGTATAATATACTGTACAAAGTAATACAATTTAATGGGACTCCCCCCCATAAATACATCTGCACACGGCACAAATTTTAAAAGGATGCCTTTTTTTTTTTTTTTTTTTACAAAATTTTGATTACATACCAATATGGTTAAGTTAGCATTTACACTTTTACATTTAGGATAGTTTTGAGTAATGTGTATATATAATGTATACCACACCCAGTGAAAAACCAGGGCTGAGGAAAACACAGTTAAGAATTTAAGAATATACTGTAGTTAAAAAAAAGTGGAGCACCTGGGATTACTTCTTCCACCCACAACACCCTGTGTCTGTCTCATACAAATACAAATCCATTCTTCCACTTGTTTTGTTTTGTTTTTCCAAAACCACCTGATAAAGGGATGTGCTGAATTCTGAAGTGTGCTTCTCATCATGACTGCTTCGTTTTGCCCTTCTGACTTCCACGGCACAAGATTATCTACCAAAATCAAAACAAAATGTCCTTACTCTTTCCAGGAAGAGGCTGTTAAGCAGGGTGTGTTATAAAAAGATCTGAGTCCATGCAAAGTCAATAGGGGTACAGGACATGCTGCACTTCACTTGTTAGTCTATCTATACATTAATCCACACTTGAGACTATAGAAAAACTACCCACCTTATTCAGAAGTGGATTTTTAACAACTGATCTGGCATGATTCCAGAATATTGTGACTATGAATGTACATATACATTGATTCCATTTAAAAGGCTCATCTTGGTTGTAAACACTGAATACACATTACTATTGAAACAATAAATACCACTAGTTCCAACTCTATCATCTTTAACTATGTGGGCAAGATTCCACTAAACAAATACTCAGACTTATGTGGGTTGGCATGGCAATGAAATAATAACTGATGATTCTCTTGGACATAATAGTGCCTTTTCAAGGTTACAGCAGTTAACCAATTCTGTTTGTGGGCCTTCATCCTGAAAAAGTAACCTATCACTGGAAAAATATCTCCACAAGGAAAAAAAAAAGTTCTCCTCACCCCCACCCCAAAGCATCCTTAGAAATCTAAGGAAAATTAAATTTTGTTATAAGTTGCTAATTATGATCAACAAAAGATATATAAGCCAGAGAAAAGTTTTTCAGACCACTGAGCTTATTTAGGCCAGTCAATCCAAAAGTGCTCTGGCTTAGTATCCTGTTATTCTAATTGCTGCCAATATTAAGCAAATAGCCAATTACTATTCTTTAAAATCTTAAGCATATAATATAAAATTATTTTATGACTTGATGAATATTAGTGGAGAGAATTAGTTATTATAGGCTAGGTTAACAGAATGGGAAAGTGACTTCCCCTCTTGGAGGAGAATGTCTTCTGATTGTGCAGTCTGAAGCACTCATTTTAAGGGCTCCTAATGCTCACAGGAGGAAACTCATTCTCATCATCAAGACACACTGGTCCCGTTGCAAACTCATGTTCTGGGATAACTTCTCCTCGAAGTGCCCCTCCATCCTCGGAATAACCTAGAAGGCCAGAAGGAGAAACATGAGAAGTGAAAAGTACCAAAAAACTCCTGGACAGAACTACATAAAAATGTGAAAAAATTGTAAAGTATGACACAACTTCTTACATTTGAATTGCTGGTATGGATGTACAAAAGATGAAGCTTAAACACTCCAGTCAAAACTAGCCAACCAAAAGATTAAAGCTAATTGTGAGGCTAACATGAACTTTGTGCTTACCAAACATAAAGGGCATAAATTGTGACCAAAAAAAAGTAAGGGAAAGAAGGTTTTAATAAATATCACTTTGGGAAGAATAAACAAATGGGTAGAAGTGTCATATCCCATCAGTCTGATTTCTACTCACCTGGAACTGTTGAGGACAAAGATGTGGTGCCTGGTCTAGCTACTGTTGCTGCATAAGACTGAGGTAATGAAGGCCTGAGGTCATTTTCTTTATTTTCTTCTGTTTTTCCTGAGTCAAGCAAGCTAAATTTCATTAATTTAAGGGAAAAGAAAAAGGAATTGTATTATACCTAAAACATTTCCAAAGAAAGAATCAGATTCTATAGGTTTACCAATACTTCTAGTATATTATCAACTGAAGCTATATTAATTTATGAGAGGAGAAATAAACTTCAAAAATTGCTAAGGGAAGTCTTAATAATTAGCTATTAAAGATAAGGTAAATACCAAGAGAAAGACATTGTTACTATTCCTATCCATAGTGTAGGAATAGATCATATTGTACTTGGTAATAGAAGCTATTTAATAGCTATTTAAGCACTAAAGAAAGAACTAAGCAAGAGAGCCCACAGTATGAATCACTGTTAAATTTCAAATTGTGATTTCATTGGTGTGGGTACTTTGTCTAAAGGCACAGGTCACACCTTTGGGAGCCTCTGTGTCCAGGCAGAGGTGATGCCCTTTGATTTCAGGCAGCAGACAGAAAGTCTACTACTTGAAGTCTTTCCAGCTCAGGAAGACTTGCTAATGCTTAGGCAAATGCCCAAGTCACCTACAAGGTGGCACAGGAGCAAAGCTTTGAACATTTATGAAGTTTCTAAAATGTTAAATGAAAATGAAAGGATATGTGAACTCAAGTCCACCCAATACCATCCTACAGAGTTAATTATTCAATAAACACCTATAACTGTTGATGACAATAAAGCAAGAGTCCTGAATCATATCACTTGGTCTTAAAACCTACTTTAAGGAGAAGCACTTCTAATATGTTTCAAAGTTTGTCGTTTTGGAAACATTTTTACCTGTGGGTCTTGATTAAGATACACTCTCCTCCATCCTGAGGGTCCAAATTATATATATAAAGCCGTCCATCAGATGATATGACTAATAGTCTTGGCAACTTCTGAATACTAAAAACAAATGAAAACATGGAATTTGGTTGTAGAAGACTTGTGAAATTAGGTCACCTTTTGATGAAAAATGTCCTGGGGTCATTGCTAACACATCTTTTCCTTATATAAAGAAGCCCCTTTGACATAAGAGCTTTGTCATAGCAACATTAACTCATAAATTAGGGTTACTATTAACTCTTTCTGCATGAGTGCTTTGGATGCTTAAAGGGGCAATGTGCAAAGTTAGATCATCATCCTTACCAGGATAGGTTATTTCAGTTCAGTGAACAAGGTCCTAAACTACAAGATCTATTCAGTCTCAATGTGCAAATTAGAAAAGGAAGAGGGCAATGCCATACATACGTAGAGAGGGTACAGATGTTCTTCTGACCAGAGAAATTCAAACGCACAGTGGCAAAGGCTCTGTCCTGGTTCATCATATCTGATACTTGAGAAGGGAGGTAGTTGGTAGCAGCCATGAACATCTTTCCCATGTAACCAGTCCAGGTTGAGGGCTCTTCTGGACTACTAGTGGGAACAATGCAGAGGCAATGATCTGTCTGAACTGCAGACATAAGCACCTATCAAAGCACTAATACCATTAGCACTGACTTTAAAATTCTACTTCAATGGCAAAAAGAAAAAAGAAAAAAACCCACAAGGTCAATATTTGCTGCATTCAATGGGATGAGGTAAAAATTCATGTGCTGGTGCCATTTTATGGTAGAATATCCTAGTCTTGATTATTCTTACCTCAAAGGCTATTTGTCATTTAGACATGCCATTCTTGGTTTAAAATGCTTAAAGATGGGTACCCTCTTTTTTCAATACACTAGTACTGAAATATCTGTATCCCAAAGCAGAGTGAATTCCTGAAAGTGAATGATGAGAGAATGAGAAAATGTAAAAAGAAGATTAAAGGGCCCAGGCTTCTAGTAGACCCAAACTGATGGGAAAAGGCAAGAGTATGTAAACCCTGTGAAGGAAATAGAAAAGAAATGACCTGAAGAGTTAGAGGAAAGTCAAGTCATTAATGTCAGGGAAAAGAGAGGAGATGCAAGTTTCAGGAAGGAAGGAACAGTCAATAGTGTTAACTGCTTCATAGGAGTCAAGAGAAATAAGACCTAAGGAAAAAAAAATTCAATGTGGTAATTCACAGATGACTGGTAATTTGAACAGTAGAATTTCAGTAAAAGAATGGAGGCATAAGCCAGATTGTAAGTCATCTTGCCTATGTGCAGAAAGATTTTTCCTGAGGAAGAGATGCACTGAAACATGGAGGTCGGTACTGTGGATCTGGGTTGGAGTTTTTGGGACTTCTTGCAAAAAAAAAAAAAATGGAGCTATTCTAGAAAAGAGTGGCTCTTGCAAATTCTATCAAAACCTACTGCTTTCAGTAAGATCTTGGGAAAGTCATTAAAACTTTGTGTATATTAATTTCCTTACTTACTGAAAACATGCCATGAGTATCAATTTAACATGGACCCTGGAATTTCTAAGCTCCTTGAGAAAAGCAACCAACTATCATGAGACCACCATTATTTGCTATCTAAAGCAGGCCCTTTCTGATCTTTATTGGTAAATGGTATAAGATATTGGTCTATGTTCAATTTCTGCCATACTGCTTTCCAGTTTTCCCAACAATTTTTACCAAATAATAAATTCTTATCCCCAAATCTTGTCTTTACGCTTGTCAACTTCAAGCTTACTGTATTTATTTGCTGCAGTAAATTGTATGTTTACTGTGAACTGATCCAACTATTTTGAAGAATAATTTAGAATTATACCAAAGAGTTATTAAACTTATATTCTTTGACCCAGAAGGTCTATTTTCACAGATGATTAGGGAAAAAGGAAAAGAACCTATATGTTCTAAAATATTTAAAGCAGCTCTCTTTGTGGTGGCAAAGAGCTGGAAATTGCAGGGATGCCTATCAACTGGGAAACAAGTTGTGGTATATGATTGTGATGGAATACTACGTGCTATTAGAAATGATCAGCTCAATGATTTTAGCAAAACATGAAAAGACTTGCATGAAATACTGAGTGAAATGAACAGAACCTTATGTAATAATATTGTTTTAAGAATAACTTGAGTGCATAAGTCATTTTGATTATTATAAATGTCAAATTAACTACAAAAGATCTATAAAGGAAGAAGCTATCTGTACCCAGAGAAAGGACTGATAAATAGAAGCATGTAAAGAATGATTTTACATACATATACATATTTATGTCTAAGGGTAACCATCTTTAAGGGTAGGAGGAGAAAAAAGAAATTTTTAGATCTTTTTTTTTCCCCCAAGGCAATGGGGTTAAGTGGCTTGCCCAAGACCACATGGCTAGGTAATTAAGTGTCTGAGGCCAGATTTGAACGCAGGTACTCCTGACTCCAGGGCCAGTGCTTTAGCCACTGCGCCACCTAGCCGCCCCAAGAAAAAAGAAATTTACATGATAACTTTATTATAGCAAATTGTACATAACAGATTTGCTATTTTGTGTGCAATCATTTTTTAAATTATACTTCAAATGTTATGGAAATGTTTATTTAATATATTAAAAATAATTAAAAATTCATTAAAAAATAAAGTAGGTCCTTTGCAACAGCCCTGAGGGAGGTTGCTGTGAGAGAGTGAGAATGAGAGAAGGGGGGGGGAATGAAAGACAGAGGAAGGAGAGGAGATATGGGGGGAGAGAGTATGTTTAGCAGTGACCAACTCTGGCCAATTTTGTTAAGGTTTTCAACAATTCCTTGAGAATTTTGTTATTCTTAGGATTTCCTAAATTGTTCAAATACTGTCCACTGTATCATATTCACCAGAAACAGTAGGCAGTCAGGAAAAACCAAGAAAAGCCTGTAGTATAGGCCTGTGTATCCAAGAGATATATAACAAATATAACCTGATACTTACATTCTACTTCGTATGGGACAGTTGGGGAGCAAAATGGATAAAGTGCCAATTTTGGAATTAGGAGGACTTGAGTTCCAATCTGGCCTCAAACACATGATATTTACTTGGGCAAGTCACTTAACCCCAATGCCCCACAAACCTACCCCCCCTTCAAAAAACAAAAACAAAAATATTATACTGGCTAAGGAAATGAAGTCATAAAAAGTTCTAAGATGTTTCTGACATTAATAAAATTCTGCAACTTCCGGCCTTGTCACATTCAGGGGTATCTCCGAAATCTAGTATGATTTTCACCTATTTCTATCAGCTACTTTATCAAGTATAAGGGACATGTCATTTTTCTGACTTAAGGAAATATAAGGTGGCTTTTATGCTAATCAAAGGCAATAACATTCACTTGTTAGGGACCAAAATATCTTCAGGTTAAATTGTGCTTTTTTTTGGGTTTTAGTTTGGGGGAAAAAAAAGGATTTGGCAATTAGGGTCATTTGCTTGGAGAGGAGTTTGAAGAGGATGTGGCTTTAACCAACTTCCAATGTGATAACTTGCCTGGAAGTAAGGCTGTCCAGTTTGAAGATGTGCACTGTTTCTGTGTTGCTGGATGCGCAGAGGAATTGTGAGTCCATGCTGAAAACTAGAGAGTTGATATTCACATACCTAGGAACAAAGGAATATTTTCTTTGATAAGGAAAGAGGCTAGATATATAACTTGTGGAAGACAAAGATATTAATGCCATCTGAAATCATCTACCGTAAGTCTTGACTAACTAGAAATTACAAGGTCAAATGATTCAATGATCATGTCCAAAATAGCAGGAAAATTCCTTCCTTTTCTTATTGGCCATTCCCATCAGGTGCTCTAATGCCATTAAAATCTGACAGAGTTCGCGATTACGGTGCTTTGCTACTCTCTTCTCATAAGTATTATTCTTCATGGAACCAGCAAAAATACTTTTCTCTTTCATGGATGCTATTTATAAATTCCTATGGATGATGTACTCAATCTCCTCCTAATCTTTCTTGCCAATCCCCCTTCTGCACATACCAGGAAAAATCTCCAATAGCTGGATTATGATCAGTCAAAATAACTTCTTTGTTTTTTGGCTCTGCTAGTAACTGGATGGAGCCTACTTGGTTACTTTTGTCCATTTATCTCATT
Source organism: Macrotis lagotis (assembly GCF_037893015.1). Taxonomy (NCBI): domain Eukaryota; kingdom Metazoa; phylum Chordata; class Mammalia; order Peramelemorphia; family Peramelidae; genus Macrotis; species Macrotis lagotis. The sequence goes on along the minus strand of NC_133659.1, from coordinate 214,762,128 downwards.
CTCTAACAGAGAAGACACCTCCACACCTCCCATACCCTACTTGACTTCCATTTATTACAGTGTATGATTTCCAGATACACTTTATTTTTTTTTAGGTTGTTTTTTTTTGCAAGGCAAATGGGGTTAAGTGGCTTGCCCAAGGCCACACAGCTAGGTAATTATTAAGTGTCTGAAGCTGGATTTGAACTCAGGTACTCGTGACTGCTCTACCCACTGTGCCACCTAGCCACCCCCCTCCCGATATACTTTAAAAATGGATTTTAAATTTAACACAGACCTCTTCATTCCTCTCCTAAACTCAAAAAGCTTTTGTCCTTCCGGGACAGAAAACACCCTGATGACTGTGCCCTAGGGAAAAAAAAAAAACAACAAAGTTAACATTTCATAGTCATTAAAGGTTTCATGTAAATACTTCCCCATTTCTGTTGCTTATTAATATCCCTTTTCTAGGCAGAAGTAAAAAATAAAGCCTTTTTTTTTTTTTATCACTGAGGCTTTCCCTAAACATGACTTGCATCTTTCTTGTACAAAGCATGCCTTTTCTCATGCAATTGTTTCTTGTCTAGAATGTTCTTCATCCCTACCTGAGGAAATCTGAACTATCTCTCAAGGCTCCCAAAAGCCAGCTCTTCATGAAGACTTCTCCCATTCCCCCTGCTAGAAGTGAGCTCCCTTTCCTTTGAATGATTACCATTACACTCCACCACCATTCTTATGGCATTCCCCCACAAATGACTTAGGAGTTCTAGATTTAAGGCCCAGGAGCAGGGACTGTATCATATTCATCTTAGGCTCCTATGCCTCCAAGCACAATACCTTTCCTACAGCAGACACAATCTATATTTTCAGGCTGAATAGATCCATTTGTTGATTGTGATATAGACAGACAATACCAGGAAACTTCATTCTGAAGCTTATCTTTGGCAGAAACAGATGCCAGTCACAATGTAGCAATCTGAAGTCCATGTAGTGCCACAAACTTTCCTTTTGTATCACCCCACATTTGGAAGAAGAACAATTAGGCATGTTAGGTAGTCATGCCCACTCACTTTCTCAGAAGCACTGGCCAGCTTGGATCCCACAGAATTGAAGGTGATGGCAGCAAGTGGACCATCATGGGCAGGAATTGTGCATACTGTTTTCTGTTAAGGACAAGGAACAAAAAAGGTTTATTTAACTTAGGAAGAAGCAGAGACTCCTTTTCTTCTTCATCTGAAATTCTCTACCAATTTTACTGTACTTCCTGTGACATTCTCCCTTTTCCACTCAGGCCATAAGTATACAAAATGAATCCTTCATTAGTTTTTACAAATGAAATTGGCAGCAAAAGGAAAGCATGCATACCAATTCCAATCATAATCCTATCCTTTCCTTTGTTCAGAAAGATGTTCATCCAAAGCAAGTCAATTGATATTTTTTGAATAAAAGTGAATGTCTTTTTAGAACAGCCATTGTCTCACAGGTTCTTCCCAAAGAATCACTGCTATACTGTATGGGCTCTAAAAGAAGGAAATGCTAACAGGTATGGCCAGAATTATGACATTGCATAATGAAATAATTCCAACTGACAAACAGCCCACCCAGTAGGAGATGTCAAAGTTAGTGCTCACTCTGTCTCATATTTGATTAAAGGCTATTTGGTTCTGCTAGTAACTGAATGGAGTTTACTTGGTTATATTTGTCCACTTATCTCATTCTCTAACAGAGAAGACACATATACCCACACCTTCCACACCCTACTTGACTTCCATTTATTCCAGTGTATGATCCCCAGATATACTTTAAAATGGATTTTAAGCAAAATACTTTTTGGTCCTGGCTGCCATATTTCCAAAGATAAATATTATTTATCTTCTTTGTGCAGCTCTGCTTTCCCTCCCTCCACCCCCACCCCCCAAAAACAAACAAAAAAAACCCCAACCCACAAAACTCTGCCTCAACAGACAGGTAATTATAGTCATATTTGGAAAATTTACGTTATAGTAAACGTACCAGAGTATTTCCATCATAAAGTACAATCTCCCCAGTAGTCAAGCTTCCAGGGTAGGCAAGGTAAGAATTGGAATGATTAATAGATAGGGCACACAAACCTGGTAAAGAAGATAGATAGAAAGTAGAAATGTTACTTTCTAAGCAGCAATTTAAATAACTAACTATAGCATCACCTACTGGTAAATAAGAGAAAGTACTCTGGGGACAGTTTATTCCAGTCAAAGGCTTAAAAAAGTGAATGCCCCAGGAAAGGACATGGTGTTTGTTTAACTTTAATCTTGGAAAACAAAAAGGAAAGCAATTAGATTTTGGAATTTTAAAAAATGTTTTCAGATTCCATTCCCAGGTGCTCAGAAATAGTACTAGTTTCTCTTCCTCATTCTCCTTCAGTTGCATTTGTTGGTTATAAACAAATCTCTTGTAACAAGCCACCAATTACAAGTGATTAAACATAACTAGCTGGTAGTAATCTCTAACTGGAACCTGATGTAGTGAAGGGAAGCGTCAAATGATATTATTGCTGATTTCTAAAACCAAATGTTGTGCTATGATAAGAACTAGATGATTGCATGAGGTAAAAAGTTTCCACATAGGCAATTAAGTGCAATGCAGTCAAGTCAGTGAATTAAAATAATTCATTTTTATTTACATTTAGTAATTTTTAAAAATTAAAGGTGTGTAGAATAGTATTTGGAGAAATGGCTTCAGAATCAGGAAGGCTACTGGGTTCAAGTTCAGCATCTGACACTTACTGGCCTTAAAGCATGGTATAGTGGCTGGTCACTGACTCGGGGGTTAGAAAGACCTGGGTTCAAATTCTCAGACACAACAATGAGTGACCCTAGACACAAACTCTCTTTGTTTTGGGTTCCTCATCTTCAAAATGAGAAGGTGGGAGGTGGGATTGGACTTGATGGCCTCCAAAGTTCCTTCCAGTTTCAAGTCCATGATTCTATTATCCAGGGCAACATACATTCTCAGGGTCCCATGGAGCCTATACATGTTGCAAAACAGGTGGTGATCTGCTTAGGACACCTTTCCTTATCTAGATTTCCTTATACTAAACACACAAATCCCACATAAAAACAAATAAAAAAGAATTCAGGAGTATTTTGTTTTGGAGTTGTATATTCTTACAACAAACGTTTACCACAGAAGTTTATATCACATCATTGAATTTAAGAAGTCAGTAAATTTAAATTTGACTTCCCCTCAGCTACCAGAATATGGATTTTGAAATGCAAATGCCTAGGTGGCTGAGTGGGTAAAGTGACAAGTCTGGAGTTAGGAAGACATGAGTTCAAATCCAGTCTCAGACACTTACTAGCTGTGTGATCCTTTTAATCTCTGTTTCCTCATTTTTAAACTGAGTCTAGGAAGAAAAAAATAGCAGTATCTTTAACAAGAAAACCCCAAATGGGATCATGAAGAGTTAGATGAATCTGAAACCACTGAACAACAACAAATAAACAGGTAAGAATGACTTATTTAGTCATTACAAGGCCATATCCCTAGTTAGCTAGCTGACTATGATAAGGATTTCCTAGAAAAAGTTTACAGGGGTAAAATATATAGTAATCTACTAATGAAAATGCAAACACAGAAAAAAATTAAGTCACATTGAACTGAACCATGGTCTCCCCTCCACTTATGCCTGACAATAATCAATATCATAACTGTTCTTATTACCTACCAGAAATCAATGGCAGGAAAATAGTTAAGTTGGGCCCTGGATCTAAGTTACATGTAATGGAGGCTCTGCAGCAATGCTACTGCCCACTGGTGTCCTAGGAGATTTCTTGTGCTTGCCTTAACAAAGAAACCACCCACTTTTGCTCCTGGAATCCCACTCATTCTTCCGATCCATATTACTGGTAACTCAAAGGCAACTGAAAGGAAGAGCAGAAAGGAAAGGAGTGACATTTAAGAAAGGGGAGGGGGGAGACTAGGGCTTCAAGCATAGAGTGAGATGAGTTTGGCTACAGTGGTGAGTTTGTATAAGTAAGGAATATGAGATAAAGCTGGAAACATCTGTAGGGATGGAGGTCAAGTTTTGAAGACCTAAAATGTTGGGCTAAGGGCCTTAGTTTAGATTTTGTCCAAAAAGGTCAGTAGGTCACGGAGAGTCACTGAAACCTTTGAATGTGGGAATACTCCATTAAAAAGGGGTGTTTCAGAAAAATTAATCTGGTAATAGGCTCCTAAGAAGGATTGGAAATGAAAGAGACTAGAAGTAGGTTGCTATGTACTGTGTAAAAGTAGTTTTGGAGACTAGCATTCTAAATCAAAGTCCATACATCATTTCCAAATACAAAGGATCAAATAACAAGCAATATTTCCAAGGCAAAAGCAAGATAATTACAAATCTTTCAACTGAGACGAAATTTAAGACAGCATATTAAGGTCTGTTAAACCACAGGAGGTAAACAATATTCTCTAGGCAGAGGCTCTGATAATAAGTTTCACAAGTCTCCTCCTTTAGCTATAAGTCCTCTTTCAAAAGTATGTAATGCTAAAATGGAATGACTCAATACTATGCAGTTCTTACACAAAAATATCCTCCAGACAACATATTCTAGACCAGGTCTAAGCATTAATAGCTAAAATTATAGGGTTTATAGCAGCTTAACTGCACTAAGACTTTGGGACACCCTATATAGTGCTTCATACATCATACCACTAAATTTTTTAAGAACTTTTAGTTAGGCTGTTTGCATATTACTATTTTAACTTTAAAGTTTAATACACTGAGGATCAGAAAGTTTAATGACTTGGCTACATGGCCAATATGTAGTACAACTGGAACAGATTATTTTACTTCAGAAATGCAGTATAGCAGACTTTCCATTATTCCATATTTCTATTGATTTTATTTCCCTAAGAGTAGTCAGTTTCATCTATACTTTTAGAATCTTCTTTAAAAATGAACCCTGCCATGGCCTTCCAGGTAAGTTAGTGGTGTCAAAGGTATATGGACAAGTCTACATCTCCCAAGGAAATCTCAAATATCTGAAAAGGCTCACAGAAAGACCAATGATAAGTTATTTTTTATAAGAAACACATCACTTCCTCCATTCTGTCCAGAACTACATAGTTAAGTACCGAAGTAGGGGAGGGCAGAAAAAGGGTTGTACCCTGAATACATCTGAAACTGAGGGCAAGTTCCCAGAGGTTGGGAGAATAGGTGAGCCACAACTAACTGCTGCAAATGGACTTAAAGTCATCCCACACTCTGAACAAGGCATTACTAACCTATAGCTATCTTGATTCTAGCCTGTAAGAATGAAGAGAGACACAGAAACAGATGTGACTAGTGGAAACAGGATAGGGCTTGGGTAAGCATTGCTCTCTGAGAAGTTATAGTCATATTAGAAGGCAGGGCCAGCATACCAGCAATGGAAGACTCTGAAGAAGGCCTGAGATCAACATGGTCGCTAAGAAGACAGAGGCCTGTCAGGGTCACAGCAGAGATGAGAATCAATTGAAGATCATGCAAAGTGGAGGAAAAAGCCAAGGTCTAGACCTACAATGATGCCCTGGAAACTAAAACAAAATCCCCAAATTCAAACTGGGTGGGGCCAAATATCAGTTATATCAAAGATCTACAATAGCATCCAGAATGCAGGAGTAAACACATGGTCTACTCAAGAGAGCTTGAAAGGACTACTTCAAAAATAAAATCCTAATTTAAAATCTCAAGCTGAAAATATAATTAAATAGAAGACACTAAACACAATGAAAAACACTATGAGGTAATATAAGCCCAAAAGGTAAAATGAAAAGAAGAGAATGACTAAAATAAATTTCAGAAGAACTTCAAAGGAGGAAAAAAATGGCTAGGCCACAAATACTAAAAGAGCAGTTGGAAGAAATACTTTAAGAAGAAAAAAATGAAATTAGGAATAAAATGAGATTTTGAGAGAAAAAAATTAAAAGACTAAACAGATTAGAACAGAAGATGTAAAACTTTCTCCAAATACTGATAAATAGAATGGAGCAAACAATACTAAATTGAGACACAAGAAAATATTGGAATAAAGTCAAAAGGTTGAGAAATGAAAGAAAATTAGATATCTATTATCAAAAACAAGTGACCTGGAAATCAAATCAAGGTAATACAAAATTCAGACTCCCTGAAAACCATAACCAAAGAAAAATCCTGGATTCTATATTTCAAGAAATCATAAAAGAAAATATCTCAGATATATAAGAACTTTCTCAAACTATGGGGAAAATGAGAAAGAAGTTATTATTTTGCAGTGTATTGCAATTAACTGTATTGGAAGATGTATTAGAACTAGAAGGCAAGTTGACAATATAAAGAATTCACCAGTTACCTTCTAAAAGACACTCCAAACTAAAAACAGTCAAGAATGCTATAGATAAAATCTAGAGCTTTCAAGTCAAAGAAAAAACACTGCAAGTGGCCAGAAAGAAAGAACTAGTATCAAACAACTATAGTCTGGATCATATAAAACCTAGCAGCAAATACAATGAAACAGAAAGACTCAGAATATGATATTCTAAATGGCAACAGGTAAAGACTAAGAAACAGGGAAATTTTGGCTTGCAAAACAATATAATCTCATGAAGTGGTGGGAGTAGACCTTTATCCTTTCTAATCAAAAGACCAGAATTCAATAGAATCTTTGAAAGGATAACAGAAAACTAGAAAAACCTGGTAATATAAATATTTTTGAGAAACTAGAGGGGATTAAATAATGATACAAATGCTTACATTTTAGTTGGCATCCTTTGTGGGGATGTCTTGCCTTTCAAGAGTTCAAAACAAAGCCTTTCTACTAGTAATTCATCCTGTTAATTTCCCTCAGCATCTTCCCCCACCCCCATCCCATTGGCAAGTTTCTCCTGGAGCCTACATTTTATGCAAAGTCCCAGGTCAGTCTGCCTTCATTCTCTTCCCGACAGTCATTGTGCCTTACTTTTTGGTTTTCAAAACCATGACTCCATGCTGGCTACCTTTCATCTAGGCTTGGGGGACATCTATGGTGAGCAGGCATGAGCTACATGGAGATTAAGAAGGAGTAGTCAGATGTGAAGGAGAATAAGGAGAGAATAGTAATATACAATTCTTAAGAGAAGTAAGTGAATGACAGTGGCAAAGACTGCAAAGAGGTCAAGAAATATGAACTTTGAGAAAAAATCATTAGATTTGGCAATTAAAAGATCACTGATAATTCTGGAGAGAAGTGTTTTAGTTAAATGAGGTCAGAAGGCAGACTGCATAGTCAATTAAAAAATAAGAAAAAAGCACTGATTATAGTTATGTATTATCAAAGCAATCGACCTGGAAAATAGGTCAATGAGAGACAATTTAAGAGTTACACTCCGTGAAACCCTGGAAAACATATTTCTGGAAATCATAAAAGAAAACATCTCAGATGTATGAGAACTTTTTTTCATGCTAGAGAAGATATGATGAAGAATTTATGAAATAAATATTTACGAAAAATACAATATGTAAAAAGAGATGGGGAAAGGCATCTCATGACCTTACTCTTATCTGTCCAGACAAAGGGTACACACAGATAGACTCATTTAATAAAACATTAAATTCAGAGAAAAGCAGTGACAAAGCAAGGGGAGAGGGAGAAAAAAGCCAAGGAAAGAACAGTTACATGCAAAAACTTTAGTTTTGGTGGAGAAATGGAGATTAAACGGAGATTAAAATGTCAGAAAAGTATTAAGAAATAAGAAATAGAAAAAACTGGAAAAAAAGAAAAATAGTTTAGTGAATAAAGTCAGTGCAGGGAAAATGGACCACTTCAATAATAAATTTCTAGTGTCAAAATTTCATCTTTTTTCACTCCTTTATAAAAAGGATCCAGGAAGAAAAGAGTAAATATTATAAAAAGATATGATGTGAGAAAATAATTAATCATTACAGTGAGTGTGAAAGGGATGAATTTAACCATAAAACAAATAAAAATAATAGAATGGATTAGAAAGTAGAATTCTACACTATATTCTATATAACATTCAAGCCACAGAATATCATGGATCCCATTCATTATTTCCAACAATTTATGGCCGTACTTTCTTTGTAGCCACAAGTTTTCAATTGTCCTTGTGTAATTAATTATTAATACAATCCTCTCCCCTCCCCTCCCCAATCATCTTTTCTATGTCATGCCAACAAAATCCAGCAAGAAAAGATTGAAAAAAATTCCATTCAAAATAACTGCATAATATATAAAGGTACTTGGGGTCCTCTTATCAAAACATACATGGAAAATAATAGGGATAAAACTATAAAATGCTCTTTAAAGAAATACAGATATGAATAATTAAGAGACATTCATGGCTGGGTTTATTATAATAAATTATAATATTATAATAAAAAGGATACTATCTAAACTAATTTAGAAATTCAAATCCCTACCAATCAAACACCAAAGGATATGTTATGTTATGTTTCATAACAGTCATTTAGAAGCACATAGGGTTGAAAATTTAGAAGGAAATGAAATAATGAAAAATGTTAGAAGAGGCCTAATTGTCTAGATTTCAAACTACATTATCATGCAGTAATCATTAGAAAAAAATTTGATATTGGTTAAAAATGGAAAAGTTGATCAAGGCTAAGTATATGTGATATAGAAACAGTGTTCCAAATACTTCATGATACAAAATACTGGAGTATGAACTTACTATTCAATAAAAACTAGTGGGAAATCTGGAAAGCAATTTGGGAGAATTTAGGCTTATTCTCATACTAAATTCTTTATTTCTTTTTATAATAAGCTCCAAGTAAACAATTCTAAGGTTCTCATAATCATCATGTTGACAGTGATGATCAAAAAACTGAAAAGCAAAATAACACTAATATACTGTTTCTGGTGCTGTGAATTGATCCAATCATCCTGGGCAGCAATTTAGTGCTGCATCTGAAAGTCATTATACTTTGTATATATCCCAAAGAATCTAAAGACAGAGAAAACTGAGCCATGTACAAAAATATTTATAGTAGCATTTTTTTTTGTTTTGCTATAGTAAAGAGTTAGAAATAAAGTGGGTGAACATCAGTTGGGGAATGACTGAACAGATTATGATATGTAACTGTAATGGAATATTATTGCACTATTGTTCAGTTCAGTTCAGTTGTTTCAGTCATATCTAACTCTTCATGATCCCATTTGGGGTTTTCTTGGGCAAACATGCTAGAATGGTTTGCTATTTTCTTCTTCAGTTCATTTATATGCAGAAAGCAAGGCAAACAGGGTTAAGTGACTTGTTCAGGATCACATAGCTAGTATCTGGGCCTTAACTTGAACTCAGGTCTTTCTAACACCAAATCTTGAACTCTATCCACTATTCCAACTAGCTACTCAATTACTGCACATTATTGTCCTGTAATGAAAATGCAAAAAGGATGGCTTCTGAGAATTAATGCAGAATGAAGTAAAAAAACTAGAGTTTATACTGTAACACTGTAAAGAAAAACAATTTAAAAGGCTAAAGACAATTTCATTTGCAATCCTCTTTTTCTGGCCTCCTTTGAATATGGAAAGCTTGTGTTTGATGACAACTTTTTAAGTTCACAATCACATTATTTTTATTTTTTTATTTTTTATTTTTATTTATTTATTTTTTTAGCAAGGCAGATGGGGTTAAGTGGCTTGCCCAAGGCCACACAGCTAGGTAATTATTAAGTGTCTGAGACTGGATTTGAACCCAGGTACTCCTGACTCCAAGGCCGGTGCTTTATCCACTATGCCACCTAGCCGCCCCCAATCACATTATTTTTAAATGAACTACATCCCCCAACATACATCTACCTTAGAGTTATATCTAATATTTATATGCAGGCACCTTAAAAACTGACCAATACTTTAAGCCATAAGGACTGAGAAAGATAAAGTATAATAGTAATAATATTTTAATCACATACAACAATCCACAGAACACTAAATATAAAAGACTAGCAAAAGGATTTCTATCTGAATCTCATTGAAAAAGATAAAAATAACAAGACAGCAATAACCTGAACAAACAATAAAGGGCTCAAGCAGTAGATAGATTAATCAGCCTTGAAACCATTAATACTGGATTCCAGTCCCATCACTGACACACTGATTGTGAATTCATAAGTCAATAACTTATTGTCCCAAGTAATTCTAACAATATAAACTGAAGATTTGCATTACTTATAGTGGAGTGGATATTTCTTCACAGTGAATTTTCAATAACAACTAAATCATAGATCCAACCTTAAAACAAATACCAACAACAATAATAAAGAATTTGATTTATATTGCACTTTTAAGGGACAAAGAACTTTCTTACACCTCTGTGAGGTACTATTATCCCCTTTATACAGATGAAGAAACAGTATGATAAATCAAATGACTAATGAAGAAAACAAAGTTAGTGTTAGAATCAGAACTCCCAATTCTTCTATCTTTAAGACAGTATTCCTTCTATTACCACTACCTGGAAATAATGGGCTGAGATAAACCTCACCCATTTAACAATTATGTTGAGAAATAAACCAGCCAAAATCACTAATTCTTGAGTCAGTCTCAATGAAGATATCAGAAATTCCAAAATGATATAACTTGACTTTTAGAATAGTTCCAACACTAAACCAATAAGCTGTTGAAAAATTTTTAGATCATGTTAAACTGAAAATACACATTTTTTAAAGCGTGGACTAAAAAATTGTGCCAGAGTTCCTCCTCTTCAAATTTTACTAGGAACTGAGCTTTGATATAAACTAAAAGTTTATATAAAGAAATGACAAAAATTTTCTCAAGTGTCAACTATTATTTCACTGATACTAACAATAATCCACTTGACAGACTTGGGGTCAGAATTCAGGCCTTTTGGATTCCTAGGATTTTTAATTTATGCCATATATTTTTCAGGCATTATACTATTAAAGATTTCAAATCTGTCACCAGTGACTATCCATCACCAGCTAGAATAAGGAAGAACTTTGGTCTTTTATATAAATTGGCCATTAATGGTCTAAGGAAGGTGAACAGACTGGAACAAAATGACTACTGGCCTGGTTTTACATGTATATTTCTATATGGAATGGGTTACTCTGTCAACATTCCATGAAAAGTTGTGAATACTACCATGGCTGAAGAGTTGGTACCTCTTTCCAATGGTTTGTCTCTTAATTGCTTAGAGCTGGGCCATCAGGAAACTGAATTTTCTTGTGGTTAAACTGCTTAAAGGAAATCATATGCAATCTTTGACACAAAAGAAGGCATAACTATCAAAAATTAAAGAAATTAACTGTTATGTAAGAAATGGACTGAACTGGCAGTTTTTAGATATTATTTGTAAATTGTTTATCAAACTCAAATGACATTAGAAATGGACAGTCCTATTTTATTTAGATAAGTGCTTTTCATCTGACATATAAACTCACTAGGAATTAGAACATAAAATTGAGATTCTCTGAGAATCAATATATTTGTGACTTGTGTATGGTTACTCCATTTATTTAAATTTGCTAATCTTTCTTACCTTGAATAGATGTTTGTGTGATTTAAAAAAATGTAATTTTTTTCAATGAACAATAAATCTAATTTTCCTCCTGCCTTCCATCTTCCATTATAAAAACAAATAAAACCTTTATAATTAATATGCAGAATAAGCTGAACAACTTCCAGCACTGACCATATCCAGCACATAAGTCTTACTCTATACCAGCACATCTTTGTCAGAAGGTGGATATCATGATTTAACATTAGTTCCCTGCAACTGTGGTTGGCTACTGTACTGATCAGAGTTTTTAAGTCTTTCAAAATTTTTTTTCTTTATAATACTGATGTTTTATAAAAACTGTTCCAGTTCTACTCATTTTTCTCTATATCAGTTTGTACTATTAAAGGATTCTTTGAAATAGTCTTTCTTTTACCATGTCTTACAACATGGTACTATTCCAGTTTCATTTACTTAATTTGTTCAGTCATTCCTTAATTAATGGACATTCCCTTCGAATTCCTTAGAATAAAAAACACTTTTTAAAATCTCCTTGTTAGAATGTTTTCTTGGTATTATCCTCCAGTTTAACCTCTACCCCCAACTCCACTTGTTATTATCGCCCGTTAAGTGTGACATATTTGATAAATTTATATATTAATTTTTGTGTGTATGTTCATTTTAGATAAGAGTGAGGTTCATTTGTGATGCCTCCTCTCTCTCTCCACTCTTTCCTTCTTGATTTTATATTTTCCTTTTCAAACAATGCAATTAAGGGAAAAAACAAATCTCCTTGCCTCCTTCCTCCCTTCTTTCTACAAGAAGAATATGTTTTACTGTATCTTTTCTTTTCCTTTCTTAAAGTTCTCAGAATAGAAGCAATTTACCTTGAGGTCCTCCATTTTTTACTCCCAAAAGGAGTTAGAACAACAAGGTAGCATAGGATAACAGAAAGAAATGAAGGTTGCCTCATATCCAGGGCCATCTCCAATCTGGCCGCTGGACTCAGATGGCTCTAGAGAAAGTGAGGTTGGTGACTCAGCACAGACCCCCTTACTCAAAATCCAGTTCACATGCCTGTCATTGGTATCGTCTCCTTGATATCATGGTCTTCTTTGAGAATGAAAGACAAACATCATCAAAGTCAATGAGGTATCTTCTCTTTTAAAAAAAAAAAATGCAGTGAAGACAGAAGGTCAGAAAGAAGCACAGGCATGAAGGACAACTTGGAAAACTAGAAGTAGAAATTATTTAATTAAAAGGCAAGCTATAAAAAACACAAATCTGCAGTTTCTTATAGACATCTAAAGTGATTTTTATGTAACGTGAATTTGCCTGGATATGGGGAATGGAGGGAGGCAAACTTTGCTTTCTGCTGAACAGAGGTACCAATACTTCTTGGGTTCCCCTGGATTCCTATGTTGACCCCTCTACTTCTGGGAGAGTTTCCTTTCTGTATCTTGGATTCTCACGGTTCTCTTGGATTCCTATGGTGATCTTTGTATTCCTGGTTAAGTTCCCCTTGATCTTTGAAATTCAGAGCTCTGGATTATCTGAGCACTCTAAAGCATCCTTTTTCTTTTTTAAGGTTTTTGCAAGGCAAATGGGGTTAAATGGCTTGCTCAAGGCCACACAGCCAGGTAATTATTAAGTGTCTGAGACCAGATTTGAACCCAGGTACTCCTGACTCCAAGGCCAGTGCTTTATCCACTACGCCACCTAGCCGCCCCTACTCTAAAGCATCTTAAGAAAGAGTGCTGGGGACTCTGGAGCCTCTATCCACCAGCTTGCTACTCCCTGGAGCTTTTCAGAGTCCCACTCCAAAACTTTTTCTAGGGGACCTTCACCTCTTTGCTTCCTTGTGAGTCTTGAAAGTTTTATGTATCTCTGGTCACACTGGGAGGCTGCTGGCTTGTTTATCTGTGTTGGCACTGGTCTTGCTGGTGGCTCCTTTCCCTTCTAGCCACAGGCTTCTAACTTGTAAGGTAAAAGAAAATCACTAGTTTTTCAGTGGATTTCTTGATTATTCAGTCTGGTTGGGTGGTCTGCCACCTTGGCTGAATGTCTGTTGGAGTAACTTTCCACTTTTCCATCTCCTTCATTCCTCATATTCCATGGCCAGGTCTTGTTTATCCAAAGCCCTTAATACCCATTGAATCTATCCCCTTCTTACCATGTCAGATCCTTCTCTAATCTTGTCTAGATTACAGCAAGAACTTTCTAGTTGTTCTTCCTGGCTTTTTGTCCTTCTCTTCTTCAAACAAAATAATCTTAAAGCACAGGTTTCACCACATCAATCCTCTAATCAATGGTGGTTCCCTATTGGTTTTAAGATAAAATAAAAACTCAACCTGACAATTAACTTCATTTACAATCTGATTCCACCCTATCTTTCCAAACTTTTCAATTACTCTCCCCAGTCAATTTGGTCAGTTTACCTTTTGTGGAATACTGATCTGCCCCTCCTCCTCGTCTGTATTCCAATTGTAATAATGATAACATTAACAGTAAACATTTGTAAACCTATACCTAACCCAAGTCTAGAAAAGGCCTGTGCTGCTGCTGCTGCTTGTATATGAAGAAGATGTGATTCCTGATCGTCTGAGAGATCTCTCTAAGCCAGGGTACTGTGTGAGGAGATTACATCACAGAAAGAGTTCAAGAGGGATTTGGTCAGATTTTTGAATGGTGGAATGGAGAGTTTCTCTGAGCCACTAATATGGGAAAGCAGAATTCTACCATGTCTCTTAATTTTCAGTGCCTGAGACATCCAAGTCCCTCTATGAGAGTGTTCTGTCTCTGTAAGATATCCGAATTTGAGAATTCATTTACTTGTGAGAATTCTTTAGTATATTCTAATCTATATAACTTCCCAATTTCTGTTTACTGATTCCTTGAATAAAGAGCTATTTGTTCTGAAGGCCTTTGTGACCAGAATTTCAAGGGACAGAACTAAGCTGGTAATAGTAGCTAAAAGTTACCCTTTTCTTGAGAGTAATCAGGAAATTTTTTTTTATTCCGAACCCCTCATATTCCCAGACTACAAATACCTGAGATGTAGAAGAAAGGCTTAATTCTAGTCTAATAGCCCTCTTATAGACAGAAGAGAGGAGATTCCTTGGTGAATTAGGTCAACTTTATACTATCCTCTATATTTCAGTCCAAATTCCTTGCACTATCACTAATCCTGCCTTGATTAACCCCAATTTTGGTTTATTATTCTCATCCACTGCCTTCACTCCTATTCATGTGCTATTGAATGGAGCTACAGAAAGTCCTAACACCATGTTGAGTCCACTACAAATTTATTGTTACATCATCTCAATTTGATTTGCTGCAGTAATATAATTATTTTTACATCTTCCTGATTTCCTATCTCACTCATCAGAGAGATTAGATTACACCAAACTTTTTCATTCCTCTTCAAACCTCTCTTGGCATCCCCTCTTCCACCCTATCTCAGCTAAGAATCTTATTAATTACTTCGCTGAAAAGATTGAAGCCATTTACCAAGAACCCCTCTTCTTTCCCCTTCCTCATTTCAAATCCTCCAGATAGCTTCTCCCCATTAGCTCCTTTACCCCTGAGTCACATGAAGAAGTGACCCTTCTCCTTATCAAAACAAACCCTTCTACATGCACCCCTGATTTATTTTTTGTTTGTTTTTGCAAGGCAATGGGGTTGAGTGACTTGCCCAAGGCCACACAGCTAGTTAATTATCAAGTGTCTGAGGCTGGATTTGAACTCAGGTCCTCCTGACTCCAGGGCTGGTGCTCTATCCACTGCGCCACCTAGCCGCCCCTGCACCCTTGATTTAAAGCAATTTCATTTTCACTGGTACATTTCTCCTCCTCTATCATACCCACCTTCTTAATATTCATCACTCCCCTTCACTGTACACAAATATCTATGTGTCTCTATCATCCTTTAAAAAGAAAAAGCTTCACTGGATCTTTGACTATTCATTCTCTTACCCCTTATATCCAACATTTTATTCCAATCCAATCTGTTGCCAAACCCTGTCAATTCTAACTTTCTAACATCTAGCAAATACATCTCCCTCTCTTCTCTGATTGCCACCACCCTAATACAAACTCTCACTTCCTCAGGTCTAAATTATTGCAATTGTCTACCAGTTGGTCTGTCTGCCACAAGTCCCTCCTAACTTCTGATACAAGTCTTTCCTCCATTCAGCTGCCAAAGTGATTTTCCTAAAGGGCAGAACCAATGTTGCTGATATACCAATACCTTCATAATTCAGTGTTCTTATAAGTCAGACTTCCCCATGACTTTGATCTAGGGAATCTAGACTCATTGCTGTTTCTTGAACAGCAATTCTGTGTATTTTTCCTGGTGGTCTTTTATGCACAGAATTTTCTCCCTCCTAGCTTCCTTCAGATCACAGCTAAAATCTCAACTTATACAGGAAGCCTTTCTCAATCCCTCTTTGTTCTAGTAGCCTCCCCTTTGTTGATTATTTCTAATTTATTGTGCATATAGCTCATTTCTACAAAATTGTTTGCATGCTGTCTCCATCATTAGATTATAAGCTTCTCAAAGGTAGAGACTGTCTTTTGCCTTTCCAAAAAAGACAACTGTGAAACACAGAAGTTGCCTAATAGATACTTGTTGATTGATTTACACTATATAAATGGTGTCTTAAAAGTTTCAGCACAATTTTAAGCTTTAATATAGCTCCATGTACAGATTTCATATGTACAATTTTCTCTCTTCCATTAGTGCTCCTCCATTTTTCCTCAGTTCTGGAGAGGAGAGATTTCCTAAAAATGAATTTAATTCTTTAAGAGTCTATGTATCTTTTCCCCTCTCCTTGGTATACAAAGCAGATTGATCTCAAACTTCTTTACTCTTATGATTACTTTTGTATACAACTTAACAAGTTTCTCTGAAATGCTGGCAACATCATCTTCATAAAAATAAAAAATAAATCATCCTGAAAAGACTATCTATCTTTTTTTGAAAATGAGTGTCAATGGGGTTGTAATGGTACCTACACTGTCCTCACATATGATTCACAACCTTATACAATTTTTATTCATCATCATTAAAACAAAGCTTCAAGGCAAAACCTCAAAAACCAAAAAAAGCTAAGGCTTTTCAAGTATGAAAAACACCTGAGAATTTTCTATTTGAGCATAATTTAATATGTAAGAGAAAAGCATCCATACATGAATTCTTTAGAGCATTTTCTTTTTGTAAGCTTTTTTAAAACTTACCTGTTGGGTTTATAGGTATATCCAGGATAGTCTTCAATAGCTTCATATCTTTAATGTTGTGAATATAAATGGATTCCTCCAGGCACACCAGCAGCCTCTGCAAAACACAGACATGCATAACTACTGAACCAAATTCCTTAAAAAGTACAGAGCAGACTAAATAAAGTTATTCAGGAATAAATGTAATTCTTATATTTGGTTGAAAACTAAACTGCACAATTCAAGATGGAACAATAAAATGGGGGAAGCCAACAGATGACAGAATGTTTATCTAAAACAAAATGAAACACCTCCCCCCTACAAGATTGAACTCAATCATTTAAAAAGTTTAATGGAATCTTTTGGCTGCACAGTGGCCAAAACAAGGAAAAGTGATTGATTATCCTGTTCTACTCTGCTCTTGTCAGACCACAATTAGTATATTGTGTTTACTTCTAGATAGTACATTTTTAGAATAATACTGAAAAGCTAAAATGGAGCCAGATAAAGGGTGACAAAGAGTGATGAGATTCAAAATCATGCCATAGGAAAGTTGATTCAAGAAACCGAGGATATTTTAATATGGAGAAAAGAAAAGGGATTGTTCTTTAAGTATTTGGCTTATCATGCATGGAAAGAGGGATTAAAATTAATTTATTTTGATCCTGGAAACAAAATTAAAACTAATTGGTCAAAGCTGCAAAAAATTATTTTTCACTTATAAGGAAAAACTTAAATTACAGCTATTTGAAAGCTCAATGGGCCCAGGAGGTAAAGTTTTACAGAATTTGGAGTGGGAAAGGACTTTTGAGATTTTTCTAGATTTTCTCTCATCTTACAGAAAAAAAAAATACCTTACGTCCAGAAAGAATAACGACTTGTCCAAGATCACAAAGATAGCAAGAAAAAGGGCCAGAATTTGAATCCAAGTCTTCTTTCTGAACTTTTTCTATTGTTTCTTTGCTTCTTACCTAAATGATCACTAGAGACCTTAAAATAGAAGATGGATGACTACTTTTTAGAAATGTCACAGAAGGGAGAATTTCCTCATGCACATGGGTTGGGTCAAATAACCTCTATGAGTCAGTCTATGATTTCACATAACTTTTGCTGGTAAATATATACTTATATACATCCACCAAGGTATTTGACAACCAGAAATATGAAAAAGGCAAAACTTTAAATAATTATGTTTTCTAATTGAAGTCTATCATTTATTTTCATTTCTGTGTGTAATTTTATATATAATAGTTCCAGAACATTTTCTACTCAGACCCTCCTAGACTCATTTTGTTATTCATTAAATGTTAGCAACTGTGTTAGATATACTTCATAGGCTCTCTTTCAAAGTTCACAATGAAGTTTCCTTTGTTCTCTTAATGGCACAGTACTTTACCTCTCTTTCCCCCAAATCTTTCTCCTCTATCCTAGAGCAGTTCTAGAAGGTAAAATCTGTCTTAGGCATCTCTTCAGTCCTTTTGATATCTCCCCTAAACAAAGATACACAAGGTCCTCATGCTTGCTCCCTGTTTCATGTTCTTGCATGTATTAAGATTTTCCTTTTTTTCCTCATAAACTCACAAGACAGTCTTGTGCCCAAAGCTTTCCTTTGGCCCAGATCTTTACTAGGTAACCATAGCTCAGGATAAGTTAATCAGAGAAACACATCCATGCTAATATTTACAGCTATCCCATTAGATAACTAATGTGTTAATCTTCCAAAGTAATATAGGGCACATATCTCACTAAGGAGTGACGCTAACCTGATATTTACAGAGGTTTTAATTACTAGAAACCAAAGCTGAAGTAACTTTTATCACTGTAACAATGACAACAAAGTCAAAATGAAATAAAGTTTAAAAGATTTCCAGGTCAGAATTATTCCTGTGTCCTCCTGCCTTCCCTCCCTCCTCATCCTCCCTCCCTCACTTTAACTTTTTCAACAGAATATCTAGTTATCTAGACTTATAACTAGCTAAAATAATAAATCAAGTTAGAATAAAAACTTAGAATATTCTATATCTCCTTTTTACATTCAAACTCACTTCATTACATAATTCCTCATATAACTCTTCTGACCCTCCCCACTCAATTTTTAAAAAAAAGTAGCTCACAGCTGGTAGTACAATGCACTTTGTGCTGTAAAGGTTGGTGGCTCACAACTGAACAGAGTATGAATAGGTAAGAGAAATTAATTCCTCTAGCTCCAATAAGCTGTCTCTCTTACCCTGCTTCTTCTAATTTCTCCTATGATGGTACTAGAGACAAACAGTTAATGGAAACTGGAAAAGCCATCCAGTCCTTCTCCTGTAATAAAAATTAAATCTCATATCTGAAATTTGAAAGAGTACATTGCAGATGTAAAAGTCTCTTTCCAAAGCATTGCTTCCCTTTTCTGTAACAAACACTTGCCCTTAAGAGCAGTCTTTCCTTTTCAAAGACAAAAGTGAAATTGCCATGATCATAGAATTCAGATACTTAAGAGTTGGAAAGGACCTTGAGAGTCATCTAGTACAGATTCATTTTACAGATAAAGAATTTGAGGCCCAGCTAGGCTAAATGGACTTAATTTGATCAGACAGGTAGTGTGAGATTCAAAATTCCAACAGGGATTCACTTGACTCCAAATTCAGCATTTAATTCCCTCCCCTGCCCTGCACCACTATATAAGATCTGAATCACAAATAATTGCTCCATTATTATTGTTATTATTATGTAATTCTAGGTGAGAATTTCAAAGATTAGTGAAGGCTGCTAAGGCAAGGTTGGTGTCAAATATCAGGAAAGAAATGGGGGTTTCAAAAAGAAGAGTAGAGAATTGTGTAAATAATTACCTTAGATAGTATTTGAGAGTTTGAATCATTCTGTAGGACATGGCCTAACCAATCCTTTTTTTTTTCACTTGTTTTTTCACATTACTACAATAGTCATATTTAAAAGTAAACATAAGGCCCCTCCCCAAAGAAAGAGAAACTTCAAGGAAAAATAAAATAAAGTTAGAGGGGAAAAAAGGGTGCTTCAGTCTCTATTCAGATACCATCAACTCTGTCTTTGGGATAGATAAGTCCTTTTGAGAAATTGCTTCAATATTTTTTTCCACAGTTGCTATTGCTAGCTATATTTATCTCCATTTTATTCCTCCCCACCCCCAGTTATGCTATTCCCTTTCTCTTTTTACCCTGTACCTCCTCAAAAGTGTTGTATCTGACTAACCTCTCCCAGGATCTTTCCTCTGTCCTATCACATATTACCCCCCCCCCCCCAATCCCTTTCTCCTATCCCTTTCCTCTCCTATTTTCCTCTAGGGTAAGATAGATTTATATACCCAACTGAGTGTGTATCTTATTTCCTCTCTAAGTCACTTCCAATGAAGGCTCACTTACTCCTCAGCACTCCACTCCATTGCAAAAGCTTTATCTTTTCTCTTTTATGTGAAATAACTTAGCCCATTCTACTTCTCCTTTACCTTTTTCCCCAATACATTCCTTTCTCAATCATTAATTGTATCTTTTTAATATTGGACCTTCAAATTGAACTCCCTCCTGTGCCTTGTCTATATATGCTCCTTCCACCTGCCCTAGTAAATAAGAAAGTGCATATGAGTTATCAGTATCTTCTTCCTATAGAGGAATGCAAGCAGTCCAATATCATTAAATCCCTCATACTTTACCCTTCTTGTCCCACCCCCCATGCTTCACCTGAGTCCTGTACTTGAAGATCAAACTTTCTGTTCAATTCTTGTCATTTCAAAAGGAAAGTTTGAAAGTCTCCTATTTTGTTGAATGTCCATCTTTTCCCCTGAAAGAAAATGTTCAGTTTTGCTGGATAGTTGAATCTCGGTTGTAATCCAGGCTTTTTGGCCTTCTGGAATATCATGTTCTAAGCCCTACGAGCCTTTAATGTAGATGCTGCTAAATCTTATGTTATCCTATTTAGCTCCACGATATTTGAATTATTTCTTTCCGGTTGCAAATAATATTTTCTCCTTGACTGGAGTTCTGAAATTTGGCTATAATATTCCTGGCAGTTTTCATTTTGGGATCTCTTTCTTGGTGAAGTCCATCAATTTCTATTTTACCTTCTGCTTCTAGGATATCAGGGCAATTTTCCTGTATTATTTCATGTAAAATGAAGTCTAGATTCTTTTCCTGGTAATGACTTTCAGGGAGCACAATAATTTTTAAATTATCTTTCCTGGGGGCAGCTAGGTGGCACAGTGGATAAAGCACTGGCCCCTGGAGTCAGGGAGACCTGAGTTTGGATCTAGCCCCAGACACTTAATAATTACCTAGCTGTGTGACCCTGGTTAAATGAGTTTAACCCCATTTGCCTTGCAAGAATAAATAGATGACCTCTCCTGGCTCTGTTTTTTAGACAATTGTTTACCCAATCAGATATTTTACATTTTCTTCTAGTTTTTCATTTTTTGGGGTTTTGTTTGATTGTGTCTTGATTTCTCATGAAATTCTCAGCTTCCCTTAGCTCCATTCTGCATTTGAAGGAATTATTTTATTCAGAGAGCTTTTGTATCTTCTTTTCCATTTGGCTAATTCTGCTGTTTAAGGCATTTTTCTCTTCATTGGCCTTTTGGACTGCTTTTTCCATTTGATCTAAACTGGTATGTAAGGTATTTTCTTCAGTTTTTTTTTTTTTGTATCTCCTTCACCAAGCTGCTGACTTGGTTTTTATGATTTCCCTGCATTGCTCTCATTTCTCTTCCCAATTTTTCCTTTACCTTCCTTACTTGGTTTTCAAAATCTTTTTTTTGAGCTCTTCCATAGCGTGAGACCAATATATAGTTTTCTTAGAGGCTTTGGATTTAGGAGCTTTGAGTTTGTTATGTTCTGAGTGTATTTTGTTCCTCCATAAGACCAAAGAAAGTAATTGTCTATGATCAAATTTTTTTTTTCTTCTGCTGCTTGCTCATTTCTCTAGCCTATAACTTGATTTTAACTCTTTTGTTAAGGTGGGGACTCTGCTTCCAGGGTGAAGGATGTGCTCATTCAAGTTTTTGAGGATTTTTGCAGCTCTTTTCAGGGACCCCCCCCCCCCGCCCCAGGACCTCAGTTCCTTCAAGGTCTACTGAGAAGCTCTGATTGCTCTCCTGTTCTGTGCTCTTGTCTGTGGATGACCACAAGCATTCCCCTCTGCCTTGGAACTGTGAGGAGGGTCCCTGGCAGTAAAGCTACTTTACCTGAGACTGTGGCCCAGATTGCAAAGCAACAGAATCCTGCTTTAGGGATAGCAAAGAGACCTCTGCATTCTCCTCCAACCCCCTTACCATCTGTGGGCTGTGCATTCTGGAGGCAGCTGCTGGGTGACTCCTTGCCCAGTTGTTCCCCAGATATGCTTCTGGTTCCTGGGGCTGGGTGTGTGCTGAAGCCTACACTGGACTGGGCTCTGTCCTTACTCTGGTGTGGCAGAGTTTTCCTGATGATCTTCTAAGTTGTCCTTGGCAATCCCTGAGCTGAGAGGTCTGGAAACCACCCTGCTGTCACGGACCCAGGCACTTTGCAGGTTGTTCCCAGATGGCTGGAGCCAGTTTGCTCTAGGGCAGTCAGTGTGGCTCAGCTACACTGTGGCCCTTTCTTGCCCCAGTATAATAGACTTTTCCCATGTATCTTCTATTTGTCTTGGGCTGGAAAATTGTTTTATTCCATCTTTCTTAGGGTTTCTACCACTCCAGAATTTGGTTAGTCATTACTATTTGGGGTGATCTTGGAGAGAGCTTCTGGGATTTCTTACCTTTGTTCTGCCATCTTGGTTCCACCCCCAGCTTAACCATAAAAGTCATGTCAAATCAATGGCAAAAAGAGCCAAACAAGAATAAATTAATCTTCTTCTGTGGACCATGATTGAAAATATGTCCAATAGACTACCAACAAGTCATAAGTAATCTTAGAGTTGGAAGGGACTTCCAAATAACTACAACCCATTCCTAAAAATGAAGTGCCTTTAAAACTTATCCAAGGATTGTTCAATTATTTTTGACAGTTGACCTCTGGTGAGAGGGAACACATTACCTTCTGAGATAGCCCATTCTAGTTTTAAACAGTTTTAATTTTTTATAAGTTTTTCCTTTTCTAAAGGAGTTTCATACAACTTTCATACAACTAGTCTTCACTCTGCCTTTAAGGTCTGACATGAACAAGTCTATTTCCTCTTTCATTGACAGCTTTTCACATACTTTAAAGTAATTAACTTTTCTCCCCATGTTAAACATTCCTAATTCTTTGACTCATATAGGTATGAACTCAAAGTCCCTTATCATCTTACCCCCTCTGCACACCTTCAAATATGACAATGTCCTTTGTATAATGTCATGCAAACATAATATTCCAGATGCAAGATCAACAGCATGCTACTACTTCATTAGTCCTAGGCACCATCAGCTGCCATATTATAACTCTTGACACATAATTAGTGTGAAGTCCAATAAAGGAAGTACTTTATTCAAACATTATCCTTTAAAGTTTTCAAGTACAAATCCACTCAAATTATCTCTCATTTACTTAATATAAATCATTTCTCCCTTGTCCTTTTTACAGTTTACCCATTCAAGTTCCACATTCTTTACTCTTTCTCTATAAAAGAATATACTTCTCAGGGAAGAATTTTAGACTTTGCAGCCAATCTTTCCACATAATTTAGTGGTGATCTAGATGAAATCATTAAATTATATGAATGAAAATGATATCTTCCTACAAATAGGTTTATGAAACATTCTCTCCTTTTTTGGAAACAAAATTATTTTGGGAACTTTATATCTCAATAGTAAAGCAGAATAGACCAAAAAATCTTTTACTTTCTTCCTTTCCCTTGATTTTCCCAATATTTCTTCTCTTTGTTAAAATCTGTCCTGTAATATAAAATATTTTGTCAATTAAAAACATTTGTTAATTATTAAATAATGACAAAAATATTTGGTTTTATGTTTGGTCATGATCACCTACAAAAAAAGGAAAAACAGATAATGGCCCTCAGTCCCATGTAGCCTCTTACTTTTGAAATGATAATGACATGAGTGATGGGTGGTGGTGGCAGCACAGGTTTTAGATCATCTATAAATTGCAAATTGACTCTAAATGTGAGATCCTATGGGACCACTATGGCAACACAAATATACAGGTAGCGGAACTACCTGTATATTCTTTTTCTAAAATCAATTAATTAACTAATTAATTTTCCAATTATATATATATATATATATATATATATATATATATATATAAATTTTTCACATTCATTTTTGTAAAGTTTTATCCCTCTTACCCCACTGCCATATGATAGCAAGTAATCTGATGTAGATTATAAATCATATCATTCTTTTTGCTTGCTACAAATGATACCAGAAGAAGAAAAAAAAGGAAATTGTACCTAAATGGAAGATTGCTTTATAGATATTTCTTGAAGGAGAAAAGAAAGGAGTAAACAGAGTGGGTCTGTTGCATACAAAAAGCAATGAGAAATGTTATTTCATGGGATGTTTAGTCATCTCATATGGCAGTACTAGAAAGAAGATAAAGGGGGAAACAAAGATCACAATGAAAAACAATTTATCAACAGTGGGTACCTAGGATAAAAAGACAGAGAAATCCTATGAAAAATTCTGATTATGAAAAAAATAAAATGATTATATCAATACAGGCAAACAAAGTTTTTGGCAAAATATTGTTTCCTATTAAAAACACTTGAAAACATAGGTATAATGGATTTTTCCTCAAAATGATAAGAAGCAATTAACTAAAACCAACAGGAAACATTATTTGTAATGAGGATAAACTAAAAGTCATCCTAATAAGATCAAGAGTGAAACAAATTTTCCAGGGATGGGGAAAGTTAGGTGGCACAGTGGATAGAGCACTGGCCTCAGAGTCAGGAGGACCTGAGTTCAAATCCATCCTCAGACACTTACTAATTACCTAGTTGTGTGAACTTGGGCAAGTCACTTAACTCCACTGCCTTGCAAAAAGAAGCCAAAAAACAAACAAAAAAAAAAAGACTTCCAGGAATGGAGACAGGATAATGACATGAAATTAGGAGACTCTTGGAGCTTTTTCTGAAATAACTTTAAATGAAACCTCTAAACAGACCCTAAGGTGACAGAAACCACAAAATCAGAGTGAAACAGGTTCTCAATTCAATTTAAAATGGAGGAACTTCAGTAAAGATCTGTCTCATGTAGGTAAAAGGAGAGTATAATTCAAGTGCTTGTGGGAGAGCTAAAAAGCCAGTGGGAGGCTCTTCACCATACTGCAGGTCATCGGCAGTACAGCAGATCAGCAGTGAGGGTTCTAACCCCAACTAGGAAGACAAAATTCGAGCTCCAGGGGCAATAGGAGGGACTGGACTGAGCTACCATAATGCAGGGAACAAACCGCAAGCATCTGAAATACCATAAGCAAGCTATGGTAAGTCAGAAACCAGAATCTGGTCCCAACACAAAAGGTTTGGGACTGTGCCCCCTTTGCCCCAGGAGCAGAGCTCAACTATGAAAATGAACAATGCTCTCCACCCCCGTCCAAAAAAAAGTACAAACCATCTGAGTGAGATGATAAAAATGCCATTCCAGAAGAGGACAGCAATGACAATACCTACATGTGAAGCCTCAAGGGGGTTTTTGAATTGGTTTTAAATTAAGAAAGACTTCTTGGAAAAGGTCAAAAAGGATTTTATAAACCACAGAAGAGAGGAAGAAGAAAAATGGAGAAAAGAAATGAGAGTCATGCAGAAAACTATGAAAAACTGAAACTGCCTTTGAAAGTAAAATTGACCAAATGGAAAAAGAAATCAACCTCTTTAAAAGAAAAAATGGTCAGCTGGAAAAGGAGTATAAGTCATCAAAAAAGTAAAAATGACCAACTGAAAAAGGGAAACACAAAAGCTACCTAAAGAAAATAAAATCCTAAAAATTAGAATTGGACAAATGGAAACTAATGATTCTTTGAGACACCAAGATTCCATCAAACCAAAGCAAAAGGCTGAAAAAAAATGTAAAGTATATCATAGGAAAATTGACCAGCCCAGAAAATAGATCCAGGAGAAATAATCTATGAATATTTGTTCTATCTGAAAGTTACAATCTGAAGAAGAGCCTGGACAATTTCATGGAGGAAATTATCATGGAAAATTGCCTTAATATCCTAGAACAAGAAGGCAAAATGGTCTTTGAAAGAATCCACTGAACACCCCCCAAAAGAGATTCCAAAATAAAAACTCCAAGGATTATTGTAGCCAAATTTGAGAACTATCAGCTAAAGCAGAAAATATAGCAAGCTGACAAAAAAAGAAGCAATTTAAATACCAGGGAGCTATATCAGGATTACATAGCCTTATCAGCTTCAACATTAAAGGATTGGAGGGCCTGAAATATGAGGATAAAGGAGCTTGGAATACAATCAAGAATCAACTACCCTGTAAAATTCAGTATATTCGTTCAGGTAAAAAGATGATTTTTAATGAAACAGTACTTATTTTGGTCTACAAATGCAATAATCAAGAGATGCATAAAAGGTAAATGGAAAGGAAAAAAATGTTAGTCAATAAGATCAAATGGGAGAACAATTCCTGTAACTCTGGAGAATTAGACATAGAGTGAAGGTACTTCTATTGGAACAACTAGAGGGAGGGTACTTGGACAGAGGATGTGGGTATAAATTGATCAAGATGTTATAGTACCTTAGTTCATGAGGGATATTTCCATTGGGACAGCTGGAGGGAAAGTACAGAGGATGTGGGTATAAATTGATTATACTGCTAATGGTTCTTGAGAATTGTACTTCTACCAATACAGTCGACAGCATTACACTTTGACAGAGAGTGTGGGTACAAGACAGGTATAAAACAATTAAGACTTGAAAAAAGGATTATACAGGGAGAAGATGGAGGCATTAGAGGATTATTAATACCACATGAAGAGGCACAAAGAACCCATTATGGTAGAGGGAAAGTGTAAACACTTAGTAAATCTTACTATCTACAGATTTGTCTCAAAGAGGGAATGCTAAACATTCCCAATTGGGAATTAAAAGTTTATCCTACCCTACAGAGAAGTAGGATGGTACAGGGGAAAGGATGGTGTGAGGAAGGCAGCAGTTAAAAGCAAAACATTGGTGATAAGGGAAATGGGGAAAGGAGAAAGATAGGATAGAAGAAAAGAAAAGAGGTTTTTGCACAAATAAAACCAATGCAACCAAGATTAGAAGGAATTAGAAGGTTTTTTGCAAGGCAATGGGGTTAAGTGGCTTGCCCAAGGCCACACAGCTAGGTAATTATTAAGTATCTGAGGCCAGATTTAAACTCAGGTACTCCTGACTCCAGGGCAGGTGCTCTATCTGCTGAGCCACCTAGCTGCCCCCGGAAAACTATTTTAGCAAATAATTAGAAAAAATATAAATGAAGGGAGAAAAAAAGAGTGAAACAAGAATGTACATATATCAACACTATTCAATACTAAATTAGAAATGTTAGAATAGCAAAGGAGAAGAAAATAAAACTGAAGGAATTAGAATGGGTCAGAGGTAATAAAATTATTTTTGTAAATGATATAATGATATACTTGGAAAAATTCTAGAGATTCAGCTAAAAACTTGTTGAAACAATTAATTTTAGAAAAGTAGCAGGATATAAAATAAACCTACATGTACCATTTCTATATATCACCAACAAAACCCTGCAAGAAGAGTTAGATAGTAAAAAGATACCCCATTTAAAATAATCATAGACAGCATAAAATACTTGGGAGTATACCAGTCAAAACAAACCCAGGAAATACATGAACATAGTTATAAAACACTTTTTATACATATAAAGTTTATACAAATAATAGGAAAATATTAATTGTCCATGGGTGAGGAGAGTTGATAATATAAAATGGCAATTCTACCTAAAACTAATCTACTTATTCAATGCCATCCCAATTAAATCACCAAAATTATTTTATTGTATTAGAAAAAAATAATAAAATTCATTTGGAAGAACAAAAGGTCAAGTTTTCAAGGGAAGCAAAGGAAAAAAATGTGAAGGAAAGAGGCTTAGCAGTATTAGATTTTAAACTGTATTATAAAATGGTAATTATTAAAACTATCTCATACTGGCTAAGAAATCAGTGGAATAGAGTAGACATAAAACCCACAAAAGTAAATGATTATAGCAACCTTGAGTTTGACAAAAGATTTAATCTTTTGGCAAAATAATTTGCTATTTGGTAAAAATTGTTGGGAAAACTGGAAAGCAGTCTGACAGAAACTAGGCTTAGACCATATCTTCCACCATTTACCAAGATAATGCCAAAATGGATACATAACCTAGATACAAAGGAATGTTAATCATAAATAAATTGGAACATATGGATAGGAGAAGAATTTCTGAATAAACAAGAGATAGAGAACATTGTGAGATATAAAATGGACAATTTTGATTACCTTAAATTAAAAAAGGGTTTGACAGATAAAATCCATATATCCAAGATAACAACGAAAATAGAAAATTTGGGAGAAAATATATAGACAATTTATCAGTAAAACGTGTCTTATCTAAAATGTATAGGAAAAACAAACAAATAAAAAGGGGGGCAGCTAGGTGGTGCAGTGGATAAAGCACCAGCCCTAGAATCAGGGAGTCATTCCCCAATTGATAAATGATCAAAGGATATGAACAAGTTTTTGGATGAAAAAATTAAAGTTTTATATATAATCATATAAAACTACTCTAAAGGACTCTAAAGAGAAATACAAATTAAAACAACTCTGAGATATTATTTGATTGACTAAAATTACAGAAGGGGAAAATGATGAATGTTGGAGGAAATGTGGAAAAATTGGGACAGAAATACACTGTTGGTGATGCTATGAACTGATCTAATCAGTTTGGAGACCAAGCTGTAAATTATCCCCAAAGAGTTATAAAACTTTGACTGAGCAAAATGACCATTAGGTGTGTTTTCCAAGGTGATTAGGGGAAAAAGAAAAGAACCTATATGTTCCAAAATATCTATAGCAGTAATCCCTGAGTGACAAAGAACTGGAAATTGAAAGGATACCCATCAACTGGGGAATGAGTAAAATCATATACAGTAAGTATATAATTGTAATGAAATATTACTCTGCTATAAGAAATATGAGCAGGTTGATTTTAGAAAAACATGGAAAGACTTGTATGAAATAATGAAGAGTGAAATGAACAAAACCAAGAGAATGTTGTATATAGTAACAGCAATATTGTTACTGCTATTATTAAAAGTTACTCAAAAAATAATTGTGAAAGACTAAACTATCCTGAGAAGTATAAATATTTAAGTTAACTGATATGACATAGAACCTATGAAGGAATATGTTATTCACCTCCAGAGAAATATAATAATATGAATAGTATGATACACAATATACATATACATACATACATAGAAATGTGAATGTTATTGTGAATCTGTGTGTGTGTGTGTGTGTGTGTGTGTGTGTGTGTGTGTTGTATATCTTTCATTGTCCTTGGCTCCTGAAGAGGACCATGACATCAAGGAAAATGATATCATTACTTGCAAGTGTATTGGATTTAAGTGAGAGAAGGCTGTGCAAAGTCACCAACTTCACTTTCTCTTCTGGATTCAGTTTGGTCCAGTGACAAAATATAGATCAGAACTGACTAAAGATGATCCTAGATGCCTATTCAGAGATTAAGGCTAGGTAAGAAATGAGGCAAAGAAGGACCTATTTTATCTAGTTAAAAAAAAATCAATCTGAGAGGGGAAGACCCTCAGGGTTTCTGGCTAAAATAAAAAAGAAACAATTGCTATTTATATTCACTCTGAGCCAGCAGAGCCCAAATAATGATCAAAGCTGGGACTTACTTTTGGCCAATCAATGAAAATCAGAGATTTAGGTTTAAGAAATGATCCTTAAATCTAAGCCATAAACTCCAAGATATCTTGTAAGGTGGGCAGAGCATCTACTGATAAGGGTATAATTCCTTCTTTGGACAAAAGGAGGGAAAACTGGAGGGCAAGAATAAAGGAAGGAAGAAGAGGAGGGGAGGGGGAGAGGGGGAGAGAGAGAGAGAGTTGAATGTCTGTGTGTGTGTGTGTGTGTGTGTGTGTGTGTGGTGGGTCTTCTCTACTATAGAGATAGTTTGGAACTTAATATTTACCAAATAAAACTTTTAATTAAAAAATTACTACATTTTTCAAATTAAGTCCATATACAAAGGTATGAAAAAAATAAAGATCTCAAGAATTCTATATAAAAGCATGGACCAGCGAACAAGAATGAAAGAAGCCAGGGTCTTAAAGAATAAATAGAAACCTCATATTGTTATGCCAGGAACACTAGAAAAAATAATTGTTACATACCACATACAGCTAATACCAAATAATATTGCAAAAAAATGCAAGTAGATTTTAATAATCAGGAAAAAGATATTATTGATGTACAAGTTTTTCCTGAATCAGCTATCTGTGAACACTCAGACCACTTGTCAGAGCAAAACCAAAATTAATAAAAGTAAGAAGAATGAATTGTGATAAAAATATGTTTTCAGTATTTTTTTTCTTTGACCTGGAAGTTGTATTTTGGCTATGACATTGTAGAGTATTTCATTTGGTTTTGTTTTGTTTTTCAGAAAGTACTGAAGGTTGGGTTGTCAAAACAATCCTCTCGTAGTTTAGGTTCAATATTGGGAAAAAAAAAAGACACTGAGAAGTCATTAACAAAAGAAAATTTACTCAGCCAAAGCAGGAGAGAACATTCAACAAGAATATTCAACTTTTGTTGCCATTGCCAGGGCAGCTAGGTGGCATAGTGGATAAAGCACCGGCCCTGGAGTCAAGAGTACCTGAGTTCAAATCCGGTCTCAGACACTTAATAATTACCTAGCTGTGTGGCTTTGGGAAAGCCACTTAACCCCGTTTGCCTTGCAAAAAAAACCCCAAAAACAAAAAACCTAAAAAAAAACCTCCCATCATTTTTCACCAAACAAGCATCAGATGGTACTTGGAGCTCAGAGCTTCATGTGGGTACTTTGTATTCAGGTAACCAAAAAGTGAAGTCAACAGCTGGAGTCTTTGAACTAACAAAACCTCAAAGATGATTTAAAAAACTTTTAAGGGAAAACAAACCAAAAAACTAGACTAATTTACAGGACAGGGATTAGAATATTGCTCCTACCATAGGAGATAACTGGAGAATTTTTTTCCATTACCATTTTGCTCTCAAGTTCTAATTATCTGACAATTTTTGAGATTTCTTGAAATCTCACACACACAGACTTGCTTGCTTTTATTGATTGACTGATTGGTTTTGGTCATGCATGTCCACTAGATGGGGTGATGATTCTTAAATTGCCTCTCTTTGAGATGTTTTCCAGGTTGGTCATTTTTCTATCATTTCATTTTTCACAGTAGTTTTGAGGTCAAACATTCTTTTCTCTGACACTCATACAAAGTCACTCTTCTGGGTTTACCTCATGTCCTTTTGGTATAAGGCATTTTTTCATTTTGTTTGGCATTTTCTTCTACCCATTCAATTTCTGGATTATAGATTTGTGTTCTATCAGATTATTATTCTTTTTATACTCTTGGATGGTATGGGCAGGCCCCACTTGGTCCTAGATGACATAGTTAAGACAAGGAATGGAATCCTAGTCTTTATCCTGAGAAAGGGGCTTGGTCTCCTGGTGGTTCAAATTAGATTTGGGCCTCAGCTCCTTTTTCTGTCTTCTTTTTCTGGCATAGTCGGAATTGGCTTTATCCCTAACTATGACCCTGACCTAACCAAAAGTTGTCAATTGTGTTGATGGTAGGCCTCCAAGACCCCAGATGCTTGATTTCCCAAGGTGCTCTCCTATCCTTCATCTTTAATTATGGTATTTTTGTGGCTGGACCTCTGGCAGAGGCTCTGGGGTAAAAACTATTCTTGAACAAGTATGACCCTGTTACCAGCAAAGACTTCTGGGTGGGCTCTATGGGTATAGGTCATGCCCTAGAAGCTATTCTGGCTCTTTTTTCTCATGGAGGTTTGGGAATGGATTATGCTAGCCTTGATTTGGTCCTGTCTTTTATAGAGGGTCTAGGTTCCCTGGCTGGATATAGGTCTCGTCCTGGCTCTTGCTATGAGACCTGGCTATTTGCATGACCAATCAGCCTTCTACCTAGCTGGCTGTTTAAAGTTTTTGCTAGTTTTCAGCAGTTTTCTTGTGTATCCTGGACTGGACAGAAAAGTTTATGGTGGTTTCTCTTTGATTTTATCATAGCTCTTTTTGTGCCCTTTTAGTGTTTTGTTGGGGATTTGAGAGGGAATTTAGCTCCTATACATCTCAACATGTCATGATCCTCCTACATTCCCTGTGGCATCTAGTTGATTTAGCATCAGGCCTGAGTTAAATAGGAAATCATGAATGCAAAATGGATAGAATAGAAATACAACAATTTTATATACTAATTTAACTACTATAAATCTACTGGAACAATAGGATCAAAAGGAAAGAGAGAAGGAAGGAAACAATCATTTATTGGGTTTCAGGCATTATGCTAATCTCTTTACAGGTACAGTCTAGCTCTTCATGATAATTTTGCAAAGCAGTATGAGCCCCATTTTAAAGATGAAGAAACTGAGGCAGACAGCAGTGAAGAGAGTTGATTGGGTCACAGAGCTAGGAAGTGTCTGCAGGTGAATTCCAAGTCAGGCCATCCTGACTGAATTCAGGACACTAGTCACTCTGCTACCTAGCTGCCTTGAAGCAGAAAGCCCAGAACAGCAAACATTTCTCTCATTGGGACAGTGCAGAAGGAGGTCAAATGCAGCATGATCTCAGAATAGCAATTCAGCTTTCAAGGCTTGGTAATGTTTGCTTATGAACAATATTGTTTTCCATTTTATGCAGAATTTTGCAATATCACTGTCATTAATTCATGCTATCTGAAAAAGGGGATTTCTTTCCTTACCTGTCGGTTCAGCCTGATGGACAGGATGTTGCTAGAATAGCTGTAGTTACAGATTTCTGTACCCTTTTTGAAATGATATACATTCATCTGCCGTGGTTTAGTGTGACTAACCACCACAACCAAGCTACTAGAGAAGAGGCGCTCTACGATGTACACATCTGGTATTTCACCTAAATGGGAAAAAATACATATTTTTAAAAAACCCCAAAAAACACTTTATGCTTCACAGGAGTATCAAGCTTAGGAGCCCTGAGTTAATCTCCAGCTATTAAGTTTCTTCAAGTTCTACTCACAATACCTGAACTATACGTAAATTACTTCAATCAGGACTTTAAAACCTACTACTTCTCAGAATAATCATTTTAATTTATTTTTCAAAGTTCAAAATGATAGAGATGACTCTATGGGTTAGCAGCCAGTCAGACAATACACACTTATTAAGCACTGTCTAAAGTGATGGGGAATAACAAAAAAGGGGGGAGGAAAAGGTTTTGCTCTCATGGATCTCACAGTCTAATAAAAGAGTTAAAAAATAACTATGTACAAATAAGCTGTAAACAGGATAAACTTTGGGCAATTTAACAGAGCTTTCTATGTGACCCTAGGTCAATCACATTACCTGACTGGGCCTTCGTTTTGTACTTTATAACAAGGTGACTCATTAACTGATATATTATATAAATGACAGAGGTTTGGGGAAATCTCAATGTAGTCTACCTTTTGCTAGGTTGTAAGACACATATGGAGCTTTTGAAGTACTGTCACCTCCAGAATTCTCCAGTTCTCTCTCTTGAACCTAATATGGAGAGGCATTAACAGAAGAAGTGTAGTCACATAGCTTAATCTATCCCCTTACTTTATTTCCCTAGTCTTCAGGCCTCTATTTCCAGCCTGGGTATTGGTTTGGTACTTTAATCTCTCCTTTGTTCTTCAAATAGAGGTTACCACTGAGAAGCCATCATCCAAATAGATTTCACATCTGTACTACTTGTTTACAATTAAATAAATTGAACCACAGTTTATAAAACACACCAGAATCTACTTATTCCTCAATTTACCCAGTAGTAAAGGTCCATAGGCTTTAATCCCACTACTATTTTGAAGGCATTTCTTTATCATAATGCCTTGATGTCTTTTTTTTTGTCTTAAAATTTTTATTTGGTAGACAAAAATTTCTTCACACTTTCTCTTCTCACTCACTTTGAAAAAAAAAGACAAAACCCTTGAAACAACAAAAATTACATAATCAGGCAAAAATAATTCCTAGATTGGTCTTGTCCAAAAAAATATCTCTCAATCTGAACTCCAAGTCCTATGGCATCAATGCTTTGAAAAGAGTTAAATCTTTTCAGGTTTCCTGTCTTAATATTGTTAGGGGCAGCTAGGTGACCCAGTGGATAGAGTACCCATCCTGGAGTCAGGAGGATCTGAGTTCAAATCTGGCCTCAGATAGTTGATACTTACTAGCTATATGACCTTGGGCAAGCCACTTAACCCCACTGCCTCACAAAAACAAAAAAGTAAACCAAAAAAATTCTAATATTGTTGTCAATACTGTATAAATATTATTCTTGATTTTGTTCAGTTCTTTCTATTTCAGTTCATGTAGATCTTCCCAAATTTCTTTGAAATTATCCCTTTTTATAATTTTTGTCAAGTAGTATTCCATCACATTCATATGTCATAATTTGTTCAACTAGTCCTCAAATGATCGATACCCTGCTTTTTTCCACTTCTTTCTTTGTCATCACAAAATGTACTATAAATATTTTTATTCAGCGTCTTTTCTGTTTTCATCTCTCTGTGGCACAGGCGTAGAGCATTTTTCATTTGGCAGTTGATAGCCTGGATTACTTTCTTAGAAAATCTCCTGTTCAGGCAGTTTTCAAACCAAGAAATTAAAGCTGTACATAATCGTAAGAAAAATACTCCAAATCATTACTGAATAGAGAAATGCAAGAGGCTGTGGGAAGATTGGGATGTTAATGCACTGTTGGTGGAGTTGTGAATTATTCCAACCATTCTGTAGAGCAATGTGGAACTAGGCCCCAAGAGCAATAAAACCTTTAACCCAGCAATACCAATACTATAAATTTGAATCTATTCTGTTTATTCATGCAAATCCCATGTTTCTCTAAATTTCTCATATTAGTCATTTCTTATTACTCATAAATGTTCTGTTACATTCATTAGTTTTCTCAGATTATAATATTTAATACATTTTGGTCAGTATGTTTTTTTTTTAACATTTCTGCTTTTCTACATTTACTAAAGATACCATAAAATATTGAGAAAGTATACATTACTTTTTTGTTCTCATTCAATAAGTACTTAAATGTGTTTATGGTTTTTAGGTTTCTTTCGACTTCTGAACTTGAATTTCAAAGTTCCTATTCGCTCTCATCCTTTCATTAAGAATATTTCAAAGTCTTATTTTCAATTCCACTAAAATTCCTTTCCCTCGGTCTTACAATGTAAGTTATCCTTGGTTGTAAGTCATTATCTTTTGTCTTGTAGATTATTATATGCCATGATTTCATCTTTATAGTTGTAGTTGCCAAATCTTATATGATCCTGACTATTGTTTCTTGATATTTGAATTTTCTCTCTGGCCACTGATAATTTTACTTTGACCTGGGGACTCTGAATTTTGACTATTATGTTCCTGGGAGTTTTTCACCTCTGATGCTTATTCCATGAGTTTACTTCCTTGGGTCTTAGTTTCTTTCTCTGTAAGGGAGGGGGAGGAAAATAGTAGGTTCTATAATCATCCTCTCTCATTCATCTTCAATCTTTTTTTCTGTAGATACCTCAAAAAAACTTTTTTTTTTTTTTTATCAAAACTAGGTAGCTGGATGGATATGGCACCAGGCCTGAAGTCAAGACCTGAATTCAAATCCAGCTTCAGACTCTTAACAGCCATGTGACCTAGAGCAAGTCACTTAACCCTGTTTGCTTCAGTTTTCCTTATCTGTAAAACAAAATGGCACTTTAGTGTCTTTGTCAAGAAAAGACTAAATTGGGTCATGAGGAATCAGCATGACTGAACAACAAAGTTCCATTGCCTTCAAATAAAGATAAAGTTTTCTTGCCTGACATTAAAAGTCCATTAGAATCTTGTGCAACTTTACTTTTCCTGAAGCTTCCTCCACAAATTTTTTAGTCAAAAATCTGATTTTAGCCCCAAATCAGACCATTCAATGCCTAAATTTAAATTGCTTCCCTGCTATGTTTTCATTTTCTGCCTTCTGACTTCCCATATATTCTTTAAATCCCAACTCAAACATTATCTCCTCATGAGACCTCTCTTGGTTCCTTTCTTATGTTTCTGCCCTTCCTACTCCCTGGTCAGTAATACCTTTTCCCCTGGACTTCATAATACATATTGTTCTGCATTTCTCAAATTCATTTATCACATAGTTTTGATAAATAATTTTCTATTGTTTTTTTCCTCCTAAAGGTTAGAAGGTCTGAAAGGGCAGAGATCTTGCTTTGTAAAATCTTTGCATGACTCTCCAGCATTTAGCACAGTGCTCATCATAGAATGGAGAGTGAATAACTGTTAAAATAAAAATTTGCCTAATTCACTGAGGTGTGTGTGTGGGGGGGGAATGAGAGGTCTTTACAAATAAGTTCAAGTCTGATTCATATCAATATATAAAGAGGAAAATATTTTTGAAATTTACCTTTTCATTGTTTTTCCTGGGAAAGCCACAGTTAGTAAAATAAATTAAATATACATTCTTTTACTGCATTTCTTAGAAGTTGAACTACCAGATAATTTAGCCTAAAGGGAATTATTCCTGAGATTGAATTATTTTTAAATACAGAGGTCTTAGACTTCTGTAATAGTGATACTTTATAAATAATGTAGGTACCATTAAGTTAAGGAATAAGATTTTATATTTACATAGCCACAGAATCAAACATTGCCAATCTTCCATAGGTTAACAAACAATAAGATGTAGGTGACTGACCAGTTACTTATTAGTTCAAGGCCCATCATAATCTATCTTCTCCAAGCTTTTTCAGACTTGCACCTTACAGCTTGACAGGTACTCTTCTATTTGGTGGGGCAGTTAGGTGGAAAAATGGATAGAGTACCTAGTTTATAGTCAAGAAGATGTGGGTTAAAATCCGGCCTTAGATACCAACTTGCTGAGTGACTCTGGGCAAATCACTTAACTCTTGTTTGCCTTAGTTTCCTCATCTATAAAATGAAGGTAATCATAGCGCCTCTATCCCAGGGTTGCTGTGAGGCTCAAATGAGATAATAATTGTAAAGTGCTTAGCAGAGAGTCTAGCATATAGTAAGCACTATTACTATGATTATTGACTGGTCCCTTTGCTATTCCTTTAACAAGACAGTCTGACTTTCAGCTCCAGAATTTCCACTGGCTATCTCTCATGTATGGAATACTACACATTCTGTTCACTGCCTCTTAGCTTCAAGTGCCAGCAAATATCTCACTTTCTACAGGAAGCCTTTCCCAATAATCCCTCTTAATTCTAGTGCCTTTGCTCTGTTGATTATTTCCTATTTATCCCATATATAGCATTTGTATAGTTGTATACATTGATTAGATCCTTGACCCCTTGAATACAGGGACCATCTTTCGCCTTTTTTTGTATTCCCAGAGTTTGGTACAGTCCCTACCACATATTAGACACTTAATAAATTTATTAACAAATTGGTTCAATAAAATGATAAATATAGCATAAATAATAATGGTGCATGATGTAGTAAATAGAGAGCCAAAATAGGAATTAGCAGGATCTGATTCAAAGCCATGGGCTATGTGACCTTAGGCAAGTCATATTCTCAGAAAGCCGCAAAGAACTTTCAAAGATTATAAATTGCAGAACAGTTGCTGATTTGAATTTGCATAAGGAATTTCTTCTCTGGGAGTTCCTTCTAACAATTAAATCATATCTACAGCAGAAAGAAGATAAAAAGGAAAAAAATTTCCATTTATGTAGTACTTTGTAGTTTAAAAACAACTAATTCACAACAACTTGGTGAGGTAGGTCGTGTATATCATCATAAATATCTTAAAAATGAAGAAATTAAGTTAAAGAGAGATTAGGTGACTTGACAAGACACAAAACCTGTAGAGCCAGGGACCAAACCAAGATTTTACAATTCCACTTCCCCTTCCATTACATCATGTTATTTCTCAGTAATTAAAATATAAGAAAATGTATTAGCAAAACTCAAATAAGGGGATGTCATAATACAAAGGATTTTTCCTAAGTCATCACCCAACAGACAGTAACTACCTCCTCCCCTCCCCCAACTTTTTGTTTTAAGTGATATATGGCAGTTTCATGATCCATTTAAAATTCTGGAAAATCAAGACTAAGTTTATAAGGAACAAAGAAAGGAAGAAGGGTTCTCCAAGGCTAAATCATGACTAAATAGCAATGAAATTAAATAATGACTTACTGCTTTCATGGACTTGGTCCAGTTGTTCCACAGAACTCAAGGAAAATAACCTATACCCAGTTTTGGTTCCAATTGCTAGGGATCTGCAGTAGACAAAAAGACAGAATGGATGAACACATGCATTGTAGTTGAGCAAGCTAATGAAACAAACTCTTTTTCCCTCCTCTTAACCTAGTAAGGCATACTGTCTGCCAAGAAAACACATACAGACACACACGTAGTCTGAGTCTCAACTGGCAAATTCTTATAAAATCAGGTAAGCGTTTACAGGCTGGTTGAGCTATAATCAAAATGAAGGGGTCAAATTAAACTTCAAATGCAAATTGTAAATTAGCTACTTTATTAATGAAAAGAAAGCCTACTAAATACATATAGCTTTCTTTAAAGTTAGGTAGCAATGAAATAGGGTACTTCTAAATTGTCATTACTGAAGCCCCTCTCTGGTACTTAAGAGCACTCTGGTACTTTTGGTTTGCTGAAGAAGTGAAATAAAGATGGCGAAACTGAATAGCAAATGATAGTTTTTCATCAGCTCAAAAAGTAATAATGGAATAAAATCCTAAATGACAACTTTGTAGGTTTTAAATAATAAGTGAAACCAATTTGGGCACAATTCAAACAAAGTAAAAATCAATATAATTTAACTTTTAATGATTCAACTAAGTGTGACTCGAGGGTCTCTTGACTTCCAAGAGGAAATAAGCCCAGTTGACTTTAGAGAGGCAGGTCAAGATCATCTTGAATCTCAATTTATGTTTTTGGTTTACTATTTTGTTCCTAATAATTGGCATCTAAATTAGCAGTGGACAAAACAGAATCCCAGTATAATAGTAAGCAAAGGGAGAGTGATATAGAAGATTTTGTTTTGGACTTGAAGACAATGAAAGACAGTGAAATAGGGATTGTCTTCCTTGTCTCTAACACCTAGTAGGTGTATGTCCACAAGCAAGCCACTTACATCTCTGTTTCAGTTTGCAAAATGAGGATAATAATAACACCTCTAATACCTTCTCCTTAAGTTCTTATTTTGTTTGGAACTAGGATTTCATTTGTAAAGGTATGCTCAGTGAGGAATCTCCCTTAATCTATGATACATACCTGTCCTGTCTGGGGCTAGAATAGGTTCAGTGACTTGCTTAGAGTTTAAAGCCACTTTGTTGCAGCAGGACTTGAATCTAGGTCACTTTCTAACCACCAAAACATATTGTCTCACAAGGTTAAGAGGGTTAAATGAAGTTTTTGCAAAATTCGTTGCAAAACTTAAGAGTGCTAAATAAAATTTATTTTATCATTATTTACTTTGGTGAAATTACCAAGGGTGAAACTTAAACTTTACAACAAAGTATATATTAAAGTGAAATAATAACTATAATAGGGCTGGACAGCTATAGATTTTTTTCATTAACATAAAGCCTGGACTTTCACACCTTTTAATAATAGGCTGATTCAGTCAACTTCTATAGAGCATGGTAATTGTTCCTGTTTTTTAACAACCTCAACCAGCTGAAAAATTAGTCTTAGGTTAAACATTTGTTTAAAAAGTAGGGTTCTCTTAGCTTAAGCACAGTATAGCTACAATGATTGAAAAAAAAAAACCAAGATTCCTAGGGAATTTACCTTACTTTTTAAAGATAAACAAAGACACACACACACACACACACACACACACACATATAAATTTTCAAATTATGGAGGGATAAGAGGAAAATACTACTTGTGATCATATAGCATTTATGAAAATACTTAGCACTCTATACTAATTTTTAAATAGTGCCAGTACTTCAACCATGGAGCAAAGTATTCTCATTTTATCTGTAAGAAACAATGTGATTCCTATTAAATCAAAATTCTGATCATTAGCTACAAGAAAAGATCTAGACAGTCTGAATTTGAATCAAGGACTTCCAACTTCTAGATCTTGTTTTTAAGATTGACTACATTAGTGAGTAAGCCCCTTTTCTTAAGTGTGTTAATATAATCAAAAGTTATGTCTTTTATATTCTTAAGTGTCAACCTACACCTTTTCAGAGAATTACACACTAAATATGTCTGATGATGGGCACTGATTTATTTTAAAACCATGTCATATAATCCATGGTTCACAGGGACTATAACGACAACTTTTATTTATAGATGAGGTTAGGCTGCCCAACTGAGAACTACCTTCTAAAAAAAATAAATTGAAATGACAGTAGAAACTGAGGGAGTTAATCAAACATCCCCAGAGACTGAAACTAATATGCCGAAAAGTTCAGTAGATTTTTTTATTCAATTCTCTTTAAAAAAAAAACACCCATAATAAAAATTAACATAACTATTTCAAATCCATAATAAATTAGGTTCTAGCATAAATTTTCAGGTATCTATTATTAATTTGAAAACATGTTTCCTTTTTTTCTAACCTATATTCAATTGGGAAGAGCAATATCACCCAAGGCATTTCAACAGCTATACCATCTTGCAAAACACAACTTACAAAACTTAAAAATGTTATCAAGGCCAAGTCGTTAATGCTATTTAATTACAGAGTTTTTCGAACAAAGGCATACTGTGAAGTTCAGTAGGTTTTAAAATAAATACAGGGTGAATGGAAAGCTAGGCTACAGAGGGTACATGGTGACCTTAATTATACCACTATAATGTTCAATATTAGAATAGCTCTGAAGTGACCATAGCTCAAGCATGAACTATATTCAGAATAGTCAGCATTTTTATTGTATTTTACATGTCATCTCACTGCAGCCTCCCCCAAACCCTGGTAAGTAAATATTATTATTCTTCTCATTTTTACAGTTGAGGACAACTGGCACAAGTGGAGGTGAGAACAGTACTACATATGAAATTAGCTTGTCCATTGGGTTGTCAGGAAAACACTTTCGTGAAAAGAGGGAGTCTAGTATATTGGGTCAAAACATCTAAATTACAGTTTAACTACTTCAGTTAAGCAACTAAGGCCCAAAGAAGAGAACCAAAGAGATGTATTCAAACTCCTTGAGGGCAGAGTGTTTTTTTTTAAACCCAGTGCTTAAAAAAAAAATACATGCTGAATGTCATTTAAGACAACATGACGCTCCACTCCTCTGGAAAAGCTACCATTTGCGCTTTTTTGGATGTAGAGAAACAGGTTGTGGCTCTGTCACAGGAGATAAATGAAAAGCCGAGCAGAAGCAGGGAGGCCGGGTGGCTCGGCGGCAGGCAGGCTGCCCTCTCCAGGCTGGTGCGGGGCATTTAGGGGCCAGCTGAAACGCCTGCCACATCCATCTGTCCCGGCGCAGTTGCCACGTTACCAGGCACAGGCAGGAAAGGCTCCCGGATCCCCTTCCATCCTGGTCCAGCTCATGTCTGAGGTCCGGTCCACAAACGCCTCCCCGGCCGGCGCATCTCCCCGCACCCCACGGCTTCCCTCCTCTCCTGTCCCCTCCCCCCACCCCGCTGAAGCCGAGGAGTCTTTGCTTTGGGAAATAGCAAAGTTGGGGGGGCGAGAATCATGCGCCCCTCACGTGACTGCCCCCCCCATCCCGCCGCCGGTCCCCCGGCGGGCAGCCCCCGCGGGGGGGGGGGGAGGAAGGAGGCCTCAGCCCGAGGGTCGCGGCAAGCCCGGCCCCACCCCCACCCCGGCGGCCTGGCAGGGAGGAGGGGGCAGCGCCGCTTACGTGCGATCCTGGTTGAAGGAGAAGCAGCTGAGCCCGGCTTCGGCCTCCGCCCCGCCCGGGGGGGCTTCGGCCGCCTCCGCCTCCATGGGGGGCGGGGGAGAGAGGCTCGGTCCGAGAGGCGGGGGCCTAGCTGAGTCTCCCGGCCGCGGCTCCGCCAGCGCCCCGCTCCCGGCTAGGACCCCGGGGCCCACCTCCACAGCTGGCGGCCCGGCGCCGCGGAGCAGCTGACTGGGTGGGGCGCCCGCCGCCGCCTGCCATTGGTAGCCACCCCGCGCCAGGGTGGGGCTTCCGGGCCGGCCAATCGGCGGCGGCTGGGGGCGGGGCTTCTCCCGCGGAGGCCCGGCCCCGGCCCGGCGACGCCGACTCCCATTGGGCCGAGGGGTGAGCGACGTGGCCGCGGGCCACGTGGTAGTGTTTTCTTCTCTTGGAGTGTGGGGTGGAGGTGCAAAGCTGAGGTCCCTTAGGAAGGAGAGGCGCATCTGGAGCCTCTGGTGCCTGCGACCCGAGGCAGTGCCTTTGCCCGCTATCGTCCCGCATCCCGGGCTTCTGCAGTTTTATAATAAACATCCTAGATTGCATTCATGAGCCTTAGAATCAGGAGCATCTTTATGGGGAAGACTCTCCCCAAAACTTGCTTCTTAACAGTAGGAACAGTTGGGCTAGAAGGAGATTCACTTTGGAACTGAAATGGCTCCACTTCTATGAAATTGGAATGGCACTTCTTTTGTTAACTTTTGTGCAAATCCTCTAGAAAGACTTTTTAAAATTTTTTTAATTAATTTTTTAGATTTTTGCAAGGCAAATGGGGTTAAGTGACTTGCCCAAAGCCACACAGCTAGGTAATTATTAAGTGTCTGAGGTCGAATTTGAACTCAGGGCTGGTGCTCTATCCACTGCACCACCTAGCCGCCCCTAGAAAGGAGACTTAACACTTGTTTTCCTAGAGCCCCAAGTTATAAATGCTAACTGATAGGCAATCTTGGGGGGAAGAGAGGCAAGAGAAGATACATAATTAGAAGATATGAGTCTAGAATCCAGAAAAGGCAGAGAAAGTGGATTGAATAATATAAATCTTTTGAGTTAGACATCCCAAGTTTCATTTCAAGCTCTAGTGCCCTGAGGTGGGAAAGAACTGACCATCTTCTCATTCTGCTCCTTGTTCTCTTCCTTTTCTCTAATAAATGAATAATAAGGCACTTTAAAGATGTACTTGTAAGCTAGTTCAAGGCTTCTTGGTTTCAAAACACTATGCTGTGCTATGAATGAAAACTTCTGTTTAGTTGTGACATTACTTCATTCTAATATTCCAAGTCAAAGGAACAATACCTGCCAGCTCAGTCTTATACCTCAGTCTTGTGTACAGTAGTTAATGTTCTATTTAGAGGAGCAAGACGATTTGCACAATGCCTACTGGTTAGAATGATGTTTGGAATGCTGGATTCTATTTCTAGATCTGGTTTGAATGCTAGAAGGGGAAGCAAGAGGCTTAAGGTCTCTAGGTTCCAACTGTAAGGTGAGAAGGAAATAGCAGACCTCATAATACCTGAGAACAAATGACATGAAACTTATAAATGTCCTTCACTTTGTGAAATGTATTTGTTCCTGGAAAGCTCCATATAAACTGTCTTTATACTTTGTTTTATACTAAGTGCAAAATGTATCTTTTTAAAAGTCTTTCTATTATTCATCCTTTCATGAAGCAGACAAACAAAAAGGAATGCAGTATAGACCGTATGTTATCATGGAACAAAAATAATTCACAACAAAGTAAGCTAGCATTTGATAGTTTAAAAAGTCCTTTCCTCCAAACAACTCTGTGAGGTAGGTATTATAAGTGTAGTGGGTGTGTGCCAGAATATTCATGCTGAAACGATCCAAGCCGTTCCAAAATAAGTATTACTGTTTGAAGGAATGCTATGAGGCACATGGACTCGAACAGCTGCTTTGGTTATACCAGTGTGAGTGCCTGGAGAACTGTGGGATGTGCTGAAAGGCAGTAACTAAGATAGAAAGCTACAGGAGTGAGGCTAGTTGTATGCTCTAGGAACAATGGAGAAAATATTGTTAAAAGAAGTTGCAAAACAATGAACTGTATTGAACCAAATAGTATTTCTGTTCCCACTAATGGCATTTCACCTCTTCAGCAATGACTGTGACTGAACCTATCTATAAGGTCAAGGAAAAAATTGAGTGCTCTTATAGAGGATTATAACTATTGATTTGCTAAAGAAATGTAGGTATGAGTTCATTCTATGCATGCATTTAAAGAAGTTTCTCTGTGTTAATATTTTTGTGGGCTTGGCTGATGGCAGGGGCCTCAGAGATTTTTAAAGAAATAAACTCAATTCTGATGTTCTGAGGGGTTATTTGGAGAATTATTACCAACAGGAGGTCCTTCTCTTTTCTACTTCCCTATCCCTAACCTCCTCCTCATTGAACCTATTCTACCTAGGGTACTCAGGTCTAAGTGACCTAGTGACACATGGGTTACAATATTATTATGATTATGATTAACATTCTTCAGAGAAGAAAACAAAGGTTTTTGTTGTTTCGTGTCTTAGATTTTAAAAGAATTGACATCATTTTCAGTGACTCTCTTTCTCACTTCACAATAGAATTCTTCCCTCATAAAAATTATAGCAAAACAAATCAGCACAATGGCCATGCTCAGAGGGGTTAAATTACTTGCCCTGAGTTACTTGCATGTAAGTAGAAAACCATGTTCAAAGCCAGGTGTTTCCTTAATCCAAATCCAATATTTTTTTCTTCTACACCATATTGCTTCCACAGAGGGAAACTGAGGGTCTGAATTTTAATCCCTTCTCTGATATTTGTTCCCTATGAGGCCCTTGAGCAAACTAGTTTACTTCTTTGTGTTTCAATTTCTTCTTTTGCAAAATGAAGAGAGGTTAGATTAAAAAAAATAAAACTTCTTAGCTTATATTCCTAAGGATCTTGGGGTGGGTGGGGGAATAAAATTTTGAGATATATTCATAAGAGTTATGCTGGAAAAAATTACTGGAACAGAGAACAAACTACCTCATAAAGAAGCATGGAATTTATAAGAAATAATGACACAGAGACATGGGTCAAAGGAAAAGGAAAACTCAGAAATGTCAAACACTTTCTGACTCATTCATAGTGAAGCCAATAATAAAGATCAAACATTTTTTTTAATAGGGATGCTATACTAGAAAAAAATAAGAATTCATAGTAATCACAGTGAAATAAGATACTTAGGAAACACTAT
The DNA here is from genome assembly GCF_037893015.1 of Macrotis lagotis. Classification (NCBI taxonomy): domain Eukaryota; kingdom Metazoa; phylum Chordata; class Mammalia; order Peramelemorphia; family Peramelidae; genus Macrotis; species Macrotis lagotis. The sequence goes on along the minus strand of NC_133659.1, from coordinate 214,717,181 downwards.
TAGTCATGTCTGACACTAGCTCCTCCTTGAAACCAATCAGCATGTCATTCAAAGCCCTCTACTACCTTGTTCCAACTTTTCCTGTAAATCTTAACATGAGGAGAAATACAATTAAGGTCAATTGGGTGCCATCTCCCTTCTCCCTGTTCTTCAAGATCCCCCAAGCAACTAATATGAATACAAGTGCTTTTTCCCTAGGCCAAGAACTGGTAAGCTTATATTGGAAAGATTGTAGAGTAGTCAGAAGTTCATTTACTTTCATTTATAGATTAAAGAGGGACTGGCTTGAAGCTTGTTGCTTATTTTCAACTCAGGCACAGTTTTCTCTCTTGGAGAAAGAACTAAATTTAGGAAGAAAAGCTTATTCTTCCTCTGTAACCAGAAGTATGAGCCACTGACTTTTTCCTATCAAATGAACTTTTCTTACTGTCACCATTCACTGTCCTTTCATTGCTACTGTTTTATCCCCCCCCCCTTTTTAATAAAGGGGCAGCTAGGTGTTGCAGTCGCTAGAACCCTGGGCCAGAATTCAAGAAGACAAATTCAAATCAGATCTCAGACACTAGTTGTATGACCCTGGGAAAATCTTTTAATACCATTTACTTGTTTGGTGATTGCTAATCTTTACTTGTGGATCTGAATTAAGCAGGTACAAATGGCAGAGGTTGGGATTTTTTTAAGGTGATGACTTCAATGAGCTTGGTTCTCAGGGAAAGAATAGAAGTTGTGACTCCTTTCAGAAGTCACAAGTACTTGTTTTTGTTGTTCAGTTCTTCCTGGGTTTTTTTGGCAAAGATACTGAAGTATTTTTCCATTTCCTCCTCTAGCTCATTTTGCAGATGAGGAAACCAAAGTGAATAGGGTTAAGTGACTCCACAGGGTCACACAACTAGTAAATTTTTGTCTGATGTTTGATTTGAACTCAAATGTTCCTGAGCAATCTAATCATTGTACCACTCAGCTGCCCTCACAGATACTGTGGAGGCACATAGAAATAGGGCCCCTAATGAAGGATGCTTTCATAATCATGAGACTGAAAGTGAGACAGACTCAAGATGGCAGAGTAAAGGCAGACTCACCTAAGCTCTCTCCCAAACCACTCCAAAATTCTTTAATTTCAAAATTTCTAGAATCTAGAGTGGCAGAATCTGCAAAAAGACTGAGTGAAACAATTTTCTGGCCCAAGAAAACTTGAAAGATTGGTGGGAAGGGTCTGCTGCACTGGTGTGAGAGAGGAGCACAGCTCTGTACAAGCTTCAGCAAAACAGCCCATGGCTCCAGCAGACCAGGAGCAGGCCTCAGGAGCCCTCAAATCAGAAGCAGTAACTTCTGGAGCTCTCAGCCCACTGATATCATAAGGGAGTTGGAAGAGTATTAACAGGGTCTCTTTGCTCTCCCTAAGGCAAGACTCCATTACTTCGACCATATTCAGATCTGGGCCACAGTCACAGAAAGAGGAGCTTACTGCTTAGTGGAACAGGGACTCTTCTTACAGTTCCAGAATAGAATGGAGTGTTTGTGGTCTCCCACAGACCAGAGCACAAGCCAGGAGAGTAGTCACAACCTCTCATAAGTCCTTGGAGAAATTGAAAGCTTGCAGGTCCCTAGAAGTATCTCTGAAAACAGCTGCAAAAACCCTCAAAAGTCTGGGACAGTGCTTCCTCCACCCTGCAAACAGAGCCCCACCTTAACAAAGAGTTAAAATCAAGTCATAGGCTGGAGAAATGAGCAAGCAACAGAAGAAAAAAATCTGACTATAGACAGTTACAAAGTTCATTTTATGTGGAAGATCAAAATCTACACTCAGAAGAAGATAACAAAATCAAAGCTTCTATGTCCAAAGTCTCTTAAAAAATATGAACTGGGCCCAGGCTATGGAAGAGCTTGGATATTGAAAATCAATAAGGAAGGTAGAAGAAAAATTTGGAAAAGAAATGAGAGAGATGCTGGAGAATCATGAAAACTGAATCAGGAGCTTGGTAAAAGACATGCCAAAAATACTGAAGAAAATAACATCTTAAAAACTATACTGGGCCTAATGGTAAAAGAGACCCAAAAAGTCAATGAGAAGAATGCCTTAAAAACAGAATTGGCCAAAATGGAAAACTAGATAAAAAGCTCACTGAAGAAAATAATTCCTTAAAATAAATAAAGGAGCAAAGTGAAGCTGAGGACTTTGAGAGAAATCAAGAAACAACAAAACAAAAGCAAAAGAATGAAAAACTAGAAGAAAATGTGAAATATTCATTGGAAAAACAACTGACCTGAAAAACAGATCTAGGAGAGAATTTACAAAAAATTTTTTATACATTAATAAAATATTCTTGTTTAAGAGTAAACAAAATACCCCTCCCCACAAAAAATATACTCACTTGAGCGATAAAGGGGAGAGAAAAAAATTAAAATTAAAATTAAAAAAATAATAGTAATAATTGTAGGTATGGCCAGGTGGTGCAGTGGACGGAGGGATCACTGGCCCTGGAGCCAGGAGCACCTGAGCCCAAATCCGGCCCCAGACACCTAACAATCACCCAGCTGTGTGACTCCATGCAAGCCACCCCAACCCCATTGCCCTGCAAAAAACTAAAAAAAGAAGAAAAAAGACCCAAAATAAAATAAAATAATAATAATAATAGTAGGGGTGGCCGGGTGCCGGATAGAGCACTGGACCTTGAACCAGGAGCACCCGGGTCTGAATCTAACTTCAGACACCCAACGATCACCCAGCTATGCAGTCCCAGGCAGGCCACCCAGCCCCATTTGCCCTGCACCCCCCCCCCCAAATAATAAGAATAAAGAATGTACTTGAGTCTTTGTTCCAACTGATAAGTCCATCACAAAAGTTACTTCCATAATTTTCCACTGCTGCCATTGCTGATTGCAATTCCCTCCTTTTGTGTTTCTCCACTACCATGTACTATATTTTCTCTCTCCTTTCACTCTGACTCTGCTGTGTAGGGTAGCCGAGTGGCACAGCAGACAGATCCCCTGCCCTGGGGCCAAGAGGCCCTGAGCCCCCATACCATCCCTTAGGCCCAGCATCTACCTGGCCCTATGGTCCTGGACAGGCCATCAAATCCCAGCCCCTTGCAAGAAGTAAAAAATAAAATGTGTTATATCTGACCACTCTCCCCCCATGGTCCATCCTCTCTTCCATCATTCACATCCCCACCCCTTCCCCCTGTCCCTCCCTCTATCCTTCTTAATCCAGATGCCTATACCCCATTGAGTATATATGCTGTTTCCTCTCCTAGCCACTTCTGAGGAGAGCAAAGATTCCCTCATTCTCCCTTGCCTTTCCCCCTTCCATATCATTGCAATAGCTCACTATAATAAAGAAAAACCTTATATGAAATATCTTGGCCTATTCCCCCCTCTCCTTTTTCTTTCTCCCATTACATTTCCATCTTTTCTATTGACTCCATCTTTACACCACATTTTATCTTCAAATTCAGCTTTCTCCTGTGCTTCATCTATAAAAGCTCCTTCTACCTGTTCTATTAACTGAGAAGGTTCATATGAGTATTATCAGTATCATTTTTCTATACAGGAATACATGCAGTTCATCATCATTAAATCCCTCATATTTTCCTATTCTCCTCCACTCTCTATGCTTCACCTGAGTCCTGTATTTGAATATCAAACCTTCTGTTCAGCTCTGGCCATTCCAACAGGAACATTTGAAATTCCCCTGGTTCATTGAAAGTCCATCTTTTTCCCCTGGAAGAGGTCATTCAGTTTTGCTGGGTAGTTGATTCTTGGTTGCATTCTAAGCTCCTTTGCCTTTTGGTATATTATATTCCAAGAGCTTTTAATGTAGTTGCTGCTAAGCCCTGTGTGATCCGGACTGCAGCTCCATGATATTTGGATTGTGTCCTTCTGACTGCTTGTAATATTTTCTCTTTGACTTGGGAGTTCTGGAACTTGGCTATAATATTCCTGGGGGTTGGTTTTTTTTTTGGATCTCTTTCTCTGGGAGATCTCTCCATTTCTATTTTGCCCTCTGCTTCTAGGATATCAGGGTAATTTTCCTGTAATAATTCTTTGAAAACGATGTCAAGGCTCTTTTCCTGATCATGACTTTCAGGTATTCCAATAATTTTTAAATTATCTTTCCTAAATCTGTTTTCCATATCAGTTATTTTTTTCAATGAGATGTTTCACATTTTCTTCTAATTTTTCATTCTTTTGGTTTTGAAGTATTGAGTCCTGATTTCTTGTAAAATCAGCAATCTCCCCAAGTTCTATTCTTTGTCTGAAGGATTTGTTTTCCTCAGAGAGCTTTCTTATCTCTTTTTTTCCATCTGGCCAGTTCTGCTTTTTAAAGCATTATTCTCCTCAATAACTTTTTGAACTGTTTTATTCATTTGACCTAAGCTGGTTTTTAGCATGCTATTTTCTTCAGCATTTTTTTGGATCTCCTTGACTAAGCTGCTGACTTCATTTTCATGTTTTTCCTGCATCTCTCTCATTTCTTTTCCCAATTTTCCCTCTATCTCCCTCACATGATTTTCAAAGTCTTTTTTGAGTTCTATCATAGCCTGAGACCAATTTCTGTTTTTCTTGGAGTCTTTAGATGCAGGAGCTTTCCTCATCTTCATATTGACTGTTTTGAACTTTCTTGGGATCACAGGCAAAGTATTTCTCAATGGTGTTCCTCTTTTTTCTCTGTTTACTCATTTTCCTAGCCTGAGCCTGGTTTTGGGGTGCTTCCTGAGCTTTTGGGACACTCCCACAAGGATCTCAGTGTGTGAGGTTCTGTCCTTCCTTCTGGTCTGTGAATTACCATAAGTGCCCCCCTCTGCCATAGGGCTGAGGTGGGGCGGGGCTGCTGTTCTGTGGGGGGCCTAGACTGTGATCAGGATCTGAATGTGGTCATAACCCCAGAGTCCTTTTCCAGGGACAGAGGACAGAGCTGGGCAGCTGTTTGACCATGCCCTGGGGGCTCCTGCTTACTGGCTGTACCTGCTTCCGGTTCCTGGATCTGGGCTGCTGCAGCCATGCTGCTCGCTGTGTGCCCTGAGGGCTGGGCTTCATGTGCTCGCTCTGTCAGAGGTCCTCCTGCTGTTCCCCCAGGTTGTGTCCGGTGTTCCCCGGGTTGTAGATCAGGAAACTCCCCCGCTGCTGTGAGCCATGGCTCCCCGTGTCCTGGGGCTGCCTCCAGGAGGCTGAAGTTCCTTCGCTCTGGTGGGCTACCCCTCTGGTGGGCTGCCTCTCTAACCCCAGGGAGCAGAGCCTTTCCACTCTTTTCCAGGTTTACCTTGAGTTGGAGAACTGCTTCACTAGGTCCCTTTGTGGCTTCTGTCTCTCAAAAATTTAGTTAGAGTCCTTAGTTTATAGTTTTTAAGAGAGAGCACCTAAGAGACATCCTCTCTTGTCACCATCTTGGCTCCACCCCTCTCTAGGAGAGAATTTAAAAATTGTTGCACTACCTGAAGCCATGACCAGAAAAAGAGCCTAGGTATAATTTTTCAAGAAATTATCCAGGAAAACTGCTGATATCCTTGAAGCAGAGGGTAAAATAAAAATTGAAAGAATTCACCCATCACCTCTTGAAAGAGATCCCAAAATGAAAACTGCCAGGAAGAGTCTATAAGCACACAGAAATTAATAGCACAAATTGTAAATTTACTCCTAAACCCAGCAGAGATTAGTCCTTGAGGAAAAAGCAAGACAAGTCAGGGAAAGAGACCTCCCAAATGTGGGTCACATCAAGTGTTGTATGTAGGTACCTCTTATCCTTTTTTCCAACAAAATGCTGACACTTGAGAACCCCTTACAATTTTACATATAGACACTTCATTTTGGGGGATTAATTTTGAAAGATTGTATTTTTCTCTTCTCCCCAATTATTGTGATTTAAGTATTTTGTTTTTTTGAGGGGTTTTTTGAATGATCATTCAAATCCCCTCTTGTGCTTGAGATTATTCTCAATAAACTTTGAATTTAAGCTGGTCCTTCGTTCAGGTTTAGCTGATGTTGGCTGGAAAGAATTTTGGCTTATTTATTTTTCTGGAGCTTTCTCATGTTCTAGTTGTTTAATTTTAAATATCTTTGTATCTAGTCATTAATTTTTTTCCCTTTAGTAGGTCATTTTAAAATCTGTTTTTGTTTTAGTTTTGTTGCAGAAACCTCTTTGTTTCTTTGTCTTTATGGAGGCATAAAAGGTAATGGATAAGGAGAGACAGCTTTGAAATCAGGGAGGCCTGGGGTGGGGGGCAGGGAGAAGCAATTAAAGTCTTCTTTTTGTTTGAATGTTATTTTCTTTTATTTTTTCCAATTACATGTGAATATTGTTTTCAACATTCATCTTTTTATAAGCTTTTGAGTTCCACATTTTTCTATCTCCCTTCCTTTCCTCCCCACCCATGACAGTGAATAATCTGATATAGATTATACATATACAATCTTATTTAACACATTTCCATATTGGATTTGTGTGAAAGAGGATTCAGAACTAAAGGGAAAAAACCATAAGAAAGAAAAAACAGAATAATTTTTTAAAAAGTGAAAACACTATGCTTTGGTCTTCATTTAGAATCCATAGTTTTTTCCCCCTGGATAGAGATAGTATTTTCTATCACAAGTCATATACATAGAAATGGAGATTGAATTTATTGGGATTAATGATGTCACCTGCATGCCTCAATTGCATTTGTTGTGGGGCTCAGTTGGTAGTGTCGGTTGCATTGTATTAACCAATGGATGTTAAATTCTCTATGTGGCCCTTGGGGGTTGAATGATCAAATGAGCCCAAAAGAATTAAAAGGTTGGGTACTTCTTGGTTTAGAGAAAAAGAACCAAAGACGTACTTTGGGATATATCTATGCTATCTAGGCATCACATGCATGATGAATAAATAATGAAGAAGATAGTTCTCTTTAAAGAGACAATGGTGAACAGTGCAATGAACTCAAGTGGGATCAAGACTGAAAAGTGGTCATTACATATCTATCTGGTAGTAAAGTTAGAGGAACAGTCATGGGAACAAGGCTCAGTTTTCCTGTTCCTTACACTACTACACCACCTAGTGGAAACTATGAACAACATATTTTTATTCCAAACTTACAGTTAAAATGGTAACATGCAATAGGTGACCAGCTGGCACCTGACCCAGACTGGCACAAAAAGATGGCAAGAAGCCAGCAGAAGCGAGGAGAGAGATTTTACCAGGAAACCATCACAAGACCCAGTGAACAAAACTGAAGCTTATGAGTGGTGGAAAGGGGTCAGTGAACTTAGGAATAAACAAATGTTCAGAGAAGCCCAAGCATTAATCCTGGAAGAAAAGTACAAAGAAGAGTTTAAGAGAAAAAAAAAGTCTTGGTGACAAGAATGATTGAAAGAAATGAAGCAAGAGAGATAAAATTACAAATTTGATCTCTGAAGGGGAAAAAATTGGAAGAAAAATGAAAGGATTAAAAGAGAAGGTAGAAACCATATCTAGGTTTAAAAACTAAATGGAAAAACTCAGTGACTCTGCAAGGCAACAAAAATACTAGGACAAAGTACTAAAACAATTAAAAGTTGAATAAAATATTAGATACCTTCTATAAAAAGCCACAGATCTGGAAAACAGGTTGAAAAGAAAGTAGGAATCACTGACTTCCATGAGAATCAGGACCAAACAAAAAACCTTGTTGTTATATTACAAAAGATAATTAAAGAAAGCTACCTGGAATCCATTAGAACCAGAAGACAATGGAAATAGGAAGAATCCACTAGTCGTTTCATTGTTATCCTCCACTCCTTACATTCCCTTATTTTACATTCAATCTATTGTTAAATCTCGCTGTTTTTACTTCTTCATCTCTAGCATCTAACTTCTTTTCTCTTTTCAAACAGTTATCATCTTTTGCTTACATGAACAGGATCTCCTAATTGTTTTCCCTTTCTCAAGTCTCTCACCACACTAGGTCATCCTACCCATTGCTGAGAAAGTGATTTTTGTTTAATTAGTGCATATCTGACTGTCATTCTCTTGTTCAATAGACTCTAAAGGATTCCTGTGGTCACTAAGCCATAACTCTTTTGTTTATTTTTTATTTTTTTTGCAAGGCAATGGGGTTAAGTGGCTTGCCCGAGGCCACACAGCTAGGTAATTAATAAGTGTCTGAGGCCAAATTTGAACTCAGGTACTCCTAACTCCAGGGCTGGTGCTCTATCCACTGCGCCACCTAGCTGCCCCCTGTTTAGTTTTTAAAAGCTTCACCACCCACATCCAACCTATCTTTCTAATTTCATTTTTCTTTGTTCTTAACATGCAATATTTCATCTCCCAGATCCGTGCCTTTGCACTTGGTGACCCCCTTGCTTAGAATGCAACCCTACTTCATTTTTTCCCTATAGAATCTGTCTCTTCCTTCATAATTTCACTCAAGTACCAAACATCTTCTATGTGATGTAGGGCAGCTAGGTGGTGCTGTGGATAGAGCACTAACCCTGGAGGCAGGAGGACCTGAGTTCAAATGTGATTTCAGTTTCTGGATACTTACCGGCTGTGTGATCCTAGGTAAGTCACTTAACCTTAATGGACCGGAATCGAGGGTCATCCTGATTCATATCTGGCCACTGAACCCAGATGTCTTTGGAACAGAGAGACTGTTGACCTAGCACAGCATCCTCTCACTCAAATCCAATTTATGTGCTCTTTATGGTCATCTTCAACAAAAAAGGATAAACATCAAATCCTCTCTAGATTCCCCTAACTCTTATTGCCCTCCCTCCCTTTGTTGTTGTTATTTTTAAATTTAGTGGGTGGATTTAATTTACCACAGTGAATAGAGCACTGGAGTCAGGATAATCTGAATTAAAAGTTTATCCTAAACACTTTCTAGCTGTATGATCTTGGGCAAGTCATTTGACCTCTATTTGCCTTAGTTTCCTCAACTATAAAGTGGAGATAATAATAGCACCTACTTCCTAGTTGTAGGAATAAAATGAGATAATAGTTATAAAGTGTAAATCTTAAGGTATCATAAATGGTAGCTATTATTATTATTGTTATTATTATTCCCTTTATATTTATTCTATATATAATTCTATATGTACTTTGACTCTCCTATTAGAATGTAAAATCATTGTATTTGTATCCCAGCATCTAGTACCATATTACCGGACACATAAAGGGTTTAATGAACACTCATTGATTAATTGATAGTAAATATTGAGAGCTTCCAAGTCAAAGTAAAAATGTTATAAGCAGTGTTAAACCCCAAACTGTAAAAACCTTAAAAATATAGGATTAAAATAAAATGACAGAAAATATAGTTAGATATTTTAGGTTTTATTCTCTAAGATCTTACTTCTATCCTATAGATAATGTCCAGTTGAGATGATGACCACCCTTTAACTGGGAAAGAGTTTGAGTTTTATATAAAAACATAGAATAGGAAAATTATTAGCCTCCTCTGGGACCTGACCATTAATGTTGCACAATATTAAATTGCCCAAATTGCTCCTCAAAGACTATCATCATTGTACAATACTATTTGATCTCTTGTTGTCTCTTTCTAGCAGGACAAGTCTCCTAACATCCTGAACTGGTAATGAACATAGGGGCTGATACCTAGGAGTCTTAATTTCTTACTAATTTACTAAGGTGGCTGATATGAAGACAGTACTCTAAAGAATTCAATTTTTTTTAAAACCAGGATTATAGTTGTAAGAATCTTAGTATGCTTTACAACAGCCATAAAGAAAGAGGTCAAATATCAAGGAATCATAGTCAGAAATAATAAAAGAGTATGCTGCGGTTTTGCTAAGTAGAAAAATCTTGGAATATAACATTCCAAAGGTAAAAAGATAAAAGTTTATAGACAAGAATAACTTTCTGAAGAGAACTAAATATAATCCTATAATGGAAAAATCTTAATAACAGAAAGGATTTTCAAACATTATTCCTGATATTAACAATATTGTTTAGAAATTTTGAAATGTAAACCCATGAATGAAGAGAAACCTAGGAAGATAATGATATTTGAGCTGGGGAAAGGGACTAAAAAATAATAAAGTATTTACATTCCAATAAAGGACAAAGAGGCAAGTGTCCCTTCTAAATCTTACTATCTTCAAGTGTTAAAGAGTATATAAAGCAAGATAAAAACTTAAGGACTGAGTGTATATTTATTTTGTTGGAATTAGGAGGAAAATAAGAAAAAGATTAAGGAATTTATTATTATTTCATAAAATTGAGGTTGCCAAGAGAAAGAATATGCGAATAGAGAAATGGGGATCTGATGATTTCCACTCTCACCTGACATTCAAAAAGTATTAAGCACACAGAAAGAACTTTGGATAAAAATGCATTCTTTTCAACAGGGAAGTAGGATCAGGGAGAAAATTAATCTAATTTTCATAATAATATATACAAACAGCTTGAACAATAAAACGAAAATATAACATTGAATAGGAAAACAAAATCTCACACTATGTTGCTTTTAAGAAATATATCTAAAAGGCAAAGATATATAAAGGATAAAAGAGAGGTTGCAGCAAAAATTTCTACCAATGAGTAAATATATAGTTGCAATTATGCTATCAGAAAAAACAAAAATAAAAATAAAAAATAAAAATTGCAATTTTTAAAGAGACCGTAGACAACAAACCAGTATCAATTTATATGTTCCAAATTGCATTAAAATCATGAAGTAGAAATTAACTGGATTGTAACATATAGATATTAATCAAATAAAAGTAGATTACTTTGATATTCCTTTCTCAATTGGACATACCTAACAGAAATATAACAAAACTGGAAATATCATTGAACATATTTTTGAAGATTTATAGGTGAAAGATTTATCAGGTCTTCTGAATGAAACTACTAAAGAAAGGACAGAGACCTCACTGCTATGAGGCACTTTAAAAACAACAACAATAACAAACAATGCATCAGAACACAAACCAAAAAAATATAAAAACACAAATGAGCTTGACACACTTTTTATAAACTATAATACAATAAAAATTTAATCAACTCAGGAAGCACAAAGAAGAACCATAGACCTAAAGGGAGACAATAATGATATTCTAAATAAGGAGTGGGTCAAAGAACAAATCATAGAAACAAGAATTCTAAGATAATGATAATGATGAGACAATGTACTGAAATTTATGGGATTCAGCTAGGGCAATCCTCAGATTAAAAATTATAACCTTAAAAACATACACTCATGGACAGCTAGATGGCGCAGTGAATAGAGCACTGGCCCTGGAGTCAGGAGGACTAAATCTGGCCTCAGACACCTAGCTGTGTTACCTTGGGCAAGTCACTTAACCCCATTGCCTTACAAAAAGCAAAAACAACCCCTAAAAAAACAAAACCAAAAACATACATTCACAAAATATAAAAATGAATTGAACCTACATGAAAAAATTAGAAATTCAATAAACATACAATAAAGAAATGAAAAATTTAACAATTAGAGAAGATAATTGAAGACCAAAAATATAGATCTGGTAAACCAAAGCTGGTTTGTTAAAAAAAAAACACCAAACTAGCAAGTGTTAAACTTTTTGCTGTTTGGTAATGTCTGACTCTTTATTTGGGATTTTTCTTGGCAAAGATACTATAGTAATTTACTATTTCATTCTTCAGCTCATTTTACAGATGAGAAAAACTGAGGAAAACAGAGTTGTTAACTTGTCCAGGGTTGCATATTTAGTAAATATGTGAAGCCAAATTTGAACTCAGTTAAATGAGTCTTCTTGACTACAGGTCCAGTATTCTGTCCACTGTGCTACATAGCTGCCCTTTTAGCAAATTAAAAAAGAGAAAAACAGAAAATTCAATCAACAAAATGAAAAAGGTCAAATGACAACAAAACTAGAAGAGAAAGAATTATCAAACTCCTCAATGAAAAGCTCATAAAACTGAGAAAGAACAAGTAAAGAAAGAACAAATAAAAACAAAACAAAAATAAGATTATAATTTAAAAAAAACCCAAGCTACCAAATAGAGATTTTAAATAACCTAATCTCAGAAATGGAGAAGAAATAGAATTATAAAAGAACAATCAAAGGAAAAAAGTCTTGGTCTTAAAGATTTATTGGAGAATTCTATTAAACTTTTAAGAAATTATCAGTTGCCTATAACTATATAAATTCACAAAAATTGAGCAATAACTCCACCAAAGACTTTTGTTATAAATTTATGTCATATACATAAATATATATGTAATATATTATATATGTTATGTATGTATAATTATATATATAATACATATATAATATATAAATATATCTTATATGTCACACATATATATAATCCTAATACCTAAACCAGGAAAGGATAAAGCAAAGAAAAAGAAATATCTCCCCTACTCCTGTTTGCCAACTCTTTCCCTAATATTAATAACTATTGATTTAAAAACATTAATAAAATTGACAAAAAGCAAATTATTTAAATTTTTTAAATAAGATCAAGTTATATTTCTACTAGGAATGCAAGTATAGTTTAATATTAGAAAAACAATTGATAAAATTAGTCATATTATTTGATGTGTATCCTGCAGACTGCAGATTACTGAAACTTTGTTTTATTCATTCTATGACCCTTTTCCCTTTTATTACATTGATATCTGATAGGTGGTACCAGAGATAGAGTAATAAATTTGAATTTAGGAAGATTCCTGAATTCAAATTAGCACCAATATCAAAGGATGTTGTGAGGATCAAATGAGATATGTAAAGTGCTTTTCAAACCTTAGTGTTAGCTATTATTATTAATATTATTAGATTGTTTAGTCTCCCTACATTTAAAGTTATCAGTGTTAGACATGTGTTTTCCATCATTTCTGTCTTTCTTTGCTTTTTAACATCTTGAAATCCCCTTCCTCTTTAAGAAATTTTGTTGTTCCCGTGTTTAGTTTTGCTTAAACTATTTTGATACTAATCTGTTCCAATAGGTTCTTTTCTCTCCTACTTCTGTTTATCTACTCTTTTCCAAATTTGGGAAGGTTATTTGAATTGTTGATTTTTTTTTGTTAATTTTTATTCTTTATCTTTTTCTTCCTTTCTTTTGTCCCTTCTCTTTTCTAAGTTGTGTTCAAAATTTTTTCACCTTCTTAAATTTATTATCTTTCTTTTATTGCATCTTTTGCTGTTTTTTGTTTCATTCTTTTCATTATTTCTTTTAATTGTAAAAATTCATTTATTTATAATTTTTAAATTTTTTAAAAAATTTTTAAGCTTTTTCAAGATTTTCATAATAATTGTTTTGTTATTTGAAACTCAACAAATGAATTTTTCCATATACAGAGAACAGAAAAAAAGTATTTATTATAAATTAAGTCATGAACTCTATTTGAGACTAGTTTGGTTTTTCCCCCAAGTATATGTTGAGTTTAACATAATCAACCTATTGGATATGGGGGATGAGAGAAAGAGAGAAATTGAGGCTGACACCAATGTTATAAACTTGGTTGACAGTAATAAGAAATTTAGGAAGAGGGCAGAGTTTGGGGAGAAAGATGATGAGTTCAAGTTCTTGACACATTGAATTTAAGATGTCTATAAATCATTCAATTCAAGTTGTTTAATAGATAATTGGAGATGATATTTTTTGATACCAGGGAGGTAATGCCATGGCATGCAAGGAGTACTGTGCTAAGTCACCAGTCTCAATTTCTCCTCCAGAATCATCTGCATCCAATGGTCAGATAAGAGTCGGGATGACTGGAGATGACCCTGGATTAGAGGCAATTAAGCTTAGGTACCTTGCCAAGGTCACACAGGTAGTGTCAAGTGTCTGATGTCAAATTTGAACTTAGGTTCTCCTGGATTCCAGCATTGGTGCTCTATCCACCTACCTACCCTAATAGATAGTTGGAGATACTAAAATGGGGGTTACCATTGGGTTTTCTGTTGACTCTCAAGATTTTTATTCTTTTTTTATGTATATGCTTGGTATTTATTTATTTTTACTTTTGTCCTCAGTGCTTAGTTTGGGACTTTGAGCAGGGCCAGGCTCAATTCTTTCCTGAACTCTTAGAAGTGGTACTTAGGCTCTTTTTAGTCCTTAAGATGATTTATTTGGATCCTACTAGTGGTTTCTATTTCCTCATGGTGCATCTGTGCTGAGAACTTCGGCAAATTTCAGATACTACTGAAACATTTGTGGTCAGTGCTGCAGTCTGTAGGACCATTTTGAGTACCTCAGGTTGGGCTGCCATGGATTTATGTCATCCTGTGGGAATACTAATCAGAGAAGTGCTGGGTCATAACCTGGTGTTAGTGGTCAGTGTTCAGACTGCTTCAGGATCCTGAAATAGTTAGAGTTCCTATTTCTGGAGAATAGAGTGATGTACTTTTTGAATGACTGTGTCTCTGTTCAGAGGACTGGAAGACTTCTGACTTGTTTACTTGCATTCCTGGTGGCTTCTCTTTTGGGAGAATCCAGTAGATATTGGTTGTCTTTTTTGTGCTAAGAGAAATAATTATTGATAAAAATTCTGGGAGATCTAGAGTTCCCTCCTTTTTCTTTAAGTCTTGATTTTAAAAGTTCAGTCTTTTAAAGAACATTGCTGATAATGAGATTAGACTAGAACCCCACCTTGGCAGCAATTTTTGTTCTGCTCAGACTTGGGTGGGGCATACATTCTTTGAATAGATGGTCCAAAGCTGGGGGTGTCTGGGTATAGGGATAGTTTCTCTGTCCAAGGGTGACATAATGTCACTCTCAGTCCCTCATTTTAATAAAGCCCACCATGTATTGTGTTAACCAGTCAGAATTGTTTGTCAGTTTTCTTCCAAAAGAACATATGGGTTTTGAGCCTGCCATCCTTATTTGTCTAAGAGAGATGACCAAATGACCATCCTTTTATGAATAATGTCTAGACTTATTAATAAAATGATTAAATTACCCAGGAACTATGTCTTTTGAACATTTTTAATCATCAAGTACAATATTGAACTTAACCACATCCTATCTCTTTTACCAATTATTCTTACCTGCTAATTCTTCTATCAATTTATTTTACATTCTAATTGTTTCCTTAGATTATTTTTTACTGAGCTTTCCTTCTATTGCCAACCACCTTCTCTTTTCTTCCTTTAGGTTTGATGCACTAATCCTTCTTGATCCTTTAAGATCATCCTAAATTATTCTTTTTTTTTTTAGGTTTTTTTTTTGCAAGGCAAATGGTGTTAAGTGACTTGCCCAAGGCCACACAGCTAGGTAATTATTAAATGTCTGAGTTTGGATTTGAACTCAGGTACCCCTGACTCCAGGGCCGGTGCTCTATCCACTGTGCCACCTAGCCGCCCCCCCCAAATTATTCTTGATCCTGTTTCTCTTTCAATCTTGAAGTATATTTTAGACAGATTTGAACTTGAGATTGCTTGCCTTCAAAATTTTCTCAATTTCTCTCAAATTTTGCCAAATTTAGCCTCTCCAAATTCAACTTTTCCCCTAGTTTGATAGTGTAGACCCCTTTAATCACAATTTTGTCCTTCAAACTCAGTTTTTTTTTCCCTCTTCTCTCACACTCCCTTAGAAACCTAGAGGAAAGAATTAAGAAATGAAGTAAGAAAGCAGCATGAGGAAGAGCTTCCTGTTCAGTTAACCAATTGCCAGACACCAGGCTTCTTGTAATCTGTTCACCTGAATCCAAACTCAGGTAACAAACTCAGGTAATCAAAGGATGCTTTAGTGAAACTTCTGTTCTCTACCAACATCCTCAGCTTTGCTGATCTACACTTTGTCTACCACAGTTACACACAAGGTTGACCAATACTCTTCTCTCATTATCATCCACAAATGTTCCACCCTCATGATTCAGAATTTTAAATTTTGCTGACTATAATCTATCTTTCCATTTATCCATGTGATTTATACCTCTTAAACCTATTCCTCATTTTACCACAAACAGTCATCAAATATTTAGTAATTGCTTGCTATGTTTCAGGCATTATGCTGGGTCCTGGTCCTGGGAATACAAGTATAATTGTGGTTATACATGTTCAGCCTATATTAGTTTGCTTTCTTTCAGGGGGAATGGGGGAGGGAAAGGGAAGGAAGGAGAAAAATATAAAACTCAAAACCTTGCCAAAAAATGATTGTTGAAAACTATCATTGCATGTAGTTGGAAAAATAAATAATAAAATATTATTGTAAAAAACATTCTGGGGTGGAACCAAGATGTGACATGAAGGCAGCATTTCCTGGAAACTCCTTCCCCAAAAAACTCCAAAGGTCATCAAATTATGACTCTAGCCAAAGAGGGGCAGACCCCACAGAAAGATTGAGTGATACAATTTCCAAATCCAAGATAACTTAAAAGTTCTGTGGGAAAGGTGTGGTTTCACCGGGATTGGGGGTAGGATAAAGGCCATGGCCACAGAGCAGCTCAGTCCAGGGATCACCAGGAACAGCTTGGGGGGGGGGGTGAGAGAACTCTGCTGAACCAGAATGAGTGCAGAGTGAGGAGCCCTAGTCCTAGAACAGCCCTGCGGTGAGAACTTGCAACAGGAATTGGGGAAGCCAGCCTGCATCTCCAGAATGCAGCCCACAGATGCATTGTAAGGGGGTGGGGAGAGACAACAGATGTCTCTCTGCTCTCCCTGGGGCAGGACTCTACTGTTTGCCCGCACTCAGATCTAGGTTGTAGTTTGGGCTTCCATACTAAGATAGCCAAGCAGGACCATTCCTTGCAGCTCCAAGGAAGAGGGAAGTGCTGTGGACATCTACATATCAAAGCACAAGCAAGGCACCATAAGACCTTGGAGGAATAAAGGTCCCAGTGGAGTGTCCCCAAAAAATCCCCAAAGTCTGGGAAGTGCTGTAAATTAGTCTTGGATTGAGGAAATGTGCAAACAAAAGAAAAAGAAGAATTGGACCATAGAAAAATAACTTTGGTTCCATGGAAGATTCAGAAGATGGTAAATTCGAAGTTTCTGTATCCAAAGCCTCAAAGAGAAATAGAAAATGGGCTCAGGCTATATGTGAGCTCAAAACTCAAAGAGAAATAGAAAATGGGCTCAGGCTATATGTGAGCTCAAAAAAGACTTTGAAAAGCAATTAAAAGAGGTGGAGGAAAAATTGGGAGGAGAAATGAAAGCAATGCAGACAAATCACGAAAACCAAATCAACAGCTTGGTGAAAAAAATACAAAAAAAATTACTGAAGAAAATAATCTGTTAAAAACAAATTTAGGCCAAATGGAAAAAGCAAAACAAAAGGAAAATGAGGAACAGAATGCTTTAAAAAAAAGCAGAATTGGCCAGCTGGAAAAGGAGATTAAAAAAAGCTCTCTGAAGAAAATATCTCCTTCAAATGCAGAGTGAAACTAAAGGAAGCTTATGACTTTGCAAGAAATGAGGAAGAAATAAAACCATTCCCAAAAAAGTCAAAAATTAGGAGAAAATGTGAAATGTTTTATTGGAAGAACAACTGACCTCGCAAAGAGATCCAGGAGAAATAATTTAAAAATTATTGGATTACCTAAAAGTCATGACCAGGAAAAGAGCCTAGACTTCATTTTTCAAGAAATAATACAACAAAATTGCCCTGAGATTCTAGAAACAGAGGGTAAAAATAGAAATTGAGAGAATTCACCAGTCACCTCCTGAAAGAGGTCCCAAAAGAAAAACTTCCAGGAATATTATAACCAAATTCCAAAACTCCCAAGTCAAAGAGAAAATACTAAAAGTTGCCAGAAATAAACAATTCTACTACCGTGGCTCTATAGTCAGGATTACACAGGATCTGGCAGTATCTACATTAAAGGCTTGTAGGGATTGGAATATGATCTTCTGGAAGGCAAAAGAGGTTTAAAAAAGGTTTACTACTGAAAATCAGCTACCCAGCAAAACTGAGCATCCTCTTTCAGGGGAAAAGATGGACTTTCAATGAAACAGGGGACTTTCAAACTTTCCTATCGAGATGACCAGAGCTGAACAGAAAGTTTGATCTTCAAATACAGGACTATGGTGAACCAGAGAGGGGGTGGATGAGAAGGACTGACTATGAGGAACTTAATGATGTTGAACTGTTTGTATTCTGCATAGGAAGATGATACTGATAACTCATATGAACTTCATCAATTATAAGAGCTGTTAGAAGGAGCATATATAGACAGGGCACAGGAAGGGGCAGAATATAATGGTATAATATAGTAAAAAGATGGAGTCAATGGGTGATAAAGGAAAGTTCTGGGAAGAAGATAAAGGAGAGGAAGAAGAGGCTAAGATATTTCACAGAAGATTCAAGAAAAAGCTTTTTCAATGGAGTGGAACAGGGGAAGGCAAGGGGGAATGAGTGAGCCTTCATTCTCATCAGAAAGGCTCAGAGAAGAAATAACATATACACTTAATAGGGTATAGAAATCTAGCTTACCCTAGAGAAAAATGAGAAGAAAGTGATGGGATAAGGGGGAATGGGGGAGGGAGGGGGGAATAGATGATAGAAGAGAGGGAAGATTGTGGGAGAGGATACTCAGATATAACACACTTTTGGACAGGGGCAGGATGAAAGGTGGGAGAGAATAGAATGAAGAGAGTGAGGAGGAATAGAGTGGAGGGAAATACAGTTAGTAATAACATCTGTGGGAAAAATACAGAAGCATCTTCCCTGGTGGATTTATGATAAATAAGGCAACTTACCTCGGGAGACAGAGCCATTGGAATCTGAACACAGACTGAAGTGCATTTTTTTCTCTCTCACTATTCTTGAGGTTTCTCATCTTCTTGGGGAGGGTTATGTTTACTCTTATAACAAGATTATTGTAATAATATAAAATAAATAAAACAAAAAAAGTTAAAAAACATAAAAATTCTAATTGATGACATAATAAGAATTGATTATTTATCTAAAGGCATCCATAGATATTTAGATAGAGAGATAGATAAGGGGGAATCAGCTGAGTCAAGCTCATTTTATCTTATTTAAGGTAACCAACAAAATATATATCTATTAAATCAATCAAGTGGCATGAACTAGGTGGGAACAAATCAATCAAATTTATTTATCTGGTATTTTTTCTATCTGCCTTGAGGGACTTATATAAAATAGCAAATTAGATTTTGAAACCAGTATTTGAGTATTTGGAAGCCCAGAGGAAAGGGAATTCCTTGCTGGTGGTAGAGGTAGGGGAGGGGAGACATAAGACCTCTATCTCCTCTCTCCTGCCCCTCTTCATTTAGAACATTGTGAACTTAAAAAGGCAAAAGGATTTGGACTTCTCATCAGTATCTTAGCATTGTCCCTAGAATAGCAATCATTATTGTGGTAATGTGGGCATTAGGAACCAAAGACATATTAGATATACTGAGAAAAGGCAGCCTCTACAAGGAATCCAGAAGGAAGCTCCCTCATAATTGTGCACTGGTCCAACCACTTGGAGAATAATTTGGAACTTCACTCAAAGGATTATAAAACTGTGTATATCCTTCGATCCAACATTGCGGGGGTCCAGCCTCCGTGGGGTTCTTGGAACCTGACAGGAGGGATAGAGTCAGCGAAATGAGTTGAGTCAACAAGTGGGTATAGGCAGGAGCAGGTTGACTGACTGTCAGCTACTTGGATTTATTTTTATAGTTTCAGAATCATGTATGTTTCAAACAAGCAAGCAAGCTGAGATCATTTCCTTGGTTACAAGAGTGTACAATTTTCATCATCAATCATATAGTTCATATGATTACAAGTTTTAATCATGTGATTACAAGTTTAAGTAATAATCATATAGTTAATTAATTTCTTATCTTTACTCGGACCACGATGACCTTAACCTGTTCATTACCATATTTATTACTACATTGTATAATTGTTAATTCAAAGTTATTAATTAAGCAATTCTTTTAATGGAAAGTTTTTTATATTTTTTTGTGTAAATAATGTTTTTAGATACACTTCCTTAACAGTCTGTAGTGAGGGTCTTTATGCTTGTCCACCCATCCGTTAACTCTTACAATAAGCAATTTTTCTTTCTGGCCTAGTTGGTAGAAGCCACAGTTTCTGTGACTTTTTTATTCTTTCCTATGAAACTAAGGCTGCTGGAGTTCACATATCGGTCACCTGTACTAACTATTTTCTCACCATCTTTTTCATATATTCCTGTGTATGGTAAGGGGGGCAAAACTATTAATTTCCCTGGAATTCTATCTGACCCATCTTGTATCTGTTTTCCCTGTATATATTCTGGCATCTCCTTGGAATTCCCAGTGTTGGGTTTTCCAGAGATTTCATAATGTTGAAGCCTTTTGTATGCCTCAGGGAGAGGCAGTCCTGTTAAATTTAAACAGAGTTTACAATCTGTTTTATTCAAGGAATTTTTCTGAAATCCTTTCTTTATAGTCATTCCAGTATTAAGGTGAATAAATATTGTAATCAATAATAAACCTATAAATATTGGTATGCATGAAATCCCTATATATATTGAAGAAGGAAATGTTGTTCCATCAGGCAATGTGACTGCCTTCAGTCTTCTTGCTGCGACTGTGTCAAACAGCTTAGAGACCCTGACTCCCAAAACAACATTGTCACAGTGAGATCTATATCCCAAAGACAAGGAAAAAGGGAGGTGAGAGGACCTCTTTGTACAAAATTATTTATAGCAGCTCTTTTTTGTGATGGCTAAGAAATTGAAGGGATGCCCATCAATTGGGGAATGGCTAAATAAACTGTGGTTTAGGATTAGGATGGAATATAATTGTTATATAAGAAATGGCAAGCAGAATGATTTAAGAAAAACATGGAAAGATTTACATGAACTGATGCAAAGTGAAATGAATAGAACCAGGGGAACATTGTACAAAATATTGTACAATGATGACTTAGCTATTCTCAGCAATACAATGATCTAAACAATTCCAAAGTACTAAAGCATACTATCCACCTCCCAGAGAAAGAATTGATATTGTCTGAACACATACAGAAGTGTGCTATTTTTCTATTTCATCTTTTTCTGTTTTTTTTTAATCTTCTTGTTCACAATGATTGGAATGGAAATGTTTTATATGATTGTATAACCTATATCTGATTCCTTGCCATCTAGTGGGGGAATGAGGAGGGAGAGATAGAATTTGGAATTCAAAACTTAAAAAAATGTTAAAAGTTGTTTTAATGTAATTGGGAAAAAATAAAATATTTTATATGGATGGAGATAGATATTTTAAAAAAGAGAAAGCTCTCCTGTACCTAAGAGGAACAATTTGAAAACTCCAGAAAGAATTCCTAAATTTTTGAGTTATCCTTTTATCATATGAGTTCTAATCTCAAGCCCACTTTCCCCTGAACTCTATATGCACTAGTGGGAGAGTTGTGTCAGAGACATATTCTATTTAGGTATTCTTATTATATCACTTTAGTAAAATACATCTTTCTAAAAACTAATTATCTGACCAACTGATATAATTGACAGTCATGAGGGGAAGCACAATAGTAGGGTGTTTGTGAACTATAGCATTCAAAAAACACTCCAAGTCCCTTAAGATAGCTTAGAATTCTAAGGGGAGCAGAAGTAACCTTTATCTGGTGACTCAACTTAGTGCTAGTGAGACCTGGAAGAGTAAGCTGCAGAGCCTCTGTTACAAATATATAAATATAACTGTAAAATTATTGATACAACTATGTACAAAGTAATTAAATACAAGGTAGTTTGGGAGGAAATACATGCAAAATACATACGAGACAGTTGAAAAGGATGGGCATCCACTAATAGTTAAGGGCTTCAAAAAAAGGCTTCCTGCAGAAGATGGTATCTGAACTGCTTCATAAAAGGACTCTTTGAGGTTGAATTAAGAAAGAAGTGTGCATTCCAGGTTTGGAAAAAGCCAATGCAAAGGCACTGAGTTAGGAAATGGGGCGTTTTGAGTGAGCAGAGAGAAGTTTAGTTGGATTGAAAATTATAGTAGGAAAATAAGGCTGTAAATAACTGTCAAATCTTGGTTACTAGCTTGTCATGGGTAGAGAGAAAGAGGGGAGTGAAGAATAATTCTAGAATATTGAAATGAAATGGTGCACCAACCTTGAGTTCTTTGACCAGCAAAGAACTTGTTCTCAGCTATAGTGAAAGAATGAAAGACAGGAGCCTCTTTTCTTAGGAACAAAAGACCGAAAGACCATTTTTATTGAGTATCCTTAACTTCTATATATCTTCCCAATGCCCTTGGACAGCACAAAGATATCTTGTGAGATAATCAATGGGAGTCAACCATACAAAAAGATCATAAAGTTGCTTGCCCAAATTCTTGTCATACTTCCTTATCTATACAGTTTTGGTATAATCCTGTTACCTCAGGATGAGCTGCTTCCTGAGCAAACACAAAAGTAGGAGAATGAAGATGTCCTGAGATACTGAGCCAGCAGTATTGCAAAACAACAGAGGGGCAAGAGGGTCTTTGGAGACCTTTGTCCTTGTTATCTCACAGCTGTGATACTCAAGGATCACTAACATTTCCCCTTCTTTTGTTTTGCCAAATACTCGACTTCATATGATCAAAGTCTGAACATAATAACAGAAATGGCAAATCCAGCAAGAAATGACAAGATAATCAAAACCATAATAGTTGCTCCGATTGTGTACAGAGCATGCTGTCCCCAAGAAGGAAAGGATAAATGACTAAAATAATCAATAATTTTTTTGAGCAGTCTTTTTTTTTTTTTAGGTTTTTGCAAAGCAAATGGAGTTAAGTGGCTTGCCCAAGGCCACACAGCTAGGTAATTATTAAGTGTCTGAGACTGGATTTGAACCCAGGTACTCCTGACTCCAAGGCTGGTGCTTTATCCACTATGCCACCTAGCCACCTCTTGTATTTTTTTTTGTTGTTGTTTTTAGGTGAGCAGTCTTATCAGGCAAAAGATCATTTTTAGAAGCATCATTAATTTGTTGAGCTTAGTCATATAAGTCTTTGATTTGCATAGAAATATTACCATTATCTATAATCCCATTGAGGTGATTCTTAATCCTGTCCCATGAATGATGTGATTCATTATATTGTAATTTTGTCAAACAGAGGAATATCAATAATCACATGCTAAACTAGCCTTATATTCTATCATGTCTACTTTATCCCCAACATTTTCAATAGTATCCCTTAGTGCTTTGATAGCCTTATAAAATTCTTCATCTATAATTCATTGTTCTTTAAACCCCAAAGAGACATTCTTAGCTAATTCTTCCAAAAATTGAGCCTATACTATTTAATTTCTGACAGTACTTACAGACATTGCTAAGGAAATTGATGAAGCAATAAGAGATATTAGTACAGATATTCCCAAGATAACACATGAAATACACCTTTTCTCTCTCTGATGGCTATAGGAGAGTGAGATATTCTTTCTTCTATTTTTGAAAATACTTGATCAGCCCTACTTTGATACTAACCCTGGGCTTTTACAGGTATCATAACATATCTTAGTCTAGCAACTATGAATATTGTCCCTTTGACTTTCCTACCTATACAGTACAATTCTGTGATACAGTATAATTCTATGATACAGTACAATTCATGCATGATACATTATAATAATTGTCAATCATAGTTGTGTTCACTTGAGATCCAGACATAAATGCATAGTTAATCCTCAAACAAGCTTTTCCCATCGGTACATCTGTTGAGGTAGTCCTGTTGGATGTATCCCTTCATGTGATCTTATTCCATCCCATAATCATAGCTATTTTCCGTCCTTCCCCCAAAGTCTTTCCCACCTTATTCAGGTATAATGGAGCAGGGGACCCATGATAAAGTGTTCCATTTGGAAGTGAGTCATTGTGCCATGCATGACACATAGTCCTTGAAGCAAGTAGCTTGCTGTGTACTACATTTAATCATGTGTGGATATAACTCTGGATGCAAGTATCTAGATCCCATAGTACAAGGAAAATAGAATCTTTGTCCAGTGACATTACAAAATGTCCCATTGATCACAAAAGTATCAAATTGTATCCTATAGACAAGTTACCAAATATGATAATTGGAGGAGTTTTTTCTCCTTCTATAATTCAGACCCACGGTGGTTGTGGATAAAAGTCCCCCTCTTTTTGCTTCTTCCTGTTGGGCCTCTGCACCAATATTTAATTGAGATAACAGCATCATGATCTTTAATATTTTTTGTATGGTGGGTTTGTGTTTTCCTGTTCCCCTTCTATGTGATCGTCTCCTCCATGTTTTGCATCTTTGTCCCTTCAAAGACAGTCTGTGCATTCCTTTGAGGGATCTAGTATTCAGTTCCTTCATCTGTAGAAACACAAAGAAAACCTGGCCCTTTTGTTAGTACCTTGTTAGGCCCTTTCCAAATTCCATTGTGATTTTTCCACATAACCTGTTCATTGTGCCTAGGTTGTGCAGTTTGTTTATGTCCCTTGGCACAATTCTTTGTTAAGGGAGAATAGTGATATTTCATGGCTGGGGTAATATAGTCTTCATTAAAGGTTAGGTAATTGTATGCATAACATGCCATATCTATTCTTTTGTTAGGTTTACTCCCAAACTCCCCTTTCTTTTGTTTTTGAAGAAAGGTCTTTAGGGTCCTATTGGCATGTTCCACTATAGCCTGACCATGGGGATTATAAGGAATTCCTGTTATGTGCATCACATGAAATTCCTCACAAAAGGACTTGAAAGACTGAGAAACATAGGCTGGACCATTATCAGTCTTAATAGAAGCAGGGACACCATGAACGGAAAAACAGGATATTAAGTGACAAATGACATCCTTAACTGATTCCCCAGACAGTGATGTGGCCATAATAAATGAAGAAAAGGTGTCCACTGTTACATGAACATACTTCTGTCTGCCAAAAGAGGGTTTATGAGTAACATCCATTTACCATAATTCATTAGGGAAGGTACCCCTAGGGTTCCTAGGGAAAAGGAATACACTGAACACACCATTTTACAATCTGTCTGGCTTCTTCTTTGGAAATATGATATAAAAGTCTAAGGGACTGTGCAGAGAGGTGAAACCATTCATGAGCTCCAGAGGCCTCTCCCATTGCATCTACCAACAGTTTGTCAGCCAGATCATTGCCTTCAACAAAGGAGACCAGGCAGCCTTGAGTGTGAATGAATATGTATGCAGAACATAGGATAAGATCATGCCCTAATTGAAGATTGTAAATTGTGAAACAATTGTAACATTACATTATCACTTTGTTAAATAAATGCAGTTTCTATTTGGGCTATGATACCTGCCACAGATTATAAACCTGGTATACTGGAAAGATGTTGGTACCTTCATTAGAAACAGGGAAGTTTAGAAGGAAAAAGTTATTTTTGTTTTTTTTTTAGGAAAATTAAAAATTAAGATTAAATTAAAAATTAAAATTAAAATTAAAAAAAATTTCATATACACAACAAGCCATAAGAGAGGATTCAAAATAAAACAATACTTTCCATTTCAAGAAAAACTATATAATAAATGCTATACATTGTTTCCAAAGCTAAAAATCCAAAGATATTAAAACCTCCAGTCACTAAACAGTTCTCTGCTTTCCTTTTCTCACTCTTGCTTCCATCATCTCACTTATCTTCTTTCTCAATCTGTAGATTACAGTTCAATGTAATGCCATACACTGAAATCTCTTTTACCCTTGACCTGTGACCATGAATCCTTCTCCTAAACCCAATTGTTTCTCCTTCATACTCAAATAATGCTGGAGGAAATAATGCAATTGTGCTAATGAGATCCACTACAAAATTATATGATCTGCTCTCTACTGCATAAATACTGTTTCACAGCAATCCTTTTACTCTTTTTTGATCGACTTTCTTTTTCACACTCCCTAAAGCATCTATTCCAGACATTCTCTTCTCTCCTCAAGGCAATGATATCACCCCTTCCCTCTCACCAGAAAAATCTTTCATCACTTTATTTAGAAAAGTATAAGCTCCCTTTTCTCTCAGATTGTCCACTTTATATTCCTTCAACATCCACCTCTATTCTCTACTTATTTGCTTCAGTTTAGGAGGAAGTGATAGCTCTTTTCCTTATCATATCTATCCCCTCTCCCTTCTGGTGATCTTGATTTTCTCCCTTCTAGTCTTCTTCAAGAGTGTGCCCCTTAAATAATTTCCTCTCAATTAAATAATCTTAAAATTAAATGAGTCCATTTTAGAGAAGAAACCTATTCCAAGGGAGGTTCTGTGAGTTATTCCAGGCCACACATTCTTATATTTTTTAAACTTCAGAGGCAGCTTTTGAAATCAGGTCCCATGATTCCAGGTACAGTGCTCTTTATACTTTCTTTCATTTTGTCTGTAGATATGCCCATGTAACTACCAAATAACCTTCATTTGACTCTACTAGTCAGCAAATTGGTTTCCTTCCTTTCAAAGCTAAACTCCTAGATAAAGCTATATTTGTTGCCTTTACTTCTTTATATCCCATTTACTTTTCTTTTTCTTTTTAAATTAGTTACTGATGTCCTTCTTTTTTCCTTACCCCAAAAGCTTCCCACTCCCAAATAAAAATTCTCTCTTGTAATAACTTAGTAAAGCAAGAAAAATAATCAACATGCTGGCCTTGTCTAATATATTTATACAGTATTCTGTACCTATCATTCACCACTTTATTGCTATGAGCAAGGTAACAACATACTTCACTATAGTCCTTTGGAGTTGTGATTTAGTTACTGGACTGATTAGAATTTTAAAGTCTTTCAATGTAGTTTTCCTTTACATGACTGAGATCATCATGTACATTGTTCTCCTTGTTCTACTTTTCATTGGTCATCAATTTATGTCTTCTTATGTGTAGCTCCTATTTGGGGAGGCTTAGTTTCTCATGTAATGGGAGTTTTGAAGTATGCCCAGACCACTTAACATAGAAGCATCCTACTTCTGAGAGAAGACATCTTTATTCCCTTACTACATGAATGCAAATGACCTATTTCCATTGGTTGTGTAGTTGGAAGAGATTGCATCTTTTTAAACTGCCAGACTGGGATATACATTTTCCTGCTGTGTCTAGGGAGGGGAAAAAATTATTATTCACTCATAGTGTGGGCATTATTAACTGATCTGTCTTCCTTTTGTCCAGTGACCCCAAGAATCAGTCTAGGTTTTGTGTTTTGGTTTGTTTCATTTGTTCTTTTCAGTTCTAAGTAAAAATGTTTGAATATTCATTAGACCTGGGAGTTCATGGTAACTTTGGAGTCAGGATTCTAGGCTAGATATGCAGATACCCCATCAGGAAAGCCATGAGAAACTAGGGGGACTAGAGCCTAAGTAGGGATTTGGACTTGGAATTTGGGATTGTGCTATATAGGAACTGGGCTAAACTGTTAACTTAATCCTCTACCCCTTGCCAGAGATTCATGTGGTGATGAGGAAAAGGTTAAGTTCCAACTATAGTGGGGTGAGGGTAGGCCATGTTTTTGTGTTTATTCTTGCTATTCCTTTGAGGTAAGTATAAATATTCCTTTATAAAAACTAATCTAGGTACTAAGTATTTGAATGGAACCACATTTCAGGGGACATCTCCTACAGTGGGAAAACATCATTTATGGGGCTGGGTCCAAGAACAGAGAACCTAGACTCTCCTAAATCTCCTCAAAATTAACAGAGAACCCTGGAGGAAAAATAGAAATGTGATATATCTAGTCTTTAGGCAGTGAGAACCAACGTAATCATTGTTAAGGCCAGAGTGCATAGCAACTGATTTTTTTTTGTTTATGAGAAAGATACTATTTATTTTGAATTTTACAATTTATCTCCTAATCTTGCTTCTGCCCCAAGAAGGCAGTCTGTTAGCCTTTTTTTTTTCCTTAGGTTTTTGCAAGGCAATGGGGTTAAGTGGTTTGCCCAAGGCCACACAGCTAGGTAATTATTAAGAGTCTGAGGTCGGATTTGAACTCAGGTACTCCTGACTCCAGGGCTGGTGCTCTATCCACTGTACTACCTAGCTGCCACTGTTAGTTTTTTAAAGTGATGTTTTATTTATTTTGCGTTTTACATTTTTCCCCCTAATCTTGCTTCCCTCCCCCCATCCCCCACAGAAGGCAGTCTGTTGGTCTTTACAATGTTTCTATGGTATATATTGATCTAAGTTGAATGTGATGAGAGAGAAATCATATCCTTAAGGAAGAAAAATAAAGTATAAGAGACAGCAAAATTACATAATAAGGTAACATTTCCCCCCCCTAAATTAAAGGTAATAGTCGGTCTTTTTTCAAACTCCACAGTTCTTTCTTTGGATACAGATGGTATTCTCCATTGCAGATAGCCCAGAATTGTGCCTGATTGTTGCACTGATGGAATGAGCAAGTCCATCAAGGCTGATCATCACCCCCATGGTGCTGTTAGGTGTACAGTGTTTTTCTGGTTCTGCTCATCTCGCTCAGCATCAGTTCATATAAATCCTTCCAGGCTTCCCTGAATTCCCATCCCTCCTGGTTTGTAAAAGAATAATAGTGTTCCATGATATATATATATATCACAGTTTGTTAAGCCATTCTCCAATTGAAGGACATTCACTTAATCTCCAATTCTTTGCCACCACAAACAGGGCTGCTATGAATATTTTTGTACAAGTGATATTTTTACCCTTTTTCATAATCTCTTCCTGGTATAGACCAGTAAGTGGTATTTCTGGGTCAAAGGACATGCATATTTTTGTTGCCCTTTGGGCATAATTCCAAATTTCTCTCCAGAAAGGTTGGATGAGTTCACAGCTCCTCCAACAATGTATTAGTGTGGGGCAGCTAGGTGGCCCAGTGGATGGAGCACCGGCCCTGGAGTAAGGAGTACCTGAGTTCACATCAGTCCTCAGACACTTATAATTACTTAGCTATGTGGCCTTGCGCAAGCCACTTAACCCCATTTGCCTTGCAAAAACTTAAAAAAACCCAATGTATTAGCGTCTCAGATTTCCCATATCCCTTCCAACATTGATAATTGTCCTTTCTGGTCATATTGGCCAGTCTGAGAGGTGTGAGGTGGTATCTCAAAGATACTTTAATTTGCATTTCTCTAATAAGTAGTGATTTAGTTCATACGACTATGGATCACTTTGATTTCCTCATTTGTAAATTGCCTTTGCATATCCTTTCACCATTTGTCAATTGGGGAATGGCTTGTTTATTTTTTTAAAAAAATTGACTCAGTTCTCTCTATATTTAGAAATTTGTCAGAAATACTAGTTGTGTCTCAGACACTTAATAATTACCTAGCTGTGTGGCCTTGGGCAAGCCACTTAACCCCATTTGCCTTGCAAAAAAAAACACCTAAAAAAAAGAAATACTAGTTATAATACTAGTTTGTTTTTAATGATGTTCTCCATCTCTTCTCTGGTCATAAACTGCTTCCCTCTCCATATATCTGACAGGAGCAACTGATATTTTGAGGGAAAATACCTCAGAGATTGTATATGTATGTGACTATGATTGCTGCAAGTATTCTGGGAATGAGAATGTAAACGATGAGAAGTTAAGAGAGAGGTAAGATCCTAGAACGTTGGAAGCTTTCATCTTGACAGGGGACCTGTGGGTACAGCCAGAACTTGCCTTCTGAGTCCCCAGAGCCTATAACCAGAGGGAATATGAGAATAGATGAGCTTTGCTGCAAAGCTGATATGGCATCACAAAGCATATGCAGACTATACCCAAAGAGCAATAAAATTGAAATAAATAAAATTTGTCCCAACACTACCAACACTAGACCTATATCTAGAAGAAATCATAAAAAAATGGGAAAAGTTCCACATATTCTAAAATATTCATAGCAGCTCTTTTTAAAAATGTATTTCTTTTTATAATTTTGGTTTTTATTTAAGGCAATGGGGCTAAGTGATTTGCCCAAGATCACACAGCTAGGTAATTTTTAAGTGTCCAAGGATGGATTTGAACTCAGGTCCTCCTGACTCCAAGGCCAGTACTCTATCCACTGTGCCACCTTAGCTGGCACATATAGCAGCTCTTTTTGTAGTGGCAAAGAATTGGAAATTGAGAGGATGTTCATCAATTAGGGAATGGCTGAAGAAGTTATGGTATATGAACATTATGGAGTACTATTGTTCTATAAGAAACCATGAATGATTGAACTCTAGAGAAGCATGGAAAAAATTATAGGAACTAATGCTGAGTGAAGGGAGCACAATTAAGAGAACATTGTACCCATTAAGAGCAACTTTGTAAGTTGATCAACTTTGATAGACACAGCTCCTCTCAGCAGTTCGGAGAGGTAGGACAACCATATTAGACTGGCTATGGACAATATAATCCCCATTCAGAGGAAGAAAAACAAAACAAAACAAAAAACCCTACAGTTTTTTCTTTCCTATCTCGTGATTTTTTTTCTTTCTTTTCCCTTAATCCTTATTCCTCATACAGAAAATGATCAGTCTGTAAACATGTTAAATACAAATGTGTAAGTACAATATTTACCACTGTTCACCACTGAGGGGAGGGGGATGGGAAGGGAGTGTAGAAGGAAATTTTGTAATTTAAAAATTTGCATATACATGTGCATGAATGTTGAAAAACTTTCATAGCATGTAATTGGAAAAATAAAATATCAATTGGGAAAAAAAACCCAAAACAAAGTATATCCAATTGGATGAGACAACCCTTAATAGATATTATCTTTTCCCTCCCCCAATCCTTGCTTTCTGTTTCACCAAAGGGAATTGTCTATCTCACATCAGTACTCAAGCAGGAAAACCCTCTCTCCCCTCCCCCACTGAGGGGAGAAAACTCTGGTTAATGTGTTTCAATGTTTGTGCTGATCAGCTGACAGTTATTTGCTATCCTCTGTATGCATACATAAAACTGGTTTAGCATGTTATGTGTCTTGTTCTTATTGTGTAAAACTTTGGAGGCAGAGCAGTTTTAGGATAAATACAAAAGACTCACCCAGTGCTCTCTTTGGGAGACAGCCATTGGGACTAAAGCTGCCAGGAGAACAAAGAGACAACCCTGGCAACTGGTGCCAGATGCTGGATCAATAATTATTACAACCCCAGATTGAAGCAGAAAAAACAAAAGGAGTAGAGACTGTATTTAGGAGCATACCTTATTTACACCTAAACACAATTTGAGTTTAATAGACCATATCAAAAGAATGATACTTTATATTAGCATTGTATATATTTACTTGTTGATTCCTCCATTATAATATAAGCACTGAGTAAGTACGGATTATTTCATTATTTGCATTTGTATCTCCAGTTTCTGGCATATAGCAGGTACTTTAATAGTAAGTTTTATTGATTGTTCTGTGAATTTTCTCTCTTGATGATTTCATCAGGCAGACCCCATGGGTTCAAGTGACATCTTTATGTAGATGACTTCCCAAAATATGTATTCATCTCTTATTTCTCCATATCCATTGTTAACTAGTGGATATTTCCACTTGAATGTCTCATTGGCATCTCAAACACAACATGTCCAAACAAAACTCATTATCTTTTCCCTGAAATTTACCTCTCTTCTTAAATTTCCTATATTAGCCGAGGGCTTTATTATCCTCCCAATGACCCAGGGTTTATAGCCTTATCTCAAGTCACCTCCTTCATACCCCATATCCAAACAAGTCTTGTTTTTAATCTCTTGCTATTCATCCTTCATTCTTGAAAAGAACCAATGATACCAGGAGGGAGTTGACTTGCCTGTGAATTGAAGTGAGACAGAACTGTGCAAAGCCATTTCTCGCAGAGTCATTGAAGCCCAGTGACAAGACTTAAGTCAAGATGACTGGTGATGCCCAGTGTTTTTACCTCTAAAGCACACTCACATCCCTTTCTCTCCTCATATGACCATACTCTAATTTAGGTTCCGACAACTTTTTATATGAATTTTTGCAATGGTTTTCTTATTGATTTACCATTTTATAGGTTCTTCCTCTTTCAATTCATATTCCATATTGCTGCCAAATGTATATTTTTAAAGCACTGATCTGACTATTGCACTACTCTGTTCAAGACCTTCACCAATTCCTTATTGCCTCTAAGATAAATTACATACTTTTCTTTTTGGGATTTAAAGTCCTTTACAGTCTGGCTCCAGTCTGTCTTTCCAGATCAACTTCACATTATTCTCTCTCATGCACTTTATTTTCCATTCAAATTGAGCCTCCATGCTAAATCCTATGGTTGGTTCTTGTTCTTCATTATCAAAGAAGACCAAAATGACATCAGTATGTTTGAGGTAAATTACAAGGATGGATTTGAACTCAGGTCCTCGCCAGGTCCTCCAGCCTATTACTGACCAGCTCAATATGCTTTGGAATGCTTACCGTATGTTGGGCACAAATAGTCCATGTGAACCCCATACTCCCATTCTTTGTCCCAGACTGTCTCTATGCCTGGAATGCATTGCCTTTTAGTATTTCTAGCTGCCTTTAGGCTCCTCTACAAGATCCTTCCTTTTGTTCTTTTATGTTACTCTTCTCTCTGTCCTTGAAATTGCTTTGTATTGATTTTTATGTATTTTCTGTTTCTTTAACTATACATACATTGTTTCCCACAGCAGAATATAAGCTACCTGAGGGCAGAATATGTGTTTTTTGCTTTTGATTCCTTAGGGCACAAATACAATACTTGGCACATGGTAATTCTTCATAAATGATTTCTGATTTTTTTTCTATATCTATCTAATAAACTGTGTTTGAAACAAGTTTTGTGAATTTGGATTTCATTAGCCCTTTCTAGGACTGAGATATTTCTTCTATAAAATAAGGAGGTGGTATTAGATAATCTCAAAGGTCTTGTCAGTTCTGATGTTGTGATATTCTTCAATAGCATCCTTCTGTTTATTGCCTTAGACTGTAAATTCCTTAAAGGGACTGTCTTGTCTGCTCATATTGTATCATCTATATGTAACTCAATGCCTCCCTAGAACATAAGTATTTAATAAATGCTCTATCATCTATTTCTCTGTTTACCTGCCTGAGACTGGTGATTTAGCATAGCACCCCCTTAATCAAATCCAATTCATTTGCTTGTCATGACATCACCTCCCTGATGTCATGGTCTTCTTTCAGAATGAATGACAAACATCATCATTATCATCCATCACTTTCCAAGGTTAATCTCAAAAGATCTCTTCCACAGAACCTTTCCCTGTTACCTTAATCGAAACTGATTTCCCTTCTATTTTAACTCCTATAGCATTAATTGACTGTACCAAACGAATACTTTTTTAATTGCCTTGCCTTGTTCACTTTTTCTTCTAAGGAATTCTATTTCTTTAAATAGCTCTTCATTGTTTAGACCCTTGATAGAGGCCCTATACTTCTCTTCAAGTCTTCATGTATTCTTAAACACTAACAGCACATTTTTGCCCATCCTTTCTCCAGTATGTCGTCTGTCAACAGGAGAATCTGGAGCAACTCCCTATCTTTAGAAACTTCTAACTTGGAATCTAGGCTGATTTTCAATGATAGTGGTGAATACCTTTGGTAAGGGCTCTCCATTTTACACTTTCCTGAAATAAATCACAGGATCGTTGCATGAAGATATCCCCATTGTTAAATCTTTCAAGGAAACTTGAATAATTTTATTGTATATATGGGGGGTCATCTTGTTAGAAGATCTCATTCAAAGCAAAGTTTTTCTCTCCTGAATCATATACTTTTTTAAAAAAAATCATTAAATAAAACATAATGAGGATTTTGTATTCTCTACATTTTTCATTCACTCTTTAAGCTCATTATTTACCTAGCATTGTGCAAGTAACAATGTTCTGTATTAACACTTTGCTTAAATTCCCTTTGGCATCTGCTTAGAACAGAACTGAGCACATAGCAGGCATTTAACACATTTCTTTTGAGTAATATTGTAGCTTCTTAAGTGTGCAATTACCAGCACAACTGAATTCCTAGTTTTATACCTATCTATAGTCAAGGAGTCAACCTAAAGTCAAACCGAAACTGACAAATTGAAATCAGGAGGTTAATTTTCATGAAGAATTTGGTCTTGCAACAAGTTTGGCAATCTAGTTAAGTGACTGTTATTCTACGTTATCCTGTCACAGGCCTTTCTTGTCACTTATATCCAGGGGTGTGCTCCTGATACAGAAGGATCATCTTGAACTAGTAACAGGAAAAGTGGGAGTAGATAACATTTCCTAGAGCCTTAAGGGTTTTTAAAAAATGTGTTTATGTATATAGTATCTCATTTGGGGCTCATAACAGACAGTTCTCGAAGTAGTTGCTAAAATATTATAAGTCCATTTTTCAAGATGAAGAAACTGAGACTCAAAGAGGTTTAAATGAGTTATCCAAGGTCATATAGTTTCTAAGAAGCCAGAGGCAGGGGACAGCTAGGTGGTGCAGTGGATAGAGCACTGGCCCTGGAGTCAGGAGTTTCTGAGTTCAAGTATGGCCTCAGACACTTAATAATTGCCTAGCTATATGACCTTGGTCAAGTCATTTAACCCCATTACCTTAAATAAATGAAATTTTAAAAAATATCTAAATAAAAAATAAGTTAGAGGTAGGATTTGAACCCAATTCCGTCACTCCATTTCCTTCTACCAGAGAAGGGAATGTGAAGCCAGGAAAAGGAGGATGGCAAGAAGTGACCTGTGTCAAAATGTGACCACCTTTGTAGGATAAATGCAAAGAGGAAATGTAATAGACATCGATGATAGTTCATTTATCCTACTGTAGAGTTTCCTATTTACATGGGAGATAAATAATTTGGGTTCTGGGTGATATGGTCTGATAAATTCTATTGGTTTGTTTTTCACCATAGCGATTCATCAATTGAAGGAACTTGATATTTTTAGCCTAAGGAAAGTATCATTTAGAAATAATGGTGCACACGCATGTGTGTTCATGCCTGCATGTGTACCTCTTTGTGTGTGTGTGTGTGTGTGTGTTTTCTGAAGAGTGCAGATAAGTTCAATCCTTCAGAGGATTTGCCTACCTGCAAAGTAGATCATTTGTTAATGGTGCCATCTAGTGATTGAAATGCTTTTTCCAATTGTTGGAAGGGAGCTTGGGAAAAGTTCAATTTGACAAAATTTCAGCATCATCTAGTCCAAACCAAATCTCCACCACACATACACACACACACACACACACACACACACACACACACACACTGAAACAGTTGAAAATACCTCACCTTTATATTGTAGGTTTGAAAAAAACTTTTTTTGTTTTTAGGTTTTTTGGGGGTTTTTTTTGCAAGGCAATGGAATTAAGTGGCTTGCCCAAAGCCACACAGCTTGGTAATTATTAAGTGTCTGAGGACGAATTTGAACTCAGGTACTCCTGACTCCAGGGCCCTGCTCTATCCGTTGCACCACCTAGTCGCCCCCAAAAATACTTTTCAATCCTTATAAATACCTTTTGAAGTAGATGCCATTTATAGTTTCTATTTTTCATGATAAAAAACTGAGACTCAAACATACCCAAGATCCTAAAGATGATGAATATTTGATGCAGATTTTGAAACAGATCTTCTGGGTTCCAACTCTAGGACACCAAATAAGCATCTAGTCTTTCTTAGAAGAACTCCTATGAAAATGAACCCACCTCCTCCTGAGATAGTGTGTTGCACTTTGATTGTCTAATTGTTAGGAAGTTTTTCTTGATATCAAGCCTTCATCCACCTCTCTTCATCTTCTATCTATTGTTTCTAGGTCTGTGCTCTGGAGTCAAGTTGAGCAATCCTAATCTGTCTCCCACTTGAAGATATCTCAAGTACTTGGAGATAGAAATCTTGTTTTCCTGAATCTTCCCTTCATTGGACAAAAAAAATCTCGATTTCTTTCAACTGAAAAATTGTTATGGGAAAAAAAATCAAACAGCTGGAAGACAGCCTTCTAATGAAAAATATAACCAGGCTGTTGTTATTGCAATAGGTGTAAATGGGGGAGTTCTCTTGATCTGAAGGATCTTATACTACCTCTGATGGACCATGCATTCTGACTTGGGATTTAAGTTTTGGGATGATATAGGATTCCTTTAGTCCCCATGATGACTATAGGACAAGGAGAATTCAGTAAAGAGGATTTGCAAGTGAGAAAAAGTCACCCACTCTTCCCTTTAGTGTTTTTCCTTCTCTTCCTTCAATCATATAAACTTCTCCCTTGGACTTCTGGGGACTGGATGGAAGATGATTTCTATTTCCCTTCTCATACCTAAGCAGGTATGGTGGCTACTCCCACATGGCAGTAGGCACATATACTGCCTAGGCGAGTCTGATCTCTGTATACTTTTTCTGGAAATAGATCATTAAATAACTATCCTGAGATGAATGTTTCTTGACTTGGAGGCAACCTCATATGTTTGAGAGGGCAGAGTCCCTGAGCTAAGGGAGTATTCTTCTTTTTTTAAATTTAATTTAATTTTTCCAATTACATGCAAAGATAGTTTTCAACATTCATCCATTTGCAAGTTTATGAATTCCATATTTTTCTACCGTCCTTTGTTCTCTCCCCCCCCTCCCCATGGTAGTGAACAATATGATAAAAGTTGTACATGTATAATCATGTTTAACGTATTTCATATTAGTGATATTGTGAAAGAGGAATTAGAACTAAGGAGGAAAAAACCACGGGTAAGAAGCAAAAAGCATAAAAGAAGTTTTTAAAAGTGAGCATAACATGCTTTCCTCTGGATTAAGACTCCATAGTTTTTTCCTCTGGATGTAGATGTCATTTTCCATAATAGGTCTCTCAGGATTGTCATTTGTCACTGAATTGCTGAGAGGAGTTGCATCATAATTGATTATCTCACAATTTTATTGTTAATGTGAACAATATTCTCTTGGTTCTGTTCACTTTATGCAGCATCAGTTCATGCTTTTTCCCATGCCTCTCTAAAGTCTTTCCATGCTTCTCTAAAGTCTGATGACTTATGATTTCTTACAGAACAATAGTGCTCCATAGCATTCCTATACCATAATTTATTCAGTCATTCCCCTATTTTCAATTTTTGACTCTACAAAAGGGGTTGCTAAAATATTTTTGAACAAATGGGGCTTTTTTTGCAACCCCTTTTTAATTTAATACAGTTTAAATCATCCATTTTGCGATTTATAATGTTCTCTATCTCGTTTGGTAATAAACTTCTCTAGGGGAATTATTCTTACAACTATTTATTTCTAGAAGAAAATGACTACAGACAGGAAGGTAATGTCAAGACTTTTTGGGCGGTGGAGAGGAACAACATCTACTGGGGCAATTGCCATTTAGACTAGATTTCCATCCTGAAGATTTGGTACTAAGGCTCAAATTGTTGACTTAGCTACTTGGACGCTTAAGTACACAATCTTAGCATATGAAGATTAAAGGATTTTGCAGGCCTAACACATTATTCTCACATGATTCTTCAGGCTTCATAGCAACACCATGGAAATTATGTAGGTATGGGAGCTGAGCTGTGATCAACTGAACTAATACTATGTCTTTGCTAAACAGCCTTTATATGTTATTGTTAAGTATATTTCCTTTAATTAAATATAAGGTGGTCTCATTTCATTCCAATTGTGAACATGAAACACTTAATCAGCCTGTGTAAAATTTGCCCTAGAACTTGACCCTGGCTTAACATGGACTTGCTTGGGGTTATTCAGATAGTGCATGTAAAGGTGAAGGTGCAATGATTATTCCTCAATACCACTAAATATTTTACATTTTAATTCTTTAAGTATCAATCTCCTGGTAGAGTATAATGTCATTGTTTCATATTTAAATGTTTGTTAATGTACTTTTCTAGGTTTTTTTGGTTTTAAACATTTCTTTTATGAGAAAAAAATAAATAGCTGCATTATTCTTGATCAACATTTTATGCTGAATAATTTTTCTATTCCCTTTTAGGGAGACCCTATATACATACCAAACCTAAACTTTAAGTGGTTTTCTCTGGAACTCTGGGGTGTGAGAATAAAGAGTCAGAGAGTCAGAGAAAGAATCCAATTTCTCTGATTCTCTTAGAATCTTCAGGGACTAAGAAAACATGCATGAGCTTAGAGTTATGGACCTTTAGTGGGAGAGATAGCGGATGTTTTGCAGACCTGAGATTTTCACATTAGATATAGAGACAAACAATATTCCTGGACCTATACCTGAAATCCTCCAAGTTAGAATTTGTTGGATCTTATTCTCCACTGGCATAGTTTTCAATAATATATTGTTGTCTATATTACAAAAAGATATCAGAATAAGACTTTAGTGGAAACTTGATAATATCAAAGTTTTCTGATATAGCTAAAATCATTTTAAAAGATTATTTTTATAGATTGTGTAATCTGGATCTTCTAAAATAAAATGAGTTAAAATATATAGTTATATTTCATCAAATAATAGATATACTTTTTTAGAGAAGTGAAGTTTTGTTTGGGGAAAAAATAGAGATCTGAAATACAGAGAAAGTCAATGATTGATAGAAAATTAGAGTTTTGCATAGAGGAGAAAAGGAATGGAGAGGCCAGTTGTATAATTAGAATTTAAAAGCAAAGTTGAGACTCTTACTAAAGAGGAGGAACTAGATACTATGAGGAGGAAGCTGCTTGTTGCTCTAAAGAATGATAAAGTGAAGCCAAAGATGCTATTAGAGGAAAACATATTCAGTAAGGGTCAGTAGAAGAATTGAAGAACAATAGTAATTGGTGATTCTCTGCTTAAAGTTATTGAGACAGCTTGATAACAAAAGAGAGGTCTATTATCTTCCCAGAGCAGGATTCCAAGACATAATTGAACCTCTCAAGATTTGTCAGAAAGAACAACATTACTCACTTCTGGTGATTCACATATGCACAAATGACACTGCCAGAAGGAATCTAAAAAATATTGCCAATGATTAAGTCTTGGGCAAGAAATTGAAAACAATAAAGACACAGGTTGTGTTTTCCTCACTGTTAGTCATTGGAGAAAAATTAATTGGGAAGTGAATAGCTGACTAAGAAAGTGGTGCCTGAGGATGGAATTTGGGCTCCTGGAGCACAGCTTGAAATAAAGAAATGACATATTCTTGGCCAGAGATGGAATATACCTAACAAATGCTGATAAAAATCTATTTGCCAGCTGGTTTGCAAATCAAATGAAATTAATTAGCAAATAAAATGAAGTTAAATTAAAAGGTATTGAGAAGGAGAAGACTAGATTTATCTCCCAAGGTAAATCTCTTGAGAAGTTGCTATAAAAAAGGAAGATTTTTGCATTTGATATATCTAGTAATTTATAGGTCACAAAATTCAAGAAAGAAGCCAGTGGTAAAACACATGTTTTCAAATGTCTGTAAACAAATGTCTAAACAAAAGTCTAGGCAACAAATAAGGAGAATTAGAGGTCCTAAAGCAGAGTTTGACCCCATAGGTTTGACTGAGCTTAAATAAAACCCAGACTGAATCAAAGATATATCTGGATGCATATATCTCATTAAAAAAATAGTATGAGTAAAAATGTGGTAGAACGAGCAGGTGCTTAATAGTCTAGCTCTCACACAGGTACTTCTGTAAGATTAAAATAAATATCATCTGGGAACTCAAGACAGAATTCAATATGCAGAATAGAAATACATTTTTGGATATGACCAATGTGAGACAATGTTTTGCTTGATTATACTTTATTGTTTCTTTTATTTTCTTTCATTTTCTTTTCTTGAGTGATATATAGAGGGAGATTTAAGAAGGAGGGCAGAATCAGAGAGGGATTAGACATAACCAAAACAAACTATATTTTCAGAGGAAAGACTGTGAGGGGGAAATATAAGGAAAGAAAGAATGGATAAGAACCCATGATTAGAGTTTGGGTGGGAGGAAGAGAAGAGTGCTACTGTATCGAAAGCTGATTGCTTCAGTTATAGGTCATTAGCATTGAGTACCCTTCTCTCTCACTACTTTCTCTCTGTTAAAAGGTAAGGAGGTCAGGGGATAGAGCATTGAAGTTCAAATCAGGAAGATCCTTTTTTTGTGAGTTCAAGTCTAGCCTCAGTCTTACTAAACTGTATTACTGACTGGGCAAGTCACTTAACCTCTGCCTCAATTTCTTCATTTGTAAAACTCGAATTAAAAATAGCTCCTATTTTCCAGGATTGTTGTGAGACTCAAATGAGATGGCAATTGTAAAGTGGCTGCCTGGCATGTAGTAAGGGCTATATAAGTGTTACCTATTATTATCATTATACATTGGTGCTTAATTAAAGAGTTTTGGTTTCGATTCACTCCTACAAAATGACACATTCACACCAACAAAACTAAGAATATATTTAATAAAGTAATTATAAAACAGGCAGAAATAAATCAGTTTTACAGCAAAAGTAACCAATAAGTTCCAATATAATTAAAAAGAAGAGCAAAGCCTACATAAACATAGATATTAAAAGAAAATATCATCAATTGGGGGAGCTTCAACATCTGAATCAATAGTGGTTGGGGAGTCCCAGGTTACAGCCTTCAGAGTCCCAATTGGGAAAGCCCTAAGCAGAACATACTCTCCATGGGTGCAACTCCGGTTAGGCAAGGGTATAGTTAGATCTTATATAGCTTGAGAACAAAGAAGGCTTCTTGCCAATTTTTTTTGTGGAATAAAACCAAATTTTCCAGGTTGTCTGAGGAGGGAGCCACCCCTCCCTGAACTCCAAGAATTATACTGTTTACATTCAGGAATGGCTAGTTCCTGAAGAGATAGGCAATGTTAATCAAGTGCAGCCTTGGAAGTCTGGCCAGGACCAGTCAAAGATGTTCAGTGGTTCTTTTAAATACTCAAGCTGTTTTAAATATGTGCATGAGATCAGTCCTGCTCATCTCCTCTCCCTGTACATCGGGGTGAATTGGGGGTCAGTGATTCTCTATATACCAGAGGTAAATTGAGGGTCAGTAATTCTCTGTAGCTAAAGTATAAGGCCTTATCATGGAAAATCTTATATCCTATGCATTAACCATACATTCGGCCATATGATTAAACATGGTATAGGCTGTTCTAACAAATAAATTTTCTTCATTCTGGTATATATATATATATATATATATATATATATATATATATATATATATTACACAAGAATAAGAAAAGAAACAGTGCAGCAAACAATAGAAGAGTACGTACTAGTATGGAAAGACACTTTTGAGCTGAAGCTGATCTAAATAAAAAGTCTTACCAATGTTGATTAGTATCAATAGTTACAAGGTGAGAGACCTCAAGTAGTTTACCAGCAACTATGTGGGTCAGTATTCAGTGTTCATTAAGAGCTCTTTCATTTTTCTCCAATAGTTGCTTTAGAGAATCAGAATCACTTAATATTTGTATAAGAGGTTCTAAGGACAGATATATATTTGGAAGAGGTAAAGATTTGGGTACCCAGCTAAGAGTTATTTCATCCATATTTGGTCAGGGGGGAAGTAAACAAAAAATCATCACCCTGCCAGTGGAGACATGTACTTCATCCACTTGGTCGGGGAAAAAAAAATCATCACCCTGCCAGTGGATATATAAAATGCTGGACAGGCAGTCTGAAAAGGGGGGAGTCTGGCCAACAGAAGATAGATCAGTTTCAATATCAGAGAATATAACATAGATAATATAAC
The DNA here is from genome assembly GCF_037893015.1 of Macrotis lagotis. Taxonomy (NCBI): domain Eukaryota; kingdom Metazoa; phylum Chordata; class Mammalia; order Peramelemorphia; family Peramelidae; genus Macrotis; species Macrotis lagotis. The sequence goes on along the minus strand of NC_133659.1, from coordinate 214,675,765 downwards.
ATATAACATAGAGAAATTAGACTGAGGGGATATTGTCAAATCACAGAGGTTAGAGCAATGGTCCAAAAGACAGGGCTCCATCTGCTGTGTAACCATTCCACACACTATTCCTGAATTACACACAATATAGTCAGCTAAACTATGAAGGCAAAGTAATCATATAGCACAAAAGTAATAACATGAAAATTACACACGGTTATACGAGTATTGATCTTAAAATTAGTAATAGTGCCTATGCAGGAAGTATAAGTACAATGAGGAGAGGTTACAGATGTTACAATCCAATGGTCTCTAGGGAGATAGTTCCTAAAAGCATTTTCCTACAGTTTGGCATCTCCTGATTATGGTAATCGCTGAGCATTTTCCTTTTGCAATAGCATATACACATTTTCCAGGGAACATTGAGTCCAGCTGAATAGGGCAGTGATATCAGCATCAATATACAAGTTAGCTAAGGTAGAAGCATTAAAAATGGTTAAAATTGCTTTTTCATATTGACCTGCTCTATCTTTACCCCTATTGTTGTAGGTTACCCTACTTATACCCATTTTAGTGTAGATACCCAATTAGCATACAGCCCTCAGCTCAGAATTCCTATGTTCAAGAGACCTGTCAGTCTCAGACTTCTCAATGTTGTGCTTTGCAGTTCTACAAACCAAAACCTGATGAACTTAAACATCAATGACCTCCTTGAGGTAGGTGTATAATTGTGAAATCACTGGTGTGAAATGGATGAACATTTTAATCACTTTACATAAATCTAAATAGCTTTAAAGAATTGCTATTCATATTTTAGGGTTAGTTGGTAGGGTAGGGCTGTCGTGGGCAACCATTGAACATTAATTGTTAAAGCCTGGGCTACATCCTGTCCAGCACTGTACAGTCTGCTGGATAGGGCCTCAAGATCTGCTGAATTTACTAACTAGTTCCAGCCCCACCAAATATGGTATCATACCAAGCATGTTTTTCCCTTTTGCTAATACAAGTCTTTAGTATAGGGAAAGTGATATTATAACACAACAAAAATTTTTGGGAACTTTGCAATACATTAACACAGCTATGAGGAGTTCTAATAATTGAATTGTTTGTTTTGTTTTTTGCAAGGCATTGGGGTTAAGTGGCTTCCCCAAGGCCACACAGCTGGGTAATTTAGTGTCTGAGGCCGGATTTGAACTCACTTATTCTTGACTCCAGGTCTGATGCTCTATCTACTACGCCACCTAGCTGCCCCAAAGGATTACTTTGTAATGGCTTTGGCTGCCATAATAATTTAACATATTCTACATACAGATATCAATTTGTAATATTGGTAGAATTAGTACACACAAGATCTTTGTCCTGGTCCTTGGTAAGATTGAATGACAAAGTAATTTCATGGGTAATTACCCATCTATAACTGTTTTATATGACAGCATCAATGTGGGGAAATCTAATCTGTGGGGTAGTAAATGGAATGGCCTTAAGACAGCATGAGGTATTTACCTGAGAACATATAGTGAGATTCTCTATGGGGTATCGCTTATCAATATAGTTTGTACAGGGGAAGGAGCTTGCCAGAAAGTACAATAATCTAATTAACAACATTGCATGGTTGGTTTGAAGGACAGGTGAAGTTATCTTGCTATCTGTAAGATGTGGAATTCCTTCACCACAAATGGACGTGGGTATGATTGAGTCTCAGGAGGGCTCCAGGAGTCCATAAGGCTGATCCATGCAGAAGAAACCACAACAGGAGGCACCCTAATAAACACTTCATTCATGTAAAAATACTTAAGTTAATGGAACAGTATACCATTTATCACTCCCTGAATAACAGATTACAACAGTATTACCTTTGCCTTCTGCAATAATTTCCATGGCTTTAGGTGTCTCATGTAAATGTGTCCTTATTCAAACCTTAGCCCCCACTTTAATATTAGTCATGCCAAAACCTCCACTGTGGTTGGTACTGGAGGGTGGCTCTTTGATCTGTTCCCATTCTACTTCTAAACGTGGTATTGCTGAACCCTAAGAGTGAGATAGAGACCAAAATTTGGTAAGTTTGGAGAGCTTTAATTTCCCAGGGACTGCCTGGAGATGAAGAGTATCCAAATCAGATAGTACCTGAGTGTTTGGGGGATAGGGTTTTTATAGTATTTTTTCGGGGGGGTACTGAGAGCAAGAAGGATACAGAAGCAAAGACAGCATTTAGATATATTTTCTTGTCATACTACTACAAACATATATAAACATATGGCTTAGTATAGATAAGGGACTGGACAGAGTGGGAAAGAGTCAGGGTCTCTGTGTTATGTCTGAAAATGGTTCCTGAGATGGAGGGAGTCACGTATTCACAGACTTCCCACAGGTCTGAGGGAGTGAAATTTACTATCTTATGGTTCCAGCCACATCTGGGAAGGGGAGGCAGTCCTGGAAGGAAGCAGGAATTTTACAGATACAGCAAGATAATTAGGCTAACAAGGGTGAATCTTAGACAAATTTATGGTATATCTGTGACCCCCAGAGTCAAGCATTTGGGCCCTGTCAGATTATTTTCAGACTCAGAGATGTCTAGCCAGAGTTATATTTCTGAAGAGATTCTTTGGGCCCAGAAAGGTGTCAAGGACTCCTTCTATACAGGGATTACACAAATATTGATGTTGTACCTTTATTCCCCACTTTTTTTTTCAAAATAACTCAAACCCTTGAGTTATCATCTTCATAACCTGGGTAAGAGTGAACTACAAAGGATCCAGATATCATCATTACATCTCAATCCAACCTATCTCTTTAAGTTGTACAGTTCAGCTAAATCAGAGATAAGACTCTCCTTAGATAGGGTATAAACATACCATCCAATAGTCTCCCTTTTTTCCCAATGGAGAACATCTGCACCCTGCCTGTCCTCCTTTTCATAAGGAGAGGGGCATAAGTAGGGGTGTCACACTTACAGAATCAAGGTGAGGTTACAAAAACAGATCCCCTGACTATACAATGTATACATAGGTGAGAAATGGTAGAGATGAACTGGTTCAGTTTCTCTCCTCTCTTCTCTCTTGGAGACATTGGATGTCCTTTTGCATCTTCTGAATCTGTTCCAAAAAGTCCTCTCCAGCTCAGGTGACTATTTGAGACTTTGTCTTCTGGTAAAGAATCTGCTTAACATTTTACTCAGATCAAAATACATGTTTTCTTCACAAGGCAATGAGATTTTTGGAGCTTATTACAATTTACATTTTGCCTTATTGCCATATTGATGCATGTACTTCGCTTTAACACAAACTTTCATTAGTGTTTTACTATATGAGCAAACTCCCAATGAGAATTATCATCCTGACTTAAGCTTGTAATACATTCAACAATGATCTTATTTCAGAGTACCCAGCATATGGTTTAAAAACAAAACAATCTTAGCCTTTGCTCTTATTACAATAATGGCTCAAATATCTTTAACCAAAATGAAATTTTTCAAAATATTCCCAAATATACCATTGATTTTCCTTTTCCTGATATACTTATCTGACTCACATTCCTTTCCTTAAGTTAGGCCTTAAAACTAATTATCCTAAGAATTTCCCATTCTTGGGGGGCAGCTAGGTGGTGCAGTAAATAGAACACCGGCCTTGGAGTCAGGAGTACCTGGGTTCAAATCCGACTTCAGACACTTAATAATTACCTAGCCGTGTGGCCTTGGGCAAGCCACTTAACCCCATTGCCTTGAAAAATCTAAAAAAAAAAAAAAAGAATTTCCCATTCTTCTTCTTACCTAAATATCCCTTCTAAAAATGAAAGAAATTTAATATCCTATATTAACATATAGCTGTTAGCAGGTGTCAGAGCCACATACCTAACACACCTAACCTATCTCTGGCTATTAGATCTAATTAATTCACCTAAAACTTCTTCTTCTTCTTCTTTTTTTTTTTTTTTTTGTTTTACTTAGTAGCCATACAGACCCAGGACATCAAAGGAAAATTCCCTTATAGATAAAAGTATTGAATATCAGTGTCCAGGCAAAGGTCATGTCGGTAGTCAAATGTCTTAGGCCACAGGTGACAAATTATCCAAATATCATTTTGGGGAACTCAAGCCAAAAGGGTCCAACCTCAGGCCATACTGAGAAACCACCCCTTTGGCTGCACATCCCTGTCACCTGACAACTTGGCTTCCTTGGCTGCAGGAACATGACATTTACCCTGTAGCATTTCCTTTTGCTGACCATCCTGGTTTCTGATATAAAAAGAAAATTGATTATAAGTCCCATGATCTAAAATAGTTGTTTTACCTAATTAGATCTCCAAGTGAATCGACTTCACAATCTAGATTGGGGAGGTCACAGTCAATCAGCTCCTTTCCTTACACATATCACATATATCTACTCTGAGTGTCCCTATCATCAGAATACATTAAATAGGGTTACTTTCTAAACATTCAAAAAGCAGTCAAGTTCTCCAGGATCTGGAGTATTCCTTGAGAGATTTTAGCTGTAAAGGCAGGGTCATTGTCCCACCTGATTCCTAGCAGGAGGTCAAATCGGGTAGGGGTTCATTCAGAATTTTTTAACCTACTCCCAAGGCTGTTTCATTAGCTTCTACCCATTCTGAAATTGTGTCAACAAAAATCAAGAGATACTCAAAACCTGTTACAGGCATTTTTCATGCAGTTGTTTTTATTGTCTCTCTTTCTATTGTTTTTGAGATAAGAATTTTTCTGCCAATTCTCCACCATCCTCCTGCTGCCTTATTCTCCCCTTTTTATTCAGTGAAGGAATCTTCTGAGGGGGGAGTAGGCTGGTTCAGGGGGAAGGGGAGACAGAACAGGATTCTTCCATCTAGGAATGTTCATTACCTTCCCTGTTCTTGTATTCCCCTCTTTTGATCTAGCGAAGGAATCTTCCAAGGGGGAACAGACTAGACCTGGTGACAGGGGTGGGGGATGGGTTTTGGGAATTCAGGTACTGAGCTCTCTAAATTTAGCAAAACAGTAATAAATGTAACACATTAATAACTAGATTTCACAAAATAATCTTTCCTTTATTACAGTTATACCAGGACCTAAATATCTAGAGCAAGGTCCAACATATCATTTAAAATTTCAGGGGACCCAGAGGGTCATGACCTTTGATAATTTCCCTCATTAACAATCATTAATTCCAGCTTTGACATCACTACAGTAAAATAGTTTATATTTCCAAAAGCAGATCATATGTTTGATAACACCCTCCAATGTTACTTATTGATAAGTCATCTAATTAGGGTTATATAATTTTTAATGTCCTAATAATTTCCCAAAGCCCCTCACATTTATTCAATATCATTGGAAAGGGTATCTTGCAGTTAATAAATAATTAAATTCTTAACCTACTTGAAACATAACATGCTGACATCTCATTCTCTTAAATCAACATAAAACAACAGATTCTCTTAAAGTTAACCTTATAATTAAGTATCTTTCACACACAAACCTTTCTGAACTTTTTCTTTATAACTTATTTATCTCTTCTTCCAAATACACTTCTATTTTGAAAACAAAGAAAACAATATTCTCCATGAATTTAGTCTTATACATATGAAAATTTCAAAAGCCCAATATACACTTTTTAACTCATGCCAGTGTTACATTTACATATATAATTTCTTCTTCTTAAATAAAAGATAATAAGATACATTGATCTTACATATAGACATTGCCTTTTATAAGCATGAAGTGGAAAAAAACAGACTTTGAGAGATATAACCTTGTTGGCAAGGTGTTCTCTAGTTGTTTTTTAATAACAAATCTTTACAAATGTGATAGATGAAACTTCAATTCATTCATAATTTGTTATTACGAAACAATTTTAAAATCTCAAAAAGTATAGCTTAAATTGTTCTTATACAAAGTTTACTAATTGTACACAGCATATTTTAATTACATGTATGTTTTCTTTACTCCCTAAAACTTTAAAATACAAAGAATTCTTAAGATCAATTGTTGCTAAAAAAAAAATCCCTTCTTATAACTACAAGATTTTCTTTATACTTCTCTTAAATTCTAAAAGTCATATTCAAATTAGCCTTAAATCATTCTCTTTTCAAAGTCTAAAAAGTTTGCAAATTCTTCTTGTCTTTATCAGTGCAATTTTAACTTCTCAATGCTTTCACTTATAAGAGCTTTCTATCCTCACTGACCAACATTTCTTAATATTAGAACATTCTATGTACTGGGAATTGGAGATTCCCCACAATTTGAGATATCAAAGTAATATGTACTAATTCTTTACCTTTACTGTTTATCATCACTTACTCACTACAGATTTTCCCCAAAGACATGAACTACATCCCAATGAATGTAAAATATTACCTTCCCCTTGTTTAGTTATTCTAAAGCTTGATTAAGAGCCCATAACTCAAACCTGTCCTGACTCCCATGACTCTGAAGGAGGAGCCATAAAACATCAGAATCAAAATCCAAACATTTTTTACAAACCCCTTAATTCAATTTACATGTATCTTTTTATTAGCACATTATAGGATCAATAATAACATAATAAAAATGACATTTACCTAGCTATTGCTTTCATATCAAACTTTTCACTTTATGAGGTTTATTACTTTTCCAATCAATTCATTGCCAAACATTGCAAAAAGTACCAATTTAATGCAATTTTTAAATCACCCCAACCTCATATAAATACATATTTCCCTATAGACTTATAGTTCTACACTTCTTTTCTTACAATGATTTGTAAACCATTTCCCAAAGTTCCCAAAATCCATCTTTGGTGTGAAAAGTCAACCCTGCTTAAACCTTCTGTCTACATGCTTTTACCACTTTCCATACTTAACAAATGGTTAAAAAAAACCCAATTGTCTCTGTCTAGATTTTCTTTCCAGTACTTTCAGAACCTCTTACTCAGACTATACAACTCATATTTTTCTACAGCTACAGCCTCCCAATGCCTATTTTGTTCTAAATATCTACTAAAGCCTTCCGTGAACCAAGTGTGTTTCTTTTGTTCAGGACTCAAGGCACCAAATCCTTGATTCCATTTGACTGGTGAAACTGCCTTCTGAGGGGGAGTGGTCAGTGGAGACTGCACTAAGGTTAATTCAGACACTTTCTCAAGCAGGGGAGAGATGCCAGAGTTTCTTGGTTTAGCTCTGTTCTGTATTTACCATTCCAATTTAATTATACTGAACTCCTGTGCATGTCCTATCTTATGAGAGACTGGAGTCCCAATTTATCCAGCTCAAATAGATATTTGGGGCCTTAACAGAACCTCATGATTTAAAGTAAGTTGTTCAGTTTCTACTAATGCTTAATATGCAGCCAGCATTAGTTGTTCAAAAGGAGTATAGTTCTCTCCTATAGATAGCAGTCTAAAGTTAAATTTTTAAAATTGCCCCAATCACTTTTAAGAACACATCTCAATTTAGTACAAATCTGGGTTGCACAATCCCAAAAGAAATTCCATAACTCATTAGTTAATTCATAGCTCTCTATATTCTTTTCTACTTTACATTGACTTTAAATCAATTTTCAAAACTTCCCAAACCAATATTTTGTTCATACAAAGTCAAACTTGCTCATACCTTCATTCTACATGCTTTATCTTCCATAAATTTGATATACTTAAAAAAAACCCAAACCAACCTTTTCTATGCCTCTTCATTTTTCCTTGCAATCCTTTCATTATTCTCTTCACATGTCTTTAAATCCAGTATTCAGACTGCACAACTTGCATTTTCTCTTAATATACTATTTAAGCATATTTCAGACTTTATTCATCCCCTCCTTTCTTCTTTTTTTTATTTTAACACATACTGTTCTTGATTAGATCCAATGATTTATTTAAAGCCTTACTTTTACAGCTAAATAGGCATAGTTCTATTTACAAGTTCTTGGGCAAGATTTTTCTATGTTCCTGATTTCGTTGTATATTTAAAATTTTACAGATTATGATGGCTCTTCTACTTTAGCAAGAATAATTTCTCATCAGGTAAATTTAGAGTCATCCCCCTTAAAATGTACTAATATGTACTCTGGGGGAAAGGGAACAATCATTGAGTACTCCTTTTTTGGGTAATAACTTGTTTTACCTAAATTTCTTTTCTTCCTAAGCCTATAATTTTAATGGACCTTTTATTTCTAAATGTACTAGGATTGCCATACATCAAAGAGACCTTGCCCCAGTATCAAAACAAAACAAAACAAAACAAACAAACAAACTTTAGTAACAGCTGTATATCCAATTTTCCAATTTATAATTAATTAACCTTATGAGAGGCCAGTAATCCCTTTGTCTGATCTCCCTTACCGGGGTGTGGTCCCTATCTATTCTTCTCCTTTAAGATGGGTCAAATATGGGTAAAGGGAGGGTGCCGATGGAGTGGCCCTAATTTCCCTATTTCTACTTTTTTATCTTTTCTTCTCCTTACTCATACTGAACAAGTTAGGAGTAGAGAGTCCATCAGTCTTATTCCTATCCACTCCTACTTGTAGCAGAGCAATAAGCAAATCTTTTTGGGACATTCTATTTTTGTGCTTATCTTGAGACTGACCAGTAGCATGTTCATCACTCCTATATGGAGATTTATTGCCATCAGTATACTCGCAGTTGCCTGAGTTCTCTAATTGGGAGATTTTGTTCAAAACTTCTGCCAGAGGCTTGCCTGCTTCACTAAGCAGCAATGTCATTATCAAATTTTTGTATCCAAGGCGGCTCCTCTGGACTAAGGTATTATAACAGGCCACTCCAACCAAAGCCAAATCATATGGATCTGCATCCCTCACCATAATATGAACTTTCTTTTAATCAATCTTCCTTTTTTTCTTCCTATATTTAAAATGTGACATTCTAATGGCAGCTTTTTCAGCTATACTCTGATAATTGCATACCTGATCTTCTAAAATGAAATTCTGACATTGTAGAATTTCTTACATAGCCTTATTTCTCTGATCCCGCCTCCTTCTACAGACTCCTGCCATTCCTTTGCCGTTTTCCACAGTTATTTGCTTCAAACATTCAGTTACTTGTCTGGGATACCCTTGTTTCATATGGCTTCCCCATCTTCACATGGTCCATGCCATATGCCCATTCTCTAGCAAGGGATAAACATTGTAAATCTTCCCAACCCAGTATATAGTTATCTCTTTCTTTTTCTACATTTTTTTTCTTAAAAAAATGGCATTTTATAGAGTGACTCCTGTTTGTGATGCCAATTTTGTTTGATTAAGGAGTTTGAGTTTTGATTCACTCCTACAAAATGACATTCACACCAACAAAACTAAAAAGAAAATATTTAATAACGTAATTAAAAAACAGGTAGAAATAAATCAGTTTTACAGCAAAAGTGACCAATAAGTTCCAATATAATAAAGAGAAGAGCAAAGCCTACATAAACATAGATATTAAAAGAAAATATCACCAATCAGGACAGCTTCATCATCTGAATCAGCAGTGGCTGGGGAGTCCTGAGTTACGGTCTTCAGAGTCCTGATTGGGAGAGCCCCAGGCAGAGTCCTCTCCATGGGTGAAACTCTGATTAGGTGAAAGTGTAATTAGATCTTAAATAGCTTGAGAACAAAGAAGGCTTCTTGCCAATTTTTTTGTGGAATAAAACCAAATTTTCCAGGTTGTCTGAGGAGGGAGCCACCCCTCCCCAAACCCCAAGAATTATGGTGTTTACATTCAGGAATTGCTAGTTCCTGAAGAGATAGGCAATGTTAATCAAGTACAACCTTGAGAGACTGGTCAGGACCAGACAAGGATGTTCAGTGGTTCTTTTAAATACTCAAGCTGTTTTAAATATGTGCATGAGATCAATCCTGTTCATTTCCCCTTCCTGTACATCAGTGGTGAATTGGGGGTCAGTGATTCTTTGTATACCAGAGGTAAATTGAGGGTTAGTAATTCTCTGTAGCTAAACTGTAAGGTCTTACCATGGAAAATCTTATATCTTATACATTAACCATACAATTGGGTAATAATTGAATAAATTGTGGTAGTTTGATTTAATGGTAGGGCAATGGGTGGCAGTGGATAGTGTACTAGGCCTTGAGTCAGAAAGACCTGAATTCAAATTTAGCCTCAGACATTTACTAGTGGAGTGACCTTGGGCAAGTCATTTAGCCTGTGTTTCCTTATCTATAAAATGATCTGGATAAGAAAATGGCAAACCATTCCAATACTTTTTCCAAGAAAACTCCAGATAAGAGGGCAACTAGGTGGCACAATGGATAGAGCACTGGCCCTGGAGTCAGGAAGACCTCCAGCCTCAGAAACTTAATAATTACTTAGCTATATGACCCTGGGCAAGTCCTTTAACCCTATTGCCTTGCAAAAATAAACAAACAAATAAATAAACCCCAAAACAAAAACCCCAAATGGGATCAAAAAGATTTTTATAAGACTGAAGTTACTCAACAACAAGATAAATGGAAAGATAAATAATTAAGGTAGCTAGGTGGTACTCTGGAAAGAGTACCATGCCTGAAGTCAAGAAGATTCAACTTTGTGAGTTGAAATCTGGCCATAGACATTTACTATTTATCTAACCCTGGGCAAGTCAGTTAACTCTATTTAACTTGAGCTTCCTCATCTGTAAAATGATCTGCATAGAAATGGTAACCTTCAAAAAACCTTTGCTGAGAAAACCATAAATAGGGTCATGAAAAAGTTAGACATAACTGAAAAATTACTGAACAACAAAAAATATTTAAAAGTGATGAATACAGAGAAACATGGGAAGAACTGTACAAATTGGTACAGAATAAAGTTAGCTCAAGAAGAACAATCTATACAGTAATAGGAACATTATATAGACAACACTGAAAGACATTAGAACTCTGAGCAATGCAATGGCCAATTAAGATTCCAAAATATCAGTGATGAAGCAGTCCTCTTTATAAAGGGATGATGAACTCAAGATATATGACGAGATAAACATTTTTAGACATTGTCAATGTGAGAATTTGCTTTGCTTGTCTACACATAGTTTTTATAAATGTTTTGTTTTGCTTTTAGGAGGACATGGGTTATAGGAAGATGAGAAAAGTCATGCTTCTTAATTGAAAAAAGTACAATAAAAGTTATATTATAAGAAATATAAGTGATTAGGAAATATATAAAAACAATTCTAACCATTAACATGAATAAGATCGGGGTGGCTAGGTGGCACAGTGGATAGAGCACCAGCCCTGGAGTCAGGAGTACCTGAGTTCAAATCCGGCCTCAGACACTTAATAATTACCTAGCTGTGTGGCCTTGGGCAAGGCACTTAACCCAATTGCCTTATAAAAAAAAAACACTTAAAAAAAAGCAAAAACATAAATAGGATCAACTTATAAAATGAAATAGGATAGCAAAATAAATTAAAATAAATATTTTAAAGATTAATGCAGATTTAAAATAAAAGACTGGACTAAAAATGATGAATGAATAAATGAACTAAAAAAAGCAGAGTAACAATAATATCAGCCAAGACAACAATAAATATAGACATGCTTTAATGAGATTAACAGAGGAATTATGCTTAAAAACATCATCAACAATGAATTAATATCAATACTTAATATCTATCTGTACACTAAATTTTATATCAACACACTTGAAGGAAAGTTAATTTATGTGGAGAATAAATAATGAAATGATAATAGGAAACTTCACATAACTTTTTTCAGAACTAGACAAATCTAACAAAAAAAGAAATAAAAAAGCTCTTGATTAACATTTTAAATAATGTTTTATTTTTTCCCAATTACATATAAAGACATTATTTTATTTTATTTTTCCTGGTTGCACATAAAAACAAGTTTTAGCATTAATTTTTAAAACTTTGAGTTCCTCATCCTACTTTTCTGGAGAACAATTTGGAATTATGCCCAAAGGGCAATAAAAATGTGCATACCCTTTGATCCAGCAATACCACTATTGTGTCTATAACCTGAAGAGATCATGAAAAAGATTAAAAATATCACTTATACAAAAATATTTATAGCAGCTCTGTTTGTGGTGGCAAAGAATTGGAAACTGAGTGAATGTCCTTCAATTGGGGAATGGCTAACAAACTGTGGTGTATGTATGTCATGGAATACTGTTGTTCTATTAGAAACTAGGAGGGATGGGAATTCAGGGAAGCCTGGAAGGATTTGCATGAATGGATGCTGATTGAGATGAGTAGACCTAGATGAACACTGTACATCCTAACAGCAACATGGATCAATCTTAATGGACTTGCTCATTTCATCAGTGATACAATCAGGGACAATTTTAGGGTATCTGCAATGGAGAATACCATCTGCATCCAAAGAAAGAATTGTGGAATTTAAACAAGGGCCAAAGATTATTACCTTTAATTTTAAAAAAGAGCTAACTTATTATGCAATTTTGCTATCTCATATTTTATTTTTTTCCTTAAAGATATGATTTTTCTCCCAACACATTCAACTTAGATCAATGTATAGCATGGAAACAATGTAAAGACTATCAGACTGCTTTCTATGGGGGTGGGGGGTGGGGAGGGAAGCAAGATTAGCGGAAAAATTGTAAAACAACAACAACAAAAAAAAAACTTTGAGTTCCAAATTCTCCCCCCCAATTGAAAAAACAAGTAGTTTGATATAGGTTAAAAATATGTAGTCATTCAAAACATTTCTATAATAGTCATGTTGGGAAAGAAAATCTAGATCCCTCAAATGAAAAAAAACCTCAAGAAAAATAAAGTAAAAAATATATACGTCATCAGATACCATCAGCTCTCTCTCTGGGGATGGATAGCTTCTTTATGGAGATGGATAGCATTCTTTATCATAAGTCCTTCAGAGTTGTCTTAGATCAGAGCATTGCTGAGAAAAGCCAAGTAATTCACAGCTGATCATTCTACAATATTGCTGTTACTTTGTATACAGTACTTTTCACATTATACCTGCTCATGTAAGCCTTTCCAGATGTTACTGAGAGCATCCTGATCCTCCTTTCTTATAGCAGAATAATATTTCATCATAATCACATACCACAATTTGTTCAGTTATTCCCCCCACTGATATACATCTCTCCATGTCCAGTTCCTTGCCAACAGAAAAGAACTGCTATAAATATTCTCATACCTATAGTTCCTCTTCCTTCCCAGTTTTGTCTCTTCTGGAATACAGCTCTAGTAATGGCATTGCAAAGGGTTTGCATATTTTTATAACTTTGGGCATAGTTTTAAATTGCTCTACAGAATGATTGAATCATTTCATTATTTCTCCAATAGAGAATTAATGTCTCATTTCCCCTACATCCCCTTCAACATTTATCATTTTCCCTTTCTGTCATATTAGTCAATCCAACAGGTACCTCCGAGTTATTCTATTTTGCCTTTCTCCAATCAATAGTGAGTTAAAACATTTTTTCAATATGGCCATAGATAGTATTGAGAACCTCATCTGAAAACTATTCATATCTTTTGATAATTTATCAATTGGGGAATGGCTCTTTTTTTTAAATTAGACTTAGTTCTCTACATTTGAGAAATGAGGCTTCAATCAGAGAAACTTGTTTCAATAATTTTTTCCCCATAGTTACTATTGCTAACTGTATTTCCCTCCATTCTATTCTCCCCACCCCTATTTATTCTGCTCTTTCTTTCCTTTCACCATGTCCCTCCTCAATTTTGCTTTTTTTTTTTTGCTTCTTACTACCCCTCCCACAATTTTTCCTCCCATCTATCACTGTCACCCACCCCTTTCTGCCATCCACTTCTTCTCCTACTTTCCTGAAGGGTAAGATAGCTTTCTATATCCAATTAAGTGAGTATGTTATTCCTTCTCTGAGCCAATTCCGATGAGAGCAAGTCTCACTCATTCCCATTCACCTCCCTCTTCTTCCACTCCACTGCAAAAGTTTTTTCTTTCTTTTGTTATGTGAAATAACTTCTCCCATTCTACATCCTTCTTACCCTTCCAGTAAATTCCTCTCTCATCCCTTAATTCTTTTATTATATTATCTCCTTATATTCAACTCCCACCTGTTCCCTGTTTCTCTCTCTCTCTCTCTCTCTCTCTCTCTCTATATATATATATATATATATGTATGTATGTATGTATACACACACACACACACACATATATATATGTATATATACTCCTAATTGCTCTAACAAATGAAAAAATTCATGAATTATCAGTATCATAATCTTCTGCAGGAAAATTAATAATCCAACATCATTAAGTTCCTTATGTTTTCACTTTCTGTTTATCATTTTATGCTTCATTTGAGTCTCATATTTGAAGATCAAATTTTCTGGTCAGCTCTGGACTTTTTAATCAGGAAAGTTTGAAAGTTCCCTATTTCATTAAATGATCATCTTTCCCCCCTGAAAGAATTTGCTCAATTTTGCTGGGTAGTTGATTCTTGATTGTAATACAAGTACTTTTGCCTTCCAGAATATCATGTTCCAAGTCTTATGATCCTTTAATGTTGAAGGTACTAAATCTTGTATTATCTTGACTGTGATTCCATGATAATTGAATTATTTCTTTCTGACTGCTTGCAATATTTCCTCCTTGACCTGGAAGTTCTGAAATTTGTCTATAATATTCTTGGGAGTTTTCATTTTGTGATCTCTTTAGGATCCTTTCAATTTCTATTTTTCCCTATGGTTCTAGAAAATCAGGGCAGTTTTCCTTAACAGTTTCTTGAAAAATAATGACTAGGCTCATTTTTTTTTTGATCATGGTTTTTAGGTTGTCCAATAATTTTAATATTATTTCTCCTGAATCCATATTCCAGATCAGTTGTTTTTTCCAAAGAGATATTTCACATTGTATTGTAGTTTTTCATTTTCTTAGTTTTGTTTTATTGTTTCTTGATTTCTAACAAAGAAATCTTCGTAATCTGTTTTTGTACCTCTTTTTTCATTTGACTCTGTGTCACTTTATTATGTTGCTGACTCTTTTTTCATGATTTCCCCACATCATTCTCATTTCTCTTCACAATTTTTCTTTTTTTCTTTCTTTCTTTCTTTCTTTCTTTCTTTCTTTCTTTCTTTCTTTCTTTCTTTATTACATTTCTTTATTTCTTTATTTTTTCTTTGTTCCAACACCAACAACTCTGTCATGGGTGGATCTCATTCTTTATGATAAGTCCATCACAAAAGTTACTTCCATATTTTTCCACCATTGCCATTGCTGATCGCAACTCCCTCCTTTTTATTTCTCTACTAACATGTACTATATTTTCTCTCTCCTTTCACTCTGACTCTGCTGTAGGGTCATTGACTGACTCAGCAGACAGATCCCTGGTCCTGGGGCCAAGAAGCCCTGAGCCCCCATACCACCCCTTAGGCCCAGAATCCACCTGGCCCTATGGTCCTGGACAGGCCTTCTAATCCCAGCCCCTTGCAAGAAGTAAGAAAGAAAATGTGTTATATGTGACCACTCTCCCCCCATGGTCCATCCTATCCTCCTTTATTCACATCCCCACCCCTTCCCCCTGCTCCCCACTCCTTCTTACTCCAGATGTCTATACCCCATTGAGTATATATGCTGTTTCCTCTCCTAGCCACCTCTGATGAGAGCAAAGGTTCCCTCATTCCCCCTCACCTTCCCCCCTTCCATATCATTGCAATAGCTCATTGTAATGAAAAAAATCTTATTATGTGAAATATCTTGGACTATTCCCTGTCTCCTTTTTCTTTCTCCCATTCCATTTCCCTTTTTTTCTCTATTGACTCCATTTTTACACCATATTTTATCTTCAAATTCAGCTTTCTCCTGTGCTTCAACTATAAAAGCTCCCTCTACCTGCTCTATTAGCTGAGAAGGTTCATATCAGTATTATCAGTGTCATTTTTCTATGCAGGAATACATACAATTCATCATCATTAAATTCCTCATATTTCCCCCCCTCCTCCAATCTCCATGCTTCACCTGAGTCCTGTGACTGAAGATCAAACCTTCTGTTCAGCTCTGGCCATTCCAAAAGGACCATTTGAAATTCCCCTGGTTCATTGAAAGTCCATCTTTTGCCCTGGAAGAGGGCATTCAGCTTTGCTGGGTAGTTCATTCTTGGCTGCATTCTAAGATCTTTTGCCTTCCGGTATATTATATTCCAAGCCCTACGAGCTTCCAATGTAGTTGCTGCTAAGTCCTGTGTGATCCTGACTGCAGCTCCACGATATTTGAACTGTGTCCTTCTGGCTGCTTGTAATATTTTCTCTTTGACTTGGGAGTTCTAGAACTTGGCTATAATATTCCTAGGGATTGTTTTTTTGGGATCACTTTCTCGGGGGGATCGGTGGATTCTCTCCATTTCTATTTTGCCCTCTGCTTCTAGAATATCAGGGCAATTTTCCTGTAGTAATTCTTTGAAAATGATGTCAAGGCTCTTTTCCTGATCATGACTTTCAGGTATTAAAATAATTTTTAAATTATCTTTCCTAAGTCTGTTTTCCATATCAGTTGTTTTTTCAATGAGATATTTCACATTTTCTTCTAATTTTTCATTTTTTTGGTTTTGAAGTATTGATTCCTGATTTCTGGTAAATTCATCAATCTCCCTGAATTCTATTCTTTGTCTGAAGGATTTGTTCTCCTCAGACAGTTTTCTTATCTCTTTTTCTATCTGGCCAATTTTGCTTTTTAAAGCATTCTTCTCCTCAATAACTTTTTTTTAACTGTTTTATCCATTTGACCTAAGCTGGTTTTTTAGCATGTTATTTTCTTCAGCATTTTTTTGGATTTCCTTGACTAAGCTGCTGACTTCATTTTCATGTTTTTCCTGCATCTCTCTCCTTTCTTTTCCCAGTTTTTCTTCCAACTCCCTCATTTGATTTTCAAAGTCTTTTCTGAGCTCTATCATAGCCTGATCCCAATTTCTGTTTTTCTTGGAGTCTTTAGATGCAGGAGCTTGTGCTTCCTCATCTTCAGACTGAATATTTTGATCCTTCTTGGGCTCATTTGCAAAACATTTCTTAATATTCTTGTTTTTGTTTCTCTGCTTGCTGATTTTCCCAGCCTGGGCCTGGTTTGGGGTGCTTCCTGAGCTTTTGGGACACTCCCACAAGGGTCTCAGTGTGTGAGGCTCTGTCCTCCCTCCTGGTCTGTGAATGACCATAAGCACCTCCCTCTGCCATGGGGCTGAGGTGGGGGGCGCTGCTGTTCTATTGGGGGGCCTAGACTGCGATCAGCACCTGAATGTGGTCAGAGCCCCAGAGTCCTGTTCCAGGGGCAGAGGACTGAGCTCGCAGTTTCTCTTCATTTCCCTCCCTCAGCTCAATGGGCTCATGTCCTGGAGGCTCCTGCTTACCAGCTCTGCCTGCTTCTGTTTCCTGGTCTGGGCTGCAGAAAGACCAAGCTGCTCCCTGTGTGCCCCAAGGGCTGGGCTCCAAGTGCTCTCTCTGGCAAAGGTCCCCCGCTGTTCCCCCACTTTGTGCTCGGTGCTCCCCAGGGTGTAGCTCAGGAGACTCCCCTGCTGCTGTGAGCTGGGGCTCCCAGTGCCCTGGGGCTGCCTCAGGGAGGCTGAAGTTCTTTGGCTCTGGCGGGCCACCCCTCTGCCAGGCTGCCTCTCTGATCCCGGGGAGCAGAGCCTTTCTGCTCTTTTCCAGTTTACCTTGAGTAGGAGAACTGCCTCACTGTGTCCCTTTGTGGGTTCTGTCTCTCGAAAGTTTAGTTAGAGTCCTTAGTTTATGAGTTTTTATCAGAGAGCTCCTAAGACTGGATCCCTTCTTGTGGCCATCTTGGCTCCGCCCCCTCCTTACAATCTACAATTTTTCTTCTACCTCCATTACTTGATTTTCAAAATCTACTTTGAGCTCTTCTATGATCTGAGACCAATTAATATTTTTCTTGAAGACTTTGGATGTAGCAACTTTGAATTTGTTATCTTGTTCTGAGTATGTATTTTGATCTTCCTTATCACCATAGTAACTTTGTATGGTCTAATTTTTTTCTTCTGTTGTTTGCTCATTTCCCCAGTCTGTGACTAGATTTTAATTCTTTATTATCCTTTGTTTTCAGTATAGAGGGATATCCCAAACTTTGGAGGATTTTTGGCAGCTGTTTTCAGACATACGTTTAAGAACTTGCAAGTTTGCAATTCTTCTAAGGAGACGTTTTTCCTACTCTCCTGGACTGTACTCTGGTCTTTAGGTGACCACTCCTTTCTGCAGTGAAACTGTAAAGGAGAGTCCCCCACTCTCCTGTCCTTGGCAGTCTCTTGGCTGAGAGGTTTGGAAATCACCACTGCTGCCATTAACTCAATCATCCTGCTGCCTGTTCCTGAATTGCTGGGACTGCTCTGTGCCATGCTTGACTCTTACTCTGGTACAATAGATCTTTTCTGTTGATCTTCCAAGTTGTCTTGTCCTGGAAAACTGTTTTACTCTGTCTTTTTGTGTGTTCTGTCATTCTAGAATATGTTTAGAGTTACTATTTAAAAGTATTTGGAGGAATTTTGGGAAGAGCTTGGGTGAGTCTCTGCCTTTACTCTACCATCTTGGCTCATTTTCCTACATTAACATTCATATTTAATAAAATTTTGAGTTTCAGATTCTCCCTTTTCTTCTCATGACATCTCTTCAGTCTCCATTATTTTGCCACCACAAAAAGAACTGGAATAAATATTTTGTACATATAGGTCCCTTTGGCTTTTATTAAAATCTCTTTGGGAATCAAACCTAGTAGTAGTATTACTGGGTCGAAGGGTATCAAGGTTTTATAGCCCTTTGGGCATAGTTCAAAATTGCTCTCCAGAATGGTTGGATAAGTTCACAGCTCTAACAAAAGTGCATTAATGACCCCATTTTCCCACATCCTCTCCAACACTTATTATTTTCCTTTTCTGTCATATTAGCCAATCTGATAGGTAGTACTGTAGAGTCATTTTAAGTTACATTTCTCTAATTAATAGTGATTTAGAGCAATTTTCATTTAACTACAGATAGTTTGATTTCTTAATCTGAAAAACCTATTCATGTCTGTTGACCATTTATCAGTTGGGGAAATGACTTGTATTCTTATAAATTTATCTCAATTCTCTATATATTTAAGAAATGAGGCCTTTGTCAAAGAGGCTTGCTGTAAAAATTGTTTCCCAGCTTATTGCTTCTTGCTTGCATTAGTTTTTATTTGTGCAAAGACTTTTTAACTTAATATAATGAAAACATCTTATAATGTTCGCTGTCTCTTGTTTGGTCATAAATTTTGTCTTTATTCATAGATCTGACAGGTAAACTATTACTTATTCTTCTAATTTGTTCCTGACATCAAATGATTTTGACTAAATCATGTACCCATTTTGGCCTTATCTTGAAAAATAGCGTAAGATATTGGTCCATATCTAGTTTCTGCCATACTATTTTCCAATTTTCCCAGCAGTTAGAACAACATTTTTAGGAAAAGTTAGATTGAAAAAATTCTTGCAATTACAGAATAGGATTAAAAAGCAGCATACATTTTTTCTTGGCTGTGCATGTCAGAATTGCAAAAAAAAGATCTTATATTGGGGCTTAGAAACCCCATAAATAAATACAGAAAAGCAAAACTGTTAAATGTATCTAGTGTCTACAAAATAAAATGTTTATTCAATATAGAGGTTTAAAACTAATTGAGGATTAAAAAACTAAATATTAAAAGGATTTTGGGGTCAAAAATGAGTAATTTCCTTGAAGAAACTGATAACAATGTGATTATTCTATCAAAACTTTTGCAATTCAGTCACAGCAATCCTTAGGGGAAAATTTGTTTTTCCAAATTCTTAACTTTTTTTGTGTGTCATAAGCTTCTTTGGGTAGTTTGTTGAAGTCCATGATCCTCTTCTTGCTTGCATTAGTTTATTTATTTATTTAAAAAATTTACAATGGAAGAAAATGTTAAATTTTAGTTAGAGGACAGTGAAAAAAAAGATATTTTTCCCTATCCACATTCATGGATTCATTGAATTAGAATTCAGTTCAATTCACTTCAGTTCCTTGGGACTTCTATAGACCTTAGTCAAGAACCCAAGATTAAATCTAAGCACTTTCATGAACATAAGATAAAGAGACATGAAATAAACAAAAATCAAGAAAAGCAACAAATTCAAAACTTAAATGAAACAATAAAATGGAAATTCTAAAATCAAAGAGATTACAAATTTAAAGGCAAAAACATAAATTGATTAAAAAAACTTTAGAATCCTTAAAATAGCTAATCTAATTTTTTATTTGCATTCTAAATTTTATTTTTTATTCTCATTTTGTACAAATATTTTTTTACATTAATAAAATATTCTTGTTTAAGACTAAACAAAATACCCCCCATTAATATAGACTTGCTTGAGCGATAAAGGGGAGAGAAAAAAAATTAAAATAAAAAATAGTAATAACTGTAGGTATGGCCAGGTGGCACAATGGACAAAGCACCAGCCCTGGAGCCACGAGCACCCGAGCCCACATCCAGCCCTGTAGGCCCAACAATCACCCAGCTGCGTGACATGCAAGCCACCTGATCCCCACTGCCCTGCAAAAACCAAAAAGAAGAAAAAAAATACCCAAAGTAAAATAAAATAGTAATAATAGTAGGTGTGGCTGGGTGGCAGACAGAGCATTGGCCCTTGAGCCAGGAGCACCCAGGTCCAAATCCAGCCTCAGACACCCAAAGATCACCCTGCTATGTGGCCCCAGGCAGGCCACCCAGCCCCATTTGCCCTGCACCCTCCCCCAAATAATAATAATAATAATAATAAAAAATGTGCTTCAGTCTTTGTTCCAACACCAACAACTCTGTCATGGGTGGATCACATTCTTTATGGTAAGTCCATCGCAAAAGTTACTTCCATATTTTTCCACTGTTGCCATTGCTGATCACAGCTCCCTCCTTTCTTATTTCTCCACTACCATGTACTATATTTTCTCTCTCCTTTCACTCTGACTCTCCTGTAGGGTAGCTGAGTGGCACAGCAGACAGATCCCTGGTCCTGGGGCCAAGAGGCCCTGAGCCCTCATACCACCCCTTAGGCCCAGAATCCACCTGGCCCTATGGTCCTGGACAGGCCTTCTAATCCCAGCCCCTTGCAAGAAGTAAAAGAGAAAATGTGTTATATGTGACCACTCTCCCCCCATGGTCCATCCTCTCCTCCTTTATTCACATCCCTACCCCTTCCCTCTGCTTCCCCCTCCTTCTTACTCCAGATGTCTATACCCCATTGAGTATATATGCTGCTTCCCCTCCTAGCCACCTCTGATGAGAGCAAAGGTTCCCTCATTCCCCCTTGCCTCTCTCCTTCCATATCATTGCAATAGCTCATTGTAATAAAGAAAAATCTTATTATATGAAATATCTTGGCCTATTCCCCCTCTCCTTTTTCTTTCTCCCATTATATTTCCCTTTTTTTCTCTATTGACTCCATTTTTACACCATATTTTATCTTCGAATTCAGCTTTCTCCTGTGCTTCAACTATAAAAGCTCCCTCTACCTGCTCTATTAGCTGAGAAGGTTCATATCAGTATTATCAGTGTCATTTTTCTATGCAGGAATACATGCAATTTATCATCATTAAATTCCTCATATTTCCCCCCTCTCCTCCAATCTCCATGCTTCACCTGAGTCCTGTGACTGAAGATCAAACCTTCTGTTCAGCTCTGGCCATTCCAAAAGGACCATTTGAAATTCCCCTGGTTCATTGAAAATCCATCTTTTGCCCTGGAAGAGGGCATTCAGCTTTGCTGGGTAGTTCATTCTTGGCTGCATTCTAAGATCTTTTGCCTTCCGGTATATTATATTCCAAGCCCTACGAGCTTCCAATGTAGTTGCTGCTAAGTCCTGTGTGATCCTGACTGCAGCTCCACGATATTTGAACTGTGTCCTTCTGGCTGCTTGTAATATTTTCTCTTTGACTTGGGAGTTCTGGAACTTGGCTATAATATTCCTAAGGGTTGGTTTTTTGGGATCTCTTTCTCAGGGGGATAGGTGGATTCTCTCCATTTCTATTTTGCCCTCTGCTTCTAGAATATCAGGGCAATTTTCCTGTAGTAATTCTTTGAAAATGATGTCAAGGCTCTTTTCCTGATCATGACTTTCAGGTATTAAAATAATTTTTAAATTATCTTTCCTAAGTCTGTTTTCCATATCAGTTGGTTTTTCAATGAGATATTTCACATTTTCTTCTAATTTTTCATTTTTTTGGTTTTGAAGTATTGATTCCTGATTTCTGGTAAATTCATCAATCTCCCTGAATTCTATTCTTTGTCTGAAGGAGTTGTTCTCCTCAAAGAGTTTTCTTATCTCTTTTTCCATCTGGCCAATTTTGCTTTTTTAAAGCATTCTTCTCCTCAATAACTTTTTGAACTGTTTTATCCATTTGACCTAAGCTGTTTTTTAGCATGCTATTTTCTTCAGCATTTTTTTGGATTTCCTTGACTAAGCTGCTGACTTCATTTTCATGTTTTTCCTGCATCTCTCTCCTTTCTTTTCCCAGTTTTTCTTGTAACTTCCTCATTTGATTTTCAAAGTCTTTTTTGAGTTCTGTCATAGCCTGATCCCAGTTTCTGTTTTTCTTGGAGTCTTTAGATGCAGGAGCTTGTGTTTCCTCATCTTCAGACTATTTTGATCCTTCTTGGGATCATAGATAATGTATTTCTCAATGGTGTTCCTCTTTTTTTCTCTGCTTGCTCATTTTCCCAGCGTAAGCCTGTTTTTGGGGTGCTTCCTGAGCTTTTGGGGCACTCCCACAAGTATCTCAATGTGTGAGGCTCTGTCCTCCCTCCTGGTCTGTGAATGACCATAAGTACCTCCCTCTGCCATGGGGCTGAGGTGGGGGGTGGCGCTGCTGTTCTGTGTGGGGGCCTAGACTGCGATCAGCATCTGAATGTGTTCAGAGCCCCAGAGTCCTGTTCTAGGGGCAGAGGACAGAGCTCTGCAGTGTCTCTCTCTTCCCTCCCCTCCCTCAGCTCAATGGGCTCATGTCCTGGAGGCTCCTGCTTACCAGCTCTGCCTGCTTCTGTTCCTGGATCTGGGCTGCAGAAAGACCAAGCTGCTCCCTTTGTGCCCCGAGGGCTGGGCTTCAAGTGCTCTCTCTGGCAGAGGTCCCCCGCTGTTCCCCCACTTTGTGCCCGCTGCTCCCTGGGGTGTAGCTCAGGAGACTCCCCCACTGCTGTGAGCTGGGGCTCCCAGTGCCCTGGGGCTGCCTCCAGGAGGCCAAAGTTCTTTCGCTTGGGTGGGTCACCCCTCTGGCAGGCCGCCCCTCCGACCCCGGGGAGTAGAGCCTTTCTGCTCTTTTCCAGGTTACCTTGAGTAGGAGAACTGCCTCACTGGGTCCCTCTGTGGGTTCTGTATCTCAAAAGTTTAGTTAGAGCCCTTAGTTTAGAAGTTTTGTCAGAGAGCGCCTAAGACTTGATCCTTTCTTGTCACCATCTTGGCTCCACCCCCGAGACTCTTCACTAATCTAATTTTGAAAGAGAGCAAAGCAAATGACAATTTCAGTATGAAGAATGAAAAAGGAAGATTCATAGCAAAGAAAGGTGAAATAAAAGACAATTATTAAATATTCTTTTATGCAATGACATGCCAAAAACTGCTAACAAATGAAATGGATGAATATTTATAAATAACTGAAAATACCCAGATTAATAGAATAATAAATGGAGGATTCAAGTAATTCAGTATCAGAAAAAGAAATGTAATACGCCAAAAATGAACTCCCAAAGGTAAAACCATAGGATAGCATGAATTTACAAGTGAATTCTACCAAATACTCAAAGAACATTTTATTGTATAAAGAACTATTAATTTCATAAACTGTTTACAAAAACAGGAATGACCTAATTTTAACTCTTTTGTTACAAGTATGTTCTTGACACCTAAACTAAGGAGAGGTTTAATGCACACCTACCTACAAACAGTTTGGTATAAACATTGATCAAACTAAAAAAAGAAATTGGAGGAGATAGTTAGAGGGAGGATAATACTAGTGAGAGAATAATTGCCAGCAAAATAAATTTCCTAATTCTGAGGGGCATATTAAAAGAAAAAAAGAACTTGTATCTAAGGAGTGAATTAAGGAATGCTCCAACAAATTCTGGTATATGAAGGTAATAGAATATTACAGTGTAATAAGTTACTAAGGAGATAATGTTGGATTACTTTGCCCAGTGAAGTGAACAGAAAAAGGAGGGCAATCTAAATAAGGACAGCAACATAGTAAAGAAAAATGAAAGATTTAAGAACTGTTCAATGAAATGGCCTAGCATGCCTTCTGAGGACATATGATAAAGCATGTTATCCACTTCCTGACAAAGAATTGATCAACTCAAGGGAAAAGAAGTGAATTACTATTTTTTTTTATCTTTCCACTATAAGAATGTTTGCTTGACTGAGTTTATTACTACAAGAGTTTCTCTGTCTCTGGTTCTCTATCTCTGTTCTCTGTGTCTGTGTCTGTGTTTGTATCTCTCTCTGTCTCTCTGTCTCTGTGTCTCTGATTTATGGGGAAAAGGGTGGTTGGTGGGGTAGAAGGAGGTTAGTAATAGTAGTTCAGGAAAAAAGAGGGTCATTGAAACACTTTTTAATAATGTACAGGGGAAAGTTCAGAAAGAAGCACAAACAAGAGGGGTAGTTTTAAAAGTAACATGGAATTTATTATATTCTTTTAAAAAGCAAGGAATATAAAAGGTAGATAATAAAAATAATGATAATGATATTAGCTAACTTTTATGTCACACCTATTATGTGCCAGGCACTGTGCTATGTACTTTATAATTATTATCTCATTTGATTCTCAAAGTAATTTTGGAAGGTAAATGTTATTATTCTCTCCTTTTTACAGGTAAGAAAACTGAGGCAAACAGAACTTGCCAGATTCACTCAATTAGCTTGAGATTAGAATTGAACTCAGGTCTTCCTGACTCCAGGTCCTTCATTTTACCTACTGCATTACCTAGCTGATGGCTTCATATACTGCCCTCTTTTTCAGTTTTGCTTCATTCTGCATTTTGGAAATGCTCATTTTTTTTTTTGGAGTTTTAGCTCAGAATTTGAAAAAAAGCAAAAAAAAATTAATAAAGAAATTCACTGGGGGTGGCTAGGTGGTACAGTGGATAGAGCATGGGCTCTGGAGTCAGGAGTACCTGAGTTCAAATCCAGCCTCAAATACTTAATTACCTAGCTGTGTGGCCTTGGACAAGCCACTTAACCCCATTTGCCTTACAAAAAAAAAATGAAGAAATTCACTGTGTATCAATGTAAAAAATTTCATTTGTGTACAAAAAAGTCACAGGAGTAAGATAGGGGTATAGTTAGTAATTATTTTGAAAAGTATCTAAGGGTTTTAGAGGACCATACCTTCAATTTACATAAGTAATGAGGTATGCCAGCCCCAAAAGCTAATTTAATCTTTGCCTGTATTGAGGGGCACAACATTCAGAAATAAGAAAGTGATAGCCTCATTGAACTTTGCCCTGATCTGACTTCATCTGAAATATTGTGTTTATTTATAAGCAATAGAATTTAAAATGGGGTATTGATAAGCTGAGGAATGCCCAAAGTAGAGAAACAGTATGATGAAGTGACTTGTGCAAGTCACATAAATGAATAGTTGATCAGGACTTTTGGTCTGATGAAGAGAAGTTTTTTGTTTTGTTTTGTTTTTTTGACAGGGAGACCATGATAGTCATCCTGAACTCTTTGAAGGATTGTTGTGTGAAAGAGGAATTAAACATATTCTAATTTGATCTCATGAAGGCAGAGCAAGGAACACTGGCTCTAAGTTACAAAGCCACAAAGTTAAATTTGATGTTAAAAAACCCCCAACCTGGTGTGGAAAACTACTTGTTGGATATGTTCCAGTGAAAACTACCTTTTTATGGTTTATAATAGATAGCCTCTATGGTCTTTCCCAGTTCTCAAATTCTATGGTTCTGTGACCTTGAATAATTTCAAGAAAAGAATAAAAAAAATATTGAACATGGTGAATACTGGATAACACTATAAAAACTTAAATTGATTATGTTTTAATAAGAAAAACTATTATGAATGTTGGAGCTATTCCTGAATTATTCATATACATAACCATGTGCAGTCACAAATCCCTACCATCTCCAAATAATTTCTAATGATATCTTTCAAAAGGAACTGAAGAGACATATAGTAGTTACAAGCAGGATGTTACAAAACACAAAGAACTACAAAGTAGTGGAGTAGAAGATGTCATCAAAGGAATATGAATGAGAAAGAAGATGGGCTGGTAATGTAAAAGCAAATGATAAGTGGTGAATAACCTGCATTGATATCCTAATTTTTGTCCAAAGGACATATGGAATAATCACTTTCTGGTAAATGTAGGGGATGTATGATGATAGTAATGGATGCATTAGAATGTAAGTCATTGAAGGGAATACCCATATTGATGAGATCTCAAATTCTTTTGAATTTGAATTGAGTTCTGCACATAAACCATGAATATGTCCAGAAATTCCATTATTTTGACAAGTGACAAATGAATGAATCAAGTCAGTAAGCATTAGAACAAAAATATGGACTCTAATAGAACCTAAAACCCAGCTCTAGGATAAGTCAGCCTTTCTTTGCCTCTGTTTTTTAATCTATAAAAATAAAGGGGATAGACTAGATGTTCTCTAAGTTTCAATCCAAGTCTAAACCTATGATCTTATCCATGTAGGTAATCCCTCCAATGATGTAGCTCCTGATTCATCTTTGACTGCCTATTCTTTTCCCACAAATTTGTCACGAGTTCATCCAACAAACTGAATTTCTTTTCAAGTTTGGACATTTCATGAAAAGCAATGGGAATTATGACAATCATTCCTTCCCTCCTTATAGTACTTAACTATCCCACCTTTTCCTTCTGGTCCCAGTCATACACTTCTTTGATGGCATTTTCCCCCCAAGGCAATGGGGTAAGTGACTTGCCCAAGGTCACACAGCAGGTAATTAAGTATCTGAGGTCACATTTGAACTCAGATCATTCTGACTCCAGGACTGGTGCTCTATCCATTTTGTCATCTTGCTGACCCATTTAGATGACATTCTTTACACCACTTACATAACTACTATATTATAAATAAGCAATGTGTTAGATTCTGCTCATGTCCATCAAGAGTTGCTCCATTGTTTTCTGTGTAATTTCTAATTTCATTTTTTCAGAGATTGCAATGAAAATAAATGCAAATAACAGTGGTCATTATTTCAAAGAGAAACTTGGGGTCATTAAAATAAATATGTAATTTTTCTTTTTTTCTTTTACTATTTTTAAAGAATTTTTAAAATTACATGTCTAAACAATTTTAAACATTCTTTCTAAAAAAAAATTTCAGTTTCAAATTCTCTCTCTTTTCCTTCCCATCCCCCATTGGGAAAGCAAGCAATTTACATATATATATATATATATATATATATATATATATATATATACACACATATATATAGATAGATATAGATATAGATATAGTATATAGATAGATGGATAGATAGATATAATACAGGTACAGTCATGTAAAACATTTCCATATTACTCATGGTGTGAAAGAAAACACAAACTAAAAAAAAAACAACAAAAAAAGAAAGTTATAAAAAGTTTGCTTTGATCTGCATTCAGACTCCCATCATTTTCTTCTCTGGAGGCGGGTAGCTTTTTCATCATAACTAAGTCATTCATAGTTTATCATCCTTACAATGTAGCTGTTATTATGCACATTTTTCTCCTGGTTTTGTTTAGTTCACTTTGCTCAGTTCATGTAAGTCTTTCCTGAAAGTATCCTTACTCATCATTTCTTATAGCACAATAGTATTCCATCACAATCATGTACCACAACTTTAATCAATTCCCATTTAATGGGTAACCCTCAATTATCAATTATTCACCACCAAAAAAGAACTGCTACAAATATTTTTGTACATATAGATCCCCCATTTTTAAAAATCTCTTTGGGATATAAACTTAGTAGTGGTATTACTGGGTCAAAGGGTATGCAATGTTTCAAAGCCCTTTGGAGATACTTTCAAGATGCTCTCCAGAATGAATGGATCTGTTCACATTTCCTCCAACAATGCTTTAGTGTACTAATTTTTCCAAAATCCATTCCATTATTTGTCATTTTCCTTTTCTATCATAATAGCCAATCTGATAGATGTGATTGGTACCTCAGAATTGTTAAAATTTGTATTTCTCTATTCAACAATGATTTAGAACATTTTTATATGACTATAGATAACTTTGATTTCTTCATGTGAGAACTGCATGTTCATATTTTTGATCATTTATCAACTGGAGAATGATTTATATTCTTTAAATTTGACTCAGTACTCTATATATGTTTGAGAAATGAAACCTTTATCAGAGAAACTTGCTATAGAAATGTTTTCACATTTATAATCACTGTATATTTCCCTCCATCCTATTTCCCCCTCTTTATCCTTCATTAGGTATCTGTCTCTGTCTCTGTCTATCCCTGCCTCTCTCTCTCTCTCTCTCTCTCTCTCTCTCTCTCTCTCTCTCTCTCTCTCCTCACAAGTGTTATTTTTTCTTTTGTCCACCATCTCCCTCGAATAATCTGCTCTTTTTTCTATCAGGACCTCTGCCCTCTGCCTCCTCTTATTCTTTTCCCTCCTTCTTCCTGGTAGGATAAGATGTATTTCTATTCCCATCTGAGTGTGTGTGTGTTATTTCCTCTGAGCCAATTCTGATGGGAATAAGGTTCAAATATAGTCCACTGTCCTACACCATCCATTTCTTTCTCCAATTGGAAGTGATCAGTAGATTCTTTCAATTTCTATTTTACCCTCTGAATCTAGGAGATCAGGGCAATTTTTCTTGATAATTTCTTGAAATATGATTTTTTTTAGGTTTTTGCAAGGCAATGGGGTTAAGTGGCTTGCCCAAGGCCACACGTCTAGGTAATTATTAAGTGTCTGAGGCCAGATTTGAACTCAGGTACTCCTGACTCCAAGGCCAGTTCTCTATCCACTACGCCACCTAGCCGCTCCTTGAGTTTGTATTTTGATCTTCCCTGTTATCATAGTAATTTTTCTTTCTGTTTATACTAAATTTGGGTTTTGTTTCTGGTGGAGGGTACACTGTCCCAAACTTTAAGGTTTTCTTGTTGCTCTTTTCAGAACTAATTCTGGGGTTCTGAGTTTTTAGTTTTTCCAAGGTGGCATGATCTAAGAAGTATGATTATGACTTTTCTGGTCTGTGAGCAGCCACAAGTACACTTTTATGCCCTGAAACTGTGACTAAGGTCTCCAATCCCCTGTAGTATACACTCTAGTGTGTTGAATGCTCCTCTTTGCCCTGAAAATGCCACAGGAATGGTATATGGGCAATGCAACCGAGTCCTACTTCCAGTGCCAGCAAAGGATCCTCTGTAATCTTTTTCTGACCAGTTGTTCTACCCTTTACCATCTGTGGGAAAAAAAAAACTCTAGAAACTGTTGATGATGATTCCATTGTCCCCAAGGTTTGTTGCTGGCTTGCTGGGCATTGTCTGTGCTGGACTTCATTTCACTTTCACATTAGTGAGACTAACCTTTACTGTCAACCATCTAAGTTTTTCTGGACTGTTCATCCTGTCCTTTTATTGGTTCTTCCATTCCAGAATTCTTCCTGAGGCATTATTTTAAAGTTGTTTAGAAGGGAGTTCTGGAGAGCTCAGGCAATTCCCTGTTTTTACTCTATCATCTTGGGTCCAATTGTGCAGTTTTCCAAGGCAATTTTCCTACTGTTCAAGTCTAGGTATAGCTCTTTGTTCATTTCCAGTGCCCATCTAAGAGATATGATCATAATTATGATTAGCTTCTATATAAAATTTGCAAAGCATTTTACGTCCTTTATCTCATTTGCTCATCATAACAGCATAGTGAAGTATTACTATTATTCTCATTTGACAAATGAGGAAGCTGTGATTCACAAAGAGGCTAACTGATTTGATCCTGGTCATACAACTAGTAAATGCCTGAGAAAGGACTTCCTTACTCCCAGTATCATATTCTATCCACTATGCTACCTAGGTGTCTCCTGAATTCCTCAGGTTATACTTGTAACTGTTTATAATAGTTGAAACTTACAAAAGATAATCAAATATAAATTGATGAAGCATAGAGATAAATTGGAAAACATACCTTTGTGCATACTATCCTGTATAATAAAATCTGTAACTATGTTCTTAATGAATATGCTATTGGTGTATGGAGAAATAGTAGGAAAATTTACCAAAAATTAATTCTGTACTTAAACACTGAATAAAACGTGCCTTTTCACAAACATAGTAGAACAGAGAAAGAAGATTGTACATGAAACTGTGAATTCCTATTAAGCATGTCTTGCTTTTTTTAGTATATAATTTTTAATATATTACTCCAAAGTTGTCCTTCTTGTCTATAATTCCTTTTGGCCTTCTTTTTAGAGTTTTATGTACATTTAAAAATGATTCAGTGACTCTTCTTTCTTTTTTTACCCTTTCTTGTTCCCTCCATCTCTCCTTTTCTCCTTCTTTCCCTGTCTTTTCCTTCCTTCACTCAATCCTCAAGCATATGATTCTCTTCATTGGTGGAGATCAATATCCTGTGTCTGTGTAAAGTGGGGTGGTGATGGTGGTGGCTGTCAGAGGTGGTGAGAGCAGGAGAGGAGTGATTTGGGTTTCTCTAACTTTCAACTTTAAGAAAGAAGATGCCTAATGCCAACTGCTCTTCAGATTGTGGATGGGAGAAAAAGACTGGGGGAAGAAACTATCATAGGAGCTGGTAGTCCATAGCTTGTCCACTCCTCAACTTGCTACACTAGAAACTTCATGGAATTTTCCCCTGAGATCTGAGATCTGACTCTCTCTCTCTCTCTCTCTCTCTCTCTCTCTCTCTCTCTCTCTCTCTCACACACACACACACACACACACACACACACACACACACACACACACACACACACTTGAAATGAGATGTCTCATTTCTAGTGGAATACTAGCTTCAATCTATTTGTCTAGCATGTGTATGTACGCACATATAAACACTCTTTCTCTGTTTTTCTGTTTTCTTATTAACTGGGATAAATGAGTTTCTTGCTATTTGTGTTTACTATGGAAATGGTATTTTATAAGAAGGGAGTCAACCATGAGATACAAAGCTTGGGGTAAACCCCTTTCCGCAGAGTTCAATTTGAACTTTAAAGTTTCTTTCCTTAAACTAACACTATTTAAGAGAACAGATAGATTAATTCTTAACTTGGTACCCTCTCTCCTGGAGGAGAGCAGTTTCCAGCTTCTGATTGGAAATCTGCTTCCTCTCCTATAAGAAATTAATGTCAGCCTGTGAGATGGGAGGGAGGAAGAGATGTAGAGATGAGATACAATATACACATTGAGACAGCACCACATTATACTTTACTTTTTTTTAAAAATTCTATCCAAAGGGTGTACCTTGAATACCTAGATATTTGGCTTGGAAAAATGTGACAAGATATATACCCTGTAGAGAGATAGCATGTCATAACGGAAAAAGGGACAGTTTTGGCATCAAGAAAACTTGGATTCAAGTCCTGTCTCTGACACATACTATATATGTGATCATGGACCAGTCAGGACTCAAAGCAACTTCCTCTTACTTTTTAAAGTGTCATGTATATGTTGGCATTCATGTATAAACATATATTTTAAAAAATGGAAAGACAATAAAAATGAAAATAGTAAAAAAACAATGTCTTACTAGTTGTATCACTTCAGACCAAAGAATAATGAATTCATTATGCATGAACTGATACACTGCCTCAATGTAAAATATTGGCATATTTGGTTGGTGATAGACTGAAATGACATTTTCCAGTCTGATGTTGAGAATTTTCTTTTAATTTCACTGACACCTGTTAGGATCAAAGCTGGCTCAAGAACTGCTGAACTGGCTGTAAGCAACTTCTTGTTACACATTACTGTCAAGTGAGAGACCATGTTATAAATGGAAATGAGGTTTGTCTCATAAGCATTGCCTAAAAAGCTGGTACAGAAGTTTATTTTTGTACTCTTCATTTTCATGATGTCTTTCTCCCAACTGATTATCAAAAACCCTATACTCTACTCCACTCCCCCATCAATTACATTGTCTTCCAAAATAATGGCTATGGGGATTGACTCACATATTTGAAGTAAGTTAATTTTAAATTATGTCTTTGAGGTTGAAATGTCCTTTAGTCAGACATTCTTATGAGAGTTCATCAGTTAAGAGTAAATAATTTATAGATATGTAAGAACCCTTAGGAAAAGCATTAGGCTGATAAGAAAGGTCATCAGATTTTCTATCCCTACATCCTCTTCCATTCCCCTTGGAGGTCTAGTACAGTCTCACACAGGTTTAAACTACCATCTTTTACAAATGATCTTCTTCTCTTGTTCCTTCCTAATGATGACATCAGTCATGTCCTGTAGTTATCATTCTTGTTTTTTCTATATATGTATATAATATGTAGATGCACATGTGCATGTATGTGCACGTGCATATATCTGGATAAATATATATATATATATATATATATATATATATATACACATACATACACACACATATGTATGTGGATATGTATATGTTCCTGGAAAGTCACCAAAAGTTTCCTAGACTATAAGTCTAGAAGTTGTAGGTAGCAGCATTGACCTCTTGGTAAAAGGAGTTTCCTTATTGAGCATTCTTATACTCATGAAATATGAATGCATTTTTATATTTAATATATATTACATTATATATAGACATATTCTATATATACTAATATATTACATATAAATGTATTCATTGTATTTGTGTTATCTATAAATATATACATATAACTGTATGTTATATAGATATGTATATATATATATATTTATTCTACAAATACTCTTATTTATGAGTTGGTAAAAATAAAGCATTTTTTTCCATAAAGAACCATATAATTCTTTGAAAATTTAGAGACTCTAAAGGACACAATGGAAAAGCCACTTTTAAAATGATTTTTTTTAGGTCACTGAAAGAGTATGGAGTGATTTTTATTTTTAACCTAATCTTCTTAGCTTCAAAATGTTTCTTGCGTCAAACCTTTCTTCTCTACTTTCACTTCAACCAATGTAGTTTGAGTCTTTATCACTTGTCCAGAAAAATATTACAAAGGCTCCTAAATAACCTTTCTGCCTCCAATCTACCCCATTTCCAATCCACATTTATCCCCTCTTGTGCCTTTGCTTATTGAATCAAGTTAAAATTCTCACTCTGTCATTAAATCCTCCAAAATCTGAGTATAACTTCCCATTTAATCTTATTTATTTCTACATTCCTATATGTATATATATATATATATATATATATATATATATATATATGATCTATAATGCAACAAAACTAGACTATACGCCATCTCCTGTTTTTTTTTCCTCATTCTCTCTCATGTCTTGCCTTTGCATATGATATTCCATGTGCTTGGAATAAATTCTCCCCATGCCCCATTTCCATCTGTTGAAGTCATTTCATTCTTTCAAGGCCCAACTCAAGTGCCACTTTCCTTATGGTTCCTTGAATCCTTCCCTGACCCACCCAATTGAAAGTGATCTCTCCATTCTCAAATTTCTTATAGCACTTCCTTAGCTGTTCCCCCCCCCCCCCCCACTGTTTTTGTAGGATCAGGGACAAGGAAAGATGTCTAGGCCTGGGGTTTCAATGATTTAGGGGATTTCTAGTGTTGAAACTGTAATATTTATTATGTGAAAGTATAAATTAAAGTTTTAGTTGCCTAAGGCATTGAAAGTTTAAGTAATTCATACAGTCAGTATATGTCAAAGGTAAAACTTGGACTGAGGTCTTCCTGACTCCAGAGACTTACTCACAATACAGGTAGCCCTGCAAATGTATCTTTTATAATAATTACATTTATGGGGCGGCTAGGTGGCATAGTGGATAAAGCACAGGCCCTGGAGTCAGGAGTACCTGGGTTCAAATCCAGTCTCAGACACTTAGCTGTGTGGCCTTGGGCAAGCCACTTAACCCCATTTGCCTTGCAAAAACCTAAAAAAAAATTACGTTTATATATGTTCTAGTCACTCTGTTATCTACCTTTCCCAATTAGTTGTGAGCTCCTTGAGAGCAAAGACTTAGTCATTTTCATTATATATCCCTAGTATAGAGTGCCTCCCATATGTTTGCTTTATTAAATATTTAGTTATTGAATCAAATAGTTGGTTCCCATTGTTTTCTTTGTATTTTAACAACATCTGAAAGATGTAAGAAACTGTGTTTAAGCCCTGGTTCCATAATTCTCCCCCCCCTTTTTTTTCTTTCTAAACATGTGATCTCACCATGTGAGGAATCT
The DNA here is from genome assembly GCF_037893015.1 of Macrotis lagotis. Classification (NCBI taxonomy): domain Eukaryota; kingdom Metazoa; phylum Chordata; class Mammalia; order Peramelemorphia; family Peramelidae; genus Macrotis; species Macrotis lagotis. Next base: position 214,641,518 of record NC_133659.1, on the reverse strand, counting down.
CAAGGTTGCTATTATTTTTACTGATATGGATTATTATAGTTACTGTTAGGAAGTGTGACTTTCTGAGCTACCATTTATCTTGCAGCATGATGAATTTCTTCCAGAAAGGTGGTTGTGTGGGTAATGATGAGGAGAATTTTCTGAATGTTATCCTTAAATGGAGGAGGAACTTCTAGATGACTACCTCTTACCCTCCCTTACCAGAGGGAGGATGAGGTCTCAAGGGCAGAGGGTGATGAGATGAGTTTCTGAGTTGATTTTATCTTGTAGAATGATGGTAATTTAGCACAGCCCCCCCCCCATTCAAATTCAATTCATATGCTTGTTGTGGCATCACTTCCCTTATGTCATAGTCATCTTCAGGAATGAAGGACCAACATTACTGTAGAATGATGACTTTGTGTAGACAAAAATGTATGAATGAAAAAGAAGATAGTCTGTGCATATTGTTTTGCGCCTATAACACACATTGTATAGGTTCTCTAAATATTTTGTCATGGACATGGAGCCTATGTTCGGCAATAAGAAAGGTCATCAGATTTTCTATTCCTAGATCCTCTTTCATTCCCCCTGGAGATCTAGTACAGTCTCACACAGGTTTAAACTACCATCTTTTAAAGCGATCTTCTCCTGTTCCTTCCTAATGATGACATCAGTCATGTTCTGTAGTTATCATTCTTGTTTTTTTCTTTCTATGACATAAAAAAGATATGATCTAAGATCTGGTTCAGTCTTGGGGAGATGAGGAGGAGGAGGGTCATATAAGTAAAATCCTCAAATATTTGTGGGGAAAGGGTAGGTAAGATTTAGGGCCACTGATTCTGAAAAATCTATCTTAGCTTCAAAAGCTATTAAACCTCAAATGAAGAAAGTAGCAAACAGAAATCGGAGAAATTATATAGATTATAATAATTATAATAAGAGTAAATGAACTCTTCAACTAGTAGTGAGATATCAGCTCAAACCAGGAGTCAGGGAATGATCTAACCAGGAGTACACTCTCAGCAGTGTCTAGAGTTATAGGTATTAGAAATCAAGGGACATGATAGAAGCTGGCTTCCCCATATTTCTCTGGTTCTAAAAGGCTCCCATGTGCAAAAATTCATACTTCATACTCCTCGATTCATATCTTTTGACAACCTCTCTCAAAGTGTGCTTTCAAAAATTCTCTTATATGAGTATAATATGTCATGTTCAGTATTCTCTCAGCCAGTTAGGAATCACATTCTTTACACAAGGCAACACAGGTCATGGGATTGAACTTTAGGAAAACTGACCAGAGATAGGAAGAATTAATTACATACAAGTTCATATAAATCTTCCCAAGCTTCTTTGTAGTTTTCATATTTATCATTTCTTTAATGCCATAATATTCCATTATATTAACATACTACATTTTGTGGTATTGAATTAGAAATATTTATCTGCCACTAGTCTAGGGGTAAAGCTGGTTTCAAAATAAAGGCAGCTTGGCTAATTATTCTTTTCCTTTTTTTAGGTTTATTTTTTTTTGCAAGGCAATGGGGTTAAGTAGCTTGCCCAAGGTCACACAGCTAGGTAATTATTAAGTGTCTGAGGATGGATTTGAACTCAGGTCCTCCTGACTCCAGGGCCAGTGCTCCACCTAGCTGCCCCCTTGCCTAATCAATCTAAAGGGAGGTAACTCTTTACATATATTTAGCAGTTTAGCCCTTACCAAATGCTTTTTATAGAAAAGACCATAATGAATAAATCACAGATGTGGATTAAACTAAAAAGTTCACAGAGAGTACTTCTCCATAGCAACCATGTAAGGTCAATGAGTGTTCACTAGACATTTGTATAAACAGGAAGTCTTAACCATTTTTGTGTCATGAATAGCTTGGGCAGTGTGGTTTTTTAATTTTTTATAATAAAAATACAAAGTTTACAAAGGAAATCAATTACAATTATCAATTTAAAAACTAGTTCATAATATCCTCAAGTCTATCTGGGATACCCTGGTGGAGGAGGGGTCTGTGAACCCCAGATAGAACTCATGGTTGAAATTCTCAAAATTCATGCTAATGGAAAGGGGGAATGCTGTAGAATCAAAAACATCAGTAATTTTAAGAAAAATTTTAATTTTAAAGCTTTTTGGAATACATGAAATCACTTTGACAAAACAAATTTCTTTCTTAATTTTGTTTTCCTTAATTTCCTATTAAAATGAATTTCTACTCTTTGAACATTTATTTCCTCTACTCTTAACAACTAACAAAAGTGTCTTAGTAGTAACAACAGCAGTTGAAATTTATATAAAATACCTTTCTCACAATAATATTGTGTGCATTATTATTTCTCTATTACAGAAGAGAAAACTGGGGCTTACAGAAGTAAAGTGATTTAAACTCCAGCATATGTTTTATTCTATCCAGAATCAGAGCTCTTTTCACTAAATCGTGCTGCATGTAGCTATATGGTGAAGGATAAGAAGAAGCCAAACCAAGGTATGTTGGACAATATATTTAGGAAGAATGCTGACAAACTGCAGTAGAACCCAAAGAAGGCAACCAGCATTTTAAGGGAACTGCAGACAAATATGTTTTGGATAAACTGAAGTGCTTAGCCTATAAAAACATGAAATGACTGATAAGGAATTATGTTTTGCATGATTGTGCATATATAACCTATACCATTTTGCTTACTGTATCAGGGAAGAGAGAAGCAAGAAAGGGGAAGAGAGAATTTCAAACTCAAAAATTTTTAAAAAATGAATGTTCAAAATTATTTTTGCCTGCAATTGGGAAAAATTATATATATATATATATATATATATATATATATATATATATATATATATACTAAAGATACAGTTGTTGGTAGAGCTGTGAACTTATCCAATCTTTCTGGAGAGCAGTTTGAAATCATGCCCAAAGGGCAACAAAAATGTGCATACCCTTTGATCCAACAATACCACTACTGGATCTATACCCAAAAGAGATTATGAAAAAGGGTAAAAGTATCACTTATACAAAAATATTCATAGCAGCTCTGTTTGTGGTGGCAAAGAATTAGAAATTGAGTGAATGTCCATCAATTGGGGAATGGCTTAATAAACTGTGGTATGTCAATGAACACTATTGTTCTATTAGAAACCAGCAGGGATGGGAATTCAGGGAAGCCTGGAAGGATCTGCATGAACTGATGCTGAGCAACATGAGCAGAGCCAGAAGAACATTATATACCATAACAGCAACATGGGGGTGGATGATGAACCTTAATGGACTTGCTCATTCTATCAATCAGCACAGTTTTGGGGTATCTGCAATGGAGAATACCATCTGTATCTGGAGAAATAATTGTGGAGTTTGAACAAAGACCAAATATTATTACCTTTAATTTAGGGGGAAAAACCCTTATCTTATTATGTAGTTTTGCTATTTCCATCTATTTATTTTTCTTCCTTAAGGATATGAGTTATCTCTCATCACATTCAACTGAGATCAATGTATACCATGGAAACAATGTAAAGACTAACAGACTGTCTTCTGGGGGGGGGGGGGAAGCAAGATAAGGGGGAAAAACTGCAAAATTCAAAATAAATAAATAAATAAATTTAATGGAAAAGATGTAGGTAATTGTAAAATTCAAAATAAATAAAATTGAATTAAAAAAAGAGACATGTAGGACAAAATAACTGACACTAAACATTTGAAAGAGGGATTGAATTAATTGTGATTGACTTCAAAGAACTGGACCACAGACAATAAGTAGAAATTGTAGAGGGACCGATTTAACCTTTATGAAAGGAAATATTTTCTAATAGTGAATGCTTCCAATAAGAGAAATAGACTTTTTTCAAGAGGTAGCAGATTTTCTGTCACTGGAAGTCTTATGGAGAAGAGTATACAACATATTAGAGATTTAAATGTGTGGAACAAAATATAAATGATATTAAAAAGCATAAATAAATGAGTTTATTATAGAAATTATGTTTTTGCAAAAAATGTATCAAGGATTCTGAAATGCTTTTGAAGTCCCACTGGTACAAGGATTGAAGTCCTTTCCTTTCAGCTGACATAGTTTGAAGACCACAAAAATACCAAATTTAGAATAGTAACTCAGATGAAGTGCTCTGATATTGCCTGGGGCTTATTTTTGCCATGAGCAGGAATCAGCTGTTGATGTGACTGCTTTTGAAGGTGTACTGAACTTCATAACAGAATAAAAAGATACCAATGACAGTTATTTCCTGGGTTGGACTTCCCCCTCTTGAAGGGGAATGAGACTGAAATGGAATGGTTTAGATGACACCAGCTGCCCATTCTGCCTACTTGATCCCCTGTGGTCTAATGTCACACATAGTGAGAAGGCTGGCACCAGGAGGGAGACAGTTGGGGTCCTGCCTCATGATTAATGGTTGTAGGACATTTGGGCCCCTGAGCGGGATATAAAACAATGATCCTTATTTCCCAATTGAGATTAGTGAATAACCCTTTAAAGTTCAAAACAAAAAAAAATTAAACTCACACACACAAACTCCTGCAATTTTTTTCCAATTTAAATGAAAAAATGTTTAATTTCCTGTCAGCAAATTAATGAACCCAAGGCATTTGTTTCCCAGTTCATGAAGAGTGAGTGGACCAGGTGCTAGAAATTATATGGGAGGGTAAAGGACATGATATAGAGGATACAGTTCAAAGGCTTCTTAAATCCACCCATTACACAAATGATTGCAAAAGTTTCTATATAGAGCCAGTTTCCAGTAAAGAATTCAAAAACTTTCTCAGATGTGTTCACATCATGCATCCTCCTTGTGTCCTTAAATGTATAGATGCCCCGTTTTGATAGATAGGAAGGCAGGGTCCCATGATGATAGAGTCCAAGACTTGGAATCAGGAAGATCTATGAAATACTGCTTCAGAAAACAATTCTTTGATACTACACAAATCATTAAAATACAGGATGTTTTTTTCCTTGCCTCCCTCCCTTCTTTCCTCCCTCCTTCCCTTCCTCCCTCCCTCCCTTCCTTCCTTCCTTCCTTCCTTCCTTCCTTCCTTCCTTCCTTCCTACTTCCTTCCTTCTTTCCTTCCTTCTTTCTTCCTTCTTCCTACTACACTTATTTTCAAATGCTATTTTTAGACACTGTGTTACATATTAGATATATGAATACAAAACTGAAACAATTCCTGCCTTCAAGAAGCTTCCATTCTGGGTATTGAAGGTGAAAATAGAACAACAGACAATATGTACACTAATAAATAAATACCAAATATTATGCACAAAATAAATTTCTTTACTGTAAGGATGAAACCAAAGATCCAGAGAAATTAAATTCATCTATTCACTTATTCAAAAAACATATTAACTATCCCTTAAAGGCAAGACAGGGTGATGGAACACAAAGATAAGTAAATGACAACTAAAGACTCACAGGGAATCAGGGCCAAGGTTTGGGATGATAGAATATCAGATTTGCAAGGAATCCTAGAAATCATTCAACTTGTATCTGAATACAAATCCCTTTACCTCATCCTAGACTTTGCTTGAAGTCCTCCAGGGATGGGGAGTATTCTTTATTTTTCCTTGTTCCCAGGCAGCCCATTCTCCTTTGGGATAGTTCATATTGTTGGGAAACTTTTTCTTATATTAAGCTGAAAACTATCTCTGCAACTTCCATCTTCCAGCCATAGTTCTTTCCTCTGACACAGTAGATCAAATAAGACAACACAGCTTGACTTCATTTTCAATAATGTTCAGTCAATTTGTTAATAGAGTACTCTAGTATTCTTACTTTTCTACTACTTAACTAATAACAGCAATAGTAACAATAATACTGGGATTCTCTAACATCCTTAGGCTGACATCCTTAGGCTGAAACTCCTCCATAACAGCAAAAAAAGCAGTGGATCTGTCATGATAGTAAGGGAAAACAGATGGACAACTGTGGCACTTCATTAATAGTCATGGAATATTAAAAAGAACTAGAGGAAAGCCTCCAGTGACCTGGGAGATTGTTTTCTGGCAGATTCATAGATATGAACAAGAATTTCCCAGTAAGAGAATAGATGGACAAGTTGTTCCAACTGTACTGCTGGAAGAAGAGAAGAGTGAGAAGAGACTTATGTAGATGAAATCACAGACTTATTGCAATATTGGGGCATGAAATGGAATGTATAATGTGCATTGCCCACAGTTATTTGTCTCTTTTTCTTTTACCCTATTACAGAATTATGACATGAAGACAAGAGCTTATCTTTTCTTTTTCAAAAAGGGAAAATATCCATTTCTTTTGTATTGTCTTTACATAACCATACTGAAGGGCAGAAGTATAAATACTAAAATATGGGAAGAAAAATTGTTTAAATTCATATTAAAATTCCCAGACATAGTAACAAAATTAACCCAAAACAGGAAAAAAAATTAAGCCTAGTTTGTAAAAAGGTAAATGAGACAGTCAAGATGGCAGCTTGAGGACAGGGTTTCCAAGGAACTCTCTTCCAAAATATTTGAAAAACCTTAAAATTATGACTCTAACTAAATTTTAGAGAGGCAGAACTCACAGAAAGATTCAGTGAAATAATTCTTCAGCCCAAGGTACCTTGAAGATCTATGGGAAGCCTCTGTTCCTCCAAAGTCAGAAGGTGCAACAGTGCAACCAGGGTTATGCTGTGCTGGAGTGAACTAGCTCCAGATTTCCAGGAACAACCCATAGGGCACCTGGGTCCCTGGAGGCACCAGCTTGAGGCAGTAGAAGTGATTTCCAGTACTTTCAATCCAGGGATCTCCAAGCACAACTTGGAAGGTTGGTGGGGAAACCTCTGCCAGAGTGAATGCAGAGCCCAGGCCAACTTGACCCTCAATGTGTCCTGGTGTCTGGACTCTTGTGCTTTGATCAAATGCCCTGGTCACAGTCTGTGACCCCCTATGGCCACAGCAAAACAGGGACCTTCCTCACAGCTACAGGGCAGAGGGGAGTGCTTGTGGTTATCCACAGACCAGATCAGTCAGAGCCTCTCCTAAGACACTGAATGAAGTGAGGTCCTTGGCAGGGGTGTCCCAATAGCATTCAATGCTCAGGAAGCACCTCATAACCAGGGAGTAGACTGGGAAAATGAGTAAACAGAAAAAAAATAACCTGACCATAGATAATTACTATGGTCCCATGGAGAATCAAAACATGCTCAGAAGATGACAAAGTCCAAACTTCTGCATCCAAAACCTCTAAGAAAAATAGGAATTGGGCTCAGGCTATGGGAGAACTCAAAAAATATTTTGAAAATCAAGTAAGGGATATAGAGAAAAAATTGGGAAATGAAATGAGAACAATTCTGGATAAATATGAAAACCAAGTTAGCAGTTTGGTCAAGGAGACACCAAAAAATGCTAAAGAAAACATGTTAAAAATCAGTTTAGATCAAATGAAAAAAGCAGTCCAAAAAGTTAATGAGGAGAATACCTTAAAAAAGCAGAATTGGCCAGGTGGAAAAGGAGATAAGAAAGCTCTCTGAGGAAAACAACTCCTCCAAATGTAAAATGGAACAAAGGGAAACTGATGACTTTGTGAGGAATCAAGAAACAATAAAACAATGCCAAAAGAATGAAAAACTAAAAGAAAATGTGAAATATCTCATTGGAAAAATAACTGAGAGACAATTTAAAAATTACAGTGCTACCTGACAGTCATATCATGAAAAGAGCCTTGACTTTATTTTTAAAGAATTTCTACAGGAAAATTACCCTGAAATCCTAGAAACAAGAAATTGAAGGAATCATCATAGAGAGAGTGGAAAAGAAGGGTAAAATTATGAGGACTTTAATGATGTTGAACTGCTTTTATTCTACCATGGGAAAATGATATTGATAACTCATATGAATTATCTCAATTAATAGAGCAGTTAAGAGGAGCATATTTAGACAAGGCACAGGAGAGAACTGAATATGAGAGTATAATATAAAGATGGAGTCAAAGTGTGAAAAACGAATTTATTAGGAGATAGGGAAAGGAGAAGGAGAATGGGTTAAGATATTTCATGTAAAAGAATCAGGAAAAAACTCTTTCAATAGAATGGAAGGTGGGGGAAGATGAGGGGGAATGAGTGAACCTTCATTTTCATCAGAAATGGTTCAGAGAGGAAACAATATGCACACTTAATAGGGTATAGAAATCTATCTTACCAAAGAGGAAAAAGGAGAAGGGAATGGGAGAAAGGGGATAGGGGAAGGGAATGGGGGGGTGTAAATAGAGCAGAAGGTAGATTGTGGGAGTGGGTGGTCAGATACAACACACTTTTTTGTTTTTTTTAAGGTGGTAGGATTGGGTGACCATATGGCTGGGTGGTTGTTGGGTGTCCTGGGTGGGATTTGGGCTCTGGTCTTCTTGGTCTTGGGACTTGTGCTCTGTCTGCTGGGTCACTCAGCTGCCCCATAACAACTTTTGAGGAGGAACAAAGTGAAAGAAGAGAGAAAATAGGATAAATGGGAATGGGGAAGAATGAATGGAGGGGAAATACAATCAGCAATAGCAACTGTGGGAAAAAATATAGAAGCAACTAATATGATGGACTTATGATAAAGAAAGCAATCCACCCCAGAGATAGAGCTGATGGTATCAGAACACAGATTGAAGTACAATTTTTTTCTCTTTCTTTCACTTTGTTTTTCTTGAGGTTTTTTAATTTTTTTGTGGGGGGAAGGGTGGATTATGTTTATTCTTACAATAAGACTATTTTAGTAATGTGTAAATAAATAAAAATGGTAATAAAAAAGAAAAAAGGCAAATGGTTTTTTAAACTGTCTCTTTTTAAAGTAAATATAGTCATGTTCAAACAATTGGAATAGAGTAACAATACTTCCTTGTCAGAAGGATCATTTTTTAGGATATAACCACCTAACAAAAAAAAAACATTTGGAATTTATTGTGTGCATCTTTACACAAATGAATCTATGTCTCATTAATATGTGTTTCCTCCAGCGTTGCTGATAGTTATCCACCCGTTCCTTCCCCATTGATAATATTCTTGCAAATGACTGCCCATAAATTCACTAAAAGTGATTTCTGGTATTTTGTCATTACAAGAATGTCAATAAAGCACATGGGCTACCTGTCAATTACCCTTCTATCTCACCACTTGGTCAGTCCATCTTCTTTATCATTTACACATTTCTTTGATGATGTCTCTATTGTGATACTTCCTTTTCCACCCAAGAAATTCATCCACTCAACCCAGATAATCTATTTGGATCAGATTTAATCCTGGGGACTTTGCCTATCATGAGGGTAGGCTCTCATTTCCTATATTCATTAGCTCATTAAGTCTCTACCCATGTAGTTCTAGGGATGATTTTTTTTTAAAGAGTAAATTAAATTGTGGCATAATCTAGGATCTCCCCCAAATGGTGAGAAACAAAGAAGAGAAAACTAGGAATGGCATAGATATTTTGTTCCTATGCATAAAGGGAATGCTAAACACATGTCATCACAAAGTAAATTATGACAAAAACAAATTTAAAACAACATTCAGTAATTGAACCTAACTTGTGCTATACCAACTGGGAAACTAATATTTAAATCTTATCAAAATTTTAAGTAGTTTGTAGGCCTGTTAATTAAGAATTGTAAATTTCACTTTGGTTCAACATTGGCCAAACAACTCAGTATTTATCTGTTGGTAAGATGGATAAGTGGGTTAATCTTCTCATTGGAGGTCATGTTTTTTGAGGGTACTGGAGTGTTTAATTTCCAGGAATTCTTCCTCTGCCTCCATTCATCTCCTATTTGATATAATCCAGGACCTCTGACCATCTCAGATTCTCAGATTCACAAGGCACCTCTTTTCTAGTCTCATGTATTGTCCATCTCAGGATAGCTACATTTCCTTTTAAAATCATGAAAAAAAAGAAATATAAAACAAACACCTCAAACTCAGACATAGTCTTGTTTTGACAGGGCATATAATTTTAACTGCCATGTATTTAAAGATACATGGAGGCCAGATAGGAGCCAGTTGCCTATCTCTTATTAGCCCTCAGGAAACAGTTGTAGTCTTCCATGATTTGCATTTGGAAGGAAAGAGAAGAGGGGCCTCCTCCCTTTTGTACAGGAATTCCCTTCTTCCAGTTCTACAGCTAATAAGGACACTATTCATTATCTTACAATATAAAAGTAATTCTTAGTAAATTATATTAAGTTTTGGGAGGTTGGAGATGGTCCTAACTTTTTATAAATTAGTTTCTGCTTCATAATTTCTTGTTAGTAATGTGTTGCAGCCTGTCTACACCTTTCCATTGCCCTTTGGTTGACACTAATGTTCAATTCTTTGGAAACTATAGAATGACTTGTAGCCACACCACAATTCCAGAATATATTTTCCAAGAAAATATAGACTTTGTTTAAGGGGGGAACTTGTGGTAATTAAAAGAATTTTGCCATTTGCTAAAGATAATCAAGCCCAATCTTTTCTTCCTCCTGTTCAATTCTGGACTCAACTCATTTTCCATTTGCATCATTTGTTAGCCAATCAAGAAGCATATATGTGCCAAGTACTATACATATACATGATACATATACAAAGAATGATACAATCTCTACTCCAAATGACTCCAAAATATCTATCTTGATAAATGAGTACTACAAGTTTTCCATCCTTTCATGTCACAGTCTGGGACATAAGCATTATTAATCTCCTTGACTTTTTCTGTGGGGATAGTTCAAATTATTTTGAATGATTTTGGATCTCTTCTTTGAAGCTTAGCTATGTTCTGGGACTTGAGGGAGATGTAATTTTATTGTCAAGCACAAATGGGAGTAGGAATATAGAATATAGAAATCCCTCCATAACATTCTCTTTCATGATAGTGAGAAGTACCTTTGGTAAGAATATGCCTCTTGTTTTTTTTTAATATGTTATTTGTAATTAATGATCACAAAGCTGTTGCAAGATTATTTCTGTTTTCTTTTTTTCTTTATTATTAATGTACAATTTTTTCATTCTTTTGATATCATCTCCTCTTTTGGACATGTTGAAATTCAGTCTTTAAATTGAGTCATCTCTCCATGCACCTTTGATTTAGTCTTAATTACTTTTTTTCTTTCTTTGTTCTCCTTAATTCCTTTTTCATCTCTTCTATACTGGCATCCAGCACTATGATGTTAGTATACAAATAAGTTGACCTCACTATCCTAGATGATAAAAAGAGATTATTCTAAAAATCTTTACAGATCTTTCCCATATTTTTCCTGTTTGTCTTCCTTCTAGTTCCATCTTTAAATAAATTTGGAATGACTTTATTAAGTTGACTATTCCACTAGGTTTTCTTTAAAGTGATTTTCTCTACACATTTTTTCACTGTTTGATGAGATAATACTATTCCTAATTTTCCACTAATTTTTTGTGTAATTTTTATCTTGTTAGGTAAATTGCATTTGTTGTCTGAAGTAGCTTTTAGGTACATTATTTATCTCCTTACTTTGGGAGTTGAATTTTATTGGTTAATATCTTAAGAAATTTTTATGATACATGTTGATAAGTTTTCTTTCTTCTATTTCCAAATTTTTGGCATCAATGATTCAGTTGGAGTTGTTTTAATTGTACATTATATGTTTTCTTCATCTTTGTCATTTTTTTCTAAATTTATATTCATTTTGTTCTTTGCTCTACTAAGTTAGTGGACTGACTATACAACTAATTCATGAATAATTCTCATATCAGTAATAATTATTTCTTCTCTATTAAAATCAATTTCATTTAAAAATTTTTTATTCAGTGCTCACAATGTAATTTGTGAGCAATCTAATTTTTTTTGAAAAAAAAATACTCATGATTTATAGGAATGAGGTTTCTAAAAGTTTATGTATTTGACTTTTCTTATTCTTATTTATGCAATATATATTACAACAAATTTTACTGTTCCTCATCTCTTTCTGTCTTTTCCTTCAAGTCAGCATCAAAATATCTTGATTTATTTTGAAGTGTCTTGATGAGTTCTTCATAGAATTTATCTTTTTACATTCTGTAACATAGGTTGGCATAGAAATTGTAATTTTTATTAGTATTGTTCTACAAATATTTATAATGGACAAAGCAGTAGAAAATGACTAAATTGTCTCATTTCTTCTTGCCTTTGGATGTGATAAAACCAACTCCTTTACTTACTTCACTAAGTAGAATCTTCAACTTTCTTCTGCCTTTTGATTTGATTTACTTTCTGAGCATTGAAAAAAGAATGACATGGGGTACTAATATCTAAATTAATTTTTAAAGATGCTCTAAAAACAATGAGATTCTTGGTACTCTGTTCCCCCTTTCTGTCACTGCCACCATTGTTGAAGTAGAAGGGGATAATACAAAATGTTTCTAAATTTTAATCATTTATTTATTTTTAGTATTAATTTTTTTGTGCTTCAAATTTTCTCCCTCCCTCCCATTCCTGCCCTACCCATTGAGAAGGCAAGCAATATAATATCAGTTAGCATGCAAAACATATTTCTAAATTAGTCATATCTGAAAAAAGCAAGAAAAATAAAGAAAACAAGAAAATTATACTTCAATTTGCTTTGTGTTCATTAGTTCTCTCTCTTGAGGTGGATTACATTTTTTCATTATTAGTCTTTTGGAATTGTCTTGGATCTTTGTATTGATCATAGTAACTAAGTATTTCACAATTGATTATTATTACAATATTGCTGTTATTATGTATAATGATCTGGTTCTGCTTATTTCCCTTTCTATCAGTTCATATAGGTTTTCCCAAATTTTTCTGAGATCATTTCCTTCAACATTTCTTAAAATCAAAATATTACGCCATCACAATCAAATAATTTAACCATTCTACAAATGATGAGCATCCCCTCCATTCCAATTCCTGCTACCACAAAAAGAGCTGCTATAAATACTTTTGTACTGTAGGTCATTTTCCTTCCCCCTTGATCTTTTTGGAGTAGTTAGTTGAAGTCTGGACATTGTTGGGTCAAAATATATATATACATTTTTATACCCCTTTGGGAATAGTGCTTTCTTGTTCTCCAGTATAGTTGGACTCCATTAAATTGTTAGACTCACAACTCCACACAGTTATTTTCCACATGCCCTCTAGCATTTGTCATTTCTGATAGGTATCATCAGGTTGTACCTTAGAGTTGTTTTAATTTGAATATCTCTGATCAATAGTAATTTGAAGCACTTTTACACTTTCAGGACTATTCTTTTTTTTTTGTGTAAGGCAAATGGGGTGAAGTGGCTTGCCCAAGGCCACACAGCTAGGTAATTATGAAGTGTCTGAGGTTGGATTTGAACCCAGGTACTCCTGACTCCAGGGCCGGTGCTCTATCCACTGTGCCACCTAGCCGCCCCCCAGGCCTATTCTTCTTTAGGCGCTTCTTCTCAGTCTTTGCAAAGGAATAAGGGGAAATATTTGATTATACCTCATCTTTGGGGCCAACCTTGTTCTTTATAATCTTCCAACATTCACTTGCAATTTTTATTGTGGTTGTTGTTATATTTAAATTGTTGTAGTTATGTATATATTGTTTTCCTAGTTATGTTTAATTTGCTTCACATCAGTTAACATACTTTCTTTTCTACGGTAATCATGCTTGTTATTTCTTATAGGACAGTAATCTCCAATTACATTCATATACCACAATTTGTTTAGCTAGTCCCCAATCAATCTACTTTCATTTCAATTCTTTGCTAATATTAAAAGTCTGCTTTAAACATTTTACTGTATATGGAACCATTCTTTATATCAATGACCTCCTTGGATAACATATCTAACAATAGAATCTGGGTCAAATGGTATAGGTATTTTAGTGACTTTAAATACATAATTCCAAATTGCTTTCCAGAATGGTTGTATTCACCTATAGTAAGACTGTGATGTGCCTGACTTTTCACAACCCCTCCTATACTGACTGTTCCCATCTTTTGTTATCTTTTTGACCAAAAAATTACTCATCACATGACCAACTACTGGTGATGAACCTGTCCCTATTTAACTAGGTAGGTCCTTTGAAAGAAAAAACAGTTCATTGCCAGGACTATTCTTGAAGCTATTCCAGCATGGAAAGACCTGTCAGAATTTATGCTCTACTGGCATGGTCTTTATGTAATTAGTGAATACTATTCTCCAGAATCCTTGATTATGATGTAAGCAGGAGATAGAATGTAGGTGCTTTTTAACATTCCAGGTCAACTTTTTTTCAGGAATTTTACAGTATTTTTTGCATTATTAGCAAATTAAAACATCTCTTAAATGATCAAGAAAATAAGTATTGAGGCTCACTTGAAGATTTATACCTTAATGCAAAACCTGACTATATTCACTTTGTTTAATGAAAATGTTCACTCTCAAATATGAAAGATGGAACACAAATAGTTCCAGCCTGGATACTGGATTGTTTTTTGTTTTTTAGAGGCACAGGAAATAGATAAACAAGTATAAGATCAAACCATTTAACAATATTCTGGGTATCAGTGGAAAAATTTGTGTTCAGTCAGTGAGTTGCTTCCCCCCACTCCCTGCAGTAAATGATATTAAATGACTCAGACCACCCAGGGTCAGATTCTGGAAAAACAAAAGACTTGACATTCTGTGCTGTTTGTTCAAAAGGAAAAGGTCAGTTGAACAGCAGGTTAGAATAAGAGAAAATAAGATTCTGACTGATTTCCTTCACATAAACAGTTGAATGCTGACTGATATCCTTTAGAAGAATCTAACATTGTACAAGAATATTATTCTAGCATTTTGAGATATCCCTGGTTGTACAGGATTAACAATAATTCAATTCAAGTCAGCACACATTTATTGATTATCTTCTGTGTTCAAAGCACTGCAATAGACATTGAAACTACAAAGAAAAAATCTCTGATTTAATGTGAGCTTACATTTATAGTAAGGAACTAGTCTGATACATACAGATACATAGATATAAAACATTTACTAAATAAATAAATAAATAAATAAATGCTAAATACTAAATACTAAATAAATAAAAAAGTAATTTTCCAGAACTGGTAAAGGGAGTTACTAATTGAGATAATTAAGATTGACTTCTTTTAAGAAGAACCCAAATTGACCTTTGAAGACAGCTAAAGATTCTAGAGAGTGAGGGGGGAAGAGTGAATAAATGAAAGAAAATAGAATGTCACAATAATAATAGCATTTACATGATACTTTTAAGGTTTAAAGAAGACTTTATAAATACCATCTTAATTTTTTTCCTCACATCACAATAGCCTTTCATGTTAGATACTATTATGATTTCCTTTTTTTATGGAATCAGGAAATGGAGGTAGAGGTCAAATGCCACAAAGCTAGTAAGAATCAGAGACCAGATTTGAACTGATACCTTTCCCTGACTTTAGCAATCTGTTTATTATATCACATAGTGACCTTCATTATTCTTCCTTATTAGCTCCAGACTCTTGGGCTTTCTTTCTTACCATATCCTGGCAGGAGTACCTTCTCCTCCTTCTATCTTACTTTTAGCTTCCTTTTATGTAGCATCTTTCTCTATTAGATTACAATCTCCTTGGGAGTAGGGCCTGTCTTTCATTTTGTTTGTATTTATATTATTATCAGCATGTAACTATGTGCTTAAAGGCTTCCTGCCTTGTCTTAATTCTATTGTCTTTATGAGAAACAGCACGTTGGGCAGTTTAACTGCAATGCAGGGGAAATAATGCAAAATCGATTTGGAAGGGTAGTCTGGATCCAGATTGTGAAGTGTTTAAATGTGCCAGACACAGGAATTTCTATTTTATCAACCAGAGAGGATAACAAGTTAATGAATCTTTTTGAGCAGGGAAGTGACATGATCAGACTTAACTTTAGGAATATTAATTTGGCAGCTTTGTGGAAGATGGCTGGGAGAGGGGAGAGATTGCACTGGGTTTCTTGCAGAAAAGAGAGAGAGAGGAAAAAGAGATGAAATCATTTTTCACTAACAATGAGTCAGACCTGAAAAAAATTTTTCTTTAGCTTTCACCTTGACTTTTCACCCTATGTTTATTTACTCTGAACAATATGGCCTTCTAAATTCCCCTTTCCTCACATTTTTGGTAAAATGATGATCATGCCTGTACTTCAGAAGCTTTCATTTAAATCAAAGCTTTTTTTTTAAAAGTGAAAGAAATCACATTTATATTATACTCTTTTCTTTCAGTTCATGCTTAGTTCATTGATATTCCTTTGCGTGATTTTAAAGAAACCAAGTCTATTAAGTTCAAGGCTTCAGGAGACTGTGAGTTATTTAATGATTCAGTGCATGTTGATTTGCCAAAAAGAAAAAAAAAAACTCTTCTCAAAGGAATTAGTCAGGTCTGCATTCAGTTCCGCATTAGCCAGACTAATGCCTGAATAGAGCAGAAAATACCGGATGGATTTCTTAATGTGTTTATTCAGTCTTTGGCTCCTGAAGTCTAGCAGGCATAACCTGCATAGTGTTGCACCAGGCAACATCATTTCACAATGTCATTATAGCATTGTAACCACACCCATCCACAACTCTTTGACGTCATTGGGCTTCCTGCCCAGTTGACTCCAGCTCCACTTATCTCTGCTCTAAGCACTGAATTTATAGTCAGAGGTTCTTCATTGAAATCTCATCTTTTCTACTTCTTACGTGTGTGACCTTGGGAAACATTTCACTTTTCTGAACGTCATCTGTAAATGTGAACACTGTAATAACTAATTCCCAAACTCCCTCACAGTTCAAAACATATTGCATTATGATTCTTTGGGAAAAAAAATTCTCCTTTGAAGTAGAATGTAAACATTTGAAGAAAGGGACTTTCTGTCTTTTTGTTCCCAGAGTCTAACATAATGTTGATTACTTGGTAGGTGCTTAATAATGTTTATTGAATTCAATTGAATTCTTAATGAACCAACAAAAGAACCAATAAATAGATTGGTGTATGCCAATAGGGGCTGTGCCTTGAAATTTTAGACAGGAAAAATATAAATAGTTCTGCCAAATTTTATGAAATTTATGAAAAATATCCATGTAAAGTCTATTAAATAGTAGAAGGTTCTGGTTTAGGTTATTTACTACCAAATAAGGTAGTGTGATAGAGAAGGGAGCTGATCCTGTATTCTGGAAGGCCCGAATTCAAATTCAGTCTCAAACACTTAGCCTTTATGACCCAGGGTAAGTTGCTTTATTTATCTTCTGCCTGCCTCAGTTTCCTCAACTATAAAATGGATAATATAACCTACTTTCCAAAGTTGGTGTAAGGATCCAATGAGATATTTGTAAATGGCTTACACTTAATAGATGTGTTCTTTTCCCCCCTTTCCCTTAAAGCAAAGATCATTATTTCATACATGTCAAGTTCTTGCTCCATAGAATATGTTCTTCTAGACATTTGAGGGATACAATGAATCCAAGCTTGGGGTTCCATCATTTGCTACCCATTTGATGAGTTTATTCAATTCAATTAGCACTTATTAAGTACCTATTCTGAGCAATGCACTGTCCTAGGTTCTGAGGATAGAGATACAACAACAAAAAAAAATTGCTTCTGCCCTTAAGGAACATTCTACCATTGGCATTTATTTATCTACCAAACAACCTTTATCAATTTACTTATTTCATTCAATTTATTATTAATTAAAATAATCAATTATTTAAATCAATCAATTTATCAATCAACAACTTTTTGTTAAATCTATAGAGTGTTGGAGGTACAAATAAAAGAGTCCCTGCCAAGGAGATAACACTGTATAATTCTTACACTACATTTCTGTAAAGAAAGTCCATGGTTTTTTACTTAATCCTTTTTAACAATCTTAATATTGAGGTTCTGGATATTTGACCTAGAAAGGGACCTTCCAAGTCACAGAATTCAATCTCTTCACTTTCTAAAGAGCCATAGGATCAGAGGGATTAAATGATTTGCCCAAGGTCACAGAAGTACTAAGAAGCAGAACCAGAATTCAAAACTTAGTCCTTTGATTACAGGCTCAGCACTCTTTTTGTGCAGTTTCTAATGTTCACAAGAGAAAAAGGCAAAAAAGCATTACGACTCATGGCAAATTACTTTACTTAACATCTGCTTGCCTCAGTTTCCTCAACTATAAGATGGATAAGAATATCACCTACTTTTCAAAGTTGGTATTTGTAAATGGTTTACACTTAATGGATGTGTTTTTTTCCCCTTCCCCTTAAAACAAAGATCATTATTTATCAGGTTTTCAAAAAAATATCTTTTGGTCCCATCTACCTTTTTTTTTCAGGATACTCTCAGATATTGTGTTTTATTACTGTAGTTAATTCCTTGTGTATTCTTCATGGACACAATTTTATGAGTCTTTTTCTAAAATTTCATACAGTAATTTACATAAATGGTGACATGGTCATAATTTACATAAATGACCTGTGTATAAGGAGATGATATTGCTTCTAGGCACTAAAATAATAATAGTGGATGACATTTATACAGCACCTTAAGGTTCGCAAAATGCTTTATGTTATCTCATTTGCTGCTCAAAACAGTTCTCTTAGGACAAAAGTACTATAGGGAATTATTACTCTCATTTTACAGATGAAATTCAAGACCAGAGAGAATAAATGACTCATTTATTGTTAAAAATTAAATGTCAGAGGCAAGACCTACACTGAGGCTTCTCTTGATTCACATGAAAGACAGTACTACTGACTCCAAATCCAAAGCCCTTCCCACTACACCATAATGCCTGTCCAGTCTAAATGATAGTCCACTCTATAACAATTAGTCTTATTCTAAAAATATAACCTTACTAGATATGGTAGCCAAAGACTGTAATCCTTGCTTTGGGGAGGCTGAAGCTGGTGGATCATTTTTAAGTTCAGCATCATCAATATGATTTGCCTTTGGGAGCAGGAAACCACCATAATAAATAAGGCCGGGGAAAACTGGTCCAGGACAGAAATAGAACAGGTCAAACCTTCTGTGCTGATTAGCAATGGAATCAGGCACATGAATGGATGCTGCTCTTTTGTCTAGGGAAAGATGGGAATATTCAGTCTAAAAAAATACAATACTAAATAATCTTGGTGCACAGACCATCAGGTTTGGGTTAGGTATAAAAATTTAATCACCTTATTCTGCTTGAAAATTTTTAGTGCTTTGAAAATGCACAAGGATAATTAAAACATTTTGGGGGTTCTATCTCGCAGTCATGAGATTAGCAAAACTGACAGAAAAGCAAAATGATTAATACTAGAAAAGCTATATAAAACTAGAACATTGATGCACTGTTGTGAAGGTTGAATTGGTCCAGCCCTTTTGGAAAATAATCTGTATTATGAGCCAAAAGCTATTAATATGTACATGTCTTTTAATCCATCAATAGAACTAATTGACCTATAGAGTCCAAAGAAAATCCCCAAAGTGGGTCAAAAACTGTTGATTCTCTTGGGAAGTTTGTACTTTATGGTGCTTGTATTGGAAAAAGTGGTAGATTCAAGATTCAGAAATGAGATGTTTGTTTTTGGACATGGTCATTGCAGTGATTTTTTTTCACTTGATTACATATTTGTTTCAAGGGTTTTGTTTTTCTTTTTCCTAATGGGGAAAGGAATGAACAGAGGATTAATGCATGAATGAGTGAATGAAATGAAACATGAAATTTAAAAAAAATTTAGAAGATTTTTAAAAAGGAAAAAATCATTCAAGGAAAAAACAGTAAAATGGTCACAATAGGTAGCCACTTTCTCTCCTCCTCACTCTTTCCCTAACAATCTCACTTCCTAAGTCATCATTCTCCTGAAACTTCTCTCTTCAAAGTTACTTTTGTGGTTGTTTAGTCATGTCAGACTCTTCATGAACCCATTGGGGTTTTCTTGGCAAAGATACTGGAATGGTTTGCCATTTCTTTCTCCAACATGGTAAGGAAACTGAGGCAAACAAAGTTAAATGACTTGAGCAGAGTCATACAGCTGGTAAGATCTTCCTGACTCCAGACTTGGTGTTCTATTCCCTGAGTCACCTAGTTGCCTTCAAGTTATGAATGATCTCTTAGTTGCCAAATCCAATTTTCAATCCTCATTCTTCTTGATCTCTCTGTAGTGTTTGATAATTGTTGATCACTCTTTCTTCCTTGATACACTCTTCTCTCTATGTTTTCAGGACACCACTTTCTCTTTGTCATTCTCCCATCTCTCCAACTGCTACTTTTTTGTCTCCTTTACTAGATCTTGCTTCAGATCATGCACTATAACTTAGGGGTGCTTCAGGGTTCTGTTCTGGGACCTCTTCTCTTCTCCCTCTGTGCTTTTTCATTTGATGATCTCACCAACTCCTACAGATTTAGGACCCATTTCTATGCTGATGATTCTCAAATCTACTTATCCTTCCCTAATCTCTAACCTTTAATTTCATATCTCCAACTACCTTTCACATATCTTGAACTAGGTATCCAGTAGACATCTTAAACTTAATATGTCTAAACAGAACTTATTATTTTTTCCCCAAACTGTTGCCACCTCCTATCTTTCCTATTGTTATTGAAAGCAACACTCTCCTTCCAGTCCTTCAGACTTACAACCTAGGAGTCATCCTGGATTCCTCCTCACTGTCTCTCATCTCCCCATCTCCATCCCATAGCCAAGTTGTTGACTAGGTCTCTGGATTTCATCTCTCAAATAAGCATCCTTTTCTCCTCTGATATTGTCACCAATCTAGTGCAGGCCCTCATCACATCACACCTGAAATATTGCAACAGCCTACTAGTGGCTCTTCCTCTTTCTAGTCTCTCCCCATTTCAACTCATCCTCTATTCAGGGACTCAAATGATTTTCCTAAAACAATCATGCTGTCTCCCTCTCTCCAATAAACTCCAGTAGTACCCTATTGCCTTCAAGAGCAAATACAAATGTTTTGTTTGTCATTCAAATCCCTTCATACTTTCCAGTCTTCTTACACCTTAATCCCCAACATGTACTCTGATCCAGTGACACTGATCTGTTATTCCATGAATAAGACATTGCATTTCTAGGTTTCAGGTATTTTCTCTGGGAATGTTCTCTCTTCTCTTTTCTGTTTACTGACCTCCCTAATTTCCTTAAATCCAGTCTAAAATCCTACTTTAGGATTAACAGAAAGCCTACCCCAAATCCTCTTAATTTCAGTGCCTTTTTTCTGTTATTTCCTATTTATCCTTCATATAGCTTGCTTGGTAAATATTTGTTTTGTTTTTTTTAGGTTTTTTTTTTTTGCAAGGCAAATGGGGTTAAGTGGCTTGCCCAAGGCCACACAGCTAGGTAATTATTAAATTTCTGAGCCTAGATTTGAACCCAGGTACTCCTGACTCTAGGGCTGGCCACCTAGCCGCCCCATATATATATTGTCTTTTGCCTTTTTTGGTTACACTGGTGCTTAGGTACTTGGCACATAGTAGACACTTAATAAATTTTTTGATTGATTTCTAAGATTAAGATGCTATCAAAATTTATTATGATGTTGATGCTACTAGAGGTGATAAAATGTATTTCCCCATGTATAGGATACTCCCATGTAAAAGAAGCACCTTAATCTTGGGGCCTGAAATTTGAAAAAAAATATATTACATAAAGTTATTGAACTCAAGTTTTATTCATCATGAAATTTAAGGACCTTCTGTTCATAGCTTTCAGGCATCTTTTGGGCAATTCTGGTGCATGTGCACATGCTTGGTCGATTCTGTTTCACGAACCTGAAGCACCAATTGTGTCTCCCTTTGAAACCAGTCACTTCTTTTTCATCAGCAGTTTTTCTTGCCTCCTGCTGAACCATCTTGGTGGACACAGGAATTTCAAAGGCCCTTTGCTCTTCAATCCATCTCTTCAGTTCTCTCTCCAGATCAGGCCATGTGTTTCACTTGCCTGTCATGGCCTTCTTCTGCCGTGACATTTTCAGGAGGGTTTTTTTTCTTCTCATAGCCAGTTGGAGGAGGACCAAACTTAAGTTCAGCAGCTTGATTTCCATTCACTTTTGCAAACTGGATCACTTTTAAATTGAATTCAGCACCGTATGAAAATTTTTCTGAGTCATTTCTGGGCAGAATGGCAAAGTAACCTAATATACTAGTAACAAATACGAAAAAATGAGCACAAAGACAAGTGCAAAAAAAGTGGGAAATGCAAATAAAAAAGTCTACAACCACTACATAAGACTCTTCCAGTTTTTAGACCCCAAAATTTTTTTTAAAAGGGTGTGTCTTTTACATGGAGAAATATGGCATACCTGAAATCTCTTTTCTAGATTAAACAATCAACTTTCTTCCACTAATTCTCCTATGGGTTCATCTTTAAGTTCTTTACTATCCTGGTCACTCTTTATTGAACATTTTCCAGCTTATAGATGTTCTTCCTAAAATGTAGCACCCAAATTGTTTGTAACTTCAAGAACATCAACCTATACACTTGGTGTTTATGGTTTCTAATCATCTTGAAGAAACTGTGGAAGAATAGCTGCTGACTGATATTATAAATGTGATGAAAAAAATTTTTAAATTCATTTGGAAAAACAAAAAGTCATGAATATCAAAGGAAGTAAGAAAAATGTAAAGGAAGGAGGTTTAGTAATACCAGATTTTAAACTCAATTATAAGACAATAATTATCATAACTTTCTGGTACTGGCTAAGAAATAGGAAGGTAGATAAATGGAATAGAATAGACATATAAGTAACAGCACAAATAAACATAATAGCCTTGTATTTGACAAATGTAAAGATAAGATTATGGGATAAGAATTCATTATTTAACAAAACTTATTGGGAAAACTCAAAAGAAGTATGCTAGAAACTGGGCATAGACCAATACTTATATCATTTTACAAGAAAATTAAAAGAACACAGAACATATTACACATCAGATTTATGGGTAATGAATAATTTATGAATAAACAAGAGATAAAGAGCAAAAGTAGGTAAAGATAATTTCTTTTATATTAAGCTACTAAGGTTTTGTACAAATAAAATAAATGTAAGCAAGATCAGAAGGAAAATAGAAAATTGTTTTAAGAAAATAAGTAATTTTGAGTATTATAAATGTCCAGTTATAATTAACTATAAAAGATATATAAAAATATGTTTGTGAATCCATAGAAAGAACTGATAAATACAAGTATGTATAAAATAATTACATATGTGTGTATTTATATATATACACATATTTATTATATTAATCATATATAAATATAAATATATATATATATATATATATACACATTTATTTGGGTCTAATGGTAGCCATCTCTAGGATGAGGGGGAAGGAAAGAAAAAAGAAATATACATGATAATTTTGTTGATTATTATGAAATCATCTTTTAATTATACTATTATATATAATAACTAGTTTAATTATAGTTTTATTCCTCAAATTGGAAATAAAAATTTTAAATATGAGGTAAAATCCTGGCTATAACATCTATTAACTGTGTAATCTTGGTCAAGTTCTTGAGCAGCCTGCATGAGGCTCATTTCCTTATCTATAAAATGCGAATAATAATATAGGATCATATGATTTATAACTGATTCCTTCCACCTAGTAAGATGAGGGGCAGCATGGTATTATGGATAGTAGTAGGTTATCCTTAGAATCAGAAAGACAGGTTCAATTCCTACTTTAAATACATACTAGCTGTGAGATCAGGGTAAAGTCATATAGCTTCTTAATGCCCCAGGCAACCTTCTGGGGGGGGTGTTAATACATATATATATATATATATATATATATATATATATACACATACATACATGTATATATACATATATAACATATAAAAATATGTGTTTTTAACATTCTTTTCTTTTAAAATTTTGAGTTTCAAATTTTTTCTCTCCCTCCCACTCCCTTTACCTACTTGAAGACAAACAGAATTATATTAATTATAGCTGTGAAATCATGCAAAACATATTTCCACATTAGTTATGTTGCAAAAAAATAAAGCAAACAAATTATACTTCAATTTGCTCTTAGAATTCATCAGTTCTTTTTCTGAAGATGAATAGCATTTTTTCATGATGAGTGTTTTGGATTTCTCTTGAATCATTGTATTGATCATAGTAGCCAAATTTCATAATTGATTATCACTACAACATTGTTTTTACCATGGTAAATGATCTGGTTTTTCTCACTTCACTTTGCATCAATTTATAAAAGTTTTGCCATGTTGTTTTTTTTTTTATTCCTGAAACTATCCTCCTCATCGTTTCTTATAGCACAATAGTACTGTATTATAGAGTCAGGAAAATTCATCTTACTGAATTCAAATTTAGCCTGGGGAATTTACTAGCTCTAAGTGTGACCCTGGACAAGTCCCTTAACACCCTGCTTTGGTTTCCTTATCTGTAAAATGAGCTGAAGAAGGAAATGACAACCATTTTAGTATCTCTGACAAGAAAACCCCAAATGGGGGTCACAAAGAGTCAGACATGATTGAACAAAAAACAATCCACCATAATCACATGCCACAACTTGTTCAGTTATTCCCTCATTGATGAACATACCCTTGATTTTCAATTTGTTGATATCACAAAAAGAACTGCTATAAATATTTTTGTGTATATAATTCCTTTTCCATTTTCTTCAGTGAATTTTTGTGCCTCTTTTACTACTTGGCCAATTTTTTAAGATGTTATTTTCTTCAGTATTTTTTGTGCCTCATTTGCCAAGCTGTTAATTACTTTTTAAAATTTTCTTTCATCTCTCTCTCTCTCTCTCTCTCTCTCTCTCTCTCTCAGAATTAAGCAATGTTCAAGGTCACATGCTAGAAAGTGTCAAGTGTCTGAAGTCAGATTTGAACTGACAGCTTTCTGATTCTGGGGAAGGCACTCTATCCACTGTACCATTTAACTGCCCCTTTTAAAATTATCATTTCTTCCCCCTTTTCCCCCCTCTTCCACTCATCTTTTTTTTAAAACTTCCAGAAATTCTTGTTGTGGTTTAGTACATTTTGCATTTTTCTTTGAGGCCTTGATTGTAGCTGTTTACATTTTATTGCTTTCATCAGAATTTATGCCTTGGTCTTCCCTGAAGTAGCTACTGAAGTAGCTTTTCATGGTCAAGTTCTTTTTTTTTTTGTAATTTGTTCCTATTTCAATCTATTTCTTGACCTTAGACTTTAATGTTAAAAACTGTATCTTTTTTCTTGGGAATGGGGAGGCACTGTTGCGAACTTCAGGAGTTTTTGTGCTGCTGTTTCTAGAGCTGATTTGGGTTTTTTCCCCAAGTTTTTGCTGCTTCTGTGATCTGAGGAGAGGTGTAATCATTGTTCTTTTAGTCTGTGTTCTGGTACTAACATAGAAAGGATCCTCTTCCACACAAGTGCTAACTCTGATCTATGCCCTAGAACTGTGACCCAGAACTGCATTTGAGCATGCCCATTAGTACCAGCTGTACCCAGTTCCAGCACAGAGTTCCCTGTAATCTCTTTTTTTTTTTTTTTGGTTTTTGGAAGGCAAATGGGGTTAAGTGGCTTGCCCAAGGTAACACAGCTAGGCAATTATTAAGTGTCTAAGACCAGATTTGAACCCAGGTACTCCTGACTCCAAGGCTGGTGCTTTATCTACTACACCACCTAGCTGCTCCCCTCTAATCTCTTTCTGACAAGTTGTCTGATCTTTGTTTACAGAATTTTTACTGAGCTAGTCTATAAATTGGGCCTAACAGAGTGCTAGTAATCAAATGGCAGTTTAATTAATTGCTTTAATTGCAAGGATCAAATTTGCAAATCTGAGAATTTCTCCTGATTAGAGATCCTCCTTGCTGAAGTGGAAACACATATTATTTACATGATCGTAAGTGGGAAGGGAGGGGAGAAGGTGTATCATAAATCAATCAGTTTGGGGGCAAGCGTGATCTTCCTAGGATCAGCCCACCTGTGCAGGACAATACAACAATCACAGCAAGTCTTGGCCATCCAAGTAGGACAGCACAAGTGTCCTTGAGTCCTATGGGAATGGCCAAATTTATTGTATCTTCTTGGGTACAAAACAGGTTATACGGTTTTCTGATTCACTTCACTTAACATTGGCAAGTACAACTCAGTGAAAGAATGCAAACCTTATAAGGATTAAAATGAATCTTTGCTTTGCTCTCACTGATTCCCAGACCAGAGACTACCTGTGAAAAAGGATCTCTAGAAACTAAAGCATTATTATTAAATAAGAAAATCATAATTCTTTTAAACCTCATTGCCATCATCACTGGACTGAGACTCCTAAAGTTGTTACTTTTGCTCTTTCGACTCCTCAAAGCCTGTTGCTGCTAGCAGTGCACCCTTCTGCTATGATTGCTGTTGGCTGCCCCCTATTTGGGTGTTATAGACCTTTCCTGCTGACCTCCTAAATTATTTTAGGCTGGAAAAATATTTCACTCTGACCCTTTGTTGGCTCTGCAGGCCTAAAATTTTATTTGAAGAGCTATTTTAAAGTTGTTTGGAAGAAAATGTTGTAAGCTTCAGCTGGTTTGCGGCTTCTCCTTAACCAATTCCAGGGCAACTTTCTATGATTATAGATTCAATTGCTGCAGGAGGTGGTAGGGTTCTTTAGCTATGGAAGAGTTTGTCAAGAGAAGCAAGCTTGAGATCACTGGGTGGATCTTGAATAAAGTAGTGAATCTATGTTTGAAAGCCATAGACAAATTATTGTTTATAATGATTGAAGATCGGTTTTG
Source organism: Macrotis lagotis (assembly GCF_037893015.1). Lineage (NCBI taxonomy): Eukaryota > Metazoa > Chordata > Mammalia > Peramelemorphia > Peramelidae > Macrotis > Macrotis lagotis. The sequence goes on along the minus strand of NC_133659.1, from coordinate 214,614,917 downwards.
ATACCCATGGTCTGGTTTTGTAAAGGTAGTAATGATACTCAAGGTTCAGTCAAAACTTGTCCTTTGTGAGGCACCATGAAGGTGATCATAGTTTGTCCTGGACCTTGCAAGCTTCCTCAAAGATGGCTCAAAATTGGGAAGGAAGGAAAATTCAAAGATATACTGTTTTACAGCATCTGGGGAATCCAGTAGAGTGTGTCAACTACAGGAGATACAATGGTGAAACATTATTCTAAGCACATGAATTGTTTATTATTTAATGTTTCTGCAATTACATGCTAAAACAATTTTTTTGTTTCATTTGAATTCTAAATTCTATACCTCTCTCCTTCGTTTTCCCCCTCCCTACAATGGTAGGCAATCAGATATAGGTTATACATGTTCAATCATGTAAAACATTTCCATCTTAATCATTTTGTACAGAAGACTCCAATTAAAGAAAAAGAGCAAAATAAAGAAAATGAAAATAGTATGCTTTAGTTTGTATTTATACAATATTAATTATGTTTCTGGAGTGCTAGTATGCTTCATCATTTGTCCTTTTGGTTTGTCTTGGGTCATTGTATTGCTGAGAATAGCCAAGTCATTTACAATTCATCATATTATATTGCAGTTGCTGTATGCACTGTTCTAGTTCTGCTTACTTCATTTTACATCAGTTCATGTAAATATTTCTAGTTTTTTCTGAAATCTTCCTGTTTGTAATTTTTTGAAGTACAATAATATACCATCACAATCAGTTTGTTTAGTCATTACCCATTTGATGAGCATGCCTTTGATTTTCAGTACTTAGCTACCACACAAAAATTGCTATAAATATATTTTTTATAAATAGGCCCTTTTCCCTTTTTTGAAGTCTTTGATATATTAAACCTAGCAGTGGTGTTGCTAGATCAAGGGATATGCCCAGTTTTATAGCCCTTTTGGCATAGTTCCAAAATAGGTACATGAATATTACCAAAATTTTTCCATATTGTAGCAGATGTAGGACCCCAGATGAAATGGAAAGCAAATTATCCAGCTTTATGAGGATTCCAGTGTGGACACTATTAGACTATAGTGATTTGGCTGCAAAACTTGAAATACAATGGTTCAGGGAAAAAATAAATACATCTTTCTGAATATAACAGCCTCTGAACTATTATGATTTTCCATGGGTAGTCCAGGAATCAGCAAACTAATGTTAAGGCAGACCTTGCTTCCTTAATATAAGTAGAAACATGTGGTCCTGGGAAAATGTACTAAGTGGTGAAAGGTTTGGATTTGGGTTCTTAAAGAGACCCTTCCCTGCCTTCTAGAATATGGGATGTTCTTTTCTGTTCTGAGTGCTTTGGGAAGGGAAGGAGAAGTCTGTGTGAAAAAAATGGCATTTACCAGGATTTCAGGTATAATCTGTGATGTTTTAGGAACCTTCATTAGATCTGAAAAGAATCTTAAAGGTCATTAATCTGTTATCCTTATTTTACAGATAAAGAAAATGAGGTCCAAATTAGGGAATGACTTCTGGAAAGTCACATAATACATAAATGACAGAATGAGGATTTGAAATTAGGTGCTTAGATTCCAAAATACCTTTATTCTTTGGAAGCAGTTTTGGTTTCAAGCAGATTACCTAGTTCTATTCTTAGGGGTTTATTGCTCAGAATAGAAAGTTTATGGGGAGAACAGGTTCTGTGGTTGGAAGGATAGCCCTAGTGATCAAGCTGAAGGTGTTGCCTACACAGCAAATGACTGTGGAGTTTGGGTGAACTAAAATGGAAGAAGTTACCATCACCATAGACTAGAGGAAGACAGTGTGAGTGATCAGAATCTATAAAAGATAAGCATCTTTTGCCCCTCCTCCCTTCAAAGGATGCATATACACTCCTAATTTTAAAAAAATTGAAGAACAATTAACATTTATATAATAGTCTTTCATATACAAAGTATCTTATATATATTTGAACCTCATAAAAATCCTATGAGAATTGGTATTATTGTTCCCATTTTATTTTTTTTACTGGACATATGCCCTTAATCAGTGCAAGCTATGTTTTGATTAATATGAATAAAAGTTTCCCCTGGACTGGTTGTATGTATTCAAATTCACAGAATTCAAAGTAATAATTATGTAAAATGTGATAATGGATTATAGGACAATGGAAAATACAGTATAAATTTAAATGATGCAACAACTTTGAGGGACATTATTTGCACTAATTAGACCTAGCTGTTTAGGGAATGTCAGGTGAGGAAACTCCCTTTACCAATGCAACAAAGCTTTTATTCAACTTACAATCATAAGAGAGTTATTGGTATATTGAGAAGTTAAGTGATTATATCACATGTTCAGTAGAGGCAAGACCTGACCTGGTTTGCCCCACTTTAAAATAAGTTCTGTATCTTCTATATCATATTGCCTCTCATCTGGCCATTTTATAGATGAGAAAATTTGAGCTTTGAGAGACTAAATGATTTTTCCAACATATGCTTGGACAGGAATAAAATACTGATTTGCCAGATTCCAAGATTCCACCCACTCTTCTATGCTACCTCTTGAAGTTTCCAATAAACCATTGCACCACCTTGTTAATACCCTCATGAATATGTTGGGAGAGGAATCTATCTACTTGCTTGAATACTATATTAAGAAATTAAAAATCTCTAGGTAGAAAATGAATTTTCCCAACTTGGTAGAGAGGTGATATTTTATAAGATAGTGTACACATAGTAGAAATGCTCAAGATAAGTAACAAAAAAGAGCAGAATGTCATCAATATAAAGTACCATGAAGCTGTTGAAGAAATCAAAAAAGAAATGACAGAAGAAATTATACCTTAGTTTGGCCTTGGCCACAGAGCTTTACAAACTGAGTTCTGGTGTATTATACATTGTATTTATGATGAAGCACAGGAACTGACTGGCATGGTGGTAATAATATTTTTGTTTTTGAATTTTTTTTGTAAGGCAATAGGGTTAAACGACTTGTCCAAGATCACACAGCTAGATAATTGTTAAGTGTCTGAGGTCAGTTTTGAACTCAGATCCTCCTGACTCTTGGACTGGGACTCTATCCACTGTGCCACCTAGCTACCCACTGTGATAATATATTTTGTGTGAAAGGAACAACTTTAATTAGGTAATATTTCACCACCCAAAGATGCAGAACACACAATAGTTTGCAAAGCTTAGGAAAGGCATGTTACAATGGGCATTACTATTCTACTAGGGGAATAAAGAACAAACTCAGAAAACTATAATTGATATTCTGAGATAAACATACCAGAATATTGCAAAATAAGATGTTATAAAAGATTTGAGGAATACATCTCTTAGCTTTTAAAAAATAATAAGAAGAAGGAATAGGGAAGTTAGTAATAAAATTCTGTTTAAAAGACCAAGAATGACATAAACAAAGAACATGATACATGGTACATTTACGATGCAAGGGACTAAAAGTAGGTCATTTTGACTAGCACTTAGAGAGTGTTGAGGGTGATAACAATAGACAAAATTGAAGAGGTATGATGATGCTAGATTTTGAAGGGCCTTGTGAATGCCAGACAAAAGTATCTGACTTTTACTTGGGAGATAAAAAGAAGTCACTGAAGATTTTTGAGCAAAGAAATGATGTCGTAAACTCTGTTCATTCATTCAACAAGGTTTTATTATGTGACTATACTTAATATGAGGTATTGTACAAAGTGAGAATACAAAGACAAAAACAAAGCAATTCCTTCCAAGAAGTTTATATTCTAATGGGGGAAAGGGGAGGGAGCCACATGTATATAGACACATAAATACAAAATACATACAAAATATGGAGACTACCAACTACAGCAATCAATATTGACCTAATGTGAGAGTGGAACTTGGGTACAGGTACAAGAGATGGAGTGTCATCAATGGGAAGCAACAAGTTTGGCTAAAATGCTGAAAGCATGAGTGAGATCATTGTGTAATAAATTTGGAAATGTAGGCTGGAATCTTATTATTGGGGGGGGCGACCAGACAAGTTTGAGAAAAGAGGGAAACAATTGGAACTTTAGAGGCAGACAGGTGGCTCCGTGAATAGAACACTGGGCCTGTAGGTAGGAAGACCTGCATTCAAATCTAGTCTCAGACTCTAACTAGCAGTAGGTCCCTGGGCAAATTACTTAACCTTTGTATGCTTTAATTCACTGAAAAAGGAAATGGCCAGCCACTCTAGTATCTTTGCCAAGAAAATCCTTTGTAAGGTCAAGAAGAGTCAGATACAATTTCATCAATAAGATGAAAACTGTAACATTTTTAGCAGAAGGTGAAGAGGGATTGGCCTATGCTTTAAAATGATCAATTTAATTGCTATAGAAGAAAGCCAGAGAGAGAAGAGACTGGAGGCAGGGATACCAAGTGGAACACTGTTACAATGTTCTGGTGAGAAGTGATTTATAGCTTAAACTAAGATGGTGGCTGTGTGAGTGGAGAGAAAGGGATGTATGTGGGAGATACTGTGGAGAGAGAATCAAAACATTATTCCTGAAGTGGCATGATTGATGCATGTATTTGTGAGACAAACAATAAAACTTTAACTGCTGTAGTTTTTTTACATTAATTTCTGAAATACTATATCCCTTTTTCATTTATTTTAATTGGACATAATTTTGCTCTTCTGAATTTTGCATGTACTATTGTTTTCCACTTTAAGGAACAAAAAAAATTATTTCTTTTTTATACAATATGTGTGTACATACATTCACACATAGGTACATATGCAGGCACACATATTTGCACTGATTGTTAAGGACTTTTTCCCTTGTTAGTAGCTTTTGAATATTAGAAATTTATTTTCTTCTCTTATGGAATCTGAGGTAGATTTTACATGTAAGAGGAAAAAAAAAACAAAATATATAAACATTTCCATTAGACCTTTGATACCAGATTTGAGGGACTAAGCCAAGGCCAACCTTCTTGCATTTTCCAGGGCAAGCATTCTGTAAGTGTTCATTGTTGCTCCATCTTTGCTCTTATCTCAAAAACTTGTCAGCAATGTCCCATTCTCTCTGTTCAATGATAACCTCAATGCTAAGTGTCTATCTGGACTCAGATGGTTCTGTGGCACCTGGCATCATAAATAATATTCTTTACATCATTTTGGGTAGCCAACCTTGAATAAATAAAGGACTAGTTCACTCCCATACTAACATCTCTACCTACTTTCTACACTCAAAGATCTCAAAGGATAGATCTGGAAGCAGAAATAGCAAATAAAACTCACTCTGTAAATGAGTCTTAAAGACTTCCTAGCTGTGTGATGCTGGGCAGATTTGCAAAAATGGACATAATAATAATAATACCAACCTTTCAAGGTTTTATGGGGACTGAATGAATTAATACTTGTAAAGTGCATAATATGGAGACTGGCACAGTAATAATGTTTAGTAAATGTTTATTACCTTCTATTCCCTCTTTTCCTCTCCTGGCAAAAAACAGAGCCTGTTCTGTAAGAAGCGTTTTCCAGTCCTTCTGACTTTAGTGCCTTTCCACTGTGATTATCTACCAATTTATTGTGTCTATATCTATATACACAGTTGTCCACATTTTGTCTCCCCCATTATATTGTGAATTCCTTGGGAAAGAGTATTGCTTTTCTAATTTAATTTTTTTGTTAGTGTTCATTTCCCTCCCTATTCTTTTTTTGTGTCCCTACTATTTAGTAAAATGTCAGGCAAATGGTAAGCATTTGACTGAGTATAGTGAGAGGCCCTAACTGAGAATTGCAGAGGGGAGATGGTGGCTGCAAAACACCTGTTAAGACATGTGGCTAAGTGGGGAAGTGGATAGAGCACTGGCCCTGGTGTCAGGAGTACCTGAGTTCAAATCCAGACTCAGATACTTAATAATTACCTAGCTGTGTGGCTTTGGGCAAGCCACTTAACCCCATTGCCTTGCAAAAACTAAAAAAAAAAACAAAAATAAAAGACATATTGTAATAGCTCAGGGAGGGGATTATAAAGGTCCATTCTGCTGTGGTTGAAGTGAGAAAAGAGAAGAAAGGAGAAATGAGAAGATGCTATGAAGGTGGAATCAACAGATCTAATCGACAGATTGGATATGAGAGGTAAGGGAGAGGGTCCACACAAAGGTAACACAGAGGTTGGGACTTAATAGACTGGATCATTGGCATATCCAAAAGAAATACAAATTATAGAAAGGAATGAAGTAGACAAATTCTGTTTAAATTTAAGTTGTAGTAGGACATTCTGGTGGAGATTTCTTAAATGTAAGCTAAGGGAACCTTGAAGAACCTAGAAAATCCAGGAGTGGAGGTAAAGAATTGAAAACAATCTAAAAGGAATTAATAGTTGAAACTATGAGAGTCAATGTGATTAACATGTAATTAATACAGGAAAGAGTGTAGAGATAGAAGAGAAGACATAACGTTTTAGAGAATACTCATTGCAAAAAAAAGAAACATCAGTGGAAAAAGGCAAGATGTTAGAAGTGAGAGGAGAAGCAAGAGATTTTAGTGTTTCTGTAGTCAAGAGGGAAGATACCATCCAATAACCAAGAGTGACCAACTATGTTAAAAGCAGGAGAGAAATCAAGGAGGATGAGGAATTTTTTAAAGTATTTCAACTTAGTTTTAGTTTATAGGTGACATTTAAGAGACAAACCTCAATAAAGTGGTATGAAGATGGGTAGCAGATTGCAAAAGCTGAGAAGAAAGTGTAGTGTGAAGAAGTGGGGAAATTGAGTAAACATAACCTTTTCAAGAATCCAAGTCAGGCCAACATGTATTAAACATTGGCACTGGGGTTATTAAGACTGTAAAAAAACCCAGCCCCTGCCCTCAATGAACTTACATTCTACTGGGGAGATGTAGAGAATAAACACATATATGAAAATCTTTTTTTTTGTAAAGAAAGGATTGATATTGGGAAGCCAATCAAATTGAGAAGGCTCTCTAAGCAACTTGTTGATTATGGACCTTTGTTGTTAGGTTACTAAGTGGCACAGTAGATAGAGTTCTTGATTTCAGGTCAGTGAAACCCAGGTTTGAATCAAATTTCACCTAACTACAGTGTGAACCTTGTCTGTACAAAATGAGTTAATGTAAAGTATTTATAAACCTTAAAGCTCAATAAAAAACACCTAGCTGTTATCACCTCCCCAAGACAAGGGAAGTTCAAACTCTAAAATTATTTCCCTCTCCAAATTTTCTAAGCTAAGCTCCTAGAAAAAGTTACTTTTCTATTTGTGTCATTTCTTTACCTTACTTTTCAGTCCTTTACAAAATTGCTTATCTAGTCATTCAACTGATGTGATCTCCAAAGTTATCAGTGATCTTTTCATTGCAAAATAAGATGATCTTTTCTCAGTTCTTATTCTTTTTGACTTTGCATTTGACATTATTGATTCTCTCTGTCTGGCTACATACAGAAAAAGGACTAATAAATAGAAATATATATATATATAATATTATATATATGTATGTATGTATACATGTATCTATCTGACTGTCTGTCCATCTATGTTTTTTGTCCTTTATTCTCAAAGAAGCTCCTGACATCAATCAGTGAGGTGATGCCATGACTTGAAAGCAAATTGGTTTAAGTGAGGGGGTATGCTAAATCAAAAGCCTCATTTTCTCCTCCAGAGTCTTATGGGTCCAGTGATTAGATATGGATTAAGATGACAGAAGATGACCCTAAATGCAGCGGGAGACCTTGGCCTTTTAAGGATCATTCCCAGATCGTAGTTTGACTGAACCAAAACCCATTCAGTGATTGAGGTTAGGAAGCCAAGAATGACTTCTTTTACTGAGTCAAAAAAAATTAAACTGAGAGGACAACACTCTCAGGGTTTCTCCATGATTAAGGCAAACAAGAAAGAAATGAAGTCTAATAGTGGCCATTGGAGTAAGGTTGGGGGGGTGGAAAAGGGAGGAGGAGAAAGGGTGAAGGGGAGGAAAAAAAAGAAATTTATATGGTAACTTTGTGGTATATTAAAAAATAGCAAGTTGTAGATATATATGTATATATATATAATAGTAGATTTGCAGTTTCATATGCAATCTTTCTTTTAATTATTATACTATGCTACAAAAATATTTTATTTCATAAATTTAAAATAATTTTTTATTAGAAGAAAGGAAAAGATGTCTTGAGGGAAATGTACCATATTTCCCCAAGTATAAGATGCACCTTAATTTTGGGGCCCAAAATTTGAAAAAAATTACATAAAGTTATTGAATTCAAGGTTTATTCATCATACAATTCATACAGCTCATCTCTGTCAAAAACTCCCATCCATTAGCTTGTCCTCATCTGTGTTTGATGATGAATCACTATCTTAGGAAAGGCTCTGACTACTCTCTTGCTTGTGCTCTGATCTATGGTTGACCACATGAATTCCCTGGGAAAGTCTGGTGTGTGGAAGCATGCTTGATCCATTCCATTTCATGAACCTGAAGATTAATTGTGTCCTTTGAAATCAGTCACTGCTTTTTCATCAGCATTTCTTCTTGCCTCATGCTGAACCATCTTTGTGGACACAGGAATTCCAATTGCCCTTGCTCTTTAATTCATCTCTTCAATTCCCTCTCTAACTCAGGTCATTTGGTTGATTTGCTCTCAGGACCTTCTTCTGCTGTGGTATTTTCAGTAGGATTTCTTCATCCCATAACCAGTCTTGGATTGTTTTCACAGTTAGAGGAGGACCAAACTGACTTTCAGCAGCATGATTTCCTTTCACTTTTACAAACTAGATCACTTTGAACTTGAATTCAGCATTGTTTGAAAATCTTTCCTAAGCCATTTCTGGGCAGAGTGTGGCAAAATGTACCCCAATATACCAGTAACAAATGTGAAACAATGAGCAAAAAGACAAGCACGAAAAAAGTGGGAAATGCAAGTAAAAAAAATCTACAACCATTGTGTAAAACCCTCCCAGTTTTTAGACCCCAAATTTTTTGGGAAAAGGGTGTGTCTTATACATGAGGAAATAAGGTATGTTAGGAAGAGAAGATGAACTGGTTATAAGACATAGGAGAGAAGCAATATATTGACAGCTAGAGTGTCTTACTGGTAAGCATGAGATGTTAGGAGAAATTGCAGAAAGTCCCTAGCACATTGGATTAAACCCATTGTGTTGAAATTAAAGAGTAATAATCCATGTCAGTTTGAAAGGAGGTATCCAGTGGAGTATGCCAAGGATCTCTATTTAACATTTTTATTAATAATTTAATAAAATATGGATGGCATACTTATTAAATTTGCAAATAGCACAGAACTGGAAGGGATGGTTAATATACTGAATGACAAAACCAGAATCCTAAAATATTCCACTGATTACAATACTGTACTTAAAATTAACAGAGATAAATATCAAAATGTGTATTTTGGTTTAAAAAAATCACAAAATAGGGCTGTTCATCTGAAAAGCCTGAGGGCTTTTAGTGGACTGCAAGCTTAATAATAGTCAACAGTGTGGTGCTAGCAAGAAAATTTAGTAAACCAGTCAGAAAATTTAGGGCAAACTTAGGTTATCATTGGGAATTGTATATTATTGAGGACTAGAGAGGTGACTGACAGCTGCAGTGTACTCCTCCTTGGTTAGACCAAAACTATAGTATTGTGTTCTGTCTAGGCTGTACATTTTAGGAAAACATTGAATATAGGATATGGAGTACCTAGAGGAGGGTGATTAAGACAGTGTCAGGACAAGAAGAAAAACTGGTTGACAGAACTGGAGATAGTTTTCCTGAAAGAGAAAACATTTAGAAATAGATGTCATGAAAGTATTCAAGTATTTGAAGGTTGATCTGAAGAGAGATGGCAAGACAGCACAGTTACTTGGGTTATGAAGTCATGATCAAGAGGTCAGTTATTCTACAGAAAAATCACAAGATTAAAGGTCAAAACTGAGTTTGGATTCACTAAAATCTTTGGTAGCATCAGGGAGAAGGATTTTAAGTAGGCTAGGGTTAGCATCCAGCCAAAAACAATGATTTTAGATGGGAATGCTAGGGAGAATGTCCTAGAGTCTAGCAGGGCCTGGCTAACCCCAAACCACAGAACAGGAGGGTTATCACCACTGATTATTTTAACCTCTACAAAATTTATTGCATCTGCCCCCTTTTCACATGGCTATTACTCTAGTCCAAGTAGGGAGTTGTTCATTCATTTCTGACTCTTCTGACCCCATTTGGGTTTTTTTTTGGTAAAGATATTGGAGTGGTTTGCCATTTCCTTCTCCAGATGAGAAACTGAGATAAACAAGGTTAAGTGACTTACCTAGGGTCAGATAGCTAATAAGTATCTGAGGTCAGATTTGAACTCAGGAAGATGAATCTTTCTGATTCCAGGTCCAGCACTCTATATGGCACTACCTAGTTTCCCAGTACAAGTAGTCCCTAGCTTTAAGAGTTGCTAAAGTGATCTCCCTAAAGTTACAGGTCCAGTCTTGTATGTCATTTGCCAGCTCAATAGCCTATTGAATTTAGGATCAAATATAAACTACTTTGTTTGAACTACTCCCAACCTACTTTTGAGGTCTTTTTCATACATGACTTTCACACTCTCTTCAGTCCAACTACATTGAATTTCCAGGGTTCCCTTACAGACAAAATTGCTATCTATTGTCCTCAGACTTTGAATGATCTCTCTCTCTCTCTCTCTCTCTCTCTCTCTCTCTCTCTCTCTCTCTCTTATTTTCACCCCTTAGAATTCATTGTTTTCTTTAAAACTATATTTAAATCCCAGCTTTTCCAAAAAATTTTTAGTGATAGCTGCTTGTGACTTCTTCCCCCCATTATCTTTAATTTATCTTGTATATATTTTTGCATTCTTATACATGTATTGATATTGTCTTATCCTAGAAAGAAGGTAAACTTCTTAAAGGTAGATATTGTTTCATTTTATCTTTGTAGTCACAGCACATAGCATGTTTCCTGAAACATAGTAACTTTATAGGGTCTTTCTGTCGTGCTTTTATGTAGCCTGTTAAATTTGGGTAGACAAGGGTTGGCAGGTGTCTGTTGGCAGCCAGAGATAGCTAGTACCAATGTTAATAGAGATGTTAAATATAGCATAGACTAGGCTAACTTTATTTACTTGTTCATTCACTCATTCATTTAACTATTTACTCATGTATCGATCAATCAATGAATTTATCTATCTGTTTGGTTGGTTAGCTAGCTTTTCTGTAAGTCTTTTGGTCTGTCTAGTTATGTAATTTCACTAACATAGGGAATGAAGTCCTTGGTGAAGAAACTCCTTCTATCAAAATTCAAGAATCAGAAAATTGCCTAAAATCATGAAATGTGAAGCAGTTTTCCCAAAGTCATGCAGCCAGTATGTGTCAGAGGCAGAATAACAGGTACTTATGACTTCAAGGCCACTCTTTTATCCACTGCCTCTTTAGTTAATTATGAGACTAAGCTGGCTGGTAGCCTCTCCTGTTGGCTTCTTTTTGGGTAACTTGAATGAAAGAATGAGTGAACAGATAAATGAATATGGATGGATGGATGGATGAATGAATAAGCACTTCTTAAATACCTACTATGTTCCTAGCACTGTGAATATAAATACAGAACTGAGACAGTATACAATGCTAGGAGTTAATATTCTAAAAATAGGAGACAGTACATTGTGAGAGTAATGAGTAGGGAAAGAAGCCATAGGAATGGTGAGTTGAGTCTACAGAAATTAACTGCAAGTCCTTTCAGTTTCTAGTCATAATTAAGTATTGGATTGGTTTCTATGTCCAAAGCAAAAGGTGGGAAAAGAAGTAGACAGAAATAATATATGTGGTGATAGGGTGAATAGCAAAATGCCCTGGATTAACTATTGCGACTGAAGTTTTGAGGTTGGCTGATATAATGTTAGATAGGTTTGTATGGACTCATTTATCAATCATGATGTTTCTTCCTGAATGGATGAGCTACTTTAGGCCTGGTCTCTGAAGGTCTTTCTCAGAAAATTATCTTTCACTTGAAGATAGGGTAATTATGGCAGGACCAATGGCAAAATATTCTAGATTGGTGAATTTTAAGTATATCAAAGCCTGCAAAGATTCCTGGGGGTGGGGAATTAGTCTGAATTTGCACTTACTCTTCTCTTTGAGAAGACAGACCATTTTCCTTTTCCAAATAACTCATTTTGAATATCCGTTCTCTTCTCTTTTATTTATCTTAGAGGACAAGATATCTCTATTTCTCATTAGGGCTAATTTATTTACTTGCATCCCTTGATTCCATTCATAATTCCTTTGGGAACTTGTTCTAGTTATTGCTGTCATATCTTTCAATCTCTCCCTTTTTGGCTGTATTTTTCATAAATGCAAACTCCTCCCCTTCCAAAAAAGATTACATATCTCTAATTCTTAACAAAATTCTTCTAGCCTATCTATCTATTATCCCATTTTCCTCTTGCTCTTATTGTTAAATATATTGGAAAAATTTATCTCTCTCCAATATTTCTACTTTCTTTCCACTGTCCTCAGTATCTTGTAATGTGTCTTTCCTTTACCTCTCTACTAACACAATTCTCTCAGACCAACAACATCAAAATCACCAAATCAAATGCAATTTTTGTGGGCTATTTACCTTGACCTTTTATCTACATTTCACATTGTGACATGTTCTCATGACCTCTAACTTAGAGAACTATCCAAGAGAATGGGAAAGGATTCAGATGTTAAGTGTCACTAACTTTGTAATAAAAAAAATCATCATTGTCTAAACTCTTTGGTTTTTTCTGAGCTCCACACTTTAGGTGGCTCACTTTATGGTCTGATACATAAACTTCATCAAAGACAACCACAACACAGGTGTTGTAGGAGCTTGACAATCATTATAGAGTGATGGTCATTCTTATAGAACCCCCAAGAGTTGGAACATGACAGAGTTTCAAAGCTATTATGCTTTCCTACATCTTCACACATTTCTTAATTGGGAGAAAGGTGTCAAGAAAGAAAGTGAGCCCCGATAACTAAAGAATAAGAGCTCCACTGTGATAAAAATCTTATTTAAAATATATGGGGAACTTTTTTGGAGTAAAGAGAATGATCTTAATGATTTTGTGATATTAGTAGGATGCATGTTTGAGGAAAGCAGAAATGTCCCATTACAAAAATCCATGGAGTATTGCCAAATATAGCCCAAAGAAGTATTATCAAAACAAGGAAAGTAAGAATGATTTGTCCTTTGGTATTAGACAATTAAAAAGAGAGATAGAGGAGGATATTTCTTAAGTCAGAGAACCTTTTATTGGATTTGTTGTTTACTCATGTGATGAGGTCAATGTTAATGGAGGTAGGGATTAATAGTTTTATAGGTAAAATGATTCCCTCTGATCTAGAGATAGCTTCTCTGCAGAATGACTTAAAACCTATAGAAACTGGGATAGCTAGGTTGCACAGTGGATAGAGCACTGGCCCTGGAGTCAGGAGTACCTGAGTTCAAATTTGACTTTCAGATACTTAATAATTGCTTAGCTGTGTGACCTTGGTCAAGTCACTTAACCCCATTGCCCTAAATGTAAAAAAAAAACCCTATAAAAATTAGAATTATAAAACAGGAAAATAAACACGAAGTAGATAAAATAAGTGGACATTAGAGCAAAACATAAAGAAATTTATAGCTTACTATATTACTTCCTCTCCCCCACCCCCACATGCCATTTTTTTTTTTGTGGAGAGAAATGTCTGGGAATCATAGTGTGGGTGGGCTTTTTAAAAAAAATTAAGAAACTGGAGTGATTAAAAGAGAAATTTACACAGTATGCAATAAGGGTGTGTTCTAATGGGAGTGATTTAGAGCATTTGTCAGTTGCATAATTTTATCCACTGGGAAATCTTACAGACTTTATGCTCTTGCAAAATCACTTCAGTCAACTCAGGCCCCAGATGGGGATTGCTCTTTATTTCTTTAAAAATCCTGCACACACAATCTCATAAAGATTCCTTTTATATCAAGGATTTTTAACCTTTTTTTGGCTCCCTTTGAGAGTATAAACTTCTTCTTGAAATAATGTTTTTAAATGTATAAAGTAAGTTACATAGGATTACAAAGAAAACCAAATTTTTTTAGGTTTTTGCAAGGCAAATGGGGTTAAGTGGCTTGCCCAAGGCCACACAGCTAGGTCTGAGACCGGATTTGAACCCAGGTACTCCTGACTCCAAGGCCGGTGCTTTATCCACTATGCCACCTAGCCACCCCAAGAAAACCAATTTTTAATGAAATAGTTACCAAAGTATTTCTTTAAAAAGTCCAGGTACTCCAGCTTTAGGAACTCTGCCCTATGGCCAGTTCCAAAGGAGAATAGTGGTGAAGGGAGTGAAAATTTAAAATCAACTGACCTGCCCACAACTTTCTATTCCTTATGACCATCTTGCTTTAGGTTCAGTTAGATCCAGTCTCTTGGAGTAGAGCTGTACCAGAATGAACCAGGTCTTAGCTATGATTCTTTTAAGTCCAGAGCACTCTATATGCCTGGGTCTACCAATCAGTGAAGTTTGAATAGATTCATGTAGCCCCAGTTACCTTGGATAAATAGGGATGTCCATATAAATAGGAACTCTATATAAGATGGAAGGAAATATAATGCCACTGCCATGCTACTCTTTCCTGAAAGGCTTGTATCTGCTTTATTAAATGTGGAGATAGATAGGAACATGACTGATGGTTTGCTTATGGGGTGTTAATAACATGGTAAGGAGAAATCCAGGACCAAGGTAGTAAATAAAGATCCTTCTACTACTCTTCCTTTCAAACTAATTATTCCTCAGCCTAACCTCATTTTTTGGAGTCTTTCAAGTCTTTGTATCCAAATATGAAGGACTATTGAAATGAGTTCTCCTTGAATGAAGTCTGAGTTCCTCTATGACTAAAGCTGTTTTAATTGGGGGGGGTTGTAGTAGGAGTGGGGGTGCAGGAATTGGAAGCCATATGCTTCAATTTTATGGTTCAAAAAGGATTACTGACAAGCATATAAGTGGTTAGAAGGTACTGGCAGATGGATAATATATCAGTAGCTTCATAGGGATATTCCAATATCTTTGTGGAATAAACCACTGAAGGAAGGACATCCTTGTTCAGATGGAAGTAGCTAGAAGAATTCCTGTTTCGGTTTCAGTAATGGTAATTGATCAGGAGAAGTGTAGTGTGACATGACAATTAAGGATTCATTACCTATATGGGTGTTTATGATAGCTTTTTTGCCATTTATTGTGGATAGAGTCATTGTAAGAAGCTCTTGACGTTACTTAAATTATTATGTATAGTTCATATTAAAAAATGTTAGCTTCTACATGTTGACCAATATTCCTCCCTAGTAATGTAGATGGAAGTTGTAGTATTTATCTCTCCATATAATAACCTTGTATGGAAGGTATAGAAGGCAAATAATATCTACTAACTGAGCAGAGATTTTGAGAAGATATGAATAAAGTCACTCGTAATCTTGATTTTTTTTAGCACAGTAAACTGAACCCTATGAACTATATGGGTTTATTGATCTCAACTTTTTCTTTGTTCTTGAGATCAGTCAAAGAGTAATTTATATTTATTTGGGAAGGAGTTTTAAAACTTTGATAGTTCTTCCTTGTACTATTATATTAAAGATGTAATTTTGACTGAAGTGGATGATGCTATATTAGCAGAACCTATAGATTAGGTGGTAGATTATGACAGAGATAAGGGTTGGAAGATTATCTTTGATTTTTCTAAGAAATTTCAGGGCCTATTTTACTTAGTTAAATTTTTAGGAATTTGTTGGATTTGGAGACCTTAGGTGATTTCAGATATATTTCATATTAAGTTATTGAAACTTGCTTCTTCCAGTTTAAAAAAGGAAGTTCAGGAGCTTATTGTGCTCTTCAGGTTTTTAAGAAGTCATATTTCTTATCTGGATAGTTTTATGGGCTATATTTACTGAATTATTGGTGAATTTGCTTCTTTTTGCTGGGGACCACAATAAATTATGACTTGGTATCCATCAACCAACCAATCAATCAAGTATTTATTAAGTGCTTACTGTTGTCAGGTACTGTGCTAGAAATTGGGAATATAAGTACAAAGAATGAAACAATCTCTACTCACAAGAAGTTTTCATTCTAATGAAGGAGGCAATAAACACTTTCTAAACAGGCATGGCAAAACAATAAAGTAAATAAACACAAATGTATACAAAAGTAATTTGTGTGTATATGTGTATATAGAGAAATAATAGAATATAATAGATTATGTATAATATATAATATATAGTAAATAGATAATATATAGATTAGATATCTATATATGACATTATATATAGATAATAGATGATATAGTAGATATGCCTATCTATTATAGAATAGATAAAATACAAGGTAGTTTGGGAGATATTAGCAAGTGGGGGGGCTCAAAAAAGGCTTCATATAGAAGATGATGCTTGAGTAGTATCTTCAAAGATCTAGATTCTACAAAGTAGAGGTAAGGAGGAAATTCTTTTCTGGCATGAGGGATGAATAGTTCAAATTCATGGAGAAAGGAGATGGACTATAGAGATGAGGCCAGTTTGGTTGAATCTTAGAATGAGGAAGAAAAAGTAATGTCCAATTAGTCTGAAAAGATAGGCTGTGGAGAATTAGAGGAGAGAATATCCATAAGGAGATGATGGTCAACAGAGTCCAATGAAGTAGTAGGCAGAGAGGGATGAGACCTGAGAAAAGACTATCAGTTTGAGCAATCTAAAATAGACTGCCCAGCAATCTCTTACCTTGTGTCATTATCATCCTGTGGGATCTATATTTTTGAAGATTTCTTCTTTATAGGGACCAGACTGAGTGGACCTTTTGTCAGATACCAAGGAGTAGTTAGTCCAAATTACAGTTAGACTTTTGGAGCTATAAGTTCCCTAAAATGACCACTCATTACAATATGTGAAAAAAATAGTTCCTTGTATGTCACTGGATCCTGTTTGCTGCTGAATAGACAGAAAGGATCATACTATTATCCTTCATCCAAAATTGGCTTCCATGAGTTCTGTAACGCATGATTAAAAGCCTTTTGGGGGGGGTCAGGATCATTAGAAGAATTTTTCATTTTCAAACTATCTTGATGGGGAGTTTATATGGAAAAAGGGGGAGATTCTTTATTTAGCTTACTGGTAGTAATAATATTGAACCTTTAGATAATCTAGCTTCTAGCTAGATTTCAGAGAATACATAAACTTGGGTGGGAAAAATTATATATATATATGTATATATATATATATATGTATATGTATATATATATATACATATATATATTACTCTTTATGCCAATCAGTGTCTACCTTTAAGGATAAGTAATGTATGATCCTAAGTAGTTCTTTACTTATTTCTGATTAATAAATAGGTTATGTTTGCATTATTCCATTAAAAGGCAAGAAGTTCCCTCCACTGAAGGTGTTACTTATCCAAGTTATGGGACTGAAGTTTCAATTAAGTCTGATACTGATAAAGCCAGAATTTGTCCTTCTACATGAGCCCATTTGTATTATTGCCTCTGATCAAAGTATCCATTTTACTGGAAAGAAGACCCAAAGTATTATTATGTTTAATGAGTTTTTCATCTTCCCCATCCCTATGCAGCTGATATTGTGGTGCACTGGAATAGATTTTTTAAGACAGCAGCTTTATCATGATACCTTTGAATATCTGAGTTAGGTATCCTATCTTCTATAAGCTGTGTATCTGATAAATCAGTAGAAACTGAAAAAGGGAGAGAGTGAGAATTTTCCACCCTAGTAGTTTCTTGAATCTAATTATCAGTACTTTTCTCATCAGAATGGACTGTATACATTCACCTTTACAAAGCTTTTGTTCCTTATAGAATTCTGGATAACACAAGGAAATGATTCAAAACTCCTGAATTGACTCCCCTTCCTTTTGGATAACTCCTTTAAAAATGGATTTGAGAGACTAAGAGTGGAATTATTGGGAGGGGATTTTGTTTTTTAATGACACGGGGGAAATTTTCTTTTTCAACTATGATGATGGGGAATTTATATGGAAAAAGGGGATTCTTTTTTAACCTATTGGTAGTAATAATGTTGAATCTCTAGATAATCTTGCCTCTAGCTAGATTTCAGGGAATTCATAAACTTGGGTGGGAAAAATTAAATATATATTTTAATAAATTTTGTTTCTTTGTAATCCTATATGTTGCATTTTTAAGCTTTCAAAATATTCTGAGAAGGAGTCCATAGGTTTCACCATATTGTCATAGGGGCCCAAGACACATAAAAAAGACACAAAATAATGGAGAGTTTTCATTCACTTTCTTTAGAAAAGAACAGAATAGTCATTCAGTGGTCTCTAAAAGGGAGGTTTTCATCTCTGATTTGGTTCTTACTGAAAGGGAAGTTTTGGTTGGTAGGCAGAGGAACACTGAATATGAGTTCTAGTATCAATTTAGGACCAAGTACAAGCATAAAATCAATTCACTTACCAGTTTTAAATCAGATTATCTAATTCTGTACTAGTGTTAGAAATATCATTCTTTTATTCAGTGCAATGGATGTTCTGATGCTATGTAATCCTGGCTATCATGATGGTTTTTATCCCTCCATTTTATGAATTGTTCCAATATTACTCCCTTGATATTTTAAGAAGACTAATATATATATATATATATATTTTATATTTCTATGTCTTTTATTTGTTTTAAATTCTTCCTCCAGTTGTAAAGGTTGCTTTAAGATTGCTGTGATGGTGGACTATCCTTGACAGAATTTTAGGATCTTGTCATGAAAGGGTGGGATTTGATAGGTCTTACCCCTCTAATCATTGAGAATGGAAGTAAGTGTACAATCCTGTAACTGTTATGATCACAACTCAAATCTATTTCTCTTTTCTCCCCTAATCCCCTCCTCCCACTCCCCATTCCCGCCATCTCTCACCCCTTTGTACAGCAGTGCTTTAAATAATGGAGGATTGAAGCATAAAGAAGCTTAGCTTATTGAGATTGATATTTCATCTTAGCTATTGTTGCCCACCAGGGGAATACTTTCATGTTCCAGTTGCTATGGTGACTATAGAGGGAGTATTTTATCTCTCTCTCTCGCTCTCTCTCTCTCTCTCTCTTGCTTTGGAATTGTGTTCTTTTTAATCCTTTCTTAATAAAGGTGGTCTTAATTGTGTTTTATGCTCTATAAGGGCTTATTGTATTTTTAACCTTGAGCCTGCTTGAGGAATGGTCTACAATAATGGGAACACTAAACCAGACATATAAGGAAAGCCACATAGAATAATGTTCCCCTTCCTTTCCTCCTCCCTCCAGCCCTGCATTGTGTAGAGGTCTGACGTAGTTCTTTTGCTTTTCTTAGGCTGTCATTATACACAGTTCTGTTGTTTCATTAGAATTGGACAACCTAAAGAGTAGCCAGGTCACTTGTTTTTAGAGGGAATGTTAAATTTAAAGAGGGAGAGAGAGCTGTAAGAACTGGCTTCTCCTTGCTTTTATCTAGTGACTATACGTAGCTTGAATGTGAGAGAAGGGCTGAATGGTGCTTTTGTTAAGGGTATTGAAAATTGCAGTCTACTTGTCATCTATTTCAACTTCATTGCCTCCCTGATTGTGCTGACACTCTCCACTCTTGTTTTTAAAAACTCCACACTCTCTAGATTCTTCTCCTGCTTTTTTATCTGATCGCAGTATTTCACTCCCTCTTTTTCGTCTTCTTGGTGATTTCTTTAGGTGCTTACCAAGTCTTCTATTATCTTTTGCACAGCTTACTTCCAAAGTTTGATCTCTAACCTTGATTCTCTCTAGGGATCTAGATCTGCATCTTCATTTGTTTTTAGAATTTCCTTAGCTTTCTCATTAGCATCTCCAATTTAATATATATATGTATATATATATATATATATATATATATATATATATATATATGAGTCTGTTATATCTCTGCAAGAAGCTGCTCTTTCATTTTCTCTTGTGACATCACAGGTGATGTCTTGATTCTTATTTGAATTGAATTTAAGTGAGTCTTCCTGAGTCATCAAAGACAAAGTCAAAACAAAGCTCAGGAGGCAGTAGATACATTAGTTATCCTTGGCATCTTTGATGCCTGACCAAGCTTTAAGTGTTCTACAGATGCTTTAGTCACCTTCATGGCTATTGGAACAAATTGTTCTCATCTGTCCATTCTGCTTGGGAAAGTCTTCATATACTTGGGGCAGTATTTCCAACAATAGAACTGCCATTTATTTAATCACTCAGGGTTATCTTTGATTCTTCTCTTTCTTGCCCAAATCCAATCAATTGCAAAAATCTTATTTTTAATCCTGCACAGCACCTTCCTCTTTTCCCTTTTACACTACTGTCTAGGGCTTCATCATTACCTGTATGGATTATTGGTGTAGTCCTCTTTCACTTTTCCCCTTCTCTGATTCATTCTTTTTTTTTTAGATTTTTTTTTAAGGCAATGGGGTTAAGTGGCTTGCTCAAGGCCACACGGCTAGGTAATTATTAAGTGTCTGAGGTCGGATTTGAACCCAGGTACTCCTGACTCCAAGGCTGGGGATCTATTCACTGCGCCACCTAGCTGCCCCCGATTCATTCTTTCCACTATCGTTTGCTCTATAATGATTCTATTATTGAGTGTGGAGACTTTCAATATACTTTCTTTTTTTATGGGGGGGGACTATCAGGGTTAAGTGATTTGCCCAGAGCCACGTAGCTAGTGAGTGGCTGAGGCTGGATTTGAACTCAGATCCTCCTGTCTTGAGAATCAATATATATTCAATATTGCTTCTGAATACACTTTAATCTTCATTAGGAATGTATTTGAAAATTTAATTTTGTTATTCATTTGCAGGAAACTTGATTTATAATTTCCATTAATAGGAAAAATCACCCAGCACTTGCTGCTTTCAATTCCTTTTCTCTTCCTCCTTCCTGAAACTTTCGCAAGATGGATATTGACTTCAACACTCACCAGTGAGTGCTAATTGTCAAATGTGATAGCTTTATCTCAGTCTTCATCCTTCTCAATTTATCTGATGCATTTGACATCCTCTCCTCCTGCTTATTCTCTCCTTTCTGAGTTTTCATCATGCAACATACTCTTTCCTGTTCTCCTTCTACCAGTTTGACCACTCTTCCTCTGTCTCCTTTGTAGGCTCATCATCCACATCATACTCCCTAGCAGTGTGGTTAATAAATGCTTCTTGATTGAGAGATAATTGTTTCCCATAGAAATCAGAAGATCATAGAATGCAATTAGAAGGGACCTTAAACTTCACTCAGTCAAAATCCTCATTCCCATCAGGCAAGAAACTCTTGCTGAAGAAGATCACACCAAGGATGGAATAGCCTCCTTGAACCAGGGCCCCCAATACCAAATCCAGTACTCTTTCCACTACATGCAAACCATGGAAGTATGACTTTCTAATAATTTGAATGTTTCCTAAGGGAAAGCTGTGTTTGAAATCTGCAAATTTGGGAGCAATTTGAATATTCTTTATTCCACAAGAAGCAAAACATCCAGCATGACTGAATAACACAAACAACATTTTGTCTTAATTATTCTCACTGGAAGTCTTTGAATTTGTCCTTGGTAAAGAGTAATCATAAACCCAATTCAGCACAAGATTTTGGGGGACTTTCTTTTATTTTAATTTTACTTCCCTCAGTTTCATTTATGTTTGCTAGATTTATTTAAGGAAATAGGAAAAGAGGCTTTGGATTAAGAGCAGTAGATACTTAGGGATAGGAAAATCTTACACTGAAAGAACAATATGGCAATGCTTACATATTGTGATATAAGAAATTCATTGAAAAATGTCATCGATAATCTGGTATTCACCTATCTTTAATCATTAAGAGGGAATCTATACAATTCATAAGCCATCATGACTTAAAAAAATTAATCACCTGTTATCTCAATAAATCCCACCCAAATTCAGCTATACACAGCTTCTCTTCCTGTTTTTTTCCTAGTTCTCCAATAAATATGATTTGGCATATGGAACAAGGCTAATACTATTGACAGAGAAACCAGTATGGTCCTTGGTCTTTGTTGGAATGGTGCCTATAGTGCAGATGGATAGGAATAAAAACCTCATTCTTTACTGAATAAGCAGCTGTCACTCAAAGAATGGAGGAGAAAAGGTTTAATATTCCCAATTTTCTGCTTCTTTCCTCTCAAAGCCTTCTGAGATTGTCTCATCAAAATATACTAACCTTGTAGTTTGAGTGACCCTTTAGCTTCACAGTATCCTATTCCCTTCTTTTGCACAACAGCTGAGAGCATATTTATCAGTCCCTTCTCTCTTTCCTCTTAGGTGTGAAATCCTGTGTGAAAGAAGCTGTCTTTAACCTACCATTGCACTATACCAGGCATGCCATAGAGTAAATGTCACCTGTGATGTTTATCACAGAATACCCTTGGGAGGAAAAAAATAAAACCACTTCCAATTGGAGTTCTCTATAGCATTTTGTTGCCTTTTTCATTTTGTTCACAGTCTGCTTTTTTTTTGCCCTTGACTGTTAGCTATTAGATAAAAGAGGGACCATCATAAATCAAAACATGTTTTGTTTGTTGGCCTTTTCCCTGCTAGGACACTCATGGTTCATTCTTTTGGTTCTGCAGAAACACATGCGAAAGGAGTACAAAAGCACAGAGCAAGATATATGTGCCTTCCAGTAAGATTTAATTAAAGTCTTAAAATCTTACAACAATATTTCTGCAACAAAGTCCCCCCCTCCTCTATTTTTCCTTTGAAAGTAGCAATCAGATCAGTAAAGGATAGAGCTTGTGAAGAAATGGTGATCAAAGGAATCATTTTATCCTTGAATTTATCCCTGTTTTCCTCCCCCATCATTAGAGTTTTGCAACCAGGCTTGGAGGAATATTTCGACATGGAGTTCTGAGAGTTGATTAGATTATGTGTCTGAAAAACAATCCAATTTCTACCATTCTGAGACAGTGGTGAAAAGAGCTTTTTTTTCTTTATAAAAGATTTTTCCTCTCTCCCTTTCTACTTTTTTCAAAATGGGTGGATGGCTGAGGAGATTTTCCCTAGATGATACAAATGACACTAGAGCAATCTATAAAAAATGTTCTAGGTGCATTTATTAGAATTCTTAGGCCTAATTTTACTTAAGGCTTCTAGTTTCTTTCCTAATCTTGGTTCCATCATGAAATAACAGGTCCCAGGATGGACGGTTTTCATCTACAACAGGAACAAGCAGTCCTCCTATGTGGAGTCCAATGTGTTTGTTTTTTTAATACCCCCGGGGGGGGGGGGTCTTTAATGCAATATATAACTTAAAGGGAGAAAAAACAAAGGTGAAGTCATAGTGAATTTGGAGTCAGTCGAATGCGGGCTCCCACGGCCCCAGAGTTGGAATCATAACTTTGCTACTTCATGCTGGGAAGGGAGTCGAGTGCCCCCTTCTTTAATGGCCTCAGTTTCCCTGTGTGGAACATGATGGGGCTGGCGTCTTGGAGGATGCTGGTGCTGCCCAGAGCCTCCTGGGCCGGGCGCGGCTGCCGACACTGCAGCGATCGCCATGGCAGCAGCGGGCTCTGCCGCAGCCCCGCCGCAGCCCCCGCCGCAGCCCCGCCGCAGCCTCCGCCGCAGCCTCCGCCGCAGCCCCGCCGCAGTCCCGAAGCCTCCGCCCCGCCCCCGCCAGGGTCTGCAGAGCGGAGAGCGCAGCTGCAGAGGCGCCGCCCCGCCCCCGCCCCGCCCCTCCGCCCACGTGAGGGAGTCTGGGGCTGGGAGAGGGGGAGACGAGACGGAGCAGTCGGCAGAGGCGGAGAGCGGAGGCACAGCGGCCCGGGCAGGAGAGGTGGAGCCCGCCGAGAAGAGGTGGAGCCCGGGGAGCCCGAGACCGACGCACCGGCCGCTACAGCGAGACGGAGATCGAAAAACGAGGGAGGAAGAGTCGGAAGAGGAGAGGGTGTGTGCAAGCAGGTGAGTGGGCCGGGGGTCGAGGGTCGGGAAAGACCCGGGAAACAGGAGGGGGCATGGGGAGCAGCGGAGCGGGGCTGCCCGGGGAGCCCGCGGCCCAGGGTCCCGGGAAGGGGGATGGGCTTCCAAGGCGAGGCTCTCCGGAGGGGGAGGGGCGGCGGCCTTCCCTTTAAGGTTGCCCGGGGCAACCACCTTGACCGGCTCCGGGCCCATTGACGTCAGAGATCGGGCGCCGATTGGTCGGGGCTGTGTGGCTTCCGGTGGGGGGGGCCTCCGCGCAGGCCGGATCACCCGAGAACCGCCAAGCTGGAGGGGGGAGACTCCAAACGAGTGCAGGGCGGCTCCCGGCCGCCCACGCCGGGCAACCCCGAGCATGCGGCGGCCGCCACCCCGGTAAGTGGGGCGCGTCCGGGCTCCGGCCTGGGCCGCGCTTCGCTGCGGGGCCCCACCGGTCGTGGCGGCCGGAAGGATCCAAGATGGCGCCTCGGGAGCGCTCGGGGGCCGGGCCGCACCCACCCGTCCCTCCCCTCCCCCTCCCCTGCCCCGCCTCCCGGGTCCCCCCCAGCCCCTTCCCCTACCCCGGCTCCCTCCGCCCCTGCCGGCGCGCGCGTGCGCGCTCCCCCTTCTCTGCCTGCCACCCTCCCCTCCCCGGCTCTCCGAAAGACCAGCATCTTAATTCGATCCAGTCAAATAAAATGTGTCAAAGCGGTGTCTGAGCTTTAAACTGCCGTTCTCGTGATAATTACCCCTCAGGAGAGGCATTGGTTGGAGCGCTTTGCCGATCGAAGCGCTATAGACGTGTTGGCTATTGTTATTGCTATTGTTGTGTGCTGCTGTCATTATTATTATTCTCTATTGTTTCTGAAATGGCCATAATAGCATTTTGTTTCCAGCCCTCCCACCAGCTTCTTGCCATCTTCAGCACTTTGCTTTTTTCCTCCATTGAACCGCATTCCCTCCAAATTTTCCTTATTCCTCAGATTTTTTCGTCTCCTCTCTCTGCCTTCCCTGCCCCCTACTGTTGTCTGCCAGCTACGACTGGATGGGAATCGGCCTCCTGTTTTCATTCTTTTACGGACTATCTTGTGCGCATAAACGAAATGGACGCTTTTCTCCTGTCTCTCAAAACCAAAAAACTCAAATCGATTTATGGTTAAATGACTAATATGCAGTCTTGACGCATAGTGATGAATTGTAACAGTTCTCCTGAATGTGTCTTCAATTGTTCTCCCCCTAATGAATTGCAGAATTAAATCAGATCTTTTACTCTTCAAAATCTGAAATCATAATTTTTGATACTTAATTTTTCCTTTTAGGAATAACTTATTTAAATTTGGATATATAACAGCAAAAGGAGTTCCTTTTTATACTGGACAAGTTCTACAACAGTTACAATGTGGCTTTTGTTAATGGCTACAAAATCATTAATTTACTTATGTTGTAACATTGTGCCCCTTCCACAAATCAGCTCAACATTTGGGAGAGCTTAATAGGCATTGTTCTGGATCAAAAAGATTTTATCAAAACAAACTCTTATTTGACAGTCATTTGAACTGAAGGCATAGTCTCCCTTGAATTTCTAGATAAACGAAGTTTCAGGCACAACTAATAATATTCACATGACCATTGTAAACTGTAAAACAACAAATCAAAACTCTTTATTTTTATGCTATTATGGAAGATTAATATTATGAGAATTCCATTTCCAGGCAATTGGCAAGGACATTTCTATGTATCAAAATGGAGACCACCTAAACACAAAGATATTAGTCTTACCAATTAGTTCTTTAGTCTGAGATACACAAGGCAGGAATGTTTTTTAATTGTTGAGTTTGAATTGCAGTGCCTAGAAGAAATAACCTGTTTGGAGGAACTTAAGTGATTTTTAGATTCTTAAAAATAAGTCTTTGCAAACAGTTGATTCTGCATGTTTGGATTACACAGGGAGTGAAGAGAAGCGATATTTTTTTAAATTCCCTTTTATTGTACTTTTTAATTCATTATTGAGTTCTCAGTTTCCTTAACTGTAAAATGAAGGTTTTACCCTTGTTCACCTGAGGTCCCTTCTACCTTAAAATCTTTGATCCTCTGTTTTAAACACATTATGTCATTACTGTGGTTTGACTCAGAAGAATCAGGGTTGAAATTTATAATTTAATGTGTTATTATAGTGGTGACTTTTGTCATTTATAAAATGATTTCAGATTTTGAAGAGTAAAAGATCTGATTTAATTCTGCAATTGCTGGTTTTTGTGGTTTCAGAGACACCTCTCTAGGACTTGTAAATAAGTGAAGCTTTACTCCACATGGTTGAATGACCTGGAAAATGGGTGGTAGTGAAATCTAAGTATAGATGTTGCACATCACTTTTTTTTTAAGTAGCAGAGTACCATGTTTTATCAATTGTAGCAGCAAAATGCTTTTAGTGTCTCTAATTTTTGGACTATAATGAAGTCACTAAATTTTTCATTGCCAATTAAAATATTTATTTGTTTTAATATACAGCAATAACATTGTTTACCATCATGAATTGTAAATAACACATCAATAATAACTTTTCTTTTAAAATAGTATAGATTTTGTTTTTTGTGATTATGTCCACCCTAAGATCTCACAATTATTATTTTTTTTATGTTTTTTTTTTGCAAGGCAAATGGGGTTAAGTGGCTTGCCCAAGGCCACACAGCTAGGTAATTATTAAGTGTCTGAGACTGGATTTAAACCCAGGTACTCCTGACTCCAAGGCCAGTGCTTTATCCACTATGCCACCTAGCTGCCCCAGATCTCACAATTATTAAGAAAAAATGTTTATGATGAAAAGCCATGAGGGCAGCTAGCTTGTAAGACTACTTATTGTTGACATTTATCATGGAGGTTGTTGAATTAGGATGTATTCCTAATTACTTTTTCAAAACAGGCTTTGCTCTTTAGTTTTAAGAGGCCTATAATATAACCTTGTTGGAAAGGTATTGGTTTTTCAATAATGGCTTCAATTGAATGTATAATAGACTGCATAGTGTAATGGAAGGAGTAACCAGAGGACATGGGTTTGACTCTTGCCTCTCTCAATTCTTTTATGACCTTGAGCAAGTTGCCTTGACTCTTTTGAACTCAGTTTCCTTATTTGGAAGAAATGGGGTTGAACTGTATTAACAGCTTTTAAAATATGGTCTGTGGATCCCACCATAATACTAAAAATATTAAAATGATCTCTCCTTTTGCAACTGCACATTGGCAATGTGAAGCCAGATTTTCTTTACACACTTCAACCACAACAACAGATTGAAATGCAGAAACAGATATGAGAATTTATCTTATCTTCTGTTAAGCCAAACATTAAAGAAATTTTCAAAAATATGTAAAGCATGCCATTCTTGTTACATATATGTTTTGTCTTGGAAAATATCTTTCATAAAAATGTTAGCATTTAATGGTTTCATTATTTTAAAATGGATTGATATATTTTTAAAAATTGATGTTTTAATTTCTTGTGAGGATCAAATAAAGCAATATTTGTTTTTTTAAAAAAATTTTCTAACTACATGCAGAGTTTTCAGCATTCATTTTTTTTCTGATATTTTGAGTTTGACATTTTTCTTCTTCCTCCCCTTGACAGCAAGTAATCTGATAGGGTTATACTTGTATAGCCATGCTAAACATTTCCATATTAGTCATGTTGTGTAAGAAGACAAGACTCAGAGCAAAAGAGGGGGGGACATCAAGAGAGGGAGAAAAAAAACGTAAAACAAGTTTTAAAAATTGAAAATAGTATGCTTTGATTTGCATTCTACACAATTAAGATACGGTGAAACGAATGAAACTTTCCTCAAAGGGTTAACTTTTTAGCAGACTGAGGAATAATTGTTGAAAAATGTAGTTTCATAGTTTAGTGTATTATCTTAAAAGTTTTCACTATAACCAATCTTGCTTTATGGAAGAATGTTGTTTAGCTGCATCTTTGGTTCTCCCCCGCCTCCCCATTCTGATGGGGGAAGAAGGGCATGGGAGAAGGGAAAAATCAAAGATGAAGAGTTAACAGTATTCCATTAAGAAGCAAGGCTAATTCCTAAGGCAGAATTCAATTGCTGTGAGCCACACTGACACTGACGGAATTGTGCCTAAGATATTGAATAGAATAGAAATTCAATTTTGATTTTCTCTTTCTAAATAGTTGATGCCATTATATATGTGTGTGTACATTTTCCTTTCAGCTAAAGACAATGGCAACTAGCAGCGCCAGTACTGGTGAGGAGGAGCGGAGTCTCCGGGAATGTGAGCTCTATGTCCAGAAGCATAACATCCAGGCACTCCTGAAGGATTCCATTGTGCAGCTCTGTACTGTCAGGCCTGAGAGACCCATGGCATTCCTTAGGGAATATTTTGAGAGACTGGAGAAGGTAAAAAAAAAATCAAAAGCCAAAAATGTTGGAAGGGAAAAATGAGATTTAAACTTTTGCTAAATTTTAATTGCTAATCAATCTCACTAATTTGTACCCAATGGCAGGGTAAATCTTTGTTTAATGAAAAGTCTAAAGTAATCATTTTTTTAAAATGGAATTGATTTAACGTTTTTAAATGCATGTGTAATAATCTAGGTTAACAGGATCTGAAAGGACAGTGCCTTCTATGTACATACATTAAGGAATGGTAAGTCTGGTACACAATTAGCCAGTTACATAGTTAGATTGAATGAGTATATCAAAAGTTCTTGAGGATGGAATTTTTCTTAAATAACTTAAATATTTTCCACAAAATCTCTTATTTATTCAGTTTTGTAGCTTCTGTTTAGATAGATATAATTAACTGAGGAGCTCCTTTTTATTAATAGTATCAATCGAAAGTTATAATTTGTTTTTATATATGATGAATCAAGTTTACTTATTCTAAAGGGGATGGAGCTATCAAAGGAGCTCCAGTTTCCACTTTGTTTTTGGTCACCTGCTTTTTACCTTTATAGAAAGAGAAATTAATCCAGTTTTCTCTTTCCAGAAAGTGATCTAGGAATATCTGTTATCTTTCTGTTTTGTGTTTGTTTTTGAACTTTTTATATTTGTTCTGTGACTCATGGTGCATGTTTTTCAATACTTATTATTTTCTCTATTAAAGATAAACCTTAGATTTACTTTCTTCCCATGGACTGATGAATGAAACAACTGGAGAAGTCTTGGTCCCCCTCTCATAATGTTTTTAAATGCCTTAAAATAAAATATGTAGCCTTACAAAGCCAAACCAATTGCATTGAGATATAATTACAAAAATATTGAAAAAGGAAAGTTTACAGACCTAGGTTAAGAACCCCTAATTTAGAATCTTTCCAGTTGCTACTATGGATGGACAGAAAAGTTAGCTCAGGATCCACATTGAAATTTTGATTTGGAATTCTGTTAAAAAGCTAAGAATAATTAAAAAAACTAAAAAAATAGATTAAGATAGACTATTATCCACTTTGAGAAGCAATGTTATGTAGGAGATAAGAGGGCTTACTTTGGAGTCAAAGATAGATTTGCATCCTGCCTGTGAAATATACTAGGTATATGATCATGGTTAGTTAAATCTTAAGTCTTGGAAATTTTCTAAGACAAGGGACAAATGCAACCATGACATAAGTCCTGTCAAAATAATGTCACTGGTATTATTAAAGTTTAGAATGAGGAGAGGCTGGTAAGGAGAGTGAAGGTTAACAAGTTTTTTTTTTTTTTCCATAAACTACATTGAGACAAAAAGGGTCAAAGAAGTGATTGAACTTGAATATGGATGGGATGATGATGATGACAGGATAAAACAGACTTTCAGGGAATTGATATCTAAGAGGGTTTAGAGAAAGTGAGAGAGTACCTACTTGACTTTGATAATTTAAATCAGCTGACCTAAAGAAACTAGATCTATAGGTATTGAAAGAACTAGCAACTTTGTAAGAACAACTTATAGCAATAGCATATGAAAGATCAGGAGATGGAATCATACTATTGGAGAGGGGCATTTGTTAGCTCAATTTTTTAAAAAATTGGAAAATTTTACAAAAAAGCAGAAATGTTATATTCATCAACTTTGTAGGTCAAAGAACATTGATGGGGAAATAGTTGACACAATGGATGACAGGGTCTAAGTCATGATAAGTTATGACACTGGGATAGATCTAATAAGATTAATATTCCGTAGAAATAAATAGCAAGCCTTATATTTGGTTACCAAAAAAATTAGTTTCACAAGTACAAGATGGAGAAGAAGAAGAATGGTTTGAGCTGTTGAGAAAAGATTTGTGTACTGAAAACTCAGAATCACAAAAATTTGAGAGTTGTAAGAGAACCTCATTGACCATCTAGTTCAACAGAGTAATTGTCAGAGTAATCTCTTCTATTGCCTACCCAAGAGGTTGGTCATCTAGCCTTTGCTTGAAGACATCCTCCAAAGAGGAAGAATCCACTTTTCTCTCAGAGCAGCCTGTTTCACTTGGAATACTTAGAGTAGTTAGGAAGTTTTCCTGACAAGACAAATTTCTTAGCAACTTTCACTAATTGCTCTTGTTTCTGCCCTCTGGTGCTAATTGCTCCTCTGCATGACAGCCCTTCAAATACTCTAGATGATTATCATCTCCCCATTCCCCAAATCTTCCTTCAATTACTCTTCATATTACATGGACTCAAGGTCCTTCACTATCCTGGTTGTTGTCCTTTGAATATTATTCTTGCTTATCAATGTCCTTTTTAAACCATGGCACCTGAACTGACCACAGTACTTAAGATGAATTTTGATGAGAATAGAATACATTGGAATTATTAGCTCTATTCCCAGAAGCTCTGTCACCTTAATGCAAGTCAAGATTCTGTTAGCTTTTTGGTGGACACGTCACACTGCCAACTTAATGAGTTTTCCGTTAACCAAAACTCTTAAGATCTCTTTCAGAACAACTAAGAGTTTTCCTTATATTATAGTTATGAAATTAATTTTTTTGTACCCCCTCTGTAAGACTATAGATTATGAATTCTCAAAACCTGGAATATATAATGGATAAATTTCAAGGGCTTTGTGAATTTGGATGGGACAAACCTCACACTGAAAATTTAGTATTTCCTTTAATTAGTGTAGGCATCAAATGTGATTCAAGACTTCCTCAGACTATCAAAAGTGTGCATTACACTCATAAAAAGGATTAAGAACTTTTGCTGTATTATGTGATATGTTGGAGGAGGAGAAGAAAGGGAAGAACAAATAACACAGTTTGTTAATGTGTTGCTAAACAAAAGGTGGTAAGAAAACAAGTAATTGAAGTGAATTTTTTGTGAAGAATTTTTAATTTATTAATTTCTATAAACCAGATTGTTTCTTATGTGTATTAAAATAAAAGAGTCTTTGTTAATGGACATTGTATCTAAATTGTGTTTGAATAGTTCTGCATGGACCATTAACTGATTATAATTATAATTAGCATTTCATCATCATAATACAGTGACATTGCACATCAGCTTACATTCTAGTGAAATGCATTCGTTTATTAATAGGTTCTTTTTTAAAAACAATTTCTTTAAAGTTGTTACTGTCTCTGGTTTGCTTTGCTTTTAGTATGAAATAATTATAGCCATAAAAATGTCGTTCATTTTTTACTTTGACCACCTCAGTATTCTAACCCTTGATACTTCTGGTTTCAGCTGTCACCTCTTTATAGATGACTCCTAAACTCAACACACCTAAAATTATTTTTTTGTTTTTTAGGTTTTTATAAGGCAAATGGGATTAAGTGGCTTGTGCAAGGCCACACGGCTAGGTAATTATTAAGTGTCTGAGGTCGGATTTGAACCCAGGTACTCCTGACTCCAGGCCAGTGCTCTATTCACTGCACCATCTAGCCACCCCCTAAGATTATTTTTAACCATTAATCGGCTACTTCTAACTTTTGACACTTCTTTGTGGGTGCCATTAGTTTTAGCCTCTTTGCCTGTGATTGGAACCTTGGGATTACTTTTTTAAAATTTAAGGCAGTGGAGTTAAGTGACTTGCCCAAGGTCACACAGCTAGGCAATTATTTAAGTGTCTGAGACTCTGAGGCGGGATTTGAACTCTGGTACTCCTACTCCAGGGCTGGTGCTCTATCCACTGAGCCACCGAGCTGCCCCTGGGATTACCTTTTGACTCTTCTCTCTCACTTTGTTATATCCAGTCAGTTATTAAAAATCCTTTAGATTTTAACATCTTTACATCTATCTACTTTATAGTCTCAGTGGCACTAATTTTATAGTACCTAGAGCTTTCAGTGATATAGCAAGTTTTTGTGACTGCTTTTTCGCTCTCATAAAATTTATTTTTTATAAACGTTTATTACCTTTCTCTCTACTGTGAACTTGAATAGACAAAAAAAATCTTTATTTTCATTGAACAATTATAAAAAAGGGAAGACATAGCAAATAAAATTCAGCAAAACAGATTCTTACATTGGTGGTATCTAAAAATAAATTTCTTATTTTGCATTTTAAGTCCATCACCTGTCTATCTTGTCAGGATGTTCAATTCTTTAGGATAGTTTATCATGGTATTGACCATATTTCCAACAACTTTCAAGGATTATTTTTCCTTATAACATTGTTGTTATTACATATAAATTTTTCCCTTACCTTCTGCTCATTTTGCTCTGCACCAGTTCATAGATTTCTCATCAATTTTCTCTGAAGTTGTCCATTTCTTAATTTCTTTATAACACAACATTCCATTACTTTGGTTAACATGTCATGATTTGTTTAGTAGACCTGCCACTAAACAATTGTTTGAGTTTTTGGCTTTGAAAAGAGCTGCTATAAATTGGTTCCCCCCCTTTTTTTAAAAATCTCTTTGGGGGCACATAGTGGGGAAGTATATGGTTTAAAGTGGTATGTAGCTGGGTCAAGAAGTATGTGCCTTGTATTTATAGTATATAATAACTTTTTTGGGCAGAGTTTCTAATTGCTTCCCAGCGTGCTGAATTTTAGGAGTGTTTCTTTTTTTTTTCCATTTAAAGCCACATTTTATTTTAAAAAATTTTTTTTTAATTTTTATTAAAGATTTGAGTTTTACAGTTTTCCCCCAATCTTGCTTCCCTCCCCCCACCCCCACCCCACAGATAGCACTCCGTCAGTCTTTACTTTTTTTATTTAGGAGTGTTTCTTATGGAATTTCTCAATATCCTCCCCCCCCTCTGGATTTAACCCTTTTCTCATCTTCAGTAATAATAAAGGGAAAGTAGGATGATTTTAATAAAATACTGGGTTTTTTTTTACAACAAATGATCATGTGCCTAGAACATATCTCTTTAGCTCTCTTTTTTTTTTTTCTTTTTAACTCCTTTTAGGAAGAAACCAAACAGCTTCAGGCTCTGCAGAGAGCAAATGCCCAGTCTGAATCAAGGGATGAAGAAATTTCTCCTCCACCTCCCAATCCAGTGGTTAAGGGTCGGAGGCGAAGAGGAGCTATCAGTGCAGAGGTGTACACTGAGGAAGATGCTGCATCATATGTTAGAAAGGTAATTCTGCTCGACTTTATATGCATGACCATCCAAAGGTTAGTGTTGACTCTGTTTCAGACCAAGGACAGATTAGACAGTTAGGAAAACATACTCATGCTGCATGCAAGTAAGCCCTAAGGCCAATGAAATTGCCATTTGCTAGTTGAATCTGGAAAGATTATATGGCTTCCATATATTATAAATACCTGTGGGAAATAGTTCATATTCAATGGTCCACTTAAAACTTTTGAGGACTGTTCTCAGTGGTCAAATAATAGTCATCTCATGTTTGTTGATAAATGAAAATCTTATTTTGATTAAGCAGAAACTTGAGGTTCATTGCACTCTCTGTTGAAAAATCTTGTCAATAGATAATCTACAGGCTGCCCTTAACATTTTTTATGCCATTGGTTTACAGTTGGGATTTGAGTCTTTTCCTTCTTTAAGCATAATGTGTTATGGAAGAGGAAAGTAGGTATTTCTCTCTTTTGTTAGGTCAGAATCATATTAAAAGCTGAAAGATACTTTAGAGGTCATCTAGTCTGACCCTCCTCCTTTTGCAGATGGGGACAGTGAGATCCAGAAAGGTTAAGTGACTTGCAGGATGATAAGGTAGTAAACCATAGACAAGATTTGAACCCAGGCCCCACTGACATGTCTCATGATTGTTAAGCCTTTCATCTGATTCTGCTAAATTCTTTCCTCTCTATGTATCCTTTTAGTCAGTTTAACTTTTTTTTTTTTGCAAGGCAGTGGGATTAAGTGGCTTGCCCAAGGCCACACAGCTAGGTAATTATTAAGTGTCTGAGGCCGGATTTGAACTCAGGTACTCCTGACTCCAGGGCCGGTGCTCTATCCACTGCACCACCTAGCTGCCCCCTAGTCAGTTTATCTTACTTTCCTGGCAGAAATAGTCCCATGTCTCCTTTTTTTAAAAAAAAAAAAAAATACTTTTTGGGGCAGCTAGGTGGTTCAGTGGATAGAGCACCGGCCCTGGAGTCACGAGCACCTGAGTTCAAATCTAGCCTCAGACACTTAATAATTACCTAGCTGTGTGGCCTTGGGCAAGCTACTTAACCCCATTTGCCTTGCAGAAAAAAAAAAACTAAAAAAAAATTACTTTTTTTCTTACAGATTCTTAGCTATCAGCACTGTTAGTTTTGCCAACTTTTAGATAGTATTTGCCTGTATCAACTAGTTTGAGACTCATTTTTCATATACTTGCCATGGACAAGTTGTTTCATTTTTTATGTTTAAAGTAGAAATCGGCCTTACTTGAATGCTGAATGTATT
The DNA here is from genome assembly GCF_037893015.1 of Macrotis lagotis. Taxonomy (NCBI): domain Eukaryota; kingdom Metazoa; phylum Chordata; class Mammalia; order Peramelemorphia; family Peramelidae; genus Macrotis; species Macrotis lagotis. The sequence continues at coordinate 214,580,248 of NC_133659.1, read as the reverse complement.
AATCATTAGTATTTGTTATTTACTGTGAGAATCACAATTGTTGGAAGACTATCATGGTAAATTTTTGGAAGAGTGTTGTTTCATTGTTCATAAGTTCATTTGGTATTAAATTGTAATATAGATAACAAAATGTATATTAGCAGTTGTGGCACTAAATCTTTAATTTTTTTTTTTTTTTAGGTTATTCCGAAAGATTACAAGACTATGGCTGCTTTAGCTAAAGCCATTGAGAAGAATGTACTGTTCTCGCATCTTGATGACAATGAGAGAAGGTTGGTTTTGGTTTGCCTTGCAGTTTTAGCATATTTGGTTTAATTTTAAGCATTTACATAACAAACATTTAATAAATACCCTCTCCAATCCAGTCATTCTTAAAGATCTCACTTTCAGTTTGGGGATGAGAAGGGAACAGCATGTACAAATACAAAGTAATTTTTGGAGTGGGGAACTTGTATTCTTGAATAGTAGATTATCTCCCTGGAGGTGTATGAAGAGTGAGGCTCAGAAAGGTCTTTTTTCCTGGATTAGTATGAGTTTATCATTTCTTTTGGTAAATTGCCATAATTATTTTTGTAGGTAAAAGTTAAGGTGAATGTAGATAGAACTTTTATCCCTTTGATGGCAACTTTGGCTAAAATATTCAGCAATTCTAATCTCTATACAAGTTTGCACTTTCTTAGATGGAGGCATATTTTGAAATTATAACATCAGAAGTACTTCTCTCCATTGCAGTGATATTTTTGATGCCATGTTCCCAGCCTCCTTTATTGCTGGAGAGACTGTAATTCAGCAAGGTAAGAATCACCATTTCTATGTCCCTTTTTTTAAATCAGAAGAATTTTTTTTTTAATCATTTCACTTCTTTCTTGAGATTTTGCTGATTTTTCTCATTTGATTAACTGGACAACAAACATTTATTAATTAATACTCTGTCCCATGATAAAAAAAAACAATTTGAAATAGTACCTGCTCTAAAGAACTGTACTTTTACATATTCTTTTGGTGGTTGACAACATGTGTCTATGTGCATATATACACAAAATATATAAATGATAAATATAAGGCAATTTTTTGAGGTCAGTGTGTAGTTGGAGGGAAAAACTTAAAAGTAGGAGATTAACCCTTGAGATAAACTTTGAGAGAAATTAGATATTTTAAGAGGCATATGGAGTGCATTATTGGCCTAAGGAACATCCTGTGTAAATGTATGTAGATGAGAAGTCCTGTGAATAACATCAGTGTGGCCAATTTGACCTAACTATGGTGCATGGAGGGGCTTGATGTATAATAAACCTAGAAAAGTAAATTGAGGCTAATTTGTGAAAGTCTTTATTAAAGAGAATCTGCTTAGTACTTAAAGATAGGTGGTATCTCCCCACCTAACCCTGAGTTTTCTCTTCACCTGATTCTCTTACGAAGTAGACTTAAGGGTCTTTACCATCCTGGTTGTCCCCACGGTACACACTTCAGATTAAGCCGTGTGCTAGGACTGAACACAATACATAAGGTGAGGTCTGACCAGTTGAGTCAGTGGGAATTATTCCTGTAATTTGTGTCTGTCTTAATGCTATCGAAGATGGTGTTAACTTTTTTTTGTTACCAATGTTGCAGTAGTGTAGGGAAGAATCTGATCTAGAATGATGACATTGAAAGTGGAGGTAAGGGAATGAATAGGAGAGACATAGAGGTAGAATCAACAAGACTTAACACTAGACTAGGTGTGGAGGATGAACGAAAGCAAAGAGTTTGGAGATGACTTGAAGCTTTTAATCTTGAGTGACTTCAAAACTGGCATTGTCAATAATGAAAATAAAATATTAAAAATCAGGGATGATGGATTTGGGAAGGAACAAACCTCTTTGGATATACTGAATTTGATATGGCTCTGGGACATCTAGTTAAAAAAAATTGGACATATAGTCCAATAGGTAGTGGATAATATGAGATGGGAGCTTTGTAGAGGGACTGGGGCTAGATATGTACATCTGGGAATCATCTGTGTAAAGATGCTAATTGAACTCATGGGAACTAATGAGGTCACTAAGAGCATAGAGAGAAGGAGGCTCTGCAGTTTTGGAGTATATTGATACAGGGGAAAGGTTATCAGGAACCATCCATCAAAGAAGACTTAAGATGCTGTCAAACTGGTAGGAGAAAAACCAAGAAAGGACAGAGCATTCAAGAAGTAAGATAGTGTTTCACTCTGTCACGTTACAGAGGTCAAGAAAAATGAGTCAATTTATGCCTCCTAAGGACTTTTCTCAAAGGACAGATGTCTCTGTAGATTTGATATTCTGTAGTTGTCCCATTCATGTAATTGTTTTTTTCTATATAAGGACTTCATAAATATGCTTTTTTGTATTAAATGTTTTAATATAATCTCTTTTAGGTGATGAAGGAGATAACTTCTATGTGATTGATCAAGGAGAGATGGATGTAAGATTCAAAATTATTTTGATCAGTTTTTGAGTCACAAATGTAATACTATTTCATTGTCTTCATACGATAGCAAATGCTGTTGCTAATGGCCAAAGAAATAGGTGTTTTGTTCCTTGTCTCAGAAATCAGTATAACTGGTATTCATTCATACCCTTTTTCTAAGTAGTTTGATGACCTTTTTTGGAGAAATTGGCTGGAGGTGCTCATTATTTCTTTTTTGTGCTTCATTTCTGGTTCTGAATTCTGCTCTAGATTAATGTTCTTTAACCTTCTTCCTGCTCCTGTAGATGGTCCTTATTAGATAAATAAAATACATAGCTAACTATGCTTAGTGTCAGCTATGAATATGGTTTTCTTAGTTCTGATTTCTTAAAACATATATATATTTGATATTCTGAAGTAAAAGTACAGGATCCTGAACTTTTGAAGACAGACATTAATCCAGAAACTATGCAGTCATGTCTTTTGACTTTTTAGGTCTATGTCAACAATGAATGGGCAACCAGCGTTGGAGAAGGAGGGAGTTTTGGAGAACTTGCCCTGATTTATGGAACACCTAGAGCGGCAACTGTCAAAGCAAAGACAAATGTGAAATTATGGGGCATTGACCGAGACAGCTACAGGAGAATCCTTATGGTAAGAAATTGGCTAGAGTTCTCATTTGCTTGCAATTTCACCACGTGGTGTTGTTAGGAAATTTCTTATGGCCATAACTGGTTGTCAGCTTAAGATCTAGATACTTCAGTCTCTTGTCACTCATTTATAGAACTATGTGTAGCAGATCTTTGCAATTACTTAGTTAACATCTACACTACATTTAAAAAAAAATTTAATAAAAATATTGTTTTCCAATTGTATACAATAGTAATTTCTAATAATCATTTTTTTGCAAGGTTTTGAATTTTATAATTTTTCTCCTTCTTTCCCTTCCCACCCTACTCCCCCCAATAGAAGGCAGCCTGATTGTCTTTACATTTGTTTACATAATATGTATATATATCAAAATTGAATGTGTTGAGAGAAAAAAACATATCCTTAAGGAAGAAAGAAAATACCAGAGATAACAAAATTATGTAATACATAAGATGACTTTTTAAAAATTGAAGATAATCTTTGGTCTTTGTTTTAACTCCACAGTTCGTTCTCTGGGTACAGATGCTATTCTTATTACAGATCTCCTAAAATTGTCCTTGATAATTGCATTGTTGGAGTGAGCATTTCCATTAAAGTTGATCATCACTCCCATGTTGTTGTTAGTGTGTACAGTGTTCTTCTAGTACAGCTCATCTCACTCAGCATCAATTCATGCAAGTTTTTCTAGGCTTCTTTGAAATCCCATCCCTCCTGATTTTTTTTTTTTTTTGCAAGGCAAAGGGGGTTAAGTGGCTTGCCCAAGGCCACACAGCTAGGTAATTATTAAGTGTCTGAGACTAGATTTGAACCCAGGTACTCCTGACTCCAGGGCTGGTGCTTTATCCACTGCATCACCTAGCCACCCCAACCTCCTGATTTCTAATAGAATAATAGTGCTCCATCACAGAGATATATATCCAACATAATAATTTGTTAGCCATTCCCCAATTGATGGACATCCCCTCAATTTCGAATTCTTTGCCAACACAAGAAGAACTGCTATGAATATTTTTGTATAAGTGGGGATTTTATCCTTTTTTCATGATCTCTTCAGGATACAGCCCCAGTAGTGGATTTGCTGGATCAATTTTTATTGATTTTTATAATAATATAATATAATGTAATATAATGTAATATAATGTAATATAATATAATATAATATAATATAATATAATATAATATAATATAATATAATAATATAATATAATTTGGGTATAATTCTAGATTGCTCTCCAGAAAGGTTGGATCAATTCACAGCCCCATCAACAGTGCATTAGTGTCCCAGATTTCCCACATCCCTTTCAAAATTGGTCATTATCCTTTCTGGTCATTTTGGCTAATCTGAGAGGTGAATTCACTACATTTTAAAAAAAAATGACTGAATTATTTTTCTCCATGAACTTCATTTTTTTATGGCATATTTTTTTTACAGCATGTTTTTTGTGGCATATTGGATTTTTTATGGCATATGTATTAAATTTTAATTCCTATTTCTTTTTTTCAGGGAAGTACACTGAGAAAGCGGAAAATGTATGAAGAATTCCTTAGCAAAGTCTCTATTTTAGGTGAGTTGGTGGGCCATGAATATTGAAATTAATTTACTGAACTATTAATGATACTTTGGTATAAAATAATAAGAAAATAAATATTTTACTGTTGTCATAATTCATTGGCATTTCATCTTGAGTGTTCTTTAAACTTGTTCTTACTAATCATTGTGACATGTAGCTTCCATGTTATAGATCTGATTTACTTAGAAATCAGTAACTTTACAGTTAACCAGCTTTCTTTTCAGCGATTATTTTTTTTATTTTTTTATTTGTAAACTTTTTTATTTAAAATTTTGAGCTCCAAAGTTTTTCTTTCTCACTCCTTCCAAATTAGATACAGATTATATATGTGTAATTATGTAAAATATTTCTATATCATTTTGTACAAGATGATGCGAATAAGGAAAAAATGAAAAAAAGTGAAAATTAGCATGTTTAGTCTGTATTCAAACAATATCAGTTCTTATTTAATCTCTCACACCTCTGTTCCTTATCTGTACAGGGAAGGGATTAGATTAGAAGGTATCTAAGGTCCATTACAATTTTGAATCTTTAATTCAATGACACATGTTGTCATTACTCTCTTATGACATTCCTATCTTTGGGAACAGCCTGAGCAAAGGTATAGAGGTGTGAAGGCACAGGACATTTTTTGAAGAACAAAGACTGCTTGGTAAGGAGTAGTAATATGAAATGATGTTGAAAAAATGTAGAATGACTAGTAAAGGAATGAACAGTGATCTGAGAGAAAAGTTGGGAGAGTTTATAATTGGAAGTGGTACATAACAGTATAAAAAACTGAAAAAAATTAAGTAGGATATATCTATCTGTCTATCTATATGTATATATACACACACATATATAAGGAGGCCTCCTGAGTAGGAAGTCATTGATTACCTTTGAGACTGTAGTTATGAATAGATAAGTGAAAACTAAATTGCATAAGACACTGAATAATGAAGTGAAGGTGAGACAGGAAGTATAGATGACATTCTTTTAAAAAAATATTTTTCCAATTATATGTAAAGATTCTTTTCACTATTCATTTTTGTAAAGTTTTCTTACTTTTCTCTCCTCCTACTCTAAGATAGCAAATAATCTGATATAGGTTATACATGTACAATCATGTTATACATGTTTACATATTAGTCATTCTGGGAAAGAAGAATCAGAATAAAAAGGTAAAAAAACCACAGGAAAGAAAAAATAAAATAAAATTTAAAAAAGTGAAAATAGTATGTTTTGATCAGCATTTAGATTCCATGATTCTTTTTTTGGAGGTGGATGGTATCTTTTGTCACAAACTTTTTAGAATTGTTTTTGAAGACTTTATTGCTGAGAAGAGCTAAATCTATAATCATACAGCATTGCTGTCAGTATATATAATGTTCTCTTGTTTCTCTGCTCACTTCACTCAGCATTATTCATGTGGGTTTTTCTGAAATCTCCCTGCTTACCATTTCTTACAGAAAAATAATTTATTATGTTCACATACCACAACTTGCTTAACCATTCTGCAGTTGGTGTGCCTATCCTCAATTTACACAAAAAATATTTTTTGTACATGTCATAGATGACATTTTCAGGAACATAGCTTGAGCGACCCTTTAGCTTCATAGTATCCTATTACCTTCTTTTGCACGACAGCTGAGGGCATATTTTTCAGTCCCTTCTCTCTTTGGTTTTTAGGTGTGAAATCCTGTGTGAAAGAAACTGTCTTTATCTTACCATGCCAGGCATGCCATAGAGTAAATGTCACCTGTGATGTTTATCACAGAGCACCCTTGGGAGAGAAAGAGACTTCCAGTTAGAATTCTCTATAGCATTTTACTGCACTTTTCAGTTTGTTCACAGTCTTTTTTTTTTTTTTTTTTGGTCCTTGACTGTGGCTCTTAGCTATCAAATATAAGAGGGACAATCATAAATCAAAGTATGTTTTGTTTATTGGTCTCTTTCCTGTTAGAACACACTCAGGCTCATTCTTTTAGTTCTGCAGAAACATGAGGAAGAAGTACAAAAGCATAGAGCAAGATACATGTGCCAACTAGCAAAATTTAATTAGAGTCTTAAAACAATCCTTCTGAAACAAGCCCCACCCCCAACTTTTTTCTCTTGAAGGTAGGATTCATATCAGTAAGGGACAGATCTTGTGAAGAAATGGTGATCAAAGGAATCATTTTATCCGTAAATTTATCACTGCCCTCCTCCACCATCTTATCAATTTTGCAGCCAAAGCTTGGAGGGAAATTTCAACATGAACTTGATGAGAGATGATTAGATGGTGTCTGAAAAAATAATACACTGAATTGAGGATGATAGCATAGCATAGGGTGGAGAGGAAAATTCTGAAGAGGGACTAACTTTTGAGAAATTTGAGAAAGGGACTATGAGCTTGATGGAGTACAGTAGCAGTATGACAAACTTATTAACTAGAAATAAAGGCTCCAGGGAGGATAGCTTGTGATAGATTGTAGAAGAAATCTGATACTTTAAATGTGCTATTCCTGTCAGAAAGATGACAGGAAAAAACCTAAACTCCCCAAATTTGTAGTGACTAAACTGTTGAATTGATTTTGGGGGCTTCTCCCTCTTAACATGAGGTGTTTCATAATTATTCTTGACTGCAGTTTTTGAAGATTTTCATCTTGTAGTAGTCAATTTTTTAAGGATCGTAAGTATAGGACAGCATATATTTCAAATGACACATTTATTATTTAAGAAGATTAATTAAAGTTTCAATTTCTGAAGTGTATAAATTGAAATTTAGAGTAAAATAAATTAGTAGGAAACACATGGGAATGAATCCAAGCTATGTACTTAAGATACATGGATATAAAAATAGTTGTTGGAGGCAGTTCTTTAAAGGGGAATTGACAAAATCTGGATCTAATCTTAAGCCAGGTGAACCTATGAAATAAATAATGACACTAGTCATTTTGGGCCCTCTGTTTAGTGTGGTCTTTCATGACTGAATTGCACAGATACTTTTAAAACTAAAGTACCTGAAGTTAGTTTTGAGCAAGTACTTTCCTGAAGTAAATATCTTAAGAGCCGAGGATACTTCATGATTTAGTGATGCCATTCTCTGGACAGTGGGAGGAGAGAAACAACACTAAATAATACAAAGGACTCTCATTTTTTTCTTTCAGAGTCTCTGGACAAGTGGGAGCGTCTTACAGTAGCTGATGCATTGGAACCTGTTCAGTTTGAAGATGGGCAGAAGATTGTTGTGCAAGGAGAACCAGGAGATGAGTTCTTCATTATCTTAGAGGTGAATAAAAGTTACTTACAAAGGCAGGAAAAGAAACCTAAATTTGGTATTTTTTACAAATACTTAGACAAGAAAAATAACATGTAAAATCTGAACCATTGAGTTCTGAAGATAGCTGCTGGTCTATTAAGGTATCCAATACCTTTTGAGTACTGTTTTGTTTGATACCCTGGCTAAAAGCTATTGCTTAGATCTGAGTTTAGCTGCTGAGACAGAAATACAGTCAGGGCATTCCCTAGATGAATTATATCATGATTGTCAATATATATATAAATATATATATATATATATATATATATATATATATATATATATATATATATATATAAAACTAAACAGCTAAACAGCTCATTCATTGATCATGTTTTGTGAATAAATGAATGAGTACATTAATGAAGAAAAGGATATTTTCTGGAAGACTTCATTTTTTACATTCATGAAATTGTGAAGAAAAGGAACACAACACTTAGATCCAAGAGGTTTGTAGAAACTCCCAGATCACTGACTGTTAGAGGTTGCTGGAAGGAATTCTGTTATAAGAGGGCAGTGAAGGCACCTGTGAAGTAATGGGGAAAAAACTCATTATTTTCTCACATTAAAAACTCTGGTAAATTTGAAATGATCATAGAATATTTTGCTGAGATGCTGAAATTGTATAAAAAGACTAAAAGATTTTATCAAGCTGTTATCTTGATAAAAATGTACTGGTTTTATTGTAGGGTTCAGCTGCTGTGCTGCAGCGTAGGTCGGAGAATGAAGAATTTGTTGAAGTAGGAAGATTGGGGCCCTCTGATTATTTTGGTATGTGATTAATTCATAGTCTTATTTTCCCAGAAAGAAGCTACTGTCTTCTTTTTTTTTATTTTAGGTGTTTTTTTTTTCAAGGCAAATGGGAGTTAAGTGGCTTGCCCAAGGCCACACAACTAGGTAATTATTAAGTGTTTGAGACTGGATTTGAACCCAGGTACTCATGACTCCAGGGCCGGTACTTTATCCACTGCGCCACCTAGCTGCCCCTTAAGCTGCTGTCTTCTTTTGGGGCTTCTCTTATGCTTCTAAGAGGAGCAACTTTTGCTATGGATTTCCTTGACTTTCAGGAAGGCAGTACAGGGCTTGAATGTTCTTGTTCTAGACCACTTGGTCAGTAAGTTACAAAAGCAAGAACTGCAAGTCATTTGCCTGATGCTTGGGATATCATTACCTTCTGTTCCTTTTTTTCCTCTGCTCTAATTAATAAATGATTGAAATATATTCATTGGTAACTAGGAGGTCAACTAGCTACTAGTTAGACCAGGAATAAGGAAGACCCAAGTTCAAATCTGGCTTGCAGGCACTTAACCTCTGTCTGCCTCAGTTTCCTCAACACACACACACACACACACATACATACATACATACATACACACACATATTTTTTCTTTTCCTGTAATTCTTCTGTTTCTTGCTATAAGCAGCAGAGAGACTGACTTTGAAACCAGAAAACCTGAATTTAAGATCAATCTCCAACATGTACTAGCAATGTGATTCTGAGTGCTGACATTAAAAATTGCAGAGAATATTCTGAATTGCACTGTTTAGAGGAAGATTCTTCCTGGAAACTCCCTAATGAAATCATTGGTTTCAAACCCTATTCTTACTATGTTAGTAATCTTCTAAGATAGGATTCTTATTTGGACTCAGTATTTTAAAAACATAAAATGCTTAAGATTTATAAAAGAAGCTAAATTAATATTGAAATGAAGTTAACAAAATCTTTAAAGAAAACAAGTTCACAAATCCCAGTTTAAGAATTCCTGGCCTAGGAGAATGATGTTCAAATGGTTTGATGTTAGCCTAAGCTCTTATTTTTCTCTTTTCTTCATTCCAGGTGAAATTGCACTTTTGATGAATCGTCCCCGGGCTGCCACAGTGGTTGCTCGTGGCCCCTTGAAATGCGTTAAGCTGGACCGACCCCGATTTGAACGTGTTCTTGGCCCCTGCTCAGATATCCTCAAACGCAACATCCAGCAGTACAACAGCTTTGTATCACTCTCTGTGTGAAATATGGCTCCCCCTGCTTGAGCCCGTGCTTCACAAATCCTTTTTCTCATTTGCAGCACCACATGGCTATTGTGATTGTGACTTCTGTCTGTTTATATAAAAAAGAGAAAAAAGTTGCTTTCATTGCACCATTTTTAATTTGGAGCATTAGTTGTAGTGCTCTTTGTCCAGTTTAATAAATAGAGTTATATGGAGACTTTGCTGTTACTGCTTCTCTTTGTGCAGTGTTAGTGTCCAACTTTTGGCAGTGAGTGCCATGCTTTTTGGTGAGGGCAAATCCCAGCACCAAATAAATTGCCATAGAGTAAGAATATAACAGTGGAAAATTTTTAAAAAATGAAACAATTTTTCCAGTTATTGTAAGCATATTTTGAACTGTGGTCATAATCTGCTGTTTTTTGTTAACAAATGACTCCTTACTAAGCTTCTCTTAATGTTTAAAAAATGCATGGGTACTCTAATTCTCAGTGCAGTGGAGAAGCATTTTCTTATAGTCAAAATGGTAGTTTAGAGGTAGCAGGAAATGTGCCCATTGTCTGCTGGTTTTCAAATGACTTAATATGTTTGGTTTCTTAAAAACCATTAGATTTTTTGGTTGTCATACTTCATAGCTTGCTCTGCCGTTCATACCAGATACTGAGGTAACTTCCCTAATTTATAGAAAAAAAGCATTTTGCTTGACATTCACATTAGCAACTTTTTGATCTGATTCCAAATCTTAGATGCAAAAACTGGATGAATGTTTAATTGCATTTGTCCAATGATTACAAATTTTAGAACGAATCCTCTATTTACCCAGTTAGTGCCAAATATTGTCAGGCATTGGACACAATAAAAGAATTTGAGATATTATTTTTGTTCTCACCTTGTAGCCTTTGCTTCTTGCATAACCTCATTTAACTTCTAAGATTCTCTGCCTGATTCCAGGAGATGGGTTTGACTAGAAGTGTATACATGTGGAAAACCTGTCACCAGGAAAACCTGGATTAATGTGGAGGTACTGTGGCTAATGTGGCAACTGTGAGGTGGATCAAGTATGGTGTCAGGTACCTTGATTTATTTTTTTCTTCTATGTTACCCAGAAGTTATATTGGGTTTGGAAGTATGTGTGTGTGTGTGATCTTAAGTTTATGTAAAACACCATGTCAAGCTTCCTTTCACTTTCAAACTAAAGTTCTCTGACAATTTTTATTTTTTAGGTAAAACTTTTCTGAAACTTTAATATATTTCATTATTTACCAATTTTGTGTTATATATTCTAAGTATGTCAGTAATTCTCAGCAGTTTTTTAAAAACAATTTCACAGTTTCATAATATAAGCAATTTTAAAGTTTCATTTTCATTGTACTCTTATAGAGGGAAGTTGAACCTGGAATTGAGAGAAAACATTTTTGTGTTTGTTATGCAACAGACTTTAATAATTAATGTTTTCTGTTTTTTCCTGGATATTTGCATTGGTCACAGTGTATTTTGTTCTAAGATTTAAGTGATTTTCAAACTGTTGGTTGTAAAATTTATTTCTAAGGCATGAGCCTTGGGAAATTAAGAAGTCATTAGGTATAAATACTCTGTTTTTCAAAAGAATGTTGGGTGAGGGTTTCCAGTACTTACCTTCATGTATGAGTTTTTTTTCTTTGCAATTTAAAAAAAAATTTTTTTATCTGTATCTAGGTTTTTCTTCTTTCATTAGGTATTGTAAAGTCTGATTCTTATTAAGATGTCAGAAATGTACCTAAATGAAGTTTAGAATGCCACAGAAATGCACACTTTCCAGTATATATATGTATAGATCTATATACATGTAGCTATACTTATTTAGATAAATATAATAATGCTTGCATCCTAATTAAATTTCCCTGCTGGATATTTTAATTTGCGGTTTTTACTCCCTTTTTTAGCTTTACCTAAAAGATTCTCAGATAAGCTAAGTCTCGGTTAAACATTAATCAGTGCTAGCTTTACTATTGTGTGCAGTCTAAATATGTTTTAAAAACTACAATTGGCATAGTTGCTATAACTAACATTCAGGGCTTTAGAACTCATTTTTTAAAAGCTCCATTTAGCTACAGCCCTAGAAAGCAATCACTAGATGACCAGTGGACCATTTTTGTATTGTTATCTATCAGTCTGTATACTGTATATCTAATATATTATATTGCTTTTGTTAAAGATTGTCCTAAATGGCAGATTAAGCAAATAAAAGTGATTTAAATTATTAACTATAATCATCTTTCCCTTCCCCTTCAATGATAATCTTTTATCCCAGCAAACAGAAATGATTATAATTAGAAGTTAATTAGGGTTAGGACTGTGTTAATATACTAAGAAGAGTTTACTTTCAGAGAGACCCATCTCAATCTTTACCAACCAAAGAATGGATCTGAAATATATTTTAATCATAAACTTGCTGCAAATAGTCTTGGGCAGACTACATTAATCTTAAAACTTGAAAGGAACCTTTGGAGCAAAAACCTTTGGAGCAAAAGGTTAATAATTTTGAGCTTTTTTCCCTAAACTTTACAGAAAAATAAAAACAACCAAAACAAAAGTTGCCTAATCAGCATATTAATTTGGTGTAAAACTTAACATATTGCTTAGCTTTATATTTATCTTCGCACTTGCTTTGCTTCCAACTGGTCACTCCTCAGATGTTTGACCATGGACAGAAGCTACACAGCAGTTTAGTTCATGTGAATGTATTTATCTCTCCTCACATGTAATGGAACTTAAGGCTAGTATATTCAGATGTTGTCAAAAAAGCATTTTTTACATTTATATTGCTTTCCAAGGCAAACAGGTTAAATGTGTTCAGTATTGTTTTGGGGGCCATGGACAAAATAGATAACAGCCAAAAGAGAATCCAACTCAACAGTAGTTCCTTTGGGTGGATCCCTAGTTATGTGCCCTTTGCCAAAGCAGAGCACTAAAATGATAGCTAAAATTGGAGCTTTTCTTCTTTCCAGGGCAGAGTATGTGTCTTACTCCTTTTTTGTATCCCCCATGGTGCCTTTCACATAGTAGGAGCTCAATAAATACTTATTGAATTTTCACCTACATCATGTTGCTACAATTTTTCTTGACATGACTTTGTGATTTTAAACTGAATTTTAAAAATACAAGCATTTTTACCCCAAACTGTAAATTCATAGCTAAAAGTGCTGTTTCTTCCCATTCTTCCCAGTATTGTATAAATATATAGAGTAACCAGATTCAGAAAAGCTTGGATTTAAGTCCTATCTCTGATACATATAGCCTATGTACCCCTAAATAAGTCTTTTAAGATTAGAAATTGCAACACGATTGCTCATTTGTGTTATTAAGTGTTCCCTATACCTAGACCAATGAAATCACAGATCTGGACCCCCCCCCCCCCCAAATTTCCCAGTATATTTCTAGGTGAATTAAAGTTACATTGAGAAATGCATATTTAGAGAACTCCTTATATCCCCCAACCCCCTCCTCCCCCCCCAAAAAACCAACTTGTGTCATAAAAGCTGTTGGAATCTGTAGACATGAGAATAAGGTATTTTGGGTTTCTTTTACCCTCTTAGTCCACAGGATATTTCCTATTAACAGCTCTGCTGTATGTACATTGCTAAAATTGTTTTCTTGACTTAAGGTTTGTGACCTCATTCTTGACCCACCCAAAATTTAAACACTAATAAGTTGAACTCTATTCATTTTGCAAAGTTTTTCTACCTTTGCATTTTTTAGGTAGAAAACTTAAACAACTTTATGAGTTAAGAAACAAAAATCTACCACTAAATGGAAAACCTTTGTTTTTGTTTTTGTTCCTAAAGCACATTTGAACTTGACAAGTTGTACCCTTCAACCTGACATTTGGAGAAAACTAAAACTAATTCTCATTCTTCCCCCTACACAGTCCTATTGGTATTCAGTTTTTTTTGGCAGTAAAACATGAAGGTTTTATTCAGAGAAGGGAATATGTTAATTCATAGGAAGTTGAGCAGGAGTTTGTTAACCAGAAATCATTCAAAATGAATATGCTGAAAGTTATTTCTAAGAATGGCAGTTTTGGTTTTCAGGCATTTTTAATGAATGAAAGCAAAAGCCCACCTTTTTCCTTTGACTTTTGGTCAGAAAGAATCTTAGAATATCAAGCATGAAGGAAAAGATATTTAGTACCCTGCATAGACAAATTTAAATTCCTAACTTATCATTTCCTGGACTACCTGCAACTCTAATGCTTCTAATTGGATTTTGTGAGTCCAGAGGGGAGAAGGGAGGTGGAAAAATGGAGGCTAAGGGGAAAAAAAAATCCTCTTTGCTTCCTAAAACATTAAAAAGTTCCTGCCTCTATTCTGCCCCATCTCACCTTGTAGAGGTAAGAAACTGGTTGCCTCTTTCGGGTGCTTCAAAACTAGCCAAATTTATGAATATTGGGGTTTTGTAGCAGTTAAATGACTTATTTTAAGATTGGAATAAGTTTGTGCTAGTCTGAGGTTCTACCACTGTGACCCCCTTAACTGAAGAATAGCTTCTATTCCTTTAATCTGAATCTTATACCTACCGTTTAGTTAGTATTCCTTCTGATTGTCCTGTTCACTAAAGCATACAGATGAAATAAATAAGAATGTTGACTAACTAGGAAATCTTGTGCAGAATTATATCTCAAATTATCAGAATGAAGCTCTTTTATAATTAATTTGACTAGAATAAGGATAAAATTGCACGAAGCAGTATTGACCTGAGACAAACTCCTAAATTGTGTATACAGGTAAAAAAGCACAGCCTCACACACCTTGTTTTGACTTGAAAATGATGGCACACCCTAGGAAAATTGTGCTATTTCTCAAAAAAAGTTTGTCTTTAAAGTCTTCCCACAGCTCTGCTTTTCAGGACCCAGATGGAAAAACCCTTTAAGCACCTGGAATTATTTTACCTGCTTTCATAATATCCTGTCAAAACAGGAAAATAATTTGTTAGTCTCATTTGTCAGGTGATGACATAACTTTAGGATAGATGTCAGTATGGTACTTCAACTAAACAATTGCATTTAAGTTTTTTTTTTTTTTTTTCTGGAATGAGACTAACCCCTATTAATGGATTTCAGATTTCAGCAAGTGGGTAGAGAGGTATTTAAGAAATCATACTATTCCTGCTTGTGTGGCAGACCTTAAAGATAAATCCATTTTAGACCATTATGGTGACTGGAAGTATATGAGACTCACCTAGCTATGACTAATGAAAGTCTTCTGTGAGTTGCTAGGGGCATAGGAACACAAAATCCACCATTGTCTTCTAGCAAACTCAACCTTTGTTTGTACCTGGGTTAACTCCCTTTTCTTTCCTTCCTGTATCCCAAGATTCTCGTACATAATTTGTTTCAAGATTAAATGCTGTCTAAAATAATGTACTTTTCCCTTTTCTGATGTCCAGAAAGACTCTTAATGTATTTTAAACCTACCTCACAGGGTTGTTGTGAGGCTAAATGTATGTAATAATGCTTTTTGCAAACTTCAAAATCTCTATAACTGTTACTCTGCCTCTGCTAACAAAGCTTCTGATAAAGTGTGTCTTTGGAATGCATTGAGAGGTATCACTGTATTTCAATTGAGCTCTTAAGGTGGGAAGGAGGGAAAAGAACTTGAAGTCTTACAGTCAGGTGACTCTACTTGATCTACTTTTTATTTTATCCTGCCTTAGGGATCCTACAAATTTTTATTGAAGTTGGGCAAAGCATTACTTTTTCATCATTCCAAAAATCAAAACTAGAATTGAGGGAGTAAGTGTACACTTGGATTTGATTTTTTTTTTATTCAAAGTCTCTTGTTTGTCTCAAAACCTCTTGTTAATTCCTTTAACCAGAAGCAACGTGCAAAAACTCTTGAGACCTCTGAGGATAACTGATTTAGACCCCATTTCCCCCCTGGGTTCATGTCCTATGTTAGCTTAAGGGGGGCAGTATTGTGAGCTTTGTGGAGTTCCTGTTGTCTAGGAAAAATATGGCAACAGCTTGCCTTAGAATTATTGTCTCAAAGAATGAAGTTCAAGATGGGGGAGACTTTGTTGCGGTATTGGAATCAGCTGAACTCCTGACACCTTTTCTGAGACTGATGTCTCAGCATGGACCAGCAATACAGACAGCAGTTGAAGTTGTTAAGTCCATTTCTTCTCACCTGGGATCTTTTCTTAAATTTGATGTATCCATTTTTACCTCCAGACCCTAGCTTGCCAAATCTACTTGATCAGACTTTGGGGCTAAAAATTCTGATGGTTCAGTGGCTACAACATTCTGCTCTCCATGAGTCCTTATGCATCCTTCCACTGTCCTTAGGATGACTTGTAACCTCCTGTCCAGGGCAAGAAGGTGGGGTTCTGTGAGGATAGGAGAGAGATGGTCTTCTTGAAGTGACTCTCTCATCACATCACTCAGCCTATAGTCTGGATCAGTCAGCAGCTGCAGGTGCAACAGTGTTTTCTTTTTTATCCTGAAATGACAAGGAATTGGGAAGGGGAAACAAACAAAAGGTTTTTTTTGGGGGGGGTTCGTTTTTTTAGTACCCACACTAGCTCATCTGCCTTATAAATGTACTCAGAGATTTCCCCTTCTCCCAAGACATAGTCTGGTGAAAACTAAGTAAAAGGAGAAGATGGGACAAATGGAAAGTTTACCCATATTTTCAGAACCTTTTGACTAATTTTTTGTTCTTGGCTTCAAGACCCTTCTGGTCTTTATATATTGAACGTTGCAGATGAAAATATCAGACCAGAAGTTAACTTTTTATTTATGTCATGTACCTCTTTGGCAGTCTGGCGAAGCTTATGTTAACCTTTTTTCAGAATTAGGGTTTTAAATGCACAAAATTTAAAAAGAAACCAATTATAAAAATATCGAAAGATCAAAACATTGTTTAAAAGTTCCTAAATCCCTAGATTAAGAACCTCTATATTAGATAATGTGTATGTATGTGCTACCCCATTGCTATAATGTGACTATTAAACTCGAATCAAATTCAGTGTGGGCTTTGAATCCAGGAACATTCCCAGGTGGCTTAATACTGATTTGGGAAGAGATGTAAAGTAGGTAAAATTTTGAGTCCAGCTTTTACATTTTAGGGTATTGTTTTGTTTTTTAAAGACTGATTACTCATTTCACCAAGACTGGAAATGCAGGCTCAACCCCACCACTAATAGGCACAGAGGCTCTTGACTTCCATTTCCAATAAGGACTACTTACCTCTTCTTTAGATAAAACCTGGTGGCCTCCCCCTTCCACCCCCCTATTTCTGGGGCTTCATAAGAATACCAAACACTGGACACCAGACATTGAATCAACATAGCCCATTGCAGTTAGGGTCTGATTTATCAGCCTCATTATTCCCAGTAGTTGGGATTACAGGCTCAGAGAGAAACCCAACATTTTTTCCTATGTTAATGGCATATATTCCTTGATTTCTGGACTTGCTGGAATTTCAGTTATCTGGTCCTGAGTTTCCCTTTGTTTCACAAACAGGACCTGCTTGTCCTGATAGGATAGAGAGTAAAGTGAAGGTAGAGGGAATGGGATGACGATGGGTGAAGATTTTTATTTATGAAGAAAACTTGATCACTGATTTGAAAAGTCTCAGCTGGAAATGAGAGGAGTTTGCTAGATATATGAATAATTTTTGTTTTAAATTAAAACGCTGAAGAGAGGACAATTTTTTTTTTAGGTTTTTTTAAGGCAAACAGGGTTAAGTGGCTTGCCCAAGGCCACACAGCTAGGTAATTGTTAAGTGTCTGAGACCGGATTTGAACCCGGGTACTCCTGACTCCAGGGCCAGTGCTTTATCCACTATGCCACCTAGCTGCCCCTGAGGGGACAGTTTTATATGACTGATTCAAACAGAGGAAGTGTCATTGATGCAAAATAGATACTATCCAGGGAGAAACCAGCTAGGTAAAAATTTGTCAACATTTTCCTTTGATCTGTCACTTTTTTTAAGAATTGAATTTAAGGTAAAAGAACAATACAAATCTGATCTTTAATGCCAGGAAAAATAATGGACTTCGTATCAACTATATTTTTTTTTATTTTTTAGGTTTTTGCAAGGCAAATGGGGTTAAGTGGCTTGCCCAAGGCCACACAGCTAGGTAATTATTAAGTGTCTGAGACCGGATTTGAACTCAGGTACTCCTGACTCCAGGGCCGGTGCTTTATCTACTGCGCCACCTAGCCGCCCCTTTGGTATCAACTTTAAAAGTTTTCTTGGTTTCTTTAAATTAGGTATTTTAAAGAAATAATAGTAATAACAGTATTTATATAGTGCCTACTACATGCCAGTCATTATGCTAGGCACTTGACAAAAAAGTTACTTTGCTAGTGAAATAGTTTCTCTTCAGTCACAGAAGGGAGGGCAGAATGGAACATAGAGTTTATTTGGTCTTTGCCCTGTCCAAATCCAAAAGAATAAATTCTGGGTTTCAGAGGCCTTCAGTAGTAGCCATTCCACAATCTCTTCTGATCACCTGTTATAATGCTTAACTGCTTAGAGGGTGGATAAAACTTACATGCAGCACTGGGAGAGGGGTGAGAGGATGGAGAGCTCATCATGGGAATGGCGCCCAAACCTAAGAGAAGATATTGGTTTGCGGGTGAATTAGGATCCCCTTAGAACAGGACATTATAATAGAAGCTTTTCCCCATCTCCACCCTTACCTTAGCTTTTTTTTCTTTTCTTTTTTTTTTTTGGAAGCAGTTGGGGTTAGGTGAAGGGAATAAGGGAAAAGGAATAAGGAAAGAAAGCAAGGGCCCTTTCTGAGCCTAGGGCTATTCAAGGTAAACTGCCATATAGGAACCAAAATCAGGTTCTAAAATATTCTTATAAGTGAAATATTTTTAATACCAGAAAACTATGTTTACTAGAGCATGGAGTTACTATGAAGTTACAAAATATCTAGCAAACCCATAGAGTTGGGGTTAGGAAAGAGCACACAAATGCCTTGTCTTTTTGCTGGTAGGACTTAAGAGAATTCCCAGAATTGTTTGAGTGGATTTTGGTATGGATCAGAGAAGAGGATTTTTTTTTAAATGATAGGGAGGGAAGGGAACAGAAGAGATGTTTCTTACCCTCTGGCATTATCCAGGTGAATGAGGAACCCATCATCCCCAAACTTGGTGAACATTTCATAATGGTGACGGTCCATGTTTCCTATATGAAAAGAATATACTGAAGGCTATCAGGTCAGTCTCCTGACTTCTCATTCCTCTCTCGATGAAGAGGGACAAATAGTTCCAAGAACTGCAATCTGTCCTAACTCATGGGTATAGGACTGGATCTAGGAAATGAGATGAGAGACCTGAGGGCTGTTAACAAGGGCAGCCCAACTAGAGTTGATCCAGAAGGTGAGTTGTTTAATGAAAGACTTGAAGCCTTGGGGTCCCATGTAACTGACCAATGAATAAACATATCCCTCTGAGTCATTTCTGTTTTCCCTAATTTCTTCAGCTAAAAGAACACTAGAGTCTGTCTTTAGCAGACACAAAGATTCTTGGAAAGTCAATTTGTGGCATGGAGTTAAATGAGAAAAAGGTTTGTGCCTTATTTTTTTTGGCTGATTGCCATGTTTTGGCTTCACCCTTGTTGACTTTGGACAGATAAGTTACCTCTCTCAAGCTCAGTTCCTTCCCCTGGAAAATGAAGGGGTGAGGTGGATGATGTTTATTGTCTTCAGCTCCAAATTTAATAATCCTACCCATTTATTTCTTCTCCAGGGCCTAGTGAATAAATGGAGATGCAACAATAGTAGGATGGAGTTTCTTGGTCTTGGCTCTTGGATGTAGTCCTTTCTGTTTTTCAAAATACTTTTATATCCAGGATCTCATTTTACCCTTTGAGGGAGGTGAACTAAGTAAGCATCATCATCCTTTTTCTTTTATTTTTTTTAAACACATCTGGGAGACTCAAGGACCCTGAATGTGACATGGCAGAGGGAGCAGATCCCTGGGAATATGTGAGTAATTGTTTGCTTTTCTGCCATGCCTTTTAAATTAAAAAAAAATTGCCCCAAAGATCAGAGATTGTACTGAATTCTATTTTCTGAGTAGCTTTATATCAACTTATTAAATTAGAAAGTAGGTAGTGAGGTTATGATCCCTTTGTTCCCTGGAGGGATAGTATTATGTGATAAGGCTTAGATATGTTAAGTAACTTGCCTAAGATCATACTGCAAGTCAGAAGTAGAGCAGATCTAGACCCTAGGCCTATTTGAGAGGCAGTATAGTATAATAGAAAGGACACTGAACTTGGAGTCAGAAAACCTGAGTTTGATGCCTGGAGTCTGTACCAGCTATATGACCTTGGTCATTTAATCCCTCCCAGCCTCAGTTTGTAAAATGGGAATGACAATACCTACCCTGTCTACTTCAGAAGGTCTTTGGGAATCAAATGGGGCAATGTTTGTAATGCACTTTTAGACCATATGCAAGGGATAATAATGTTTGTCATTTTTTGAAGACCACATCAGGGAGGTGATGCCATGACAAGCATATGAATTAGATTTGAGTGAGGGTGAGCACTGTGCTAAATCCTCCAGGGTCATCTGGGTCCAGTGGCCAGGTGTGAATCAGGATGACTGGAGATGACCCTGGATGCGAGGCAATCAGAGTTAGGTGACTTGACAGCTAGTAAGTGGCAAGTATCTGAGGCCAGGTTCAAACTCTTATCCTTCTGAATCCAAGACAATTACTCTGTCCACTATGCCACCTAGCTGCCCTTTTAAGCTGTAAAGTGTCATGTTTATAAAATACTTTACATGTACATATATGTATATGCATATATATATAATGTAAAGCAGGAATATTTTTAATACCAGTATTGCTACTGTTATCAAAACAATAGACAATATATTTTGATTTGCCATTTTAGTGAGAGGTCTGCAGTAGTTTGGTAACATTTACTAAAGCATAAAAATCACATGTGGCCCATAGGCTGCATTTAGGATAACCCTGATGTAAAGTATTATATGTATTTATGTATATTTGTGTGTATTTACATATGCATAAACATGTAAACACTTTATAATTAGAAAGTTGGTTGGTTGGTTGTTACCCTTCATTCTCAAAGAGGATCAAAATGAGAGAGAGACAATATCAGAGACAAATTACAGTCTGTCAGATTGTGACTGATAAAACAATATGAGCTCAATGCTCTACCATAGGATGGGCACAAATAGTCCATGTGAACATTTAGGGTGGATTCTCTTAATTTCTGCATCTCATATTTCTTTTGAGGACTTCAATTCTGTTTTGCTCCTACAGCATATTGTCTTCTCTGATGAGGCTATGTATGCCATTTTGGGTGATCCTGTGCCAAGGCCTCTCATGCCATGCAATCTATTCCAAAATTCTTAAGAGAGGCCTCAAAAGTGTCCTTATAGCTCTTTTTTCTGATTACTGTTGCCATGTGTGAATTCTCCATAAAGTAGTCCTATTAGACAAGTAGTTATTTGACTTTTGAACAATGTGGTCAGCCCGTTGGAGCTGAACTGTTGGCAGTAGAGTTTGAATGCTTGCAGTTAATAAGTATATTGTAAACATTATCCCTTGTCCCAACATATCTAGGAGATAGGGCAGTTATTGTTATCTTCACTTCACTTACACATGTATTACATATCTGTACGCATATTTATGTAGGCAAATAGTTAAGCACACACACATATATGATACATACTTGCACACACATTTTTGACTCAGACCCATGATTTCATTAGTTTAGGGAACTCCTTAATCCAGAAACTCAAATGTCAGCAACTCTTATCAAAACTCATAATTTGAAAGAGTTGCCCTGTCAATGAGGATTTAAACAACTTATCCATGCTTCCATAATTAAGTATGTGTCAAGGTCATGACTTGACCTTAGATTTTTCTGACTCCAAGGCTAGTCCTTTATCCTCTACATCACACTACTTCAAATGCTGTTTCAGTGAGATAATTTTATGTTACCTATTAAGAAGTCAAAGATGGCCATGTCGATGATGTTGAGGAGTCGGTTGCTGCTATTATATGGATAAGTTTGCTTCACTGAGTCACAATACAATGGATTCACCTCCCACCTGAGGAAAAGAAGAAGATCCTGGGGGGCTAAAATGTTCCAGAGATGTTCCAGAGCCCCTTCTATTTCTCCCCACCTCCCCATTAAAGCTATTCATCTTCTCCTTCTTGGCTTTTTCTCTCTGAACACGTATGTTTCCTGGCTAAATATGCCCAACCTATTCAGGCATAGCCAAAGAGTCGATTCCTAAAGACTTAGACTTATTATTTAGAAGAGTATGGATCTATTCTTGAGAATGGATCCTGGTCTAGAGCTTAGAACAGAGACCACATCAACCAGAGAGGTTGTTAACAAATCTCTTTCAGTCCTTGAATGCATAGAGAGGGTAGATATGGGAGAGCAGCACAAATTAGAGGCCACCTTGGAAGATAGCTTATGTGATATAGTTACAAATTGGACAGGGAGAAGAAAGACCTTGTAGGTGCACTAAAGAATAGCTACAGTTTTGCAGCAGGGATGAACATTGAAGCAGACTTGGCAGGTGACAAGTCAGTCTGATCTTGAAGCAACGTTGCAATACCTGGAACCCAGTAAATGCTTAATAAATGTTTATTGAGGAGAGATGGATGACTTTGGGGGCTACTTTTGAAAGTGAGACAATACTACGGGCTTTTCATTTGGTGGCCACATTTACTAACCAGAACATGAACTGCAGGACTATATGACTTGTATATCATTAGGACCAATGGACTAGCTCCATTACCTGCTCCAAATTCCTAGTTTCTGTAGGCACTTACTCCTCTTTTCCTGCCAGTGAATAAGATCGGATCCATGGGCTGGGCACAGAGAGTCTTGGGGCCAGGTTGAGAGATGGCAGGAATGCTGAGAGGGAGCCTTCCAACAGGTGAGGGTTGCCACAGACAGCATATTCAGTCTTGCACATATATGGACACTTAGCAAAGAAGCATACATTGCTGGCTAGATGAAGGGGGGGCAGGGAAGAAAGTAAGAACAAAAGGATGAATTTAGTAAGACACTTTGTTTTTGTGGTTACAGAAAACTATTAATTCAATAAAGTTACATACACAGACAGTTCTTGCCTTATCTAAATTTAGTACTAGATTCTTTATATAAAAATTCAGAAAGTCCATGTTCCAAAAAACTACCTATTAACACTTAACTGTATAGTAACTGTTAACATTTTACTGTATAGTACTATACTCTAGTTCTCTCTCCCCTCCTGTCCTTCCACTCTGTATTCCCTGTGTTCTGTGACCTTCCCTACGTCATAAAAAACAAACAAGCAAACAAACATAACAGCAAAACTTAAAAAATCCTCTCCATATGAAAGCAGAAGACCACCAAGAGAGGAAACATTTCCCCACTTATGCCCATCTGCCCACATGTCCCAGCCTTTATTACCCCCACTCCCCCATTTTCTTTTGATTATAACCAGGTCCCTTGCATATTCCTTCCTGTGTTCTTCCTGCTTTTAGTTCTCTGTGCTTGACCCCCACATGCTCTACCTCCACAGGCTGGTAGTCCCCTTCCTCCCTCCTTTCTTTCTCCATGTCTTTGAACAAATTAGCATAATGTAAAAATTAGTTTAGTAGAAATCTGCAGAGGGTCCATTTATGTAAAATGAAAACTGTACTATCAAATGAGCTAACATATGTAAAGTGCTTTGTAAATTTTTTTTCATATAAATGCCAACTAATATTAATTATTAGAAAAGGGGGAGAGCAAATGGGAAAAATAATAATTCCATTCTCTGGCTTGGGGGATATAGTGCTAAGTAAACCAAAGATTTTTGAAAAAAAATAAATGAAACTTAATGCTTTAAGATTTGACTGTGGTGAGTACTTTTATCACCATGCATCTCTCCACCCTCTTATAATAGAAAGACTTTACTGGTCATCAAATCCTTTATTTTTCAGATAAAGAAACTGAGATCTAGAGAGGTGAAGTGTCTGACTTGCCTTAAGTCATATGGGAAGTTAAATGTTAGAGTATGGAGTTGGACCCAGGTCATCTGACTAAATAAGCCCTCTTTCAACTTTTTTATGATTTTCATGAGTTTTTTTTTTTAACAAAAAAAGAGTTTTTCCACACTTAGCCAGATTGGTATTCAGGCAAAAGATAAAGAATATGTTATTGAGCTGATACTTGAAACTTTTCCAGAATCAAAGGATTTGGAGAAGTCTGTATTCTGCCTCTGAGAAGTTGGTTCAAACCAAGACATGATGAAATGTGGTAGGAGAATTGGTTCCTGCCATTTAGGCTAGGTTAGTTTTTCCTTAGAAGGCAGGGGAACCATTCTACAGAGTTAATTGGTCCAGGAGAATAAGACTTGAGCCTGTAACATAGCTTCAAAGTCAACTTGATGAAATTTTGACTGTTGTATTGGTTGACACACTCTCTTGAACATAGATGAGGGGACCTACATCATCTTCAACCAGTGCTGCATCTTTGATGAATAGCCTTTCCATTATACTGTTAAGTAAATTTCTTTTTGTTAACTTTATATGATCTCTCTCTCTCTCTCTCTCTCTCTCTCTCTCTCTCTCTCTCTCTCTCTCTCTCTCTCTCTCTCCCCCCCCCCCCCCGTGTGTGTGTTAACTATATAAGAATTTCATTTAACTCTGATCCCAAGTTTTGAGTCACTAGACTGACCTATGTCAGGCCTATCCCAGAATATGAGACACTGGGAGAAAGATGTCAAAAGAGAAGGAGGGGGCAGCTAGGTGGTGCAGTAGACAGAGAACTGGTCATGGAGTCAGAAAGACTTGGTTCAGATCCAACCTCAGACACTACTAGCTGTGTCACTTAATTTGATTACCTCAAATTTAAAATAAAAAAAGGAAAAAAAGAAGAGGGTGTGAAGGAAAGTAACATGAAAGTTTAGTGGATAGAGAGTTGCATTCAGAGTCAATATGACCTTATTTCAAGTTCCATCTCTGATAGATGATATGATCCTTGGGACTAAGAGAATAAGTGACTAAGATCTTTGAGAGTTCTCAAAGACTAATTTCAGATCTGCACTAGTTAAAAGGGGTTTCTCATTGGAAGCTCCAAATAAAAAAAAATCATGTTCTGTTTAAAACATTTTTTTTCCCCGTTGGAGCAGTTACTTACCTTCTCTGAGCCTTAATTTCCTCATCTGTAAAAAGGAGAGGGGTTGGACTAGATGATTTCTCAAGTATCTTCCAACTTAAATCTAATATCCCATGAATGCTTTCCTAACCAAAATAGTTTTTAAACATTTCCAGAATTGTGTCATTAGACCCTCACAACTTGTAATTTAGTTAACCAGGAACCTGGGTGATAGTTTTGATAACTTCCATTGGGAGGAATGACACATTGACCTCATTCTCATGGTGTCCTTGCTTCCTTGTTATAATGTCCTTATGCTTATAAAGACTCACCATCTACTGGCTTGATTATTGTCAGCAGGATGCAAATGTGTTTAAGGTGGTGGGTTCAATACCCATTCAGTTCAGTTAATGCCAGGTCACGCAGAACAACTCTTCCTTAGCCACAGATGGCACTCATCAATCCTCAAAATATCAATTGGTGAGAAACTAGGATGATTGAACCCAAACCTTCTTCTTCACCATTAGAAAAACAACTCAAAGTATATACATTAATGATTAAAAATGAAGGATGATAACTCCATTTCCACATTTATTCACTATAATTAGTCTCTAGAAGGTGTTGGAGCTAGTGTACTATACCTGGGGAGACAAAGAAAACACTTTGCAGGATTTCATTCTTGGTGACCTCCAAAATTTCCTTGGTGACATTTAACAGCCTCCCCACAGTTGGGGGGACACGACGGAAATCCAGAATTCTGAGAGAGAGGGAGTGGGCATTAGTTCTAATACCTGTGTCCTTTCAATGAGTCTCTCCCCTCCCCCAATCTTTCTTATGGAACCTACCACTTTCTGCTTCCTACAATAGTTGCTAGAAGTCCTAGAATTGAGTTCTACCTTTCATATTTACTAGCAGTGTTCTCATGGGCAACTCACTTATACTTTCTGAATCTCAATTTTTTATGCATAAAATAGTGATATCATTAGTCCCTTCCTCCTAGGATAATTATGAGTATAAAATGAGATCATTTATGTAAGCACAATAAAAAAGCTAGTCATTATTATTATTATTATTATTATCATCGATCAGTGATTCCATTGGTAATTAGAGGATCCCTTCTACAATATTATTGTTACTATGACCACTATTACTACTCCTTGAGTATAGCAATGATGTCTATCTTTATAACCCCAGGCTCTAGAACAAGAGTTTCCACTTAATTGTTGTGCAAGAAATGGCTATTGAATCTTTTTTATTGTTATATAATAGAGAAGAATTCTTCCCCCCTACAATGCCACACACACACACACACACACACACACACACACACACACACACACACACACACTCACTGTGAGAGACTGGTGATTGAGTCATCAAGAGGTAGAGCTGATGGTATCTTTCATGGATTTTCCAGTTTTAAGTTAAGTGGGACAATGATCCTACTTCATTATTTTTCTTTGGCCATATTAATCACCCTCCTGACTGAGTCTGAGAGAACTATTTCTTCATCTCCAAAAGGAGCTAGGAAAATTGGGAACACACTTTCAATTTACCATATTTGATTTCCCCCAAACCTCAATAGCTTAGGGCAGAAATCATTCTCCCTAATTCAAAGAGAGGAGAACTATGACTTAGAAAAGCTAAATTTGTCAAAAAGATGTTGTTAATACCAACTAAATACTTCTGTAGTAACAAATTTTGCAAAGAACTTTCTATACATTGAATTATTTAGTCCTCTTAACTCTGTGAAATGGATGGTCTTATTATTCCTGTTTTACAAGGGATAATAAATGATCTCCAGATGATTTAGCTAAGGAAACAAGTTCAGAGAAGGTAACTTGTTTAGGATCACAGAGCTAATAGATATGGAAGATTTAGAACCAGCTCTTGCAATTCCAATTTGAGTACTTTATTATTACCACACACTGCCTCTAGAAGCAAGTTAATAGTTAGTTGAGGATTCCTAACTACTGAATGTGGTATCATATGCTTATCTCTACAAGTGGTGAGATGGGGAATGTATATGATGGGAATTCAAAGGAAACAGATCAGTAGGAAGAAAGGTTAGGTGGCCAGAAGGGGTTGCTTGGGATCCACTTCCAGGACTGTCATCCCTCAGCCTTCCTTTCAACCCCATCTACTTGGTCTTCAAGCTAATAATACCCACCGGTCTAGATGGAAAGCTGCAATCTCAGCATTGTGCCTCTGAAAGTCAATGAAGTAGAAGTAGTCTTCAGGTGTCTCTTCCTCCCGTTGCTGTCTGGAAGAAAGCAAGGATCTGGGTCTAGATGGTCTGGGCATATACACTGGCTCCTTCATTTTCCTCTTGAAGCCACAGAGGAATAGAATGTATAAAATCTTGAAAACAACATTGATCCTTTTGGACCGTGCTTTTTGAACTATCTCTCTATTGCATCATCCTATAATATCATATGTTATGATTTGGTGAGTATGTATCCTATTCCTTACCCTAGACCAGTGTAGTCAAACAGAGAAATGGGAGCTCCTAAACCATACAAAAGGGTCCTTGTGGGTTGAATGCTGGTGTAGAAAAACACATATTAATATTATGTTTGTTCTATTGTATTTTTCTTTATCTTGATAAATATTATCTAATTAAATTTTAATGTTTCAGGACAGTAGGAAGTGTTTTTTGTAGGTTGCAATGCAGCCTACAGGACACATGTTGGACACTTAAGTCTTACACTCTAAACTCCATATTTCTTACTTGATCTTTCTTCACTGGTACCTAGCACAATGTTCTGTACATGCTGATGCTTCCTATGCTGGATGAAGTTAGGGGGCAGGTTCAATCTCCACTCTTGATAGATAAAGGAACAATAAATAATGGAGCCCTATAATTGACCAAGGTCACACAAGCAATGAAACAGCAGAGATAGAATTAGAACTCAGGTTCCTCGTCTCTCAGAACCAGAACTGGATCCCAAGTCTCTTGATTCCAAGTTTAGTACTTTGTCCAAGATAATATCTACAGGTATTATATTGCATCAGTTAAGAGTTCTTGGACAGACAGAATCTGAATTAGTTGGAGAATCAAACAATCCTTAAAAATGACTTTGAGGAATGGACTCTCAGATTATTGGCAAGTAGAAAAGTACAAAGATGAGACAGAATGAGATAACTCATTAGAAATAGACTTTCTTTCATTGATGAAAACTTACTATCTCCCTGCCCCTCATCCTATCTGAGTCTAGAAACTAATTGCTTTGAATGTTCTTTATAGGGCTAGGGAAAGTTCAGATATGGAAGGAAGCTTAGAGCTCATCTGGTCCAACCTCTTCATTTTATAGATGAAGAAAGTAAAGCCTAGTGGTTAAGTGAAATTAAAACTCTGACACCAAATTCAACATTTTTTCCCCCACTATATATCAAGCAGTCTCCTAGAGAAGAGGAGATAAGAGGACCTGTTTCTTTTCTAGATCTTTTCAGGGTTCTTCCCACAGGACAACCTGTCTATGAATGAATTCTCTAGGAGACTGGAGGCAGGTCAGTCAGCAAGGATTTATTAATTACTTCATACATGTGAAACTATGTGAGGTGCTAGTGCTACAAAGAAAGGTGAAAACATTGGTTTCTAACCTCAAGAAGTTCACATTCTGATAGGGGATATATGTACTATGTACAAACAGGAATCCTATCGCTGGAATATGACCATGATCATTAACAGATGAAGACCACATTAAATGTGAATATTGGTCTTTGGATTCACATTGCCAGGAACGAATGAAAAATAATGCCTCTGGAATAATTTCATAATGTAAGGATGGGTTAATGAGGTAGGCTACATAAATAAAATATAACACAGGCAATTTAAATAATTATTGAAGCGGCAGACAAAAAAAAAGGAAACGACAAAATCTCTTCCTAACTTTCCACACAGAACCAGAGCCACACCAAAACCTTAGCAATACACAAAAGCAAGATCTCTCTTTTTAAAGGGAAGGATTTGGGGAATAGCACTTCCCAAATTCTCCATAGAATACAAGAACTGGAAGGGGCTTTAGACATCTCCATTTCTATCTCATTTTGAAGATGAAACTTAAGTCTAGAAAACATAAGTGACTTGTCTAAGATCACATAGCTGTCCATTTGTAGAACTGAGATTTTTTCTTTCCCGGTCCTTGTCACTACACCATGGTCTACCTGCTTACGTCCTAAGATTCTCCTCCTCACATGGAAAAATATTGGGGATCTAGTTAAGTCAGCATCTTTGTGTCCCATCAAAAGAAAGGGTATTCTAAGTTGTAAAAGAGAGATAAATTGCATTTCCCTTGTGGCTCTCCATAGTGGGAACCAGTGGGCATTAAAGTTTTCTTTGTCTTCCAGCTCACAGACAACATAATGAAGAATTGTGTTCATATATAGGAAAACATTTAGATGTTTTTACTTAATAGCTATTTGCTCAGGGGAAGTTATATGAAAGGTATCAAACTCTACATGACTGAACTGGAAAGTTTATGTTTCCCTTCTGAAGTGTGAGAAGTTGTTGAGGCAGAGCACCCCAGTGGAGCATAAGGTGGACAGTAGAAGTGAGGAAGGCTGATGCTTACCTCATGGGTTTGAACATTGCCTTCCCGAAGTCTTGGAACCTCAGAACCAATTTCAAGTGGACTCCACTGGGCTTCACAACTGGGATGGTGGTATAGGATAGAAGGTTGAGTTTAGAAATTTCCTGGTCCTAAGGTTCAGTTCCTAATCTTGCAATTAATTGATCAGGTCTTAAATCCCTCCCAGTTCTAGGATATTAGTTTGACTCAAGTTAATTCAGCAACCTTTATTAAGCTTCTAATAAATTCAAAATACTATAATAATAATAATAATAATAATAATAATAAGGTTGGAAGGCCTTCTATAATGCCCTTAGGGCAAATCTTCAGGAGAGTGCTAACTTCAAGCATTTTTTTTCTTTCCCCTTCTGGAAAAGAAAACAGTGCAGGTGTCTCTTTACTGTCCCTGGTCTTCACTGAAACATCTATGGGATTTTCCTCTAAGAATTGTAAACAGAATCCAGGTTTTGGGCAAGGATCCAGGCTTTTAATTTTATTCTTCCATCTTTGAAAGTATTCAAATTAGGTGTTATTGTTATCATTGAAACACTCATGCCTTGGAGCATAAATACTATGTATGGTGATTGATGCCTTTGCATTTTTTATGTATTATGTGCCAAGACTCTACCTGGTGCTCAGTATGTTTGAATGGGTGGTCAAGCCCCTAAGCAGGGGTCAGACAGTGGTGGGAGTGTGTCACTTACTCTGGGTACAGTCACATACCCCCAGCAAAGCCTTCTCATCCTGACTGTAATCTGTAAAGGAGAAGAAGCAGAGTGAGACCAATCTTGCCTACCTAACAGACATTCCTGCTTGACTCATTGGCATATTTGTATGATTCCAAATGGAGAATAGATGACCTGTCTCTTTAATTGCCAATAATCCTGAGTTCCCTATTTCCCTCTCTTGCTCCCTATCCCAAGACTCTGTAATTCAATGGAACCTGTAATAGATATCTGAAAGCACTGAAAAGAAGATCTAAATTCTTATTCCATCTTCCCTAATTACCTGCTGGGTGAACTCTGGAAGGTTCCTTTATCTAGGAAAATATGGTGGTCAGTCTGGGACATGTCAAAAGAAATGAATTTTAATCTTTTGTCTATCACATACTACCTACATATCACTATCAGAGTAGCTTCACCTCTGGGCTGTAATGTCCTCATTGCAAAATCAAGGAACGGAACTAGATTAGAACATCTTTCAGGTCCCTTATAATTCTGACACTCTCTGAACTTGTTTTATCATGCTTTTTTTAAAAAATGGAAAACAAAACCAAAACTCTACTCTATATCTAGGAGGCAGTAGCGTGTTGTAGAAACAACGCTGAACTTGATTGTCTGGAGACTTGAATTCCAGTTGTCTGACTAACCAGCTGTGTGATGATGAGCTCATCACTTCCCTACTCTGGGACCCAATTTCTTCAGTTGCAAAATGAAGGAATTAGAATAGGTGATCTCTATATTCTCTTCCAAATCTAACACTCTGTGTATTCTATCTCATGAAACATTTGTGAAAATAAAAGATTTAAAAATGTGATAACTTTTAAAAAATTAAAAAAACATTCTAACAATATAATGGGTTTCTGTTAATGTATAAAGTACTTCAAATCACTCCCCCTTCAAGGGTTAAGCTATTGCTAGACCCTAGGACAATGTCCCAACCCCTTGATGAGAACTGATAAAAACCTGGTTAATTCAGGAAACCTCACCAGCACTGATGGTAGGGAAGTGCCTCATGTCATGAAGGAGTTTGTTGATGGTGGAACTCGATCTGGAGTACAATCCATGGCGATTTATACCCAGTTGGAACTGGACCCAGCTGGCCTCCTGTTGGAACTGTAGTGGAGCCTCTGGGGAGGTCTGGTTGAGTTTCTCTTTGTATATCTTGTGTCGTCTGAAAGAACATGCTAAGATTTTTCATTGGAGGATTGAGAATCCAAATTCCAAATATTTTATGATCTAAAACTGGGTTAAATGAATAAAGATCACCTAAGAACTACAAGATGATTGTTGGAGGAAGCAGAGCTAGTCAAAAAGACTTCATTACTATGTGGTTGTCATTGTGTTGGACACTGTGAAAAAAAGGAACAGAAAAGGAGGGGAAGGAAAGGATTGAGAGAAGGGAGGAAGGATTTTTATGGTGCTTACTTTGTACCAGACACATACTTGTAAACACTTCACAAATATTATCTCATTTGATCCTCAGAACAATCCTGGGAGGTTGGATGCTATTATTATCCCTGTTTTACATTCTAGGAAACTGAGGCAGACAGAGGTTAAGAGACTTGCTCAGAGTCACAGAACTAAGGTATCTAAAGCTAGATTCAAACATAGTTCTTACTGACTGCAGTCCCCAGTACTTGAAACACTTGGCATCTAGCAGCAAGAAAACAAGAAAACAAAATCCTCCATGAACTTACAATCAATAATGTGCTAAAGTTAACTTGACTTGAGTCTTTTAAATTTTCAGTGTAAGCATTTATATTTTGGAAATCAACACAGGCTACATATCAGGGCTGGATTTATTGATTTGTCAATTGTTTTAAGTCAGTGATGAGAAAATGTAAATAATGCAGATTAAACTTAGAAGGCTGTCCAAAAACAATTTTTTTTCTTTTTGAAGAGCTGATTGTTAAACATTTAACACAACCCTGCTTACAAACTATTTGGGGGAGACAGAATGGTATATACATGAAATAAACAGAGAAAAATAAAATTTCATTTAAAATCATTAGAGCTTATGGTTCAGGTCATAAAGTCAGACCAAAGGGACATTTAAAGTGACAAAGTAGATAGACTTTGGGTCTTGGAATCTAAAGGATCGGATTTTAAATCTGGTCTCAGACACTTATTGTAACCTTGGGCAAATTATTTAGCCCAGGTTGCCTCAGTTCCTCATCTATAAAATGAGCTGGAAATGGCAAACTACTCTAGTATCTTTGCCAAGAAAACTCCAAATGAGGTCACAGAAAGTTGACACAACTGAAAATGATTAAACATCATTACTTATAAGCCTAGGGTAGTGAAAGATCATTATGGAGAGGTTTTATTTGGGAAGAAGGTCTTCAACTGGTTTTTGAAGTAAAGAGTTTTGATTAGTGGAGAGATAAGATGATAAGGAAAGAATAGGCATAGGGTGCTTGAGAAGTTAAACCTGGTTTGTATTGGGAATTGGTGGGAGATACAGTTGAAGACATACAGAAAAATTTCTGTGTTAGCAGTGACACCTTGGGAAAGTCAGTTTCATAATTTGTAAAATTTAATTTTTCTTATCTCTAAAATGTTAACAACTGTTAAAGTGTCTCTTGAACTTGTCCTTTTGTATTGTCATATTTCTCAGAGCACTGGACCCAAAGCATGCAGGAATGCCTAAATATGTCAAGGATGAACCTCACCCCCACCTCCCCAGCTTACATAATTTAATTTTGTTTGCACCCCAAGCAAGACT
Source organism: Macrotis lagotis (assembly GCF_037893015.1). Lineage (NCBI taxonomy): Eukaryota > Metazoa > Chordata > Mammalia > Peramelemorphia > Peramelidae > Macrotis > Macrotis lagotis. The sequence goes on along the minus strand of NC_133659.1, from coordinate 214,547,208 downwards.
CCTTGTGTGTCCATAGGAGTCAAGATAGACCCCAGATAGTCTACTCTAGGCTTGCATAGCTGGAACTGTGTTATATAAGCAGGCCATATTATCCTCATAGTCTAGCAGTTCCTAAGGGAAAGGAATATGGCTTTTACTATCACCTTCCTCCTCCACTTCATGAGGGGTTTTGTCCTTTTCCCACTTTTATAGTGCAGATTGGATTTTCTCCTCTTTCCTTTGTTCTGTTGTTATAAATATGCGAACTTTTGTATGGATTGTGAACTCTTTGGGTTCCTCATGCATACTCATTCCTCTTGTAATATGCCTAATTTTTCGTGTAAGGATTGTCTGTTACTAAAAATCAAGGGTTTTGACATGACTTATAATGACTTTCATCCCATAGATCAGAGTAGCACTACTTATGCTTTTTGGTCTCAGAACACCTTTAGAGAGACTTAAAAATAATGGAGAACCCAAAGAATTTCTATTTATTTGGGTTATATCTACCAATATTTACCATAATGAAATAAAAACTGATATAATTTAAAAATATTTGTCAATTCATCTAATATAATAAAATGATAACACAAATAGCATTTTTTTTTTAGGTTTTTGCAAGGCAAATGGGATTAAATGGCTTGCCCAAGGCCACACAGCTAGGTAATTATTGTCTGAGACCGGATTTGAACCCAGGTACTCCTAACTCCAGGGCCGGCTACACCACCTAGCCACCCCTACTATGCCACCTAGCCGCCCCTCACAAATAGCATTTTAAATGAAAAATAAATATATTTTCCAAATAAAATAATTAATGAGAATGGCATTGCTTAGAAATCTCTTTATTGTTCAATTTCAATTTTTGGTGATATGTTGTTTTGGTCAAAGTATGGAAAGAAAAATCTAGCCTCATACAGATATATAGTTGAAATGAGTAATGTATTTTTTTAAACAGGTAAATGCTGTTTTAACATTATTATGAAAATAGTTTTGACCTCAGAGATCTCTTGAAATAGTCTCAGGATCCTCAGGAGTCTATGGATCACACTTTGAGAACAGTTGGGTTAGACAAACTTCTAAAATGTCAGGTTGCTGACTAGAATATGTGGGTAGGTTGTCTTAAAGCAGGTAGAATACTTAACTGCTCTCTCCTCACCTTCATTCATGGGCAGTGTGGCAACCAGGATTGAGTATCCAGTGGAGAAAATCTCCTTTTGCTGGAGGGGTTTTAACATCATAATTTCAGATGTTACTCACAGTTCTTGAATTGAATCACCAGATAGGGGTACTGAAAGAACTGAAAGATTTCTTTCTGAACAGGCTTGGGGCTGGAGAAAGTTTTTAGTTGGGCTTGGCAATAGCTTTTGTGACTCCAAGATTATAATCATTTATAGAATTTATGTGAGATTTTCATGAACTATATTGACATAATAAGAGTAGATGGGAATTAAAAGACATTCACTAACACCAAATCAGATAATAGCCAACCTGTAGAGTGTGTTAGTAAGGCAGAAATAAAGGGATTAAAAAAATGACAATGTCGGGAAGTCTTTTCTAGCAAGCAGATGGCCCCAGTCATTCAGCCAGTCAATTAACATTTAATTAAGCAAGTACCATGTGATAAGTACTGGTGATAAAAAAAGAAAAAAGCAATAGACAGTTCCTGCTCTCAAGTTGCTTACAATTTAATGGAAGAGACAACATGCATTTAGGTACAAATAAGCCATACAAAGAAAGTAATAGAAGGAAGTCACTACAACTAAGAAGGATCAGGAAAGACTTCTTGTAGGATATAGGATTTTAGCTGGATGAAAGCCAGGGAAGCCAGGAGGTGGAGATTAGGAGGGAGAACTTCTCATTAGTGAAAATGTCTAAAATCAAGGAATGGAGACCCTTATTTGAGGTCCAGCAGAGAGGCCAAGGTCACTGGATTTCATTGAGGTGACTGGAGTTTGGGTAGTCTCAGGTGTAAGAAGACTGGAAGGGTGTGATTGTGGGGCAGGTTATGAAGGATTTGGACCACCAGAGGATTTTATATTTTATATTGAAGGTAATAGGGAGCCATGTATGAGGAAAGGTAAGAAGGCCAGTTTGGACATAATGTACATGAAGAGGAGAACTGTGTGATAGAAAGTAACATGAGGATGAAGCTAGTATGTGAAGGGCTTTAAATGCCAAAGAAATTATTGTTGTTGTTCTAGATCAATACTACTTAAACTTAAGGCCATAAACTATCTTTATTCTTTTTTTTTAAGATTTTGATAATTGTATTTCAATATAATTGGTTTCCTTTATAATTCTATATATTTTATTTTATGCTCTTAAAAATCAAAAAGGGTCCATAGACTTCCCTAGACTACCAAAGAGGTTTGTGTCACAAAAAGATAAATCCCTGTCCTCCCCCCCTCCCCACCCTAGGAGTAATAGGCAATTTTTTGAGTGAGGGTGAAGTGGTCTAGTTTATGTTTTAGGAATGTTCCTTTGACAGCTATGTGAAAGATGGAACTTTAAAGAAACATGAGTTGAGGAGAACATTTAGAAAACTATTAGAATAGTTCAGGTGAATGCTGATGAGGAGCAGAGCAAGGAAGGTGGCTTCATGAGTGAATAGAACAGGTCATGATTGTAGGAGCAATTTGCTGGAGAAGACTAGAGGGATCAATGTTGAGGGGTTGACTTTAGTAAGAGGAACAATGTTAATGATTCTGAGTTGTATAGAAGGGAAGAAAAATAGTATTTATAACAAATGGCCTTGATTTTTCAGTAAAGTATGAAAAGAGATATTCAGTTGGAGGTGAGGTTGGGAAGAACTCAGAGAGGAGGGTATAGGAGCATGGAGGAGAAAAGAAGTTTGGAATAGCCAAATCAATTTTCACAACCTCACTTTGCTTCAGAGGTTGACTCATAGCTAGTCAACATAAGAACCAGTGTGGTGTTTTGTTTTTCCATTTTTGTTGTTCAGTTATTTTAGTCATGTCTGACTCTTTATGACCTCATTTGGGTTTTCTTGGCAAAGATACTGGAGTAATTTGTCATTTCCTTCTCTATCTCATTTTAAAGATGTAAAACCAAGACAAACAGGTGTGTGAGCAGAAGAATCAGCCCAGCTGACAATCAAGAGTGAATGACCTCAGGCCAGGGTAAAGCCCACCATTGATTGAAGGCAAAAGAATTCAATAGCTCCAACTCCTCCCTTCAAGCTAAGTGACTTGCTCAGGATCACACAATTAGTAAAATGGGTGGAATTTGGGTGGAATTTGAACTCAGGTCTTTCTGACCCTGGGTCCAGAATTTGGGTGGAATTTGAACTCAGGTCTTTCTGACCCTGGGTCCAGAATTCTATCCACTGAGACATTTTTCCATTTTACCATGCTTCTGTTTTACCTCTGCTTCTATGAAACTCTTAGGAATAGTTTGTTGATAGAAAACCTAATTGGAACTTTCCAGAGAGAGAAACTTCAATTTCTCAAACCCCAAATTTATGCAAATTGATATATCCCAGGACACCCCCTAACACACGGAGCTCATCAAGGCTCTCCCAGGTCCCAGGTAGACTATCGGTAAAAATCCCCTCAAAACCACTACTTGTGAGCACCCATCATTTCTTGTATAATAATAAAGCAAAAGGTATTTAAACAGCAAAGAAAGAAGGGAAAACTCCCTCTCCCCTCCCCCATACACAGAGATACATATAAACAGATTTCCACAACACTGATGGGAAAGGGAACAAAAATGAACAAGAGACATGGATAGGAGAGCATTACATGATTATCAGGTATACTCAGATTCTGCATCCAGGAGGAAAATCCTTTCTGCCTCTGATATAGCTTGCTCCTGCAGAGCTACTTCTTTTATTTGGTCAGCTAGAGGTGAACCCACTAGAATACTGGACCATAAATCAGAAAGACATAAGTTCAAATCCAGCCCCAGATGCTTACTAGTTGTATGACCCTCAGCAATTCATTCAATCGTCATCTCTATTAATTTCCGCAAATGCATGATTGTACATATACAACTTTTGCCAGATTGTTAGACACCATGGAGAGAGGAAGGGATAGTAGAAAAATGTGGAAACTCATAACCTTACAAATGGATAAATGTTGAAAATTACCTTTGGATGTAGTTGGAAAAATAAATAAACTGTAAAACTGTAAAATAGGGATAACTGTAAAATGGGGATAACAATAGCCTTCCCCATGGTTGTTGAGAAGATCCAGTGAAATAATATTTGTAAAGTGCTTTGCAAACCTTAAAGTACTGTAAAAATACAAGTTCCCCTATGCAGGTCTGCAATAGGACTGAATTCTGTAGGTCTTCTCTTGCTCTCTGCTGTTATGAACTACCCTTGCCTGGCCTCTTCTTTATAGAGGAAAGAAATCTAATTTTTTTTAGATCATAGCCCCAAGAACTCTTTCATTTTTTGCAATTAAGATCTATCCTCCTAGTCATCCATTTTCTTTTTTTTAAATATTATTTATTTTAATTTGAACTTAAGAAATAAAACAAGTATTTCCAGAATAGAATAGAATAGGAAAAAAAGATTGTACAGGAAACTGTAAATCTATTATGTATAACTTGCTATTCCTTTTAAATATAATAAATTTATCATGTAGCTTTCTTTTTTAATTTTTTCTCCTTTTTTCCTTCCCTCCTTCCACAGCATGTACTTTCTCCTTCCCTCCAATGTGATTATCCATTTTCACAACCTAGGTGCCATCCTCTCTTTACTGTCTCACCCTCTTTCTATTTAGAATACACACCCACATGGATCATAGGGGTATTCAGTAGAATCTGCCCTTCAGTGTGAGGGTTTGCAGATCCCTTTTCAGGTTGTGCATTCACCTTTTTTTTTTAGGTTTTTTTTTTTTTTGCAAGGCAAATGGGGTTAAGTGGCTTGCCCAAGGCCACACAGCTAGGTAATTATTAAGTGTCTGAGACTGGATTTGAACCCAGGTGCTCCTCACTCCAGGGCCGGTGCTTTATCCACTACATGCATTCACTTTTGATGTATGACTCTCACCTGTGGCTTTAAGAAGCTGTAACATGTATTAAGGCCATATCTGGTATAGTGTCTCAAAAAGGCAGGCTAAACCAGGTTGGGGTAGCTTCAAACTTGTTGATGAGTTAGGGTCATGTTTACCCTAAATAAGACTCTTCCCACCTTGGAATGGGTGAATGAAAACTGTTGCAATATCCAAGAAGGTAGGAGTTCCAGCCAAGATGGAGAAGAGAAGACAGGTACAGTTCTAAAGTCCCCTGATCCTTCCTCATCTATCATATGAAAAAAACTTCTTAACAGAAATCCGACCCACAAAACCCAGAAAGAAAAGCCAGAAGAAAGAACATCTACCTCAGGATTTGTCTCTGGCAGTAGCATTGGCCGAATTTGGGCAGGTGAGTCTGGGCTCAGAGGGCGGTTCAAAGCCGGATCAGCCATATTAGCAGCTGAAGTGGAGCTGGGAGTCTGAGGGCCGGAGAGCCAGACCTGCTGGATCAGCAGTGGGGCTAGACAGCAGGGGCTTGAGTCAACTAGGGAGCAGAGGCACTGGTGTTGGTTCTGTCCCTCTGGAGCTTGCCAACAGGGCAGTGGAGGAGAGTTCGGGTGCAGGGTTACTGTGGACACCATCCCTGGGCTCCTCTGGTCTGAGGAACTCTGAGTCCACACCTCCATTGGGGCTCGGGCCTCTACCCAGAACAAACATTAGCAGACTAATTCTGCCTCAGGCCCAGGTGTGTGAGCAGAAGAATCAGCCCAGCTGACAATCAAGAGTGAATGACCTCAGGCCAGGGTAAAGCCCACCATTGATTGAAGGCAAAAGAATTCAATAGCTCCAACTCCTCCCTTCAAGCAAAGGGAGAAGTCCTCAATCAAGGTCACAGACACTCCAGAGAAAACAACCAACACCTCCTACTGGCCAGCCAGAGAAATTGCATGCAGCGAGTAAAGCCTTTAGTGATCCCAAGCCCCTGTGAACCAGCCCCTCCCCAACTTAAGGTCTTAGCAAAATGAAGAAGGGTCAGTGGAAAGGTGGATCCATAGAAAACTTCTTGGAAGGGAAAAACCCTAACTCAGAAAGACCTAGAACCTCTGAGGAGAATACGATCTGGTCTTCAGCACAGAAAGACTTCCTTGAAGAAATAAGGAAGGAGTTTAAAAATCAACTGGAAAATTTGGGAGAGATAATTAATACCTTGCAACAAGAAAACAAATCCTTAGAGAATACAGTTGGACAAATACAAAAGTAGACTAAATCTCTCAGATCCTCAATTGGACAATTACAAAATGAGAATAAATTTCTCACATCATCAATTGGACAAATACAAAATGAGAATAATTCTCTCAGATCCTCAATTGGGCAAATGCAAAAAGAAAATAATTCTCTCAAAACCACAATGGGTCAAATGGAAAGCTCTTTCAAAAAGTAGAATTGAACAATTGGAAAAGGAGTTGCAAAAGGTTAATGAAGAAAGCTCCTCCCTAAAAAAAATGGAGCCTGCAGAAACTAATGACTCCATGAGACAGCAAGAGTCAGTTAAACAAAACCAAAAAATAGAAAAAATAGAAGAAAATGTAAAATACCTCATCAACAAAACCACTGACTTTGAGAATAGAATGAGGAGGGCCAACCTGAGAATTATAGGACTTCCTGAAAACACTGAAGAGAAAAAAAAGCCTGGACTTAATATTATAGGATCTAGTGATGGAAAACTGCCCTGATATCATAGAACTGGAGGGCAAAGTAGTTATTGAAAGAATACATCGATCCCCTCCAGAAAAAGACCCCAAAATGAAAACACCAAGGAATGTTGTGGCCAAATTCCAGAACTATCAGATAAAAGAGAAAATCCTACAAGTAGTCAGAAAGAAACAATTTAAATATCAAGGAGCCACAGTAAGGATCATGAAGAACCTGGCTGCATCACATTCATTAAGGGATTGGAGGGCCTGGAATGAGATATTTCAAAGACCAAGGGGCTTGGAATGCAGCCAAAAAAATCTACTATCCTGCAAAGCTGAGCCTTTTCTTCCAGGGAAAAAGATGGACATTTAACAAAATGGAAGAATTCCAAAAATTCCTGATGAAAAGACCAGAGCTAAATAAAAAATTTGGGCATCAAACAAGAGGTTCAAGAGACACATGAAAAGGTAAAAAAAAGGGGGGGGGACGGTAAAAGGAAAAAACTGCTATCCAGTAAGTTGAAACTGGCTATATCCCAGCATGGGGAAAAAGATTTTCATAAATCTTGAGAATTGTAACTCTAACAGAGAGAATATACCTAGCCAGAAATGATGGACATTCATGATCTATCCATGAGACTGCTATCTAATGGGATGTAACTGGCTTTAACTCCACTTGGGAGAAAGACTCTAATAACTCTCAAGAATTTTAACTCTATTAGATAGAATATACTTAACTAGAAGTGACAGATATTCAGAATTTTCTATGACTCAGATAAAATGATCTAAAAAAACACTACCTCCTTAAAAAGGGGGACAGGAAAGAGATGGGAGGAGGGGAGGGGACTGAATGGGGTAAATCTCATTACACTAAGAGGTACAGAATACCTATGGTAATAGAGGGGAAGAAGGGAGCAGATGAGAAACATCTGAATCTTCTTCTCATCAGACTTGGCTTAAAATCAACCTACACATACTCAGTTAACTTATAAAACATCTAACCTTTCAAGTATTAAAAGGGGAAAAGGGGAGGAGGGGAATGGAGAAAGGGAAGGGGAGTGGGGGGAAAAAAGGGAAATAAACAAAAAGAAGGGAAGGGAAAAGGGAAAAAGGGAAAGGGGAAAGAAAGGGGAGGGGTGATATAGGAGGGCAAACACACTGAAGGGAGTGGTATTCAGAAACAAAATACTGGGGAATATGGATAAAGGGGAGGAAGGGGGAAATACAAACAGAGGGAAGATAGCATGGAGGGCAATAAAGAATTAGTAATCATAACTTTGAATGTGAATGGGATGAACTCTCCCTTAAAATGTAAGTGAATAGCAAAGTGGATTAAAAACCAGAATCCTACAATATGCTGCTTACTCATTTGAAGCAGAAAGATACATATAGAGTAAAGGTAAAAGGTTGGAGCAAAATATATTTTGCTTCAGCTGAGGTAAAAAAAGCAGGGGTAGCAATCCTTATCAGACAAAGCAGCAGTAAAAATAGATAGCATTAAAAGAGATAAGGAAGGAAACTTTATCCTCCTAAAAGGTACCATAGACAATAAAGTTATTTCAAAATTGAATATATATATGCACTCAGTGGGATAGCATCCAAATTCTTAGAGGAGAAGCTGAAAGAACTACAGGAAGACATAGACAGCAAAACTTTACTAATGGGAGACCTCAACCTCCTGCTCTCAGATCTAGATAAATCGAATCATAAAATAAACAAGAAAGAAGTTAAGGCGGTAAATAGATTGTTAGAAAAATTAGATATAGGGGGTGGAGCCAAGATGGCGACATGAAGGGATCGAGTCTTAGGAGCTCTCTGATAAAAACTCATAAACTAAGGACTCTAACTAAACTTTCGAGAGACAGAACCCACAAAGGGACCCACTGAGGCAGTTCTCCTACTCAAGGTAACCTGGAAAAGAGCAGAAAGGCTCTGCTCCCCAGGGCCGGAGGAGCAGCCCACCAGAGGGGTGGCCCACCAGAGCCAAAGAACTTCAGCCTCCTGGAGGCAGCCCCAGGGTGCTGGGAGCCTCAGCTCACAGCAGCAGGGGAGTCTCCTGAGCTGCACCCTGGGGAGCACTGGCACAAAGTGGGGCAACAGTGGGGGACCTCTGCCAGAACAAGCATGTGGAGGCCAACCCTCAGGGCACACAGCCAGCAGCCTGGTCTTTCGGCAGCCTACACCCGGAAACAGAAGCAGGTGGAGCCCTTAAGCAGGAGCCACCAGGGCATGAGCCCATTGAGCTGAGGGAGGGGAGTGAAGAGAGACTGCAGAGCTCTGTCCTCTGCCCCTGGAACAGGACTCTGGAGCTCTGACCACATTCAGATCCTGATCCCAGGCCAGGTCCCCTCATAGAACAGCAGGCCCCCCCCCCACCTCAGCCCCGTGGCAGAGGGGGGCGCTTATGGTCATTCACAGACCAGGAGGGAGGTCAGAACACCACACACTGAGACCCTTGTGGGAGTGTCCCAAAAGCTCAGGTAGCACCCGCAAAAAAACAGGCTTAGGCTGGGAAAATGAACAAACAAAGAAACAAGAGGAAGACCATTGAGAAATATTTTGCAACTGAGCCCAAGAAGGATCAAAATAGTCTAAAGATGAGGAAGCACAAGCTCCTGCATCTAAAGACTCCAAGAAAAACAGAAATTGGGCTCAGGCTATGATAGAGCTCAAAAAAGACTTTGAAAATCAAACGAGGGAGTTAGAAGAAAAACTGGGAAAAGAAAGGAGAGAGATGCAGGAAAAACATGAAAATGAAGTCAGCAGCTTAGTCAAGGAAATCCAAAAAAATGCTGAAGAAAATAGCATGCTAAAAACCAGCTTAGGTCAAATGGATAAAACAGTTCAAAAAGTTATTGAGAAGAATGCTTTAAAAAGCAAAATTGGGCAGATGGAAAAAGAGATAAGAAAACTCTCAGAGGAGAATAAATCCTTCAGACAAAGAATAGAATTCAGGGAGATTGATGAATTTACCAGAAATCAGGAATCAATACTTCAAAACAAAAAAAAAAGAAAAATTAGAAGAAAATGTGAAATATCTCATTGAAAAAACAACTGATATGGAAAACAGACTTAAGGAAAGATAATTTGAAAATTATTGGAATACCTGAAAGTCATGATCAGGAAAAGAGCCTTGATATCATTTTCAAAGAATTACTACAGGAAAATTGCCCTGATATTCTAGAAGCAGAGGGCAAAATAGAAATGGAGAGAATCCACTGATCCCCCCAAGAAAGAGATCCCAAAAAACCAACCCCCAGGAATATTATAGCCAAGTTCCAGAACTCCCAAGTCAAAGAGAGAATATTACAAGCAGCCAGAAGGACACAGTTCAAATATCGTGGAGCTGCAGTCAGGATCACACAGGACTTAGCAGCAGCTACATTGGAAGCTCATAGGGCTTGGAATACAATATACCGGAAGGCAAAAGAGCTTAGAATGCAGCCAAGAATGAACTACCCAGCAAGGCTGAATGTCCTCTTCCAGGGAAAAAGATGGACTTTCAATGAACCAGGGGAATTTCAAAGGTTCCTTTTGGAATGGCCAGAGCTGAACAGAAGGTTTGATCTTCAGATACAGGACTCAAGTGAAGCATGGAGATTGGAGGAGAGGGGGGAAATATGAGGGACTTAATGAGGATGAACTGCATATATAGAAAAATGATACTGATAATATTCATATGAACCTTCTCAGTTAATAGAGCAGGTAGAGGGAACTTTTATAGTTGAAGCACAGGAGAAAGCTGAATTCGAAGATAAAATATGGTGTAAAAATGGAGTCAATAAGAAAAAAAGGGAAATGGAATGGGAGAAAGAAAAAGGAGAGAGGGAATAGTCCAAGATGTTTCACATAATAAGATTTTTTTTTTGTTACAATGAGCTTTTGCAATGATATGGAAGGGGGAGGCAAGGGGGAATGAGGGAACCTTTGTTCTCATTAGAGATGGCTAGGAGAGGAAACAGAAAATATACTCAATGGGGTATAGACATCTGGAGTAAGAAGGAGGGGGGGAGCAGGGGGAAGGGGTGGGGATGTGAATAAAGGAGGAGAGGATGGACCATGGGGGGACAGTGGTCAGGTATAACACATTTTCTTTTTTTTACTTCTTGCAAGGGGCTGGGATTGGAAGGTCTGTCCAGGACTGTAGGGCCAGGTGGATTCTGGGCCTAAGGGGTGGTATGGGGGCTCAGGGCTTCTTGGCCCCAGGACCAGGGATCTGTCTGCTGAGTCAGTCAATGACCCTACAGCAGAGTCAGAGTGAAAGGAGAGAGAAAATATAGTACATGGTAGTGGAGAAATAAGAAAGGAGGGAGTTGCGATTAGCAATGGCAACATTGGAAAAATATGGAAGTAACTTTTGTGATGGACTTATCATAAAGAATGTGATCTACTCACGACAGAGTTGATGGTATTGGAACAAAGACTGAAACAAATTTTTTGTTATTATTATTTGGGGGAGGGTGCAGGGCAAGTGGGGCTGGGTGGCCTGCCTGGGGCCACATAGCAGGTTGATCATTGGGTGTCTGGGGCCGGATTCGGACCCAAGTGCTCCTGGCTCAAGGGCCAATGCTCTGTCTGCCACCCAGCCACCCTACTATTATTACTATTTTATTTTATTTTGGGTCTTTTTTTTTCTTCTTTTTGATTTTTGCAGGGCAGTGGGGATCGGGTGGTTTGCATGTCACATGGCTGGGTGATTATTGGGTTTACGAGGCTGGATATGGACTCGGGTGCTCATGGCTCCAGGGCACACCAAACATACCAAAACCTATGGGATTCATTCAAAGTGACTCTCAGGGGATATATTATAGCTTTAAATGCTTACATGAATACATTGGAGAAAGAGGAAACCAATGAGCTAAACATGCAACTAAAAAAATTAGAGAAAGAACAAATCAAAAATCCTCAATTAAATACCAAATTAGAAATTCTAAAAATTAAAGGAGAAATTAATAAAATTGAAAGCAAAAAACTATTGAATTAATAAATAAAACCAAAAGTTGGTATTATGAAGAAACCAATAAAATTGATAAACCTCTGGTCAATTTGATTAAAAAAAAGAAAGAAAAAAAACAAATTGCTAGTATCATAAATGAAAAAGGTGAACTCACCAACAATGAGGAGGAAATTAAAGTAATAATTTGAAATTATTTTGCCCAACTCTATGCCAATAAATTTGATAATCTAAGTGGAATGGATGAATATTTACAAAAATATAAGTTGCCCAGGTTAAATGAAGAGGAGATTAAATACCTAAACAACCCTATCTCAGAAAAAGAAATTCAACAATCCATCATTGAACTCCCTAAGAAAAAATCTCCAGGGCCTGATGGATTCACAAGCGAATTCTACCAAACATTTAAAGAGCAATTGGTTCCAATTCTATATAAACTATTTGGAAAAATAGGGAAAGATGGAACTCTGCCTCTTTCTATGAAACCAATATGGTGCTGTTACCTAAACCAGGAAGAGTTAAAACAGAGAAAGAAAATTATAGACCTATCTCCCTGATGAATATAGATGCAAAAATATTAAATAAAATCTTAGCAAAACAATTACAAGTTATCACTAGGATAATACATTATGATCAAGTAGGATTTATTCCAGGAATGCAGGGTTGGTTCAATATTAGGAAAATTGTTAGTATACTCAATTATGTCAACAACAAACCTATCAGAAATTATATGATCATATCAATAGATGTTGAAAAAGCTTTTGACAAAATACAGCATCCATTCCTACTAAAAATACTAGAGAGTATAGGAATAAATAGACTGTTCCTTAGAATAATTAGCAGTATCTATCTGAAACCATCAACAAGCATTATATTCAATGGGGAGAGGCTAGAGGCATTCCCAATAAAATCATGGGTGAAACAAGTATGTCCATTATCACCACTACTATTCAATATTGTATTAGAAATGTTAGCTTAATAATTAGAGAATAAAAAGAAATTGAAGGAATTAGAATTGGGAAGGAAAAGACAAAATTCTCACTCTTTGCAGATGATATGATGGTCTACCTAGAGAATCCCAAGAAATCATCCAAAAATCTACTGGAAACAATTAGCAATTTTAGCAAAGTTGCAGGTTATAAAATAAACTCTCATAAATCCTTAACTTTTCTATATATGTATAGCAATATACATCAGGAAGGACTAGAAAGAGAAATCCCATTCAAAGTAACCTCAGACAATATAAAATACTTGGGAGTCTATTTGCCAAGACAGACTCAGAATCTTTTTTGAAAGCAATTATAAAACACTCCTCACACAAATTAAATAAGATTTAAATAACTGGGAAAATAGCAACTGCTCATGGATAGGGAGAGCTAATCTAATAAAAGTGACAATTCTACAAAAACTAAACTATCTGTTTAGTGCCCTACCAATCAAAATTCCAAAAAAATTACTTGAATTAGTTAGAAAAAAAGTGTAAGTAAATTCATATGGAGAAATAAATAGTCAAGAATTTCCAGGAGCTTAATGAAAAAAAAGTGCAAAAGAAGGTGGCTTAGCCCTACCTGATCTAAAATTATATTATAAAGCGTCAGTCATCAAAACTGATTGGTATTGGCTAAGAAATAGAGTGGTGGACCAGTGGAATAGATTAGGTGTAAAAGAAGGAGATGATTATAGTAATCTGCTGTTTGATAAACCCAAAGAGTCCAGCTATTGGGATAAAAACTCCCTCTTTGATAAAAACTGCTGGGATAATTGGAAGTTGGTATGGAAGAAACTTAGATTAGACCAACACCTAACACCCTTTACCAAGATAAGATCCAAATGGTTACAGGACTTAGACATAAAAAATAATATTATAAGCAAATTAGAAGATCAAGGACTAGTTTACCTGTCAGATCTATGGAAAGGGGAGCAGTTTATGACTAAGGAAGAGTTGGAAAACATCACCAAAAACCAAGTAGATGGTTTCGATTACATTAAATTAAAAAGCGTTTGCACAGATAAAACCACTGTAACCAAGATTAAAAGAAATGTAGTAAATTGGGAAACAATCTTTACAGCTAATGATTCCGACAAAGGACTCATTTCTAAAATATACAGAGAACTGAGTCATATTTTTAAAACAAAAAGCCATTCCCCAATTGACAAATGGTCAGAGAATATGCAAAGGCAATTTACAGATGAGGAGATCAAAGCAATCCATAGCCATATGAAAAATTGCTCTAAATCATGAATTATTAGAGAAATGCAAATTAAAGCTTCTCTGAGGTACCACTTCACACCTCTCAGATTGGCCAAGATGACCAGACAGGATAATGATCATTGTTGGAAGGGTTGTGGGAAATCTGGGACACTATTGGTGGAGCTGTGAACTCATCCAACCTTTCTGGAGAGCTATTTGGAACTACACCCAAAGGGCAACAAAAATGTGCATACCCTTTGACCCAGCAATACCACTACTGGGTTTATATCCAGAAGAGATGATGAAAAAGGGTAAAAACATCACTTGTACAAAAATATTTATAGCAGCCCTGTTTGTGGTAGCAAAGAATTGGAAATCACGTGAATGTCCTTCAATTGGGGAATGGCTTAGCAAACTGTGGTATATGTATGTCATGGAACACTATTATTCTATTAGAAACCAGGAGAGATGGGATTTCAGGGAAGCCTGGAGGGATTTGCATGAACTGATGCTGAATGAGATGAGCAGAACCAGAAAAACACTGTACACCCTAACAGCAACATGGGAGTGATGTTCAACCTTGAAGGATTTGCTCATTCCATCAGTGCAACAATCAGGAGCAATTTTGGGCTGCCTGCAAAGGAGAGTGCCATCTGTATCCAGATAAGGAGATGTGGAGTTTCAACAAAGTTCAAGGACTATTCCCTTTAATTAAATTTTTAAAATTTATTTTTATTAAAGATATTATTTGAGTTTTACAATTTTCCCCCAATCTTGCTTCCCTCTCTGCACCCCCCCCCCATGGAAAGCACTCTGTCAGTCTTTACTTCGTTTCCATGTTGTACCTTGATCCAAACTGGGTGTGATGAGAGAGGAATCATATCTTTAAAGAAGAGAAGAGAAGTCTAAGAGGTAACAAGATCAGACAATAAGATATCTGTTTTTTTCTAAATTAAAGGGAATAGTCCTTGCACTTTGTTCAAACTCCACAGCTCCTTATCTGGATACAGATGGCACTCTCCTTTGCAGACAGCCCAAAATTGCTCCTAATTGTTGCACTGATGGAATGAGCAAGTCCTTCAAGGTTGAACATCACTCCCATGTTGCTGTTAGGGTATACAGTGTTTTTCTGGTTCTGCTCATCTCACTCAGCATCATTACATGCAAATCCCTCCAGGCTTCCCTGAAATCCCATCCCTCCTGGTTTCTAATAGAACAATAGTGTTCCATGACATACATATACCACAGTTTGCTAAGCCATTCCCCAATTGAAGGACATTCACTTGATTTCCAATTCTTTGCCATATTCCCTTTAATTTAGAAAAAAACCCCAGATATCTTACGGTCTGATCTTGTTACCTCTTAGAATTCTTGTCTCTTCTTTAAGGATATGATTTCTCTCTCATCCCACTCAATTTGGATCAAGGTACAACATGGAAACGAAGTAAAGACTGACAGATTGCTTTCCATGGGGGGGGTTAGGGGAGGGAAGTAAGATGGGGGGGGGATTGTAAAACTCAAATAACATCTTTAATAAAAATAAATTTAAAAAAATATCCATGAAGGTAGCTAAAACAGGAACTGTGGAGTGTTTAGAGGCGGGAAGATGCCAAGCTCATCTACTTTGGATTTGTATTACTTTTGGAATTTTGTTCTTCCATTGCACTTCAGTGACTCAGAAAGAGACAGTGAGGCTGACAACTTTGTGCAGCTCTGTCTTACTTAAATCCAGTTCACTTGCAAGTCCAGACAACACCTGTGATGTCATAGTCCTCTTTGAAACCAAAGGATGAACATTTCTTTTTAATTTGTTTTCTTTATATTTATTCTACATAACTCATAAGTGCAAACTTCTTTGGAAAAAAATAATTTCATTCTGGATATTTTTATACCTAGAGCCTAGCACAGAATGTGACTGGTGCATAGTATGTACTTATAAATTAAACGTTCATTGAATTGAATTGAATTGAAACAATATTGGGGCAACATGGAAAAAGTTCTTTTTTGACAGTCACAATGATTGTCACTATCCTTAAAATCCTAATATTTTAAAGAATGAAGTAATTGTGGCATAGAATTTGGACATTTTATATCATATTGAGTAGAACAAGAACCAATTAGGAGTGGTTGTCATGGAAACTACAGACCAGGAAGCCAATTACAGCTCAAAAAATACTACTCTTCTGGGTAATAACAAAGTAATTGTGCTTTTAGGGAAAAGAAAAATCCTTTAGGAAAATCCTATATTTGAAATAGTATTTTTGTGTGCCATATTTTAAGCCATTAAATGGGACCATTAGTGCTCTTTGGCATCTCCAAACTATGGACCAATCAAAGAGATCTTAGGATCCAAAAGACCTTGCAATCTGGCTTTTGACTTCATTAGGAAACTGAAGCTACTGTCTCCAAAGTTAATAATGATGTTTTAATGCCAAGGCCAATGGCCTTTCCTCAGTCCTCATCCTTTCTGATTTTATAGCAGTATGTCAATTTTGACAGTCCTTTCTTCTGGGAGAGTAATGCCTCTTGGAATGCCTCTTTTCTTTTAAGCATCAGTTCAAATGCCATCTCTTATGAGACTTTTTCCAGTCTTCTCAACCTTTTCCCACTGAAAAGTTACCATGTATGTATTTTAAATCTATATACATAGATACACATGTTAATTCCCCTACAGAATGTAAGCTATTTAATTTTTTCTTTCTAGAACTTAGCACAATATTAAACACATAATAATAAATAGTTTTTGATTAATTAAGGATTCAGCTGAACCTTCTGTGAGTTCACTGAGAACAGACAGTAAATAGTAGCTAATTTAATGAGGCTTTTCAGAAAGGGCTATTTTAAATTCTGTTCCTGCTCAGACAGGACCAAGTTTGGAAGGTGACTGAATGTGAGGGTGGGGTAAGAGCAGAGGGATTGGGCACGTTGGCTGCTCTAGGCAAGTAAATACTCCTTTGCTCTTTAGATGTGGGAAAATGAGAACATCTGGAAGGTGCTAAAAGAATTACTCCTTCTTCTTGAATTCAGTGGTGGCAGAAACAATTTGGGGATGGGTAGTGTTAATAAGCCAGGTGCTGTACTTCAAGGAGAGAAGGTGAACAGGGTGATTCAGGGAGGATTAGGAAACACTGAAGGATTTCAGGAATCCTCCCTTCATTTATCATTTAGCTTTAGACAAGGACCTGAAAAACATCATTTTATTCAGCTAAAAGTGGGAACAATAGACTAATACATGTACAAAGGCAGGAATGGAGAGAAAGGACATTGAAAAGGAACAAAAAACCATCTATTGAAATGTCAATTTATTTCTACACCAATACCTCTAGGGTACAAAAATCTTTCAGTTGGTTCATCCACATTGAATGTTTTACACAACATTGTAAAGCCATTATGCATGAAGAATGAATTATTTTGCTTTTTTGGGGGGGAAATATCAATGTTTCAATACTCAGTAATTTCAAGACAAATTGGGGTTTAGGCTAAAGATCGTGACTGAGAAATGAGAGAGGGCAAAGGGTTTGTAGACTATTTAGAATATACATATACATATACACATATTCTTTATTATTTTATTAACTTCCCATCATATAACCATTCCTTTTAGTTTTCTTTTAGTTTTTTTTTTTTTGGCAAGGTAATGGGTTAAGTGGCTTGCCCCAGGCCACACAGCTAGGTAATTATTAAGCGTCTGAGGCTGGATTTGAACTCAGGTACTCCTGACTCCAGGGTCGGTGCTCTATCCACTGTGCCACCTAGCCACCCCTGAACCATTCCTTTTTATAAACAGACTGATAAAAACCAAAGCAAAACAAACTGATAAATTAATCAAATTTAATGGCACAGGCAGCATTTTGTGCCTATAATGTTCTATGTCTTCTTTGAGAGGAGGAAAATAGTTCAGTTCTTTGGAATCTAAGATTACCCATTAAATTAACTAAATTCTTATGTCTTTTATGATTGCTTCCCTTTGAATTATTATGGTCATTGTCTATATAATAGGAAGAAAGGTCAGTAAGAACCCAGTCCTTAGATATTGAGAATTTGTTCTGCCTGCCACAATGTCTATGTGAAGGTTTTGTGAACCTGATTCCAGAAATGACCTTTCCTTCTCTACTTAAGATTCTCTTTGTTCTGTCTGATTACTGCATGGTGAGGAGCATTTTACTTAACTGTTAAACTAGAACAGAGTGTGTTTAAAGTCTGGAATGGAGAAACTCTTTCTTCCTTAGTGGTGATCAAAGACAGAACTGTTGTAAACCTCTGGATTAAAGGAATGGTAGTAGCACTAGTGATTGCTTTATCTCCCCCACTTAGTAGCCTAGTGGCTATGAAGATGTGATACCTTCTCTTTTTTGTACCTTGTTTTTGTTCTTAGATTTTTGAGTTTCTGAGATGGAACAAATCAGGTTATGTGTGACCTTGTAAGATTTGAAATGTCAGAAGATTTACCAGAAGCCTAATACCTGTAGATCATAGAGTCTGTTGATAGAACAGTTAAGATTACTGAGGCTCTAACACAGAGGAATAATAATATGGATTCTGCCAAGAGATACATTTGATGGGAGCAAATATTTGCAGCAATCATTTTGAGTCCACTTTCTTCAGTCAGTTGAATTTTGAGATTCAATTCAAATCTTGGTAGTGAGGATTGAGAAAGTAGCTCCAGTTTCTACAATGATCATGTTGATGATGATTGTCCTTCCTTCTTGAAGAAGACTACACCATCAGGGAAGTGATATCATGACAAGTGCATTAATTGGATTTGAGTGAGGGGATTGCTGTGCTAAGTCATTAATCTCACTTTCTCCTCCAGAGTCATATGGGTGGCCAGATATGAATCAGGACAACTGGAGGTGGTTCAGGATGCAAGGCAATCAGGGTTAAGTGACTTGTCCAAGGTCATACAGCTAGTGTCAAGTGTCTGAGACTGGAATTAAATTTCTATCCTCCTGACTCCAAGGTCAGTGTTCTCTCTACTGCACCATCTAGCTGCCCCAAGTTTCTATGCTACATATATGTAACACTCTTAGCTTTGCTTTCTTTGTCTAAATTGACTCAAAATTTTTACAATTTCTCTGAATTCCTCAAATTCTTCAAACTGTTTTTTTTTAGTTTTTGTAAGGAAATGGGGTTAAGTGATTTGCCCAATATCCTACAGCTATGTAATCATCAAGAGTCTGAGGCTGGATTTGAACTCAGGTACTTGCACCACCTAGCTGCCTCCAAATTGTTCTTTAATGGTATAAAGTATTATTTCATGAGTTTAGCTACACCCTACTTGTTGGGCACCCATTTTAGATCTATTTTTTGATGTTCTCTCAAAGTACTGTTATTAATATTTTGGTATATTTGGAACCTTTTCCTTTGTCTTTTGATCCCTTAGGGATATAGGTTCAAAAGCAGTAACAGTGAGTCAAAGATCATAAACAATTTCACTACTTTTTAAAAGTAGTGGCTTTCTAGAAGAGTTGGACCAGTTAAAAATTTCATTTACAGTACCTAATTTTCAGCATTACTGTTTAGGTCTTCTGTCATTTTTGACAGCTTGGTAGTGAGTTGGTACATTTTTTATAGAGTTGATAGTTTTCATTTTTTCTTTGGAGAATGGTTCATATCTTTTGATTCATCTTCTGTTTTATAAGAATACCTCATTCTAGAAGAATTTTGTTATAACAGCAACTATTGCAGTGGAAAGAATACTGATATGAAGTCAGGGGAATGAGATTCCAGTCTGGGATCTGCCGTGAATTGGCTAAGTAACTGTGGATAAATGGGTCTCAGTTTCCTGCTCTAATAGTCTAAGGTTCTAGAATGTGGGTTGGTTTACATGATCTCTAAGTTCTTTCCTGCTCTAATACTCTTAAGTTTCTAGAATTATTTACATTAAAAAAATTTTAAATGTTACTTGAAAGACTTCACAATGAGTCAATCAATGATTAGATTATGAAAAACATCAGAAAGGGATATAGTAGAGAAGCAGTGAAATCTTGAGTTTGATCTTCTTCAAAGCCTTTGGAGCTCTGAACCTGCTAGAAATGATGTGGTTGTTAATGAGTAAGTCCTTGGTATTTAATAAGATAGAAAACATTTCAGAGATTTAGTTCTCTATACTTCAAGAATCATGTGGTAGAATCATAAGCTTGAATTTGCTACAACCGCTTGACTCTAATGGGGAAAAAGTAACAAAATATCATTATAAAAATGAAATAATAAGAGAATCCAACAGGAATGAAATTATATATATATATATATAATATATATATACACGCACACACAGATACAGAGAGAGAGAGGGAGGGAGGGAGAGAGAGAGAGAGAGAGAGAGAGAGAGAGAGAGAGAGAGAGAGAGAGAGAGAGAGAGAGAGAGAAAGCCATTTTCGTTTGGGTTATGGGTAAAGTTTAATAATTTGTGACCAAGAGTTGGCATAGTTATAGACATTTCCAGTTATCATCTTGAGGCAGATGGGACCAAACTGACATGGATTTCAGACTCTGAAGGTAATCTAGACTAATGCCATCATGTTGTTGTTCAGTCATTTTTCAGTTATGTTTGACTCTTTTTGAGGGTATTTCCTGGTAGAGACACCAAGCTCATTTTGCAAATGAAGAAACTGAAGCAAAAAGTGACTTGCCCAGGGTCACACAGTTACTAAGTGTCTGAGGTCAGATTTGACTGCACGAGCATGAGTCTTCCTGATTCCAGGTCAAGTGCTCTGTCTACTGGTACACCTAGCTGTCTTTCATAAAATGGCATAAAATCATAGAATCAAAAGGGAGAGAGACCTTATAGTTGTCTAGTACAACTGATAATGGAATAAGAATATTTTATAACAATTGTGTCAATCCTTGTGAGCCATATACTGACTTAGAAAAATGATAGATTAATATTAACTATGTTATATTGTATTTTTATTCATTGGGTGCTCTGCACCCTCTTTTTACAACTTTTCATGCAGTTTCTTTTTAACTTGGAGCAATGGCCAGTCTATTACATCCCAATAAAGCTCATTATATATTTCTGCAGCTTTAAAATAGACATCTCCAAGAAGACACACACTCTTGAAGAAAGAGAGAAATCAGAATGAGTGAAGAATATTTTGGTAATGATCACTTGAGAGATAGACAGAAACAACACTGTCATTGAAGTATACTGTAGACCACTTGAATTGAAAAAGAAAAAAAAAGGAAGAGTTTCTGGAAAAATCATAGGTCTGAAATGTAGGCATGAAATATAAATGATGGGAGACTTCAATCATAAGGACCTCTTTTGAAATGGAATCTCTGCCAAAGGATCAATTAAAGAAAGCACAAGACCACTACTCAGAATGAGCAGATAATAATAGGCAATGAAAAGAAGGTATAGTGATTAATGATTATTTTGCTTTCATGATATTCATTGGGTTTTATCATGTTGTCACATTCTGTCACCAGACATCACATGCTGATACTTGCCTGGCATTGATGGTATGCCATGGTGCCTTGCTGATATGGGAAGAAGTGAAAACAGTTTAAGGCCAAGAGACTCTCAGAGACTATTTCCAAAAGTCCTATCATTCTGGACATGGGGTGAAACAATTTTGGTAAAGGTGAGTGAGAAGGATGCCTTGAATAGCATACCCGTCACTATAATAAATATAATTGTGCAACTCTTGCCTCCAATTGTTTGGTTGGTTGCTATGGTCTTCTTTGATACTGAAGGATTAGCAGTAGTGGAAAGGAAAGAACATAAGAGCTTGATGCTCAAGACAATTGGGGAGATATTGAGAGAACACCTATCTGCTCACTAGTACCTATCTGCTACTAATGAGTTTAATAACCAAACCCAAAGGAATATGTTTTGGGGTACTGAAAAACATGGTAGATATGATTTTGAATGAGTGGCAGTGTTCTTTGAATGTTAAAGAATAGAAGAGGTACCATAGTACTGGATAAAGGCAAAGATTCTCCTTTTTAAAAACAAGAGAGTGGGCTATTCAAATTGTAAGGGAAATGACCTTGACTTCAAATCCTAGCAACTTTCTCAAATGTATTCTTTTTTTTTTTTAGTTTTTTTTGCAAGGCAAATGGGGTTAAGTAGCTTGCCCAAGGCCACACAGCTAGGTAATTAAGTGTCTGAGGCCAGATTTGAACCCAGGTACTCCTGACTCAAGGGCCGGTGCTCTATCCACTGCGCAACCTAAGCCACCCCTCAAATGTATTCTTAAAAGAATAGTTAGTGAGCACCAAGAACAGGTTATGCTTTCATGAAATAAAGTGAGCAGAACAAGGAGAACATTGTATACAGTAATAGTAATATTGTATGATGAATAACAGTGAATGACATAGCTATTCTCAGGAATACAATGCTCCAGGGCAACCCATGATGAAAAATGCTAGCCATTTTCAGAGAAAGAACTGATGTCTTAATATAAACTGAAGCATATTTTGTTTGTTTGTTTGTTTCTTCCATTATCCCTTCCTCTTTCTTCCTTTCATCCTTCCCTCCCTCCCTCCCTCCCTCCCTCCCTCCCTCCCTTCCTTCCTTCCTTCCTTCCTTCCTTCCTTCCTTCCTTCCTTCCTTCCTTCCTTCCTTCCTTCCTTCCTTCCTTCCTTCCTTCCTTCCATTCTTCCTTCTTGTACAAAATAACTAATATGAAAGTGTTTTACATGATTGTACCTATATAACCTATATTAGATTTCTTACCATATCAAGGGGGGGAAGGTGAGAGAGGGATGGATAGAATTTGGAACTCAAAAACAAAATGGTAAAAATTGTTTTTATGAAATTGGAGAAAAACAAAATATTAAAAATAGAATGTGGGAAAAAAAGCAGGTCTTGACAGACTAACCTAATTTCTTTTTTCTTACAGAAAGATCTACTAGACTGGTAGATCAAGGGAACAGTATAGACATAGTTTTTCTAGATTTTAGTGTAGTTGATATAATCCCAGAGGTTAAGGGGCTTATAAACAGAGATATTAGCTAATAAAGTACAAAGAAGTGTTTTACTACTGTCATTCTTTTATGGCAAGTGAAAAATATCTTTGATTAGGTTAGAAGGCCAGATGGCCATTGGTTACAAAAGGATAAGCCACATACTACTAAAGACCCTTAAAAAAAATTAAGGCTGCCAGATATTAGGGAACTTAGAGAGTTCAAGGCATGCCTCTATCAGAGGACAGGAATAGAGATATAGGGGAGGGGATATTCTCTTGCCTCATGAACTTTTTGCAATTTGGAAAAGATCTAGCAGGGAGATTTTTGCAGAATTGAACTGATTGGATTGTCAAATAATTCAAAGAATTCAAGGGTCCCCAGGAGGGAACATAGACATATACTGTCTAGATAGTGATAACATTCAATGCAGGAATCAACTTCAAGAAATTTGACTATGGAAGACAAATAATAGAGACAATTGTGGATTCCTGGAGAAGGTATCCTAACAATTGGAGCTTATTTATAAGGGAGTAGAAGTAGGGAGCCCAACTGAATGTTGAAGTATTTGTGCCCATACAGGGAAGCATGGTGAGGATACCATGATAAGAGGAAGGAATTGGATCACACTGAAAAGTGTGAGGTGCCTAAAGGCAAATATGCTAAAACCAAATATACAAAATATATCTTCCTTGTTACTAAGTGTGCTAAAAGTCTGTGCCCACTCTTACTGATACTTTGTGTTTTAGTGAGAAAGCTTGCCATGTGTTTATAAAGGAAAAGTTTTATAACTATATTCTAACTATATTCTTAGTAAAATCTTTGCTTTGAGCTACTTATACCTATTAACTAACTACTAGGTGAAACTCAGTTATGTAAGTTTAAGAGCTATAGCATAAGCAGTTGTAGGCCCACAGAGAACCCTTGACCCTCGGTTAGTCAGCCTTCCTGGGTATCCAAACTGCAATTCTGAGTGCTGTGGAAAGGTAAACTAATTTTTGACAAACTCTTTCATATTATTTCTTCGGAAAAGATAGAAGGATGTGGGCTAGTCAGCTAGATGGATTCAGAATTGTTGAATAGCCAGACCCAGAGAACAGCCATTAATAGTTTGACATGAACTTGGAGAACATTTCTAGTGAAGTTCTGCAGGAATCTATGCTTAGTCCTACGCACTTTAATATTTTTATCTATGACATAGATAAAGAGATGAAAGGTAAACTTATCACATATAAAAATAACACAAATCTGTTAACAAACAAACTGGGTCATAGAATTCAAAGAGATCTTGACTTGGGCTGAACTAAGTAAGATGAAATTTAATAGAGATAAAAGTTTTGCACAAGTTTGAAAAATCAGCTCCACAAATGTAAGATGGTAGAATTATGGCTAGATAGCAGTTCATCTGAAAAAAAAACTTGAGGGTTTTAGTGAAATCCAAACTAATATATATTGGCATTTTATTATGGTGAAAGTTAATTATATCTTTATCTCTGAATTGAAAGAGGCATAACATTTAGAACTAGAGAAGTAATAGTCCTATTATACTCAGCCTTCATCATACAACATCTGGAGTATTGTGTACTGTTGTAGGCATCAAATTTAGGAGGGACATTCTTGAATTAAGATCCAGAATCTTCAGAAAAGGGTAACCAAGCTAGAGAAGGGCTCTTAAGACCATGTCACATGAGAATAGTTTAAAGAAACCAGGTATATTTAGCCTGAAGAAGAGATGAAAACTTGGAAGTGAAAGCTGACTTTAAATATCTGAATGATTATTATGTGGAAGATGAACTAAATGCATTATTCTTAGCCCCAAAAGGAATAAATAGGAGAAATAGATGGAGATCATAAATAAGTAGACTAAAGTTCAATTAAAAAAATTAGTATATATTCCTTCAGGGCATAGTGGGCTCCTCCTCATTGGAGGTCTTCAGGAAGAAGTTTGATGATTTCTAATTTTGTGTGTGTGTGTGTGTGTGTGTGTGTGTGTGTGTGTGTGTGTGTGTGTGTGTGTTGTAGAGAGGATTCTTGTTTAGGTAACAGTTGAATTGGATAGTCTCAGTAATCCTTTCTAATACTAATTTAATTTTGTGTGCCTCTAATGGTTAGGAAGTTTTTCATTGCATTAAGCTCATTCATCTACTGATCTTTCTAATCTATTTCTAGTCCTCTCCTCTGGGAACAACAGAACAAATTTCCCTTTATGGCATGAAATTCCTTCATGTTTTTCAAGACAAGCATCATAACCTACCTAGAGCTTTTCTTCTCCAAGTTAAAATTTTTGGTTTGCTTCTAGTCATTCTTAGAAGATATGGTCTTAAGGTTTGTACACCAGGTTGGGTATACAAGGTATTTCTTAAAGTACTGTGCCCAGAACTAAACAGAATACTCTATGAGTGATCTGACCATGGTAGTGTACAATGGTAACAACATTTCCCTTATTCTGGTGACTATGCCTCTCATATATAGCCTGAAATCATGATACACTTTTGGCTTTCTGTCACACACATTGTTAACTCATGTTGTATTCACAGACCACTAAAACTTCTTAGATCTTCTATGGATCCACATTTCCTTCATCCTATACTTGCAAAGTTATTTTACATTAAGAACACCAGTTTCACATACAATAAAAAGTATAGGTTGACTTTGCATATAGATTCACCTCTCATTGGAGTTTCAAACAAAATCGTTCTGAAAGTCAAGACTGAAAATATTTCAGCTTTTTAGTTGAAGAGTAGGTAGTGGAGACGAAACATTGCACTTTACTTGGAATGATAAGTCATCAAGAATTTTTGCTGACTGTTCAGTGCTTCCCGTTTTGTATATTAAGGGTTTTTATGTAAAATATTGCCTACACTCTCAGACATGGTTGATGTCTTTAGTAGTTTTGATGAACTGCTTTCCCTCCTCCTCTTTAAAAAAAAATCCTTGTTAAATGGTATGGTTCATTGAGTGAGGGAAAGAAGCAGCAATATATTTGGATGTGAATGTGATATAAAAAGAATATAACATAATATAAAAAAGAATAAAAGGCAAACACATATACATCATACATCTCCCTCCTGTCATTATAGAGGCCAAGGAATATAGGTGTGAAAAGCTTCATATACTGCATTTCCCCATGTATAAGACACACCCTTTTTCGAAAAATTTGGGGTCTAAAAACTGGAAAGTGTCTTCTACATGGTTGTGTGGTTGTAGATTTTTTTTACTTGCATTTCCTGCTTTTTTCCTGCTTGTTGTCTTTGTATTCATTGTTTTGCATTTGTTACTGGAATATTAGGTTACATTTTGCTACAATCTGCCCAGAAATGGCTCAGAAAATATTTTCATACAATGCTGAATTCAAGTTCAAAGCGATCTTAGCTTATTAAAGTGAATGGAAATAGTGCTGCTGAAAGTCAGTTCGATCCTCCTCCAACTGAGAAAACAATCAGAGATGGTTATGGGAAGAAGAAACCCTACTGAAAATTCCACAGCAGAAGAAGGCCATGAGAGGCAAGTTAGGAAAATGGCCTGATTTAGAGAGGGAATTGAGATGGAAGAGCAAAGGGCAAATGGAATTCCTGTGTCCACAAAGATGGTTCAGCATGAGGCAAGAATTGCTGATGAAAAAGCAGTGACTAATTTCAAAGGAGGACACAATTGGTGCTTCAGGTTCACTAAATGGAATGGACTGAGCATGCATCCATGCACCAGACTTGCCCAGGGAGAGCTTGTGGTCAACCACAGACCAGAGCACAGGCAGGAGAGCAGGCAGAGCTTCTCCTAAGACAACGATTTGTCATCAAACACAGATGAGGACAAGCCAATGGATGGGAGGTTTTTTTAAATAAGGTACTGGGGTTAAATGACTTGCCCAAGGTCACACAACTAGATAATTATTAAGTGTCTGAGTCTGGATTTGAACTCAGGTCCTCCTGACTCCAGAGCTGGTGCTCTATCCACTGCACCACCTAGCTGCCCCTGGATGGGAGTTTTGACAGTGATGAGGAGTTGCATGTAATGAATAAAACTTGAGGTCAATAACTTTATGTAATACTTTTTTTTTTCAAATTTTTGGCCCCCAAATTAAGGCACATTTTATCTTGAGGAAATACGGTATTTTCAGATACATTCAATGTGCTTGTTGGTCTTGCTGAACTATTTTTTCCTCTCTTTTTTTTTAAAAGTCTTTGTTACAAGTTATGGTTCACTGGGTAAGGAAGTGAGAAGGAATATATTTGGAACAGAATGATATTTTTAAGAAGGCAGTACTATAAAAAGAAGAAACTGCAAACTCAATTTGTTTTTACTTGTGTTTAACCTCTACTTTAATATTTCAAGGTTCTATAATTTCATAGGTAGGGCCATTACCTTTGCCAATGCAAATGTGTTTGTGGTGTCAGGGAACTAGACTCACTAATCTTGGACTGTATCTGGTTTAATTTAGTGTTATTATTGTTATCATCCTTAGGACTGAGTCAAAAACACATCCTTAGGACTGAGTCAAAAACACCCCCTGTGGATACATACAATGAAAGATGGAGTGAAAATGTGAAAAATATTATTGAGATACAGAGTCATAAATAGGAATTCTTGCCTTTGGGGCAAATTCAGGAAAGGCTGATCACGATGTTCAATGTTCATTCCTATCAGTAGATTAGAGAATTCAGTCAGGAGTATGGAAAAGGTTGAGGAACTGGGAGGCCAGAATGTATAAAAGGGGCAGGATTGGGATGGAGAAAACTGTTGCTAAACTTATTAATGAGAAAGGAGAGTTGTCTAGAAGTTCAGGGATAATATCAATAAAGAATGAATGGAATGAAACCAACTTTAGAGGAGGAGAGGGAGTTGTAAAGTGATGTTTGCAGAAAAAAGATCTGAAAGTGGCAGGAGGAAGCAAAGAGTATGTAACTGTCTGGCACTAATGTGAAAGAAATGGCAGTCAGCTTTGGAGAGGGTACCAAGATATATGGTGCTTTCAGGAGAAAGGTTTCAGTGAACATCAGAAAGTAAAAGGAATATGAAAGGAAGAGATCTAGAATGAAGGGGAGTTTGTTAAAGTAAAGAAGGATGCCAAAAGTACAATGGAAAGGTGGGAGGAAGGAGGAAAAAAAAAGGGAACAGATGAAATCTTTGTTTTCTATGAAGGGAGTTGTACCAGCAGAATTTCTTTTCTTTCTCTTGATCATCATGGATGTGCAAATGGATAGTCTAGGCAACACGTTTTTCTGTCCACTGCACAGTAGGTAGAGAGTAACTCAGTGCTTGTCTTTCATTTCTAAAGAGGATCAATGACACCAATCGAGTGATGTCTTGATTTGCAAGAGAATTGGATTTAAGTGAGGCAGAGCTATGCCAAGTCATCAGATTCACTCTTTCCTCCAGAGTCATTGGGATCCAGTGGTAAGACTTAAGTCAGGATGATTGGCAATGGCTCTGGATACTCTGGGAGACCTTGACATTTTTAAGTTAAGGTCTTTCCATGGTCTATTTGTCTGGGGCAACATTGCTTTAGTGATATAGAATAAGTTAGAATTTAGGCAAACAATGACCTAGTTTTTACAAAAGAATCCAGTATGATGGATAAAGTGTGAGTCTGAAATAAGGAAGACCTGAATTAAAATCTAGTCTTAGACCTTGTGTGACCCTGGAGAAGACCCTGTGATCCTGTATCTTTGCCATAAAACCCCAGAAGGTATTATGAAGAGTTGGATAGGACTGAAAACTGACTTATCATCATCATCATCATCATCATCATCATCATCATCATCAACAGCAGTAGGTAGATCTGCCTGGGACATGATTGCAGTTTCACCATGTTCAGCTAGCACTTTGTGGGAGATTTTGGGGAAGAAAAGGAAGCAAGCCCTACTCCAATCCTCTAAACTAGCTGGCAATGTTAATTATGGCTTTGATTATATGAAAATGATATGAGAGTAGATAAATATATATATATATATATTTATATTACTAACTAGATTGAGTGCAGGGATCAAATGAGGTGATATCCATATACTTTCCAAACTTTAAAGCAGTATTCAGGGGTTCTTAACCTTTGTGTGTGTGTGTGTGTGTGTGTGTGTGTGTGTGTGTGTGTGTGTGTGTGTGATGGATTCCTTTGGTTGTCTCGTGAAACTTGTGGCTCCCTTCTCAGAATGATATTTTTAAATGAATGAAAGAAAATGCATAGAAGAAATCAAATACACTAAAATAGTTATCATAATGTAAAAAGAAAAGTTAATGGATCAAGGTTAAGAATCCCTGGAATATACATACATATATATATATGTATATATATATATATATATGCATATACAATTGTAATCCTTATTAACATCTTCATTTTATGTACTGAAACAAACATTGAGAAATATATTCTTTTTCTGGTGAGAGTGTGTGGACCAGAATGGCAAATTGCACAACAAACTGTACCTTCATCAGATAAGGGTGAATCTATGTGAAATTTGCTAGTGTCATCACAAATAGGAGGTCACAGAATGCTGACAGGGCACCTCCCTGTCTGCTTCTAGCCCAAGGATCATAATGGCACATTTCTAATTTCAGTTATTTCAGTCCCTCCCACCACTTGGTCTTTTCTCTTTGTTCTGAGAACTGAGGTTTAGATGCCTGTGTTTTTTTGGAGGGGAGGGAAGGAATCATCTTCCTGGACTTAGCAGGTGACTACTCTTCCCCCTCACTCTAGATTCCCTAAAGAACTGTTCTAAAAGATAGGAAGACCTGACATACAATGACTGTAGGACCTTGGGCAACTCCTTTCAACTCTCAATGCCCTCAGGTAATTCTCTTCTTATTCAGTCATGTCTAACTGTGACCCCATTTTTTCTTGGTAAAGATACTGGGATAGTTTGTTATTTCCTTTTCCAACTCATTTTTATAGATGAGGAAACAAGGTTAAGTGACTTGCCCAGGGTTTCACATCTAGTGTTCAAGGACAGATTTGAACTCAGGAAGTGGAGTAACACTCTACCCACAGTGTAACCTAGCTTCCCAAGGTAAATGTCCTAGGCAGCTCAGAAAGGATGTTGCTAGCACTGGTAGGGGGGACTAAGTCCTATTCCTATCCCCTGTCCTCAAAACTATAAGTACAGTGGAAAACTTCATCCTTTTCATTGCTACCTTTGGCCCAGAAAGTTATCTGCTTGCATTAGTTTACAAATTAATTCCATCTCTTAAGTCGATAAGTTGTAAGACCATTGAGATGAGACCCACATGTAGAATCATATAGGACATGAGTCCTGGAAGGGAATTTAAAGGTGATTTAAAGATATTTTAAAGATAAGAAAACGAACTCAGAGGCAACAAATGATTTGTCAAAGTCAAACAGCTAATTACTATTATAATTACTTATATAATGACCTTTTCCCAATCTCATTCTTCATGTACTCAGTACAATATTTGACATTGTTGACTTCACATTCTTGGTGTTTCTTTTTTACCTAGCCTTAGTCACTAAATGGGTGTTGCCTCAGTCAAACAGTGACTTAAGGAAGACCTTAACTTTAAAAAAACAAGGTCTCCTACTGCATCCAGGCTATTTCCAGTAATTCTGATCCATATCTGGCCACTGGATCCAAATGGCTCTGGAGGAGAAAGAGAGACTGGTGACTTTCCACAGCCATCAGCCCTCCTCCCCATACACTTAAATCCAATTCACTTTTATGTCATGGTATCACCTCCTTGATGTTTTGATCTTCTTTAAGAATGAAAGACAAACAACAACTACTAAAACAGCAATAACATTTCCTGTATTCTCTTCTCTCTAGGTTTTTTGTGATATAGCTCTTTTGAGTTTCCTGCTATCTACCTCAGCATTCCTTCTCAAGCTCCTTTTCATTATCTATATATTACCTATGACTAAGGATCTGCCTCCCTGCCCATTTTCTTTATATCGCTTAGTGAATTCCCATGAATTCCATGTAGATTACTCCCAGCCCCATATATCCAGTTCTAGTTTCTCTCCTGAGATCTAGTCCCACCATCATCTTCTACTAGCTGTTGGACATTTTGAACTGAATGTCCCTTGAGCATCTCAAACTCAACATGTCAGAGACAGAACTCATTTTCTTTTCCTTACAATCTAACTTTTCCCCAAACTTCCCTATTTCTACTGAGGGTACCACTACTGGATCAGTTACCCAGTTTTTTAACTTCTGTAGCAACCTCAACTCATTATTCTCAGATATCCAATCCCATACAAGATCTCATCTGTCTACAACATCTCAAGTCCACTCTTCTAACATAGCATCAGAGTTCAGGACTTTATCACCTATCACCAGAATAATTGGTGTCCTAATTGATCTCTATTCTTTAAGTTTCTCCTTATTTCAAAGCATCCTCTACAAAGCCACCAAAGTAATATTCCTACAGTGTAGGTCTGACTATGTCACCCCCTAACTTGTAAAATTTCAAAGACTCTTTGTTTTTCCTTCAATCAAAGTAAATTTCTTTGTTTGACATTTTTACAGCTTGCATCCCACACAATAAATACTTATTGACTGACAGATTCTTGGATAATACCATACTTTTTACTTTTCTCTACATAACAATCAAGTTCCCATCTCAGTACTTTTGTACTATTTCCCCTATATGTCTGGAATGCTCTTTTCCAACTTTTGGAACCTTTGTTTCCTTCAAACTTCCTTCTTTCTGCTCAAATACTACTTTCTGCATGAAGCCTTTTCTAGTTCCTTCAAATGCTAGTGCCTTCTCCCCACCATCCAGGTATCTAGTATACACTTTATATGTTTAATGGGCATGTAGGTGGTAAAGTGGACACAGCAGCAAACCTGGAGGCAGGAAGATCTGAGTTCAAAACTGACTCAGAACCTTATTAGCTATGTGTTCCCAGACAAGTCATTTTACTCTATATGTTTCACTTTCCTCATCTGTCAAATGAGCTGGAGGAGGAAATAAACCATTCCAGTAATTCTGCCAAAAAAACCCCAATTGGAATCATGAAGACTCAGACATGACTGAAAACAACAACATGTTTCATATATGTATGTATATATTGTCTTCTCCATTATAATGGATGTTTCTTGAGGGCAGGAACTGTTCCACTTTCTTCTTTTTATTTCTAGTACTTAGGGGAATACCTGGTTCTTAATAAATATTTATTTCATTGATTGATAGTAGTTCAACCAGAACTGAACCTAGCTGTTCTGTTTTCAGTCCAGTTTGTTTTTATTGGTGACCTAGTACTCCTAAATTGAATTCCAAAGGATAAAATAGACTATTAGAACTAGAAGGACCTTTTTGTTCTCTTCTATATCTTTAGTTTTGTTGTTGTTGTTGTTGTTGAGAAAACAGGTTTAGGGGAAGAGATTAAAAGTTTTTAATGCTTATCAGGCTTTAGATAGCCAAAGACTGGTTATATAAAAATTTTTTAAGGACCTGATGAAACATGAATTTCTTTTACAATTGAAAGCTATCTTAGCAGTCATTACAGTTTACGAGCAGTTAGTTTAGCTACTTTAAGAAAAGAATAGAGGCAGCTAGGTGGTGCAGTGGATAGAGCTTCAGCCTTGGAGTCAGGAGGACTTGACTTCAAATACATCCTCAGACACTTAATAATTACCTAGCTGTATGACCTTAGGCAAGTCACTTAACCCCATTGCCTTGCAAAAACCAAAAAAAAAAAAGAATCATATTCAAAGTTAGGGAGGCAACAGTTCCAGTGGACTTTGTCCTAGTCAGACCATACCTGGTGTATTGTGTTCAATTCTGGGAAAGGCAGTGATATGCTGAAATAAATCCAAAGAAAGTAAAATGGAACCATAGGGAGATTCTTTAATATGAAGGAAACAAAGACCATCAAGAAAGGTGGTCTTAAGGAAAAAAAAAAAATTTGATGGTCTGTCATATGACACGATGATTACTGTTGTGTGACCCACAATATAAGGAAACATTTTCTACACTTCTTTTAAAAAAATAATATTACATGTAAAATTTTAATATTCAATTTTTATTTATTTTGAATTCAAATTCTATCCCTGACTCCCCTTCTCTTCCTTCCTCCCTGAGACAATAAGCAATCTGATTCAGGTTATAATATGAAGTCATATAAGACATAGGAAACATCTTCTAGCAATTATAGCTGTCCAGACTTCATTATGGAGGTATTCCAGTTGAGTTGGATGACTAATTGTTAGATATGTTATAAAGTGGATTCCTCCAAACATCCAAGGTCCCTCCCAACCCTGAATTTCTATGAATTTATTTAAATCTTAATCTATATCTATATCTATAGGTAAACAGTCTTGGTTTGACAAAGCACAGAAAAATTAGTCTTGATTTGCAAATATAACAATCCTTACTGATTAATCTAAATGTCATCATTTAGGTTCTCTTCACTAGCAAACTCACTGTTTAAAGCCAGCAAATAAGGAAATATATAGACATAAGTCTGTTTTTTTGTTATGAAATTTTTCCAGTGTATGTACATGTATAGTTAGAAGAAAAATACTTGATAATTTAAAAACTTTGTAGTTAAAAAAATAAAATTTTCATGGGAAAAAAAAGAGTAGTCATAAGTTAAACTTTGTCTTAGCTTTTGTTAGTGAAGTTAATAACAGAAAAGTTTGGTTTCCCTATGACCTTTGTCCCTCTACAAATCAATCAGTCTCTAAGTTTTCCCTATCTTATCACTCCTATCTTTTCTGTGCACATTATCACCAGCCTAGGTCAAATTCTCATTACTTCTCTTCTGAATTATTTTAATAGTCTCTTTACTGGTTGTTTAATTCAGCACTTACTGAGTCTAAAGCTGTGTGCTGAAAGCTGGAGGAGCTAAAAAGATAAGTAAGTCACAGGTGCTGTCTTTGAGGACCTGATAGTAATATGGAAGGTAAGACTTTTTTTTTTGCAAGGCAATGAGATTAAGTGACTTGCCCAAGGTCACACAGTTAGGTAATTATTAAGTGTCTTGAGGTCAGATTGAACTCAGATCCTCCTGACTTCAGGGTAGATGCTCTATCTAGTATGTCACTCAGCTGCCCTAGAAGGTAAGACATCTTTAGATGAACATAATAAAATTGTAATATGACAAGTGTATATGAGGAATAGAATGAATATGATATCAGAATAGGCACTAAATTGTTGAGAAAGTAGTAATTCTTGAATAGCTCACATCTGGATTATTTGTACTTTATTACCCTTCTCCTTCCTTCTTTACCTTAAATTCAACTCCTCAGTTTTCTGATTTCTAATGATAGTACCTTTTCTAGTGATAGTACTGTCACCATGCTCTAATCTAATCAGCCCTGAAGCTTTTGAGACATCTCTAACTCTTCCTTCTTTACTAACCTTTGCCACAAGATATTTAATCATGTATAGGTAGAAAAAAAATACCTGATAATTAAAAACTTTGCAGTTAAAAAAATAAAATTTTCATGAAAAAACGAGTAGTCATAAGTTAAGCTTTGTCTTAACTTTTGTCAGTAAAGTTAATAACAGAAAAGTTTGGTTGCCCTATGATAATTGTTGTCAAGCTCTATTGATTGTATCTCTACAGTCTCTCTCTCTCCCTGCCCCCACTTCTGCTCACAGTGTTACCACCCTATTACTGGTTCTCCCTACCTCCAGCCTAGGCTTTTTATAATAGTCTCCTAAATGATCTTCCATTTTCTGCTCTTCCCCTCCCCGCCGCCAATCCTTCCTATATGCAACTTTCAAAACATCTTTCTAATGCACACATCTGATCATGTCATTCCCCTGCTTATAAATCTTCATTGACTCCCCATTGCCCATAGGATAAATAATAACTCATTTATATGATCTCTTTAATTAGCATGCAGGATCCTTTGCTTTTTGATTCCAAGCTTCCTTCTAGGTTTAATTTCATAGTATTTTCCTTTTAAACTCTAGTCAGTGAAATATAGCCGAGATCTGTAATGCACAAAAAAGGATGTTTTGGAACAGAGACTCTGAGAAATCTGCATGAAAGTGATTGGGATGGTGCTGGAAGAGGAATGCCAAAAGGAGGAAGTCATATCCCAAGCTGGAAGGATATATTGTCTTCCTTTTGAGGTTAGGTTTGGACTTAGCATGAGATTTTAGTTTGTTTGCTCTCTTAAAAGAGTATAAGAAAAGTAGGTGTCTTGATAATAGTGCATCTGAGACTGAACTTAAAGTCAGTCTGTAAATTGCCCATTATTTTTTAGGCACTATGCTAAAAACTGGGGGATACAAAGAAAAGCAAAAGACAATCCCTGCTCTTAAGCGTTCACAATTTCTTGGAGGAGACAAAGTGCAAACAATTATGTACAAGTGATATACAGGATACATTAGAAATAACCAACAGAGGAAAGGCACTAGAATCATGGGTGATCATGGACAATCTTCCTCTAGAAGTTATTATTTCTAATTGGAATGAGAAGAAATACAGGAGGTAGAGATGAAAAAAGAGAATATTACAGGCATTGAGGACAGCCAGTAAAAATGACTGACAGGAGACTGGTGGGGGAGGGGGATGGGAGAGGAGAGAGGCATTAAGTCTAAGAAGACTGGAAAGGTAGGGAAAGCTTTGAACACTAATTGGCATTTTGTATTTGATTCTGGAAGTGATTGGGAGGTATTAAAGTTTTTCTTTGGGGAGGGGGCATGAGGGTATAGATGATACTGAACTTTAGAAAACTCACTGAGAGGACAGATAGGACTGGAAAGAGACTTATGGCAGGGAAATCAATTATCAGGTTATTGAAATAGTTCAGGTATGAGGTGATAAGGGACTGAACCAAGATGGTGGCAGTGTGAGAAAACTGGGCATATACAAGAGATGTTATGAAGATAAATTCAACAAACCTAGAGGTCTAGTTGGGTGAGGTGTCCTGTAAGAGAACATCCTCTTTCCAAGGCTCTTAGCAGAGAAGGAGGTAGATGGCTCCTATCTGACTTCACTCCCTCAAAGTTTATTCTTCACTTCTTCCTTGAGAGTAGGAGTTAACAGTTAGTCCTGGTTCCTAACAATGTACATCATCACAATTCTGCTTTCCCCTTCTGATTTCTTTTTATTTCTTTTTGCTATTGAATGTACCACTGTTAGATAAAATAAAATTGAGAGTGTGCCTTGTTTTGCCTTGTTTTGGGGGAAGGATGGAGGTTAGAAGGGGTTTATGCGAATCCTGAATATAAATGAGTAAACAAGCCAGCCTATAGATTCAGCAACTAATGTTAGGCTAGAAAATAGGTAGATATTTTTCAAATAAGTCTGGTCCTGAGTGATTCCATCCTGATGACATCCCCCAGAATGTTAGCTTTAAAACGTTCCAAGGTTAAAAGGAGAAATAAGGATTCTTGCCTGTGTATATACACACTCATGTGCACGCGTGTGTGCACACACACACACACACACACACACATACACACACATGCAGAGATTTTAATTAAAACTTTCATTCTGCTGTACAACACACGCAGAAAAGTATAATATTCTTTAAGGAAACCAAAAGGAGGATGGACAGAACTCTGAGATTCTTCTACCCTTAGCCCTTGACCCTGTGCTAAAAGTGGAGACTTCATTTACCTTACTGGAAGATTTTGCAAAAATCTACAATATGCTATACCTTCATAAATAGGAAATTTCAACCTAAATTGGACTACTGAGATAATAAGTTATAAGATTTTAGAACCAGAAGGGAACTTAAATAACATCCAACTCAACTACAATATTTGCTATTCCCTGATATGGTCCTCTTTCTGTTTCTGGGTATTTATATAGGCTATTTCTCATGCATGTATGAATTTCCTTCACACCTATGTTGTTATTATTATTTAGTTGTATCCAACAATTTGAGACCCAATTTCGAATTTTTTTCAAAGATACTAGAATTATTTGTCATTTTCTTCTCGAGCTCATTTGATAGATAAGGAACTGAAGTAAGCAGGGTTAGTGACTTTTCCAGGGCGACACAGTAGTAAGTGTCTAAAGTTGTATTTGAACTCAAGTTCTCTTGGCTTCAGGGCCATCACTCTATCCACGGTGTCACTTAGCTTCTCACACCTAAGACTTTCCTTTTCTTCAAGTTCCAACTCAGTATTATCTCCTCCACAAAAACTTCTCTCTCAAATTTTTAATAATTCTTTGTTTGGCTCTTTCAGTTCTTCCTATCACATGCGACCTAATAGTAGTCTTGTAGGACCCCTTATTGAAAGGTCATCTAACAGTTCTCTTTCAATAATCAAAAATATTTTCTTAGGGTCAAGCTTTTGTTATTATTAGACAGCATTCAGGTTTTAATTCATATTGTAGAAGTCATTGTGTATAATATTTTCTTGGCCCTACTTTGCTTCAATTGTATCACTTTATCTAATTTTTCTCATGTGTCTGTATTATTCATACTATTTGTCTCTTCACATTACTTCTTCAGAAATTTTTCATTATATCATGTACCATAATTTGTTTGACCATTCCTTGATCAATGGTCATCTACTCTGCTTCTAATTCTTTGTTTTAACAAAAACTGTTGCTATAAATATTTTGGCATATATAGGACCTTGCTATTTTTGACCTCCTTGAATGTATTACTATCGATCACTATCAAATTTATTAAGAAGTCTACACATATTCTTTCTCCTTTCCCACTACCTACCCACTAAATTTTTAAAAAAATTTTATTTAAGGCAATGGGGTTAAGTGACTTGCCCAAGGTCACACAGCTAGGCAATTATTAAGTGTCTGAGGTTGAATTTGAACTCAGGTCCTCCTGACTTCAGCACCAATGCTCTATCCACCATACCACCTAGCTACCTCTACTCTTCAGATTTGCAATCTGACTTCTATTCTGGGTACATGACTGAAACTATTATTGTCACTGATGTCCCTAAATCCAAGGTCTTTTTATTCATTCTCAATGACAATCCTTTTGCAGCATTGATATTTTTGACTATTCCTTCATTTTGAAACTCTCTTCTCCTTTGACTTTGCTGACAATGCTTTTTATGGTTATTCTCCTTCCTTTCTGATCATACCTTCCTTGTCTCCTTCATAACCTTTTCCTTTTTTTTCCCCTTAATTTTATAGATATTCACCAAAATTCTGTCTTCAAACTCTTTTCTTCTTCTAAATTCTCTGCTTTGGTAATCTTGTCTATTTTCATAACTTCAACTGTAACTTCTGCATGAATGACTCTCAAATATCTATCTCCAGTCATGATTTCTTTTGGAAGTTATAGACACATTTCCTCTGGCCTTAGGATTTCAAATTTATTTCCCCAAATGAATCTCAGATCTGATCTTCCTTTCTGACATTTTTATTTAAATTTAACATTTATTAACTATTCACTCTAAGGCATTGTTTTCTTTTAATTTCTCACTAACACCACTATTCTTTCTTTGACACTTTTTTCCATGTCCCATGAATTCAATTAATGTTTTGCCCATTCTACCTCCATATTCTCTCTCATACCTGTTGATTCAGTTTCACTATCCCCATCTTAGGTTAAGTTTGTTACTACTTGATTGAATTATTGGTCACTGGGCCACTAGTCATTCCCTCCTCCAATACATCCTATGCTTGTCTGCTGGAGTGCAGTTAGACCTGGGAAGGCCCTTAGAGATTAATTGTTCCTGATTTTACAGATGAGGAAACTAGTAAATGCCATAGATAAGACTCAAATCCAGATTTTCTCATTTAAAGTCTTGAGCTCTTTCCACTACTCCACATGACTCTCTTCATTTTCCTTCACATATCACATTCATCTAACATCTATATATCTATATCTAATATATCAACATTTCTACCATATATACATATAACTATGCATATATATACATACATGTATTTTTATTATAACAACAATTCAACAACAATCAGCTTTATTCAAAATTCTAACTTGATGATGATGATGATGATGATATATTTGTCCTTCATTCTCAAAGAAGACCATGACATTAGGGAGGTACTGTGCTAAGTCACCAGCTTTACTTTCTCCTCCAGAGCCGTTTGGGTCAGTGGCCAAATATGAATCAGGATGGAGATGACCCAGAATGTGAGGCAATCAGGGTTAAATGACTTGTCCAAGGTCACACGGCTAGTAAGTATCAAGTGTCTGAGGCTGGATTTGAACTTCCAGCCTCTTGACTCCAAGGCCCGTGCTCTCTTCACTGAACCACCTAGCTGTCCACTCAAAGCACTAAGTTTCATTGGGGGGGGGGAGTTGTTCTTAAATGGGCAGCCTAATAAGTTGATCAAATTCTCTGAATGTTTCCTTTGCTTATTATGATATTTATATGTATTATATGTATGTATATATACATATATGTATATATGTATATATCAAAATGACTGATATGTCAAAATGACAAATATCTTCCCTGAGCATTAGATAAATCAAACAAAGGCAAACAAATAAGCTTGGGGGCAGTAGTTTTCCCCTAGCAATAAATAATCAAGACAAGAAAATGCAGAGATGGCAAACATTCTTTCGGCAGCAGGAGCTCAAATAGAAAGCATAACTGAAAGAAGCTGGATATTAATGGATTAGCAAATAGCAACCCCTGGCTTCCAGGATAATGCATAAAAGAATAATGGATTTATGGTGGCAACCACTCAGCCTTTGTGCTATGTTTATGCTAAGGATTGCATGAAAGGCATGGGTCTATGGTGACCATCCCTTGGAGCATACATTAAGTCACCTTGACCACTCCTGGGGATATATGTAGCAAACCCTAGTTGCTCCCTTGGATCCCCACATTGTGATGGCTGAAACCAAAGGGAGGGGAGAAACATTAAGCCACTTTATAAAAAAAAAGTGATTTTGCCCTTTAGCCTCTCTTCCTTTGATTCTTAAATTGGGATCATGTAATTCTAGAATTTCCCAAGAGAATGGAGGACCAATTCTTTCCCCTCCTCTACTTTGGCAGCAAGAAAACAAGGGTACTGCTTCCATAAAACTGGGTTTGAGTCTTATCTATTCCACTTACTAGTTGTGGTATGATCTTGGACTTCAGTTTCCTCATCTGTAAAATCAGGAACAATTAATCTCTAAGGACCCTTTATTTATCTCTTCTCTTTTGTGTTTTGTTTTGGTTTTGCCTGATTGTTGGTTACTGAGCAACAATCCTGAGATGTATATCCTTGGAGCCTACTTCATGAATTTTAAAGGAACAAAAATCTTGGATTTCAGAGAAATACATTCTCTATATCTCCTCTAGCACTTTTTGATGAAGAAGACAACTGTGAATAGAAGATTAAGTCCAAATCTTAGTTTGACTTTCCAGAAAACAGATTTGGAAGAAACTGTTTGGTCAGTGCAGAACCAAGGTGAAATGCTAAAAAATGCATCAAATTTTGTTATCTTAAGGATTGATTTCCTGAGAGTTTAACAGTAGTTAACTCTTTCTAGCCTGAGTCTCTGACAAAATGTGCTTTCATGAGTTTTTTGTATTTAATTTTGCTTTTGTGTAGAGGGAACAAAGTATTATTCTACACTTGATTTTCCATTACAATTTGAGTAACTTCCTGGTTCCTCACCTCTCTTTAGGGACACAAAATGAAACTGAAGCTTTGAGTAATTTTTCCTAAGTCAGAGACAATAAAACAGCCTGTCTATTCTTTTTTAGATATCAGACCTCCTAGTGTCCTGAGATAAGAGGAATTCCTTAAAGGAAAGGAAGAGAATTAATTAATTCAGAGAGGCCTGAACCCAATTAAATATATTATGACACTAGGAATGACAATTTTCATGCAATTGGCTTTGTGATTAGATTCTCTTTCCAGGTCCCTATGTATATTTGGTGAGCAAATACCCTGATTTTCCAAGAGCTAATGGTTCCAGTACCTTTTGTCCAGCTGACTTGAAATGTAAATATCATGCCCTCTTCTTTTTCCAAGAGTTTTTTGGTCCAGGTGTTTTTTGCTTGGGATCCCATACTTCTCTATTGAGGAAATTGCTTTCATATTTTATTGAGGGAAACCTTTGAATCTTGTACCTTTTCTTCACAGCAAAGCTGAAATAAGATCCTTTCCTGATTTCTTTCCAGTCTGTGGGAGCAATTTTGTTCAATTCACCATTTCAGGGCATGCCAATTTGATTCAATGGGTATTTGTTATGCACCTACTGTTTACAAAGTGACATTCTAGGGCCCCAAAATGAAACAGAACAATACCTGCCCTCAAATTTACATTCAACAGGAGAGCTACCATATGTGCAAAGAAATATAGTTTAGTAAATAATAGGCAATTTGAAAAAAGAGTGCACTAATAACTAGGAGGGATTCAACGAGTTCAATATCTAAAATCTACAAAGAATCACAGTATTTCACTTAGAAGGGTACCCTGAGGACATCTGGTTCAATCTCCATATGAACAATAATTGCTTCTACAATGTACCTGACAGAAGTCATTAAGCCTTTCATTGCAAACCTCCTGGAGGAGGAGTTCATCTTTTCTAGAGGTAGCCCATTTCATAGTTGGCTAGATGAAATGGTTAAGGGAGTTTTCCTGTATTGGAACCTTAATCTGCCTCTCTTTGACTTTCATCTCTTGTGCCTCATTCAGTACCCTAAGGTGAAGGTATCAAATATTCCACTCCATTACAGGCCACCAGATCAAAATGTAACTGGGCAATATTTAACAAAATTTTTTCAAAATGTGGTTTTTCTAAGACAATGTGCACCCACAGGGATCTTTCTGGATGGTACAATTGCTCCCTTTTCCTTATGAGTAGAACTTCATTGCTGTAAAATTATACAAGTTCTGGTTCTTCTTTCAACTATTGCTCCTTTAGGTCAAGTTCACCATGAGTTGTTTCTTGTCCAACGCAGAGATGGAATGCTTGTTTTTGAATTGATGAATAGCTGAATGATAGAGGCAGCTAGATGATACAACATGTTATTCCTTGCATTCTATTCATATTTACTATTTCCTCTCTTGGAATTTAAAGTTTCCTCAGATCAGCAATTGCAAATAATTCATTTTGTTATTCCTTGTGCCCTATCACCAAACATAGCCTTATGAAAACCAAAGAATTGATAAATGTTAAATGAATACATGAATGAAGCCAGTATAATCCTTGATCTATATTAAAGTTACTTACATTAAACCTAACAATCTGTATTGATAGAATGCCCTTCACTAACTTTATTCTGGTCAGTTCACTTTGGTTGTTCAGTCATTTCAGTGACTAGATAGTGACTAGTCTGAAAGTCTCTCTGTTCTATCCTGGCAAGCATTTAACAACATTTTAATAGAGTTGGGATCATCTTAAAGGATGAAAACAAGACTCTGGGAACTCATATATGATTTATAGGTCTTGTATAGATTTGATATAAAGGGGAAAAATCCTACCACCATGAAATTTCATTTTTGTTGTTCCATCATTTTTCAGTCTTTGTGATTCTATTTGGGGTTTTCTTGACAAAGAGACTGGAGTGGTTTGCCTTTTCATTCTCTAGCCCATTTTATGATGAGGAAACTGAAACAGCACTAAATGACTTGTCCAGGGTAAGGGTCTTCTGGATTTGAACCCAGAAAGATGAATCTTCCAGACTCCCTATTTAATAGTCAGGAAGATCCCAGTTCAATTCTGCCTGAAATATTTATTATCTGTGTGACTGTGCAAATCAATTATCTTCTCTGCGACTCAATTACCTTCTATGTAACACAATATGGTTGAACTCAATGAGCTCTAAGATCCCTTCCATCTCTGATCTTATTATTCCAGGAATGTTAGAAAATCTCTCAGTTTAGGCAAGTTCTTGTTTGTCAACCTGGCAAGTGTTAAATGATGGGTCATTATGGTAGAAATATTGATTGAAAATATGCCAACCTCTAACATACTGTCAGAGTGTTGCAATTGGAGTCAGGAGGGACCTGGGTTCAGATCTTAATTCCAATTTATTAGTTATAAGATCCTGGGCAAGTCATT
This sequence comes from Macrotis lagotis, assembly GCF_037893015.1. Classification (NCBI taxonomy): domain Eukaryota; kingdom Metazoa; phylum Chordata; class Mammalia; order Peramelemorphia; family Peramelidae; genus Macrotis; species Macrotis lagotis. The sequence goes on along the minus strand of NC_133659.1, from coordinate 214,504,615 downwards.
TAATAACCTCTCTGAGTCAATTTCCTTATTTGTCATCTGGGGATAATAATGCACATAATAGCTACTTCCCAGGGTTGTTGGAAGGCTCAAATGAGATTCAATTCATTTTAATTCAACAAGCATTTATTAAGAGCTTATAATTATATAAACAATTTTTCAAAGTAGAAAATGCTAAGTAAAAATCAGCTATTATTACTGAATTTCAAAGAAGCTTTGGAGAGGACTGGAGGTTATCCCAGGGCTTATCAGTTACACTGATAGAAAATAACGGAGGAAGAAAATCAATGCAGAGAATCAATGCAGGGAGATACCTGCATACAGAATTTTGTTCCTCTAGGAAGATTTATTGAAAAAAAAGTTCTTTATAACATTAATTTTTCATTAAATCTTATTAAACACATTGCCTAGAAGGTAATTGCTTAGTAAAATGGTTGGTTTGATTATGAAAATATTATCACTATGAAGACAGTAAAAACTAGCTTTTTAAAGTATAAAGAGTATAAGATTTGGCATCAGAAAACTTGGGTTTAAATCCAAGTTCTGGGATTACTTCTTTTGTGACCTTAGTGAAGTCACTTAATCTCAAAGTTCCTTATCTGTAAAATGCAAAATGAGAAGGTTGGACTCAAAGACCTTTCAAGGTCCATACAGCTCTAAATCTATGCTCCTATGATCCTACTTTAGTGATTGGTGTTTTTCATGGAACATGCATAGATATTCATAGTTGCATTCTAGTCAATTTTGTAGGAACTTTGAAGCTGCTTTTGACCAAATGGTGACCCATTGCTGGTGTTTAAATATGGCGCAATAGACTTGAGTATTTCCATAGTGTGGGATGCTGCTGGAGTTACCATTCTCTTGACTATGACTTTCCAGGTATTCAGATGTATCTGCAGTGAGCCATGGAGAAGGACAAGTGCTTTTCTCTAAACTTCATTGCAATCCCACCCAGGTGGTAGCTAGGGTCAGAGGGCTACAAGTAGGCAAGTTTATGCCTAGATTCCTGGTAACAGTTGTCTTTTAGTTTCTTCTTTCCTTGAATTAATGACCCTTGTGGGTTTGGAAAGTCTGAAGATCTTCAAGTAAGGGAAGTAGTATTGTATAATAGCAGAAAATCAGTGGCAGAGTCCATTGGAGTAGTTAGTTGCAGTTACTGTACTGGCAGAAAGGAAGTTTTTATTTTGGTGGAATTAGCTGCTGATAAAAGGATTGGTCCAATCCTGGCTATTTTTCTGGCAGATAAGTCCTAGGAGTGGTTAAGACAATACTAGGATGAGGTAATATTTAAGATGGCTAATTAGCAGCATTGTAAAACTGGGTTCTTATAAGATTTATAGAACTGACTGTAACTCAGGTTACTGAATTCTATTATTTTCATTCTGTTAATGTATACTGTGACTCTATGTTTAACACTTCTTTCTCTATAGGAATAAAGTAACTTTCCTAGTCATACTGTGTTTTGGTTCCTTTTTTTCCTACTTTCCCTTTGTGGGGAAACTCAACGCATGAGTCATAAGCAAAACTCTCTAGGGATATCCCAGGGTGGGATATGTTAAGTCTATCAGCATAAAGAATCTAACCCATTAATTAGATAGATCCAACTTCTTTAGTCATGAACTCTGATGAACCCTTATGGTTGTACAGCATGAAGTGGTACATATCTCAGCCAGTGTGGACCCATTTGAGATTTCTCATTGTTAGATTATCATTTTCTTCTAATAATAGTTTCCCCTCAGAGTTGCTAAGTAAAAATAACATTTTCAGAGTATAGAAAGTAGATTATAGCACCTCAGTTGCTATTTTAGTAGCAATGTTTTAATTCAATGACTTTAAAACATGAGAATAAAAATCATAGTAAAAGTAACTCCCAGTAGCATAATGAGAAGTGATAAAGAAAAGACAGAAGTTCCTTCTCTCAGCATAGATTCCACTTTGAGTAGCATTACTGTTAGTATCATTAAATAGTATGATACTGTTTAATGATACTGTTAGTATCATTAAATGGTATGATTAAATAGCCCCAAATGATGCTAAACATCAGCACTAGCACCTTTCCTTTCCATGACCAACAAACAAATTTCCTGTCCTTTTTTCTAAAGGAAGAGCAGGAGTTAAAAACAGAGGAAGATTGTTAGGAAGCCTGATTTGATTGAAGAACAAGGGCCATAATAGAGTATAGGATCCCAAATGGGAATTTGAATTAGATTCAAGAGGCAGTAGAGCCATTGTACTTTACTGAGCAAGAAAGTGATTGAATGAGAAAGGTCATCTAAAAAGATTATTGTAATGAAAAAGAACACTGAATATGGAGTCAGAAGAAAAGAGACTTGAATCTTAGTTTCTTCAATAACTCGTGGGCAAGTAAATTCATATTCCCTGGTCAGTGATATTTCACCTTAATGGGTTAACCTAAAGTGACACTGTCTTTACCATTAAACACCAACCCTTATTTTTCTGAAATTACATCAACTGGAGGCACGGGAATCAACTGGATAGAAACTAAATACCAATGCCCCACACACTCAGTTTTCCTATTGGAGGTTTTTGAGAGGTTTCTCTTTTGTTATGACCTTGAGGAATTTGAAGCAGATGACCTCTAAATTCTCATCTGTCTCCAAAATCCTGAGAAATATAACAAAAGTCATTGTTGCACATTGGATAGAATACTGGGTGTGTGGTAACAAGATTCAAGTTTGCCCCTAATATTTACTTGCAGTGTGACCATGGACAATGTATTTGCTTCATTCATCTGTATGTGCCTTAATTCCTCAGGACTTGAACCTCAAACAGATTTACAATTTAACAACTAAGAGATTACCTCTGAGCATTAAATGAGCCTCAGTGATAAAACATTAAGGATTTCTCCTTTGTTTAATTTATATTATAATTTATATATAACATATTATTATCCACAGACCTCCTCAACAGTGCTTGGGCAACTATGTGGTACAATCACTAGAGTGCCAGAGCTGGAGTAAAGAAGATTTGAGTTCAAATTTGACCACAGATACCTAGTAACTGTTTGGCCCTGGGCAAGTCACTTGACCTTTTTTGCTTATGAAAATAAGCTGGAGAAGAAAAAGGCAAACCACCCAATATCTCTGCCAGGAAAACCCCAAATAGGGTCATGAAGAGTCAGACCTGACTGAAATGACTTGTTTGCTCAGGTAACTTACTATATATATAGTATATATATAGACTAGCCATGTGACCTTGGGTGAGTTTCTTATCCTCTTTAAACTTCAAATAAGATCTTTCTAAAAACTGTTAGCAAATTCCTGAAGCATAGATGTCCTCTCCCCTTCCTTCCCTTCAACTTCCTTATCCGTACAATGCGAATATTAATAATAATGATACTACCTCTCAAGACTGTTCTGAGTATCAAATGAAATAACAAGCATAAAATGTTTTGTAAACCTTAATATGCAATGTACCAATATCATCATGATCATCATCATCACAAATCTACACAGCAGGAAGAGAATCTTAGAGGCCATCCAGCTCAATCTCAAGGACATAACAAAAGGGAGAACCCTTAAAACTTAGTCTAGGAAAATTAAGTGTGAGTGAGGTTCTGTCCAGTTGATTGCCTTGCCTCCAGTTCATGTAATACCAGAAAATAAGGGCTGATGCTTAATAGTAAAGATGGAACCAAGCTAGGTTACCCCATTAATGTGAAATATTGATCCTGGAATAATTGGTCAAGTCCCAGACTTGAAACTCCTTTATATAATGTGACCATTGAAACTATATTGTAGGGAGGCATTGGGATTTTTCTCTTCCCTCCCTCCTACCCACAACTAGCTATATTAACTGGAAGTGGAACTACTAGCTCAGAAGTAAAAACTCTCTATACAGCAGTTTAGGATCAATTCAAGAGAATTATAGGCACAACTGAAGGAGCAGAGAGACACATTAGATGCATTCTCCTCTATATCAAGGAGTGTGACCCTGGAAGCAAAGAAAAGAGCTAACTGTAGTTTCAAGGGAGAACTGATCCTGACAAATGGGAGTTTATCTTGTGAAATGAACTCCATGAGAAGAGGAAGATCATAGAGGCCTTGAAGTACAAGGCATGTGAGTTGCCTTGCCCATGTGTTTGCAATATGTGACTTATTGCCATTATACTTAAAGTTTAAGTCTATTCTTTCTACAAATGCTATGTGGATTTGTGCTTATGGGAGAGAGAATGTTTCATAGCTACTCTTTTTACTATGCCATTTTAGTCAATGTCATTATTGTGAAGAAATTTTATCTGCCAGTTGGTTGTTAAGGCAATAATAATGTTTTTTAAAGAAGACCATGACATCAGGGAGGTGATGCCATGCAAGAATATGAATTGAATTTGAGCGAAGGGATGCTGTGCTAAGTCACCAGTCTCATTTTCTCCTCCATATCTAGATACAGTGGTTAGATATGACTCAGGATGACTGGAGATGCCCTGGATGTGAGACAATCAGGGTTAAGTGATTGGCCCAAGACCACACAACTAGTTTTTGATTTCAGGTCCTTCTGACTTCAGGGCCAATACTCTACCCACTGTGCCATCTGGCAAAGTTCCTTGGTGGCACTCATGAACAGATGTGTGGACATATACTCTATCTCCTAGAACCTAAGAGTAGCAGCTTTTTTTTCTGGGGAGGTATCTTGGAGGGGACTATATATAAGTTACCTATATATAAGTTACACCTTAAGGGACTGTATCTAACTTGAGGTAGCTAAGTGATGCAATGGGATACAACCTTGGACCTAGAGTCAGGAAGACGAGTTCAAATGTGTTCTCAGATACTTACCAGCTTTGTGATCCTGGATAATTCACTTAATCTCTGTCTTTCTGCTTCTTAATAGAAAAATTAAGATCATAATAATATATATATCTCTTACAGAGTTATCATAAGAACTAAATGAGATGGTATTTGGTCCAGAATAAGGACTTCCTTCTTTCCCTCCCTTCCTTCCTCCCTTCCTCCCTTCCTTCCTTCCTTCCTTCCTTCCTTCCTTCCTTCCTTCCTTCCTTCCTTCCTTCCTTCCTTCCTTCCTTCCTTCCTTCCCTCCCTCCCTCCCTCCTTCCTTCCCTCCCTCCTTCCTTCCTTCCTTCCTTCCTTCTTCTTTCTTTGTCAAAATTTAGTAACTCCTCTGAGTACTTTAGGAAGTTAAAGATTAAAATTTTAAATACTCAAAACTCAAATGAGTCTTTGACCTTCTAGAAGTCTTTCTAGATTTGTGAGATCTCACTAACATTGATTGAAATCTAGCCATGCCACCCCCTTCCATGTGACTTATCTTTGTCTTCCCATAAATTTGCCACACAACATGCTGAAGGCTTTCCTTGCTTTTTCTTGACATTGCAAGAGTGTCAGTGCTGTATTCTTGCTCTTTTTCTTGTCATACCCCATTCTTGACACTTGGCAAACCCATATTCTCTTCCCATCATTTAATTCCTTGATGACACCATTTCTGTTTCATTTCCTCATTGGTTATCTATTGCAGTTTGCCCACCATTCCCTTCTGTAATATTTTTGCAGTGGAGTTAAGTGACCTGTCCAAGATTACACAGCTAGGTAATTAAGTGAATGAGGTCAGATTTGAACTCAAGTCCTCCTGACTCCAAGGCCAGTGTCCATCTGCATATTGCAACGCCCAGCTGCCTCTTGTGCTACTTATTTTTAGCTTTTCAAAGGAAGTTATATTCCATGTCTTCCTGCAATAGGATAAATTATCTGTAGGATAATAACATTAAAAAGAGGAAAGTTTCCTTTCATGGGAAGTTTAGGGTCAATAAAGGCATTTTCCAACTTTCCAAAGAAAATTCAGACCATTTTCTTTCTATTAAACTCTGAGTTCATCTTGTTGTCTACTATATTGTCAGACTCAGTTTTATTAACTGATGGGACAATCTTCATAAAGTATTACTCTGATATCTTATTGTGGCATTAAAGTGACCTTGGGTTCTCAAAGGCTATGCTAATGAATCTCTAGCTTTGGCAAATCCTACCATGCAGGAAAGGTTACAGATATTGCCCTAGCCAAAGATTGAATCTGTTTCCCAGAACCAATCTAGCAACATATGACAAAGCACATCATCAGTAGGTTGTTCACCCAGTAAATTAATTTGACCATGGCAATTCATTAAAGAAGGGAAAGTTTTTATTGTGAGCTTTATCTTCTTTTGGAGTGTCAATAGTAGAGTGGCAGAAAAAAACCAGAAAGAGCTTGCTAAAATTCACACAATTTTTAGACCACATAATTACCCTGAATTTGACTATTGGTGTTTTTAATGTAAGATTCTTATTTAATGGGACAGCTAGGTGGCTCAGTTCTGGACATTGTCCTCTCTGGTTTGGGGCAGACTAGTTGGGAGGAGTAGTCACAATTTTTCATATGATTCTGATTTGCTTTTTCTGTTTCTTACCTTGATCTCCATTCTGCTCAATTACTGCCATCTTTCACCTCCATCAAAGATGAGAGGAACCATTAAAAAGACATTAAAAAAGTTTATGATTTTAAGAGGACAGATCTCAGAGTAGAGGTATTTTTATAGAGGGAAGCCTGCTGGTTAAGATTTGGAGAAATCCAGGGAATGAATCAAGCTGGGAGTGAATACAAATCTATTGTAAAATCTTATGAAGAAGGATGGTCCATTATGAGCACATCTCATAAAGGAACAAGAAACAGTACACAACAAAATCAGTTTAAAAAAAATTGGCAGGACTCCAACTAATCAAAATTATCCTCAAAATGGAAGAAGGAATACAAAAGGAAAATGGGGGTAAATTCCCATAAATCCTCATAACAAACTGTTTATTTCATCAAGGACAGAGAAATCACATTTATGACCTAACACCACAGTCTTAATGTGTATTTATAAAGGAAGTGGAAATAGCACCGAAGAGACCAATGGGATGGGTGATGTTCAAGATGCTGTTTGTGGATGAAATTGTGCTGTTGGCATCAAGTCCCAGTACACTGATGAACCTCTTGGAAAAGAACTAAAATGACCTACAGCTATTTGGCTTATTCTTCCACACAGGTAACAATAAGTAGATGAAGAATGCTTATTGCACAAATTTTAACATGCATTGAAAAGAGTTCAATTTTAAAATTTAATCATGAGCTTATTTCAAATTTTAATTACATGTCATACAACTAAGCTTAAGGACATCAAAAAAGTGTCTTTTACAATTTTGAAATCTTTTGGAGTTTTGGAGTGCATATGCATTTACTCATTGAATCAATCCCTGTAAGTCAAGAAGTTTCCTAATATAATGTACTTTTGGTCATTGTACTTTTGTAGACTAGTAAAATATTAGACCACTAATTATATAGGTTGTTAGAAGGGAGTTCACAAAATTTTTGAAATGGTATGCAAAGGGGAATTGAGAGGAGTAGCAGTAAAGGATACCTAGAAAACGACCTAAAATCACTTAGGAACTGAACACAGGTATCAAGCAACTGGAGATTCTCCTTGCCGGCTGCTCTACAAATGGAAGAATCCCACTAGAGAAGTGACTGTGGCTATCTATCCCAAGATGCTGCTGAGACTTCATGAATTTTTTTCATTGTTTTTTTTTCCTTTGTTTTATCAGTGTAAATGTTCCTGTTTCCTACTTTTTAAAATTGCTTACTTGCTATCAAGATGGTATTTTAATACCTTCTTACTCTAGATAAAATCAAGATATAATTTTAATTGTATTCTGAATATGCATCTTAGAGAGAATGGATGGAGGGCCTACAGGGTAACAATCTTCATCTTTGATCTGTTGACTGGAAGTCATTCTAATTTAGAGATTTCAAACTTTTCTTATCCATAAAATGGGGATAAGTATCTAGTACATAGAAAACAAAAATTGTAAGGTTCAAATAAGATCACATACACACATCATTTGTATACCATAATATATATATATATATATAAAATATATATATAGTGTTTTATAAACTTTACAATTTATATTTGTATAAAATATTTGTATATTCACACACACACATATATACGTGTATATATATATATATATATATATATATATATATATATATATATGTATATACAAAATTGAGGATAAGGGACTATGTTACAACTGCATTTCTTCTGGGTAAAGGGAGCCATTAACTGACAAAACCCTTTTGCTGATGGCTATACACATTTATGTCAGCTATTATTATTAGGCTACTCTCTGGGACTTTGACTGAGGAGGCAGTTTCCCTTCAATTCACACTCTCTCTTTTTGTCTCCTTTCTTGCTTCAGCTCCCCTATCAGTCTCTAACTCTCCTCATCCTACACCTTACCCTTCACAAAACAAATTCAACCAATTACCCCTCATCTTTTCTTTAATAATTGAACTTTTGAAATCAGAAGCTTGCTCAACATTCATGCTGCTTTTATTTGGCATCACTTCACTGATGTCATGGTCTTTGAAAATGAAGGACAAACATTAACTTTTGAAAATCTTTTTATATAGTTTTTTGTAATTTTCATATTTGGATTAAGGGCCATGCTTTCTTTCAGTGTCAGCAAAGATGTGGGAGTATAGAAAAAGATAGCTTTTGACAGTGTTTGTAATGCACATACAAGACTCATATACACACAGAGAAGCCACAGTGCATACCTAGAAATCTGAAAAATGGGGAAAATTTGAACTATAGGAAAATAGGATCTATAGAGATATCCCGATGCATGCTGTTAAAAAAGAAAGAAAACAAAAGGGAAGATAGCATAGTGTAGGAGAAACGACATTAGTTTTGGGTGAGTGGGTGTTCTCCATTTTACCTGGGTTCCAATTCTATGGCCTAAGCATAACTGATTGATTTAACCATCTATTTTCCAATAAGTAAGTTTGGAACTGGAGATACAAAGCTAAAAACTGAACAGTCCTTACTCTCATGGACCTTGCATTCTATATTGCTCTTCCCTTTACCTTATTTTCCTAAGACAGGTCTTAAATTAGACTTTGCCTCTCATTGTGATATTTCAATTGTCTATCTTATAGCAACCATCTCACTCATACTTTTATTAACTTGGGTTAACTCTGGTTAAATTCTCAGGGCACAAAGTAGAAGAAAAAGAAAAAAGAACATATTGGAATAAAGGAAGAAGACATACCATAAACACTGAGTATCAAATATAATTCCAAATTTTAAATGACCCCATGATAAGATATATCCTACTTTTGAAGATCTTAGTTATTCCCTGGGGAGGGGGAAGGGAGGGAATGGGAAGAGGGAAAAACACTCAGATAATATTTGACTTTTGGTGATAAGATATTTAAACTGGGTAAAAGTATTTTCTCTTATCACTAAGCTATCTGTTGACCCTACAAAGCCTTCCATCCTCCCACCCAAGTGACAAATTTTATCTGCTAGTGAAGTAGCAAAACATGTTGACTTAAATTTAATGGACCATGTCACACCTGTGTTTCTTCTGGTAAAGGGAATCATTAAAGCATTATTTTTAGAATGATTTACTCACATATTATGTTGCAGCTTTTTTTGGGACATGTATTAAAGGTTTAAAAAACAAAAGTGGATCAGTGTCTAATAAAGGAAAAATAAACCAGCAAAGTATATATATATCAAATTAAGGTAGATTTAGACTTCTGTCAATATTAAAAATCTGAACTAGGCTCTTTATCCTTAATCTACATCATTAATACCTACCTTGCATTTTGCAGAAGGGACTTGTTTCATCAATAATTTCACATTCTGGGGCAGCTAGGTGGTGCAGTAGATGGAGCACCAGCCTTGGAATTAGGAGGACCTGAGTTCAAATATGACCTCAGACACTTAATAATTACCTAGCTGTGTGACCTTGGGCAAGTCACTTAACCCCATTTCCTTACAACCCCCCCCAAAATATAATAATTTCACATGCTGGTAATAATACTCAAAAGATAAAAATTTTAAAAAATGATTATATCTCACAATTGAACTACAAATATCATTGGAATTCATGAATCTTTTAAATTTCAAGGGAAAAAGGAAAAGAGGAGAGGAGTTATCCAAAATCTAGGATGTTGAATATATTCCTGGGTCCTATTATGACCATGGTGTAATTTTATTATAGCTTCTAGTCTCAGTCTTCCACTTTTTGAAAATGGGAAGATTTGTACATTAGCTCCTTTACAGTGATTATGATAGGTTTAAACTGGTGAAAAAAGATAAATGTCTGATAAAGGGTATTCCTTTTATTGATATTCATTTCTGCTCTATCTTTAACTGTTATACATATGTATTATATATGCATATGCATATACATATGCAACACATGCTTATCAGCATTATGTTGCAATTTGAATTTAACAAAAGGGTAAACTGAGGCATTTCTCTGCACAAGATAACATTTATTAGTAGGGTCATGCTATCTGTCAATAGATGGATCAATGACTTGCCTCCATTCCTACCAAAGACTGAGCAAAGATAGTTTAATTTTTATATATTTTGGTGAGTATAGAAAAAAGAACAGAACAGGGTGGGTGATTTCATGGGATTAAAGGCATTATGACTGTTTGTAGAACTGAGGTGGAGGGATCAACATGATTGGTTGGAAGTTTGATAATGGGAGCTAGCAATGACTGCTCATTTTTTTCTCATGAGACTTCCCTTATGCTCATTGTTTGAGTCTGGATGTGAGCTAGCAGGCCAGCAGACTTTTAGACAGCAAATCAGACATCCTTGAAAGATAGCATGGTGGAATAAAGATATCAGGCCCAACTCCCTTTCTTTCACACAGGCATCTCTCAAGATTAGTAGAATTACTTGAGGCAAGAACTCAGTAATCAGCATGAGAGTTGAATTTCTAGAATTAATTCCAATGAATTCTGAACTAAGGTTCAGAAACAAAGAACCTTGACTTAACCAAATACAGAATAAGAGCAGTTATAGGACAAACAACTATTTGTAAATAGGATCAATAAGAAAATGATATAGGATGAATCTTAATCTTCTCAATTATATAAATGCTTTTCCAGTAAGCATTTAGTTGAAGGTATGAACCTTTCTGTCTTTTATCAGTTCAAATTTCAGTCACCAGGAAGCTATCTGCTCTTAGTACAGGTATCTTGTCCATGAATAGCTGCATAGTCATCAAAACCAACCAACTGCTGACCAACTGTCATTAATTTTCACTCAAATCCAAGAGTACCTGGTATGACAGTGCTTACAGTCTCTAAAACCATTATTTGGAGACACTATGATGCAGATGTGACCTGGTAATTACTTCTGCAGGTGCTGCAACTCTTGCCTCCTCAGCAGCCCCAGCTACTCAAAAATCCAGAAGAGAAATTCTTACCACAGAAGTCCACTTGTCATATGATCCAACAATTAAATCAAAATGACATTAAAGATGTATTATTATCTCCTTTGCCCTACACCTTAAGGGCAACGGGGCCTTTTCTTTTTACTTGCAGTTAAAACCTATATATATGTTCTCTAGTAGAAGGTGAGCAACTTGAGGACAGGTACTTTCTCCGTGTTTTATTTGTATCCTACAGTTAGCTATTAGCACAATGTTTTGCACATAATGTTTAATATATGCTTTTTCATTCATTCATTTCAGAGAGTGGTAGGACTTCCCACCAGTCATACAGAAATACTAGTTTCCCACTGCTAGTGATCACATTAAGGTCACTCACCTCAGATAATTTCTTATTGCTAGGTTGTTTTTTTGTTTTTTTGTAACACATAAACTGTGCAACAGACGGCTTAAAATAGATAGCTGGGCAGGTCGGCAATTATGTTTTTGCTCTCTGCCAAAATTCCCACTCCAACTTTGAATTTTCTGTTGCACCAAAATGGTATAGAGAACACTAGAGGTCATAGTAGTCAAACCAATTTGGTCCCCACACTTCCAAAAATGAGTCTCAGGTGACTCTCCCCACAACCCTTTCTTAGATCCAAAGGAGTTTGCCTTTCAAAGGATGATTTTTGGATATCCCAAAGGAAAAGACTTCAGTTTATAGGATTATAGGTTTAGAATAAGAAGAGTTCTTAGGAGTTAGAATTTAACCCCTGAGGGAAAAGAGTACTGAGTACAAGGCCTAGAAACTGGTAAGGGTTAAAAAAATTTTAAATGAATTTTATTCCTAATTTTACCAGTGAGGAAATGAGGACCAAAGAGGTTATGAGACTTGTACAAGGTCATATAGATATTTAAGTGGTAGAGCTAGGATTTGAATCCAAAATCCCTCCAAATTTAGCACTTTTTTCACTGTTCCACTTGCCTCCTTAAAGAAACCTTGTCAAACTTTCCTTCCTGGATGAAAACAAGGAAATGTTGAAAATTACAGCAACTGAGAAGTAATGTTGTACATAATTAGAAATGAAATCCATTGATGCCCACTTCCTTTTCCAATATAAAACTCTTAATAATAGAACTGCAAATAGGTTTCATTGATTTCATTCAAGGATATTCTCTTTGGAAATAATGATGATGATTTCCTATCCTCTCACTTCCTTGAAAGTGTTGCAAAATGCCTACAGTCCTACAAAATGATCTCAAACATTCAGGCTGTGACTAATGGGAGAGGAGTAGTGTATTGCTTCAACAAAGTTATTGGTTAAGCTATCTTCCTTCCAGAGAGGTAACACAATTTCATGACATCTTATTGTGATTTTTTAACATTAAAAAGAAAAGAACAAAAGTAAACTTTGAGGAAGTGATAGAAATCTCCATTTTATAGAGAAGCAGCATGGCACAATGGACCGGGAACCAATGTGGAGGAGGGAGATGTGAGTTCAAGTTCTGTCTCTGACCTATACAGATGTACAGATGTACAGATGTACAGAGTGACTGTGGACCTTTATCCTCAACCTTTCAGTACCCTCAAGATAACTGTCTAAATTGCAAGTGATGGATGGAGTTGTGGACAGTATATCAATAAAATAATAGTTACAGGATTCAAAATAGAGCCCTTATTACCCATATATACTATTTTCCATTAAATGGAACTACAGAAAGAGCACATCAACTACTCTCTTCTTCCCTAGCTCCTTTCCTCCCTCCCTTCCTTCAAGTGTACTTGATACATTCTCTCTCATTTAAATTTTAGTTTAAAACACTCCTAAGGAAATATCTCTCTGTTTTCAAGCTAAGAGCAAAAGTTCTCAAATGTGTAAGGGGTAAAGTTTTTGTAAATGAGTCAACATAGAAAGACAGCCTCTCCACAGCCACCCTCAAATACCCTTCTGTAACCCTAACAACAAAACATTATTTGACTACTATATGGTCCCTGCCTTTCTCTAATGTCCTATTTTTTCCTCCCTTTGACCCTGGCCAGGAAGAAGAAAAAGAGCAGAGAGAGAAAAAAGGGGTGGGTTTAAGCAGGGCTGGATCTCGGACCAATTCCAGAGCCACTCGAGTTTGCCCCAAGGCCAAAAATGCCTTCACGTAGTTGATGTCCTTGGAAAATCCATGTAGAGAAAACTACCACTGAGCAGAGGCTTCCCTACAGAACCAGGAAAGGAGAAAGAAAAAGTGGGGCAGGGACCCAAAGAAAGGATGTGAGGCGGGGAGAGAGAGAGAGAGAGAGAGAGAGAGAGAGAGAGAGAGAGAGAGAGAGAGCGAGCAGACAAGAGAGCTGGGGAATAAGGACAAGAGCCAGCCAGCTTGTGAATTATGTCAGATATATAAACTGTTCCTGTACCTTTGAGCCTTCTCCAAAACTAACCTCTGGGAGTCGTTAACGTTCGCGGGGCATGCAGTGTGTCCAGGATGGGCACGGGGAGTCATCAATGCTAGAGGGTCCAGGGGGCGCACGTGCGTGTGTGTTTGTGTGTAGAGGATGGTCATTTGGTCACAGTGCCCAAAGAGGTCAGATGACTGGTCAGTCGCCAGTCTGAGTTAACGGAGGCCAACCCTAAGGGACCCAGAAGGCTGGGCATCGGGGAGTGCTGGCGACGCCGCCTGGGGGAGCAGCGGGGCCCCATCTCACCTGTTCCAACGGGCCACCTTTCTCAGGTAGTAGCGTAGCGCTTCCCGGGGGGACAGCAGCGCGTCCTCGGGTCCCTGCAGAGGCAGCTCCTCCTGGACGCGGTAGAGCGGGTGGGCAAAGAGGCCGTGCAGCTTGGAGGGGAGGCCTGGGCGCCCCGCGCTGCCGCCGCCCCGCTCAGCGCTCTCTTTGCCCCGTTGGACTTGGGAAAAGTTGAGAGCAGCCTGTCCGGGGCGCGAGGCGGGGGCCGCAGCGGCCAGCGGGGCCGGCGTGGAGGGGCCCGAAGCTGGGCAAGAGCAGCCTCCGGGACCTGTCCGGGGTCCCAGCTGAAGCCGCACTCGGGGCCAGAGGTGGAAGTAGAGGTCGGCGGAGAGCAGCGCCCCGAGCAGCAGCAGGGTCAGCAGCCGGTCCCGGCGGAGCCCCGGCATGGCGAAGCTGGCCAGTGGCGAGGGGCCGAGGGGGCCAAACTGGGGCCGGGGGAGGCGGGCTCACGGCCCGAGGAGGAATGGGGGAGGCGGGAGGCTCCGGTCAACGAGGGCAGGAGCAAGGGAGGGCTGGGGAGCCCAGGGCGCAGGTCGGGGCTGGCCGGGGAGGTTACTGACCAGTCTGTCAGCGACAGCCGCCCGTCCAGTCTTCGGGGGTCGCGGCCACAGGGTGGAGGCAGGGGAGGGGGAGCCGGTGACCGGCTGCTCTGAGCCTTCTCCTCTCCCCTGCAGCCAGGACACCCGCCCAGAGCAGGTGAGGCCGTACCGTGCCCCGGAGCCCCAGGCTAGGGCCGGTCACTAAGTGGGGTGGGGTGGGAGGCGTCGAGGTCCAGAAGCAAAGGGGGCCACCAGCTCCGGCCCCCACGCGAGGAAAGCGGCATCTGCGTTGCTTGAGACTCCTCTCCAGAGGATGCTGCCGTTCTTCTAAAGCGCTCCTGCCGATCCTTCAGCAGGCAGCGGGGAGACCGTGCCCCGGGTTGGCAAAAAAGAGGGCAAGCACGGGAGCGGACGGTAGTGGTGGGGTCGGCAGACGGGATGGGCTTCGCCGAGCTAGTTCTGCCAGTCCTCTTGCACTCCCAGAGGCAGAGGTAAAACACTGCCTTCCCCCGGGCTCTGGCTCAGAGCCCAGCCCTCCACCCACTCTTAGCTGGCACCTGCCTTTACCGCAGTTTTCCAGCCAGTTCTTGATTTCGCTGACCAGTTCTGTCCTTTCACTTCTTGGCTGTCTATGCCATTAAACTTTCTCCCATTCTTTGGATCCGTACTCTTTCTCTGAACTTTCTAGCTGAGGTTCAGCGGCGGTTTGTTGCAGAATAACTCGGCAGGGATAGAACTCCTTATTTTTATATGTTTAAATAAAGTTACACGAACAAGAATAAAAACTGAAACAGCTGAGGTGATGACCCGTTTCCAATGGGCTCTTTCAGGTGAGAGAGCCTTTAGGTTTTCGCAATGTAGAACCCCCAGGTATGTGCTGGGTGCCACGATGGGAACTTTACAAATACATCTTGACTTGCTGATCTTTCCCCAAAGCACCCGTTGTAACTGCTCTCTTCATATTTTCCCAGTTTGTTTTTAGTTTGATTTCATCTGTGCCAAGTACTGGCTGAAAGTTTTTTTCCTGGAACCGGGGGATGGGGATGGGACTCCTTTCTGAAAATTTGTAAATGTAGAGCTGGGAAGGGTTCTTTTTGGGGTGGGGTGGGTGAACTATCTTGGGGGAGGGGGGAAAGGAGTATCAAAGGAGTAGAAATTTATTATCTTTCCTCCTAAACTCTCCACTATTCTGAACTTCCCTGTTACTGTCAAACTCACCACTATCCTGACAGTCAATCAGACTTGAATCCTTGCTGTCATTTTTTAGTCTTCCTTCCTACTCACCTCATTCATCCAATCTATTGCCAAGTCTTTCACTTAAGTCCTCTGCTCTCCTCCCTCACAGTAACCTCCCTGGTGCAGTTGTCTTCTGGGTGGTCTCCTCATCTCACATCTCTCCTCATTCCAATTTATCTTCTATTCAACTGCCAAAGTGGGTTTCCTAAAGCACAGGTTTGACCATGTATCTCACCACTCAAAAAAAAAATCCATTGGCTTCCTATTACAGCATCCAACATAAAATGCTCTATTTGGCTTTTATGACCCTTCAAACTTGGCTCCTTTCTGCATTTTTAGTTTTTTTACATTTACTCTCTTCCACTTACTCTACAATCTAGCAACACCAAGTTTCTTGCTGTTACTTGGAAACTTTATTCCCTCATATTATTTTGTGGCTTTTCACTGGAAATGTAAATTCCATTCCTGGAATGCTCTCCTTTCTGGTTACCCTGGCCTCCTTCAAGACTCAAATCAAATTCTACTTTTCCACAGGTGGCCTTTCTTAATCAATCCCCTCCACCCTTCCAGATTATTCTCTATATGCACTGTACATATCTTGCTGTTTCCTCCATTAGAAAGTGAGTTTATTGAGGGCAAGAATTTTCTTTGTGTCTTCAGAACTTAAAAATGATACCTGTCATATAACTTGTAAGTTTTGCTTATTTTCTTGATCTGGATGGCATGATGGTTACTGATTATAGAAAGATGGAAGAGTTGCTGAATTTTTTATTTGATTTCTATTGTTTCTACAAAGGAGAGAACCAAAAATGACTAAAAGGAGACACTTCCCAAGATAAGTTACAGAGACAATAAGCAGACTTAACTAAATTTGAACCATTTGGTTCAGATGAACTATACCCTTGAATCTTGAAATTAATTGACAGATATGATTGATGTGCTACTGTCAGAGATAATTTGAGAAAGCATGGAAAATAGGGGAATGACACAAGGCTGGAGAAGAGCGAATGTCCCAATTTTCAAAAAAAAAAGAAAGAAAATGGAATTTGCAAACATATAGGCCAGTGAACTTGCCTTGAAAAATTCCTGGAAAATTCTGGAATGGATTATTAGAAAGATTCTTGGCAAGCCATCTAGAAAAGGAAATGGCAATTGCAAAGACTGGCTAACTCCATCAAGAATTGATGAAACATCTTATTTATTTCACTGGAATAGTAGGAGAATTCTGTAACTACAATTTACTTAGATTTTAGCAAAGCATTTGATAAAGAATCTCATACTTTCTTCTACTTGTGTAGAAGTTGGAGTGAATTGAATTAGTAATACAATCTGAATTTAGAATTGCTTGGATGGACAGACTAATAAAGCAGTTGCTGATGGCTTCAATATCCCATGTGATGGTAGATCTCTTGTCCAGGAAGTCTCCAGATCTATACTAAACTGTGGGCTGTTTAAAATTTGTTCAATAACTTTGAGTAAAGACATCAATAGCATATTTATAAAATTTGCAGACAACATCAAGTTGGGAAGAATGATGTTTGAACTTGGTCTTGAAGACCATCACATCAGGGAAATGATGCCATGATAAGCACGTGAATTGGATTTGAGTGAGAGGGTGTTGTGCTAAATTATCACCTTTACTTCCTCCTCTGGAATCACCTGAGTCCAGGGGACAGGATATGAATAACAACTGGAGATGACCTTGGATGTGAGGCAATCAGGATTAAGTGACTTGTCCAAGGTCACATAGTAAGTGTCAAGTGTCTGAGACTGGATTGGAACTCCTATCCTCCTGACTCCAAGGCAAGTGCTTTATCCACAGTGCCACTTTACTGCCCTAGTTGGGAAGAATCTCAGGATCCAAAACAATCTCAAAAATCTAGACCAGAGATGTCAAACTCAAATGGAAATGGACTTAGAAAACCACAAATTAATATTTTCCATGTTGTATTTTTTTTTACTTATTTTGTTAAACATTTCTCAATTATATTTTCATCTGGTTCAGTCAGCATTTGAGAGTTTTTGTGATGCCAGGTTGAATCTAATAAGATGAAATTCAATATAACTTTAAAGTCTTACTTATACTCAAGTACAAAAAACCAAATTCACAAAAATACACTGAGGAAGACATGGATAAACAGAAATTCTTATGAAATAAAATATAGAGGTGGGTCAGTGAATTTCAAGTTTGATCTGAGTCAAAGACTGACAAATTGCCTTCTGTGGGGTTGGGGGGAGGGAAGTAAGATTGGGGAAAAATTGTAAAATTCAAAATAAATAAAATCTTTAATTTAAAAAAAAGATTATCCAGTCCAACCTCTCACTTTATAATAAGAAAGTAGCCATTGAGATCTTGGGCTTCATTAAGAGAAGGTAGAGTTTACAGGAATAGAGAGGGGATAATCTCCTTGTACTCTATCCTCATTAAAGCTCATCTGGAGCATTGTATTCCATCTTGAGTACCATAGTTTAAAAAGGAAATTAATAATCTGGAAATTGTGTTCAGAAGAGGGCAACTGAGATGACAACTTAAGTAATATGCAAAGTGGTTGCATGGCATCCATTATTGTCTCTATGCCAATGGCTTACCTAGTCTTAATTTTTCTCTCCATGTCCAGTCTTGTATTTCCAACTGCCTATTAAACATTACAAATTGGTTGTCCCATAGACATTTTAAATCCAACATGACCAGAGAACTCATTTTTTTTCTTTTTCTTCTTTCAAACTTCCCTATTACTGTTCCCTACCATGAACCTTTCAGGACCCCAGGCTTGTAACCTAGATGTTATCCTTGCTTCTATCTGCCATTCCCCATATCCAATGGTTTCCAAGATTAGTTGATTTTGACCATTTCAATATCTCTCAAACATTCCCCCCTTCTGTCCTCTGATACTGCTACCAGATCTTCATCTCTTTATCCTGTACTATTATAGTAGTCTGTTGGTTTGTCTTCCTATCTCCACTTCTGTAAAGTGCAGGTCTGGCTCTATTATGCCCTATACTGAATAAACTCCATTAGCTTCCTATCACCTCTAGGATGAAATATGGAATACCCTATTTAATATTCAAGGCTCTTCATAACCTACCCTTTGACACTGGCTTCCTTGATATTCTTCAAATAAAACAATCTCTTGGTTCTGGGCATTTCACTGGCCATTTCCTATGCTTAGAATTGCTTCCTCCTTATCGCTAATACTGGCTTCTCTGGCTTCCTTCAATTTCCTTGTAAAATCCTATCCAGGACAGCTAGATGACACAATGGTTAGAGCTCTGGCTTTAGAATCAGGAGGATGGGAGTTTGAATCCAGCCTCAGACTTTCTGTATGACCTTGGGCAAGTCACTTAACCCTGATTACCCCAGATCCAGGGCCATCTCCAGTCATATCTGGCCCCTGGACCCAGATGGCTCTGGAGGAGAAAGTGAGGTTGGTGATGGTATAGCATCCCCTCACTCAAAGAAGAAGACCCTGATGTGGCCTTCTTCAAAAATGAAGGACAAACATTAAAATTCCATGCTCTCCAGAAGTCTTTCACAATCCCTCTTCATTCTAATGCTTTCCCTCTATTAATAAATTCCTATTTGTCCTGTTTTGATTGTACATGGTTGTTTGTATATTATCTTTCCATTTAGCTTGTGAATTCCTTCAAGGTAAGGACTGTCTTTTGCCTTTCTTTGAATCCCTAACACTTAGGTCAGTGCTGTCATGTATTAAGTGCTTAAAAATGCTTATTTATTTATTTGTTTATTTGTTTGTTCATTCATTCATTCATTCAGGTTTTTGCAAGGCAAATGGGTTGAAGTGGCTTGCCTGAGGTCACACAGCTAGGTAATTATTAAGTGTCTGAGACTGGATTTGAAACCAGGTACTCCTGACTCCAGGGCTGGTGCTTTATCCACTGAGTCACCTAGCTGCCCCTTAAAAATGTTTATTGACTGATTGAAGGAACTAAATTTATTTATTCTAGAGAAAAGAAGATTTGTGGGGGGAAGACATCATAGCTGTCTTCAAATATTTGAAGAGCTATCATATTCTGTTTTGCTATAGGAGGCTAGAACCAAGAGCATTAAGTAAAAGTTGCAAAAATGGCAATGTAGATTTGGCTTCAAAAACAATTTCTAATTAATTAGAGTCCAAAAGTAAGAATGGGATGCCCTAAATGACAATTCAATCTCCTCTTTAGAAGTGTTTAGGACAAGACTGGATGACAACTTGTGGGATATGTTGTAGTGGGGATTCTTTTCATTTTTAAATTAGACTTGTTGGTTGTTGATGTCTCTTCTAACTCTTTAATAGTGAGATTCTCTGATCCAGTCCAAGTGGCTTATTTTAAATATGGAGAAACTGAGGCATAGAGAGATTAAATGATTTACCAAAATTTACAGGTAGTAAGGGGAGAGAACCATGTTCTCTGACTCCAAGTTCAAGGTAGTTCCCATCTCATTTGTCTACCCCCAGTTCATACAGGCAAACGGTAGCTGACCTAATCCAAAGTGTTGAAGAAGTCTCAGAGGGGCAGAGCACATAACAATGGTAGTCTACTTGATATCAACATTTGACAAAAACCTGAATAATTATATATTCCTCCACGAGAAAGACACACACAGGTTGTTATCAATTTATGAATTTTTGAGTTAATAATTTATTACCTCATGCTATTAATACAGAAATGATCTGAACACTTTAGTCTCAATTGGGATAAATGGCATTTTGAAGAGCTCACTGGATTTAGACTCAGGGGAACTGAACTTTCTTTGTCTTTGACTCTCTGAATAATCTTGGACAAGTCACTGGGCTTCTACTTTCTCATTATAAAATGAGACTGGATATAAAATGGACTGGATAATCTTTTTTTTCTTAATTAAAGATTTTATTTAGAGTTTTACAATTTTCCCCCAATCTTACTTCCCCCCCCCCCCACGGAAGTCAATTTGTCAGTCTTTACATTGTTTCCATGGTATACCTTGATCCAAATTGAGTGTGATGAGAGAGAAATCATATCCTTTTTTTTTTTGCTTTGTTCAAATTCCACAGTTCTTTATCTGGATACAGATGGTATTCTCCATTGTAGACAGCCCCAAATTGTCCCTGATTGTGACACTGATGGAATGAGTGAGTCCATCAAGTTTGATCATTGCCCCCGTATTGCTGTTAGGGTGTACAGTGTTCTTCTGGTTTTGCTCATCTCAACTCAGCATCAGTTCAGGCAAATCCCTCCAGGCTTCCCTGAATTCTCATCCCCTCTGGTTTCTAATAGAACAATATTGTTCCATGACATACATATACTACATTTTGCTAAGCCATTCCCCAAATGAAGTACATTTACTTGATTTCCAATTCTTTGCCACCACAAACAGGACTGCTATGAATATTTTTGTACAAGTGATGTTTTTACCATTTTTTCATTATCTCTCCAGTTATAGACCCAGTAGTTGTATTGCTAGATCAATTTTTGTTACCCTTTGGGCATAGTTCCAAATTTCTCTCCAGAAAGGTTGGATGAGTTCACAGCTCCACCAACAATGTAATAGTGTCCCAGATTTCCCACAACCCTTCCAACAATGATCCTTATCCTTTCTGGTCATATTAGCCAGTCTGAGAGGTGTGAGATGGTACCTTAGAGAAGCTTTAATTTGCATTTCTCTAATAAGTAATGATTTAGAGCAATTTTTCCTTTATGACTATGGATCACTTTGATTTCCTCAACTGTAAATTGCCTTTGCATATCCTTTGACTATTTGTCACTTGAGGAATGGCTTTTTTTTTTTTAAATATGACTCAATTCTCTGTATATTTTAGAAATGAGTCCTTTGTCAGAAGCATTAGTTGTAAAGATTGTTTCCCAGTTTACTACATTTCTTTTGATCTTGCTTACAATGGTTTTATGGACTGGATAATCTTAAAGAAAATAAATAATAACAGGCATCTAGTGCTTTTGTTGCAAAGTACTTTATTGCTATTTCATTTGATCTTGACCTTTCCAGGTCTAGATCTATGATTTTAAAGATACTTGTGTGCAAGAAAATAATTTTAGTAATTATATGAAGGGATGAGTTTTTAATAGTATCACTTGATAATCAGTTGGTTATGTAGGACTGGAGTTCAGGAGAGACAAGGCTAAATACGCACACACATACTCACACACATGCACACATATGCATATGTATGTGTATATATTTGAATGTATATATATTATATATATATAATATATACATACATAAATCATCTGGGAATTAATTATGTAAAAATAATAGACCCAGGGGGTGCTGGAAATAGTCACAGAAAGAATGTAGAAGGATGAAAAGGGGACTGGAGAACAGAACCTTGGAAGACACCTAAAATTAGGAGGCATGACATAGATGATGATCCAGGAAAGGATAATAAGGAGTAGTAAGGAAATCAGAATCAAATCAAGAAGGAGCAGTGTCACAAAAACCTAAAGAGCACAATATCCACTAACAGGATCCTTTAAATGGTGCAGAGAGGTCAAGAATTATCCAGTCAACAAACATTAATGCCTATGTACCAGCTGTTTTCCTAAGTGCTGGGTATATAAGTACAAAGAATGAAACAACTCATAAAGAGCCTTCATTTTATAGTGCTAGGGACAACAATTCTACAAATAAATACCAATTAAATAAATACAACTATATACAAAGAAATTAAATATAATCTTGCTTGGGAAGTAGGACATTAGTAATAGGGAGTCATTAGACAGGAAAGACTTCCTGTAGAACTTTGCATTTAAGTTGTATTTTAAAGGAAAAGAGACATGTGGAGGAAGTGAAGGTGGCATGAGGAAAGACAACACGGAAATGGGAGAATGGAGTGTTGTGGGTTAGGAACAGAGGGAAGACAGTTTGGCTGGATTACAGAATGCATGAGAGATGGAAAGTGATGTTTAGAGAAGCTAGAAAGAGGTTTTTAAAAACTGAATAGAGTTTATATTTAATTCCAAAGACAGTAGATAGTCCCTGGAGTTGATTGAGTAAGGGACATTCATGGTCAAGATTGTATTTAAGTGAAATTATTTTGGCATTATTTGGGGAAAGATGAGTCTGAGAGACCAATTAGGAGGTTGTTGCAATAATCTAGATAAGAAGTGAGGAGAATCTGAACTAAGGCAGTAGCTATGTGAGTGCTAAAGGAAAGAGAATGGATAGGATAAGAAATCACAGGATTATGCAACTCACTGGATGTGTAGGTGAGGGAGAATGAGAAGTCCAGGATAATGTTGAAGTTATGAATCTAGTAGATTACAAGAATGGCAGTACCTTCCATAAAAATTTGGAGGAAGGAAGAGTTTGAGGTGGGTAGAAGGTAATGAGTTTATTTTTGGACATGTCAAGTTTATGATATCTTTGGGACATCCAGTTTGAAATATCTAATAGGGAGTTCAGGGGAGAGACTGGGATTTTCAGAGTCATATGATATGAGTTAGATTACTGTATCATATGTTTTCTGGGTGTATATAGGTGTGTGTATATATATGCAAACACATAATATATATGTATATAATATTTTAAATATGAATATGCTATTATAACAAGCTTAAATATACATATAATGTTATGTATATATATATATATACATATATAGCTATGTGTTTATATCTGTGAATTAGATGCATGGAGATGATATGGGGGAAAGTGTATGAGGAGATGAGAGGGTCTAGAACTGAACTTCGGGGAACAACCACAGTTAGAGACTGGATGATTAGGTAACAGAAGATATGGAGAAATAATGGTCAGAAAAAATAGAGAATAACAAGGAGAGATTAGTGTCTTGAAAATTTGGTAGATGGTATCCAAGAGGAGAGGATTATCAACAATGTTAAATGAAGCACATAGGTAAAGGATAAAATGAACCTGACAAAACTCCACCTAGCAGGGCAGCTAGTTGGTACAGTGGATAGAGCACCAACCCTGGAGTCAGGAAGACCTGAGTTCAAATGTGAATTCAGACACTTAATAGTTGCCTTGCCAAAAAACAAAACAAAACAAAAAAAAAACCTCCATCTGGTTTTTCAATGAAAAGATCATTGGTGACTTTGGAGAATGCTTTAGTTTCAGCTGAATAATGAGGTCAGAAGCCAAGTTGAAAGAGTTTTGAAGTGATTGAGAGAAGATGAAGTAAAGACAATAAGAATAGATAACTTTTTGGGTTAAGTCTGAGAACCAGAGGAAAGATATAGAAAAATAAAGTTTGAAGATGCTAGACTAGTTAATTAGTTTCCAGCTGGATATAAAGGAGATGGTGTGGGAACTGGATTTGAATCTTAGCTCAATGATTTTTAGCAATGTCATTGTGATTAGACCATATCAACTGTCTGATTCTATTTTGTTATCTGAAAAATTGGGGGAGGTAATATTATGTTCATGTATGTCACAAGATGATTCTGGAAAAAAGGATTTCCAAACCTTTAACCCCTATAGAAAAAAAGGGAGCTTTTATTATTATTATTAGTGATAGTGTAGGGGTAGGACAGTAATGACCTTGGAGAGATTAGAAACAGTATGGTATTACTCATGCATTTTTTGTGACTGATACATTCTTTTTGTTCTGAAACCTAAGCAAAATTATTTTTTAATAAAAATTTTTTTAAAGGAACTGGTTCATACTTCAAAAAGACCCACCAGAGCAGGTCCCATTTTTAATTAAACATCTAATTTTTGATCCCTTTTCTATGATTAAGTACTGGATTCTCAGGGATCAATCCCTAAAACACAATATGTATAATATATATATTATATATATTCCCATACATACATACATACATACATACATATATATGTAAATACACAATGTTGTTATTGAGTCATTTTAGTCATATCTGACTCTTTGTGATCCCATTTGTGATTTTCTTGGCAAAGATATCAGAATGGTTTTCATTTCCTTCTCTAGCTCAGTTTACAGATGAAAGAACAAGCAAACGGGGATAAGGGACTTGTCCAGGGTCACACACAGTTAATAGTTTGAGGCTGGATTTTATGAAGTCCTGAAGATAAATCTTCCTGATTCTAAGTCCAGGGATTCACTGTGCTACTTACATTAATCATAACATGTACATACTCAAATATGCACATATATGTTTGTGTAAGTATGTGTGTTTCTATATTAAAGCCTATAAGAATGTTTCCAGAGATTTCTGAATCTTTAGCACTGAGGTATTCTTGTGGGCTATTCTGTATATATAATTCTCATACTTCAGTACTTGTCATCCTTTTTACAAACTTATTTCAGTTATTGAAATGTAGCACTTTTTACATTTTAAGTGTAAGGGGTAATGGGTGAGCCTTTTATTCTCTCCACCCTCCCACCCCTAAATATAATGGGCCACATGATCTCTGGCTCATTGTATTGAAGGATTTTTTTTTTTGAGATGATGAAGTAATCCTTTCATAATCCAGGAAGAACTGGATACTTAAATGAATAGAATTTTTAAAAAAGAAGCAGATTCTGCTTTCCCACTTTTTTTTGTCTCTCTCTCCCAGGGAAGCTAGATAGCAATCACAATGGGTAGAGCACTGGCCCTGAAGTCAGGAGGACCTGAATTCAAATATGGTCTCAGATACTTACTAGCTTTGTGACCCTAGGCAAGTCACTTAATCTTGTTTGCTTCAAATCTACTGTCATCTTCAGTCTTCCTGATTCATATTTGGCCACTGGATCCATGAGACTGGTGACTTGGCATAGCCCCTACCTCACTCACATCCAATGTCATGGCATCACCTCCCTGACATCATGATCTTCTTCAAGAATGAAGGACAAACATCCTCCTCCTCCTTTCCCAAATGCTTTCAATGGGATTTCCTGTGAGTGGGGGGTAGAGAGGCCTTTTCCTCCTGGTAGGAAGTCATGTTGGCTATTCACATATTTAACAGACTGTCATGTGCTGCCTACATGAGACTCAGCATGGACCTCAAGGCTTGTGTTTCCTTCCCAGAGCAGAGATAACCAAACACCTATCTGGAGACTAATGTTTCTATCTTTGGAGACAACCTCATGAGTCTGAGAAGTTCCTAGGGTCCTCAGCTGGAGCTTATTGGTATCAGGAAGAAGTTTCTATATCCTGCTAGGGGAAGATGAGTCCAAGACCTACCCTGACTGACCAGAAGACATAAATCTTCAGGGGATTGTTGGACAGGTACAATCAAGGTGAAGGTGAATGTCTATTCATAGTTTCTATTCATAGTTTTTAAGTGTTTTATGATTAGTATTTTAAGTTTCAGCCTCCTAAGAATATAAAATAGGAATTATAGGCTACTTTATCATATTTAACACATTTTGTTAGTATATACTTATGGGTCTTTAGAATTGTTTTTTTTAATTTATTTTTTATTCTCATTTTGTACAAATTTTTTTTATATTAATAAAATATACTTGTTTACAAGTAAACAAAATACCCCTCCCCCAATGAATATAGATAGACTTGCTTGGGCAAAAAAGTAAAGGGGAGAGAAAAAAATTAAAATTAAAAAAATAATAGTAATAATTGTAGGTATGGCCAGGTGGTGCAATGGATGAAGCACCAGCCCTGGAGCCACAAGTGCCCGAGTCCATATCCAGCCTCGCACACCCAATAATCACCCAGCCATGTGACATGCAAGCAACCCGATCCCCACTGCCCTGCAAAAACCAAAAAGAAGAAAAAAAAAGACCCAAAATAAAATAAAATAGTAATAATAGTAGGGGTGGCTGGGTGGCAGACAGAGCATTGGCCCTTGAGCCAGGAGCACCTGGGTCCAAATCTGGCCCCAGACACCCAAAGATCACCCTGCTATGTGGTCCCAGGCAAGCCACCCAGCCTCACTTGCCCTGCACCCTCCCCCAAATAATAATAACAAAAAATGTGCTTCAGTCTTTGCTCCAACACCATCAACTCTGTCGTGAGTGGATCACATTCTTTATGATAAGTCCATCACAAAACTTACTTCCATATTTTTCCAACGTTGCCATTGCTGATCACAACTCCCTCCTTTCTTATTTCTCCACTACCATGTACTCTATTTTCTCTCTCCTTTCACTCTGACTCTGCTGTAGGGTTGCTGAGTGGTGCAGCAGACAGATCCCTGGTGCTGGGGTCAAGAGGCCCTGAGCCCCCACACTACCCCTCAGGCCCAGAATCCACCTGGCCCTATGGTTCTGGACAGGCCTTCCAATCCCAGCCCCTTGCAAGAAGTAAAAAAGAAAATGTGTTATATCTGACCATTCTCCCCCCATGGTCCATCCTCTCCTCCTTTATTCACATCCCCACCCCTTCCCCCTGCTCCCCCCCTACTTCTTACTCCAGATGTCTATACCCCATTGAGTATATTTTCTGTTTCCTCTCCTAGCCATCTCTGATGAGAGCAAATGTTGCCTCATTCCCCCTTGCCTCCCTGCTTCCATATCATTGCAATAGCTCATTGTAATAAAAAAAAAATCTTATTATGTGAAACATCTTGGACTATTCCCTCTTTCCTTTTTCTTTCTCCCATTCCATTTCCCTTTTTTTCCTATTGACTCCATTTTTACACCATATTTTATCTTCGAATTCAGCTTTCTCCTGTGCTTCAACTATAAAAGCTCCCTCTACCTGCTCTATTAACTGAGAAGGTTCATATGAATATTATCAGTATCATTTTTCTATACATGCAGTTCATCCTCATTAAGTCCCTCATATTTCCCCCCTCTCCTCCAATCTCCATGCTTCACCTGAGTCCTGTATCTGAAGATCAAACCTTCTGTTCAGCTCTGGCCATTCCAAAAGGAACCTTTGAAATTCCCCTGGTTCATTGAAAGTCCATCTTTTTCCCTGGAAGAGGACATTCAGCCTTGCTGGGTAGTTCATTCTTGGCTGCATTCTAAGTTCTTTTGCCTTCCGGTATATTGTATTCCAAGCCCTATGAGCTTCCTATGTAGTTGCTGCTAAGTCCTGTGTGATCCTGACTGCAGCTCCACGATATTTGAACTGTGTCCTTCTGGCTGCTTGTAATATTTTCTGTTAGACTTGGGAGTTCTGGAACTTAGCTATAATATTCCTGGGGGTTGGTTTATTGGGATCTCTTTCTCGGGGAGATCGGTGGATTCTCTCCATTTCTATCTTGCCCTCTCCCTCTAGAATCTCAGGGCAATTTTCCTGTAGTAATTCTTTGAAAATGATGTTAAGGCTCTTTTCCTGATCATGACTTTCAGGTATTCCAATAATTTTCAAATTATCTTTCCTAAGTCTGTTTTCCATATCAGTTGGTTTTTCAATGAGATATTTCACATTTTCTTCTAATTTTTCATTTTTTTGGTTTTGAAGTATTGATTCCTGATTTCTGGTAAATTCATCAGTCTCCCTGAATTCTATTCTTTGTCTGAAGGATTTATTCTCCTCAGAGAGTTTTCTTATCTCTTTTTCCATCTGGCCAATTTTGCTTTTTGAAGCATTCTTCTCCTCAATAACTTTTTGAACTGTTTTATCCATTTGACCTAAGCTGGTTTTTAGCATGCTATTTTCTTCAGCATTTTTTTGGATTTCCTTGACTAAGCTGCTGACTTCATTTTCATGTTTTTCCTGCATCTCTCTCCTTTCTTTTCCCAGTTTTTCTTCCAACTCCCTCATTTGATTTTCAAAGCCTTTTTTTGAGCTCTATCATAGCCTGAGCCCAATTTCTGTTTTTCTTGGAGTCTTTAGATGCAGGAGCTTGTGCTTCCTCATCTTCAGACTGAGTATTTTGATCCTTCTTGGGCTCATTTGCAAAATATTTCTCAATGGTCTTCCTCTTGTTTCTTTGCTTGTTCATTTTCCCAGCCTAAGCCTGTTTTTTGGGGTGCTTCCTGAGCTTTTGGAACACTTCCACAAGGGTCTCAGTGTGTGAGGTTCTGTCCTCCCTCCTGGTCTGTGAATGAACATAAGCGCCCCCCTCTGCCATGGGGCTGAGGTGGGGGGGCCCTTTTGTTCTATGGGGGGGCCTAGACTGGGATCAGGATCTGTAGGTCTTTAGAATTGTAAGCATTTTTTTCTTTCTTTTTTTTTTTTGCAAGGCAAATGAGGTTAAGTGGCTTGCCCAAAGGCCACACAACTAGGTAATTATTAAGTGTCTGAGACCAGATTTAAACCCAGGTACTCCTGACTCCAAGGGCGGTGCTTTATCCACTATGCCACCTAGCTGCCCCAATGCCTTCATGTTCCCTTTGGGGTAGACTATATATATGAACCATACCTAAGCTTTACATGATTTTTTATTCCCTGGTGCTATGGGGGAGAGTCTAATGGGGGTCCATGTATAGGCCCAGAGCTGAGGGCAAACATCCAATCCTAGTGAATTGTTTTATAAACATTAAAAAATTTTCAATTTTAAACTCAAGAGAAATCTGTACACTTTAAAAAAAGTTCCAAGTCACAGAACTGTTTCTTATTATCTCCTATGAGTCCTGCCTTTCCGCCTTCCCTTCTATCTCCTCTTCTAACCACCATGCACTTAGCCTGTGGATGTTGCCACACTACCACACCCTTGGCCTGGTCTTGCACAAGGACTACCACATCAACTGAATCTTGGATCATGTTCTGGATGCTGTGCTGCATTTCCCTTTAGCTAATTTTAACACTCAGAAAATGCTGCATCATTGAAGTTTAGCTCTAAAGGAGGTCAAAATACTATCACTTAATTTCCTTGTTATAGACAAATGGTAGGGCAGATCTGCAGGTTTCTCCTTATGTTAGTTCTTCAGATGACTAGACTCCCAGATACTGTGGGCAACTTTAGGAAACTAGTGCATCAAAACAATTTATAGAAAAAATTTCAGAGTGACATGGTGGTAAAATGCAATTAAAGAGATCTGGGTCTGAATCATGACAATGATAATAATAATAATAACATCATAATAATAACTAGTATTTATATAGTGCTTTCTGGTTTGAAGAGTTTGAACAATAATGGGAGGTCCTATTATTGCTCATTTTGCTCATTTGCTATTATTACTCATATATCACTCATTTTAATAGATAAGGAAACTGAGATTTAGAGATTTTAAGTCATGTACCTATAGTCATACAGCTTATTAAGTGTCTGAAGCAGGAGGTCTTCTTGTCTTCATATTCAGCATTTTATATGCCTGCCTATATGTGAAACCTAGCTATCTGTTTTTGTTTATACTTGGGTTTAGTGATAATTCCATATACTTTCCTCTTGGAGGTAAAATCTCTGATAGATAAAACAATTTTAGAATCTTTGATCTGTACATTACCTTGCAAGCTCATTGTATAAATCAGTCTGTTGTCAGACAGGGTCTCATATAAACAGTATCTGGTAGATTTTTTAAGTCTTCTGAGAAATGAAATTTCATTGTGTCCCTTTGGAACCCCACCTTCAAGGAATTCTTCACTGTTGAACCTCAATATGAATCTCTGATGAAGCAGGTTATAGACCAAATTTCATTTCTAGTTAAAATCCCACCTCTCCTGTGAGCTAGGTTCAAAGTACAAGACAAAAAGGGAATGCTTTTTGTAATCAATCAATCAATCAATCAGTCAATCAATCAATCATTATATATTGATAACATATTTAGGGGACTATGTTCAGTATTATAAAAAGAGAGGCTCAGAGAATATTGGAACAGGAAAGGGTCTTAGAAATAATTTATTCCATAATAGTCTCTGTCTTAAAGGAGCTTACATGAAATATTTAGAAAATCCTGCAAGAGAATTCTTATGTAGAGAGTTGATTATAGGAGTCCTCTGATTAAGTTGGAGAGCTTATAGGGAAGAGAGCATTTATTTGGAACTTTGATTAGTTCTCCTTATGAAGGATGAGGGCTTACCCTTTTGACTCAATCAAATTCAGTAGATATTGATTGGGGATGAATCAGTCAGCTCAGACAAAATATTACAGGAGGACCATCACTTTCCTGGATGATAAAAATGGATAAAAATACTTGGATCTTGAGGTTAGAGCCTTGAATTTCAGATCTATCATTTACTCCCCATATGACTTTTGCAACGGTACATCACAGACATATTAATAATATCAGTACTTGTTATAATGATTATCTGCAATCACGAGTAATCATCTCTTGATGTTTATATATATATATATATGAAACCTACATTATTATAATAGGTGAGACTGATTCAGATTGAATGTATTAACTAAACACAGAACATATTCCATGCACACATTATAACTGTACTTATATATTCAGAATACACAAGCAAAATAATCACGAATAGCAAGAAAAACTCACCAATATAACTCACAATATCAATATGCTTATTTAGTAACAAAAACATGCCTAATTAACAGCATATTCATAAGTAGCAATCATTTTCAGCAGACAGAGCTTTTTACATGCAAAAAACTAATGATAACATCCTTCAGCATTTGCAGTTATGTGTAAGGCATACATTAAAATGGGCAAGCATTGGAATTATCTAGCTACATTATGTACCTGATTCTCTTGCAACACTGAAATTTAACCTGATAAGTTAGATTATTCTAGCTCTTTTGTGATATACTGACCTCTCTGAATGACTGATCCTTATTCATCAGATCTATAAGCTTACTGTACTAACCTTTACTTTTTTATATTTAGGGCATCAGGAAGCTATTTCTATAACTCAAGCTGACACCAAAAACTTCTTTGGGAGACTTCAAGGTCACACTTATATACCCTAACCTAAGTCTTTGTCACTGTTGCACCAAATCTTAGTCCTTTCATTGACTGTAGAGGAATTATTCTCAAGTATTTCTCTTAGAATGATTAGAATGTGATGTTCACTTATGATCCACTGTCTGATATAACAGCATTTTCCACATTCTAAATTGCTGGAGAAGGTTCTAGGAGTCTAAATGGGATGGAGCCACAAGAAACCGTCATACTTTTCTCAAGGGAATTTGACATATCATCATAGAGTTTATAAAGGAAAATAAATAGTTCCTTCTCTCTCATTGTATACTGCCAGTGGTTTTCTTATATAATACTGTTGTGATTTCTCTTCCCTTGGTTCTTTCTTTTCCCAGGTAAAAAGGTTATGCTAGTGGTTCTATTTCTCAACATGATTCTGTGGCCCATATCCATGAAGGTGTTCTGAAGGTGTAGTAGTAGAGGATGAATTTTCCTGAGTTGGTCTACCTTCTGTATTTAGCTCATTGGTCAAATATTTTCCCTTTCTCTAGCAACTATTCAAAAATCAAATGTTTATTTGTTGATATGTTTATATGTTGATGTGATAGTTGTTAACTATGTCTTTAGCTCCAGACATCCTCATAGAATTGTGTCAAATAAGGTAATTTTGATAGTGTTTGCTTTTTTGGGGGAATTGCCACACAGCTTTTTTTTTTTCTAATTTCAATAATAGGCTATTTACCTGAATTCACTAATTCTGGTGGGCAATTCTCCTTTATGCTGAATGGTGTTGCTGAATTTAGCACAAATGTCACCTCAGAATTTAGAGAAGGTCCCTAGTGCCTCTCCAACTTTCATAAACATTCTTGATTTGTGGTTTCAAGTTTTTTCAGTCCTCAGAGGTCACACAAATTCAACAGTGCATCATCTGATATTTTTTACCAAATTGCATTTATTTAGCCTCAGATGACTTTCAGGTCTTTGGAAGTTCTGTCACATTCCCAATTCAAACCTCTACTGGTTCTTCCTCAGGAGGACTCTTCCTAACACCTGTATTGTCTAAATATGGCCCCCATTTAAAAATTTAAATGCAGCTAAAATCGATCCAAAACAAAACTGCTATGCAATTACTCTCTCCTTAATGCTGAGATAGTATACTAACAAACATCTGGACCTTCTCATGCTACCACAAACAAGTGAAAATCTATAGAGAAATATCATAGTATAATCATACTATATGTATTATTATTAATTTTTTTGTATTTAAAGATTTTATTTATTTTGAGTTTTACAATTTTCCCCTAATCTTACTTCCCTCCCCCAACCCCCACAATCTTGTTTTCATGTTTTGCATTGATCCAAATTGAGTGTGATGAGAGAGAAATCATATCCTTAAGGAAGAAACATAAAGTATAAGAGATAGCAAGATCAGACAATAAGATATCGATTTTTTTTTCTAAATTAAAGGTAATAGTCCTTGGTCTTTGTTCAAACTCCACGGTTCTTTCTCTGGATACAGATGGTATTCTTCATCGCAGAGAGCCCCCAAATGTCCCTGATTGTTGCACTGATGGAATGAGCAAGTCCATCAAGGTTGATCATCACCCCCATGTTTCTGTTAGGGTGTACAATGTTCTTCTGGTTCTGCTCGACTTGCTCAGCATCCCATCCCTCCTGGTTTCTTTTTTTTTTTAAATTTATTTTTTATTCTCATTTTGTACAAATTTTTTTTACATTAATAAAATATTCTTGTTTACAAGTAAACAAAATACCCCTCACCCCCATGAATATAGATAGACTTGCTTGGGCGAAAAAAGTAAAGGGGAGAGAAAAAAAATTGAAATTAAAAAACATAATAGTAATAATTGTAGGTATGGCTAGGTGGTGCAATGGATGAAGCACCAGCCCTGGAGCCATGAGCACCCGAGTCTATATCCAGCCTCGTAACCCAACAATCACCCAGCCATGTGACATGCAAGCTACCCAATCCCCATTGCTCTGCAAAAACCAAAAAGAAGGAAAAAAAGACCCAAAATAAAATAGTAATAACAGTAAGGGTGGCTGGGTAGCAGACAGAGCATTGGCTCTTGAGCCAGGAGCACCTGGGTCCAAATCCGGCCCCAGACACCCAAAGATCACCCTGCTACGTGACCCCAGGCAGGCCACCCAGCACCACTTGCCCTGCACCCTCCCCCAAATAATAATAACAAAAAATGTGCTTCAGTCTTTGTTCCAACACCAACAACTCTGTCATGGGTGGATCACATACTTTATGATAAGTCCATCACAAAAGTTACTTCCATATTTTTTCAACATTGCCATTGCTGATCACAACTCCCTCCTTTCTTATTTCTCTACTACCATGTACTCTATTTTCTCTCTCCTTTCACTCTGACTCTGCTGTAGGGTCATTGACTGACTCAGCAGACAGATCCCTGGTCCTGGGGCCAAGAAGCCCTGAGCCCCCACACCACCCCTTAGGCCCAGAATCCACCTGGCCCTATGGTTCTGGACAGGCCTTCCAATCCCAGCCCCTTGCAAGAAGTAAAAAAGAAAATGTGTTATATCTGACCATTCTCCCCCCATGGTCCATCCTCTCCTCCTTTATTCACATCCCCACCCCTTCCCCCTGCTCCCCCCCTACTTCTTACTCCAGATGTCTATACCCCATTGAGTATATTTTCTGTTTCCTCTCCTAGCCATCTCTGATGAGAGCAAAGGTTGCCTCATTCCCCCTTGCCTCCCCCCTTCCATATCATTGCAATAGCTCATTGTAATAAAAAAAAAATCTTATTATGTGAAACATCTTGGACTATTCCCCCTCTCCTTTTCTTTCTCCCATTCCATTTCCCTTTTTTTCTATTGACCTCATTTTTACACCATATTTTATCTTCAAATTCAGCTTTCTCCTGTGCTTCAACTATAAAAGCTCCCTCTACCTGCTCTATTAACTGAGAAGGTTCATATGAATATTATCAGTATCATTTTTCTATACATGCAGTTCATCCTCATTAAGTCCCTCATATTTCCCCCCTCTCCTCCAATCTCCATGCTTCACCTGAGTCCTGTATCTGAAGATCAAACCTTCTGTTCAGCTCTGGCCATTCCAAAAGGAACCTTTGAAATTCCCCTGGTTCATTGAAAGTCCATCTTTTTCCCTGGAAGAGGACATTCAGCCTTGCTGGGTAGTTCATTCTTGGCTGCATTCTAAGTTCTTTTGCCTTCCGGTATATTGTATTCCAAGCCCTACGAGCTTCCTATGTAGTTGCTGCTAAGTCCTGTGTGATCCTGACTGCAGCTCCACGATATTTGAACTGTGTCCTTCTGGCTGCTTGTAATATTTTCTGTTAGACTTGGGAGTTCTGGAACTTAGTTATAATATTCCTGGGGGTTGGTTTATTGGGATCTCTTTCTCGGGGGGATCGGTGGATTCTCTCCATTTCTATCTTGCCCTCTCCCTCTAGAATCTCAGGGCAATTTTCCTGTAGTAATTCTTTGAAAATGATGTCAAGGCTCTTTTCCTGATCATGACTTTCAGGTATTCCAATAATTTTCAAATTATCTTTCCTAAGTCTGTTTTCCATATCAGTTGGTTTTTCAATGAGATATTTCACATTTTCTTCTAATTTTTCATTTTTTTGGTTTTGAAGTATTGATTCCTGATTTCTGGTAAATTCATCAGTCTCCCTGAATTCTATTCTTTGTCTGAAGGATTTATTCTCCTCAGAGTTTTCTTATCTCTTTTTCCATCTGGCCAATTTTGCTTTTTGAAGCATTCTTCTCCTCATTAACTTTTTGAACTGTTTTATCCATTTGACCTAAGCTGGTTTTTAGCATGCTATTTTCTTCAGCATTTTTTTGGATTTCCTTGACTAAGCTGCTGACTTCATTTTCATGTTTTTCCTGCATCTCTCTCCTTTCTTTTCCCAGTTTTTCTTCCAACTCCCTCATTTGATTTTCAAAGCCTTTTTTTGAGCTCTATCATAGCCTGAGCCCAATTTCTGTTTTTTCTTGGAGTCTTTAGATGCAGGAGCTTGTGCTTCCTCATCTTCAGACTGAGTATTTTGATCCTTCTTGGGCTCATTTGCAAAATATTTCTCAATAGTCTTCCTTTTGTTTCTCTGCTTGCTCATTTTCCCAGCCTGGGCCTGGTTTTGGGGTGCTTCTTGAGCTTTTGGGGCACTCCCACAAGGATCTCAGTGTGTGTGAGGCTCTGTCCTCCCTCCTGGTCTGTGAATGACCATAAGCGCCCCCCTCTGCCAAGGGGCTGAGGTGGGGGGCCCCTGTTGTTCTATGGGGTGCCTAGACTGCAATCAGGTTCTGAATGTGGTCAGAGCCCCAGAGTCCTGTTCCAGAGGCAGAGGACAGAGCTCTGCAGTGTCTCTCTCTTCACTTCCCTCCCTCAGCTCAATGGGCTCATGTCCTGGAGGCTCCTGCTTACCAGCTCCGCCTGCTTCTGTTTCCTGGATCAGGGCTGGAGAAAGACCATGCTGCTTGCTGTGTGCCCCAAGGGCTGGGCTCCACGTGCTCCCTCTGGCAGAGGTCTCCCGCTGTTCCCCCACTTTGTGCCTGGTGCTCCCCAGGGTGCAGCTTAGGAGACTCCCCCCTGTTGTGAGCCAGGGCTCCCAGCGCCCTGGGGCTGCCTCTGGGAGGCTGAAGTTCTTTCGCTTGGGCGGGCCACCCCTCAGGTGGGCCGCCCCTCTGACCTGGGGAGCAGAGCCTTTCTGCTCTTTTCCAGGTTACCTTGAGTAGGAGAACTGCCTCACTGGGTCCCTTTGTGGGTTCTGTCTCTCGAAAGTTTAGTTAGAGTCCTTACCTTATGAGTTTCATCAGAGAGCTCCTAAGACTGGATCCCTTCATGTCGCCATCTTGGCTCCGTCCCCCTATATGTATTATTAATCAGGTTACCTAGTGTTCTTTTTTCCTTTTCTTTTTTTTCTTTTTTTAGGATTTTGCAAGGCAAATAGAGTTAAGTGGCTTGCCCAAGGCCACACAGTTAAGTAATTATTAAGTGTCTGAGGCTGCATTTGAACTCAGGTACTCCTGACTCCAGGGCATGTGCTCTATCCATTGTGCCACCTAGCTGCCCCACCTAGTATTCTTGATATGTATATGGCTATAGCCTTGGATATGTTATTTCCCATTTCAAGATTTTTAATTCCATATGTCTAAAATAAAATACAATATCTAAAATTCAAGAGAACCTCAAAGGTCCATTCCAGTTCGATAAGTGATTTCTTGACTAATGTTTAAATCAATTGATGTTCTTGGTGATACTTCAGGTTAGAAGGAAATCAATTCATAGACATATTGGGAATGACATTTTACAAATCTATAGATTTTGGTCTGGAGTTACACTGAATCATGCTATTCATAATCTGAGTTGAAATTCCTGAATTTAAATGCTCATCATCAAAAGAATAATGTTCATCCAACTCAATAAGTGAATCAGTCAATAAAATCTATTGATTTTCTATTGGTGACTAGTTAGCTCAGTTAATGAATGACATTAAAGATATCAAAGTCATAGGCTTTTTTTCTCAGTTGAGGCACAAAATCTTTAATTACTACATTGTCTGTTGATAGGAGGCAAGATTTTTTACATAGAAAGGAAGGAATGAGAATGTTAAGCCTGGTGAAGTAAGATTGAGGGAAGGCCAATGCTTGCAGTATTCAAGTATTTGAAGGAAGGTTTGTCATGTCAAAAAATGTTTAAACTTATTCTTCTGGATCCTAGAGGGCAGAACTAGGACGAATTGGTGGAAGTTCAAAGAGAGGCAAATTTTATCTGCATATAAGGAGAGACTGCTTTTTGAAAAAATATTTTTATTTTTTCCTCAGTTGCCCATTAAAACAGTTAACATTTAAAAAAAAGTTTTGAATTATAAATTCTATTCTTCCCTCCCTTTCCCCTTCCTGAGAAGGCAAACAATCTGATATGCAATTATATAAATTACTTTTTTTTTGTATATTTAGTATATTAGTCATTTTGTATAAGAAGATGAACAGAAAGAAAGAGAGAAAAATAGTATACTTCAGTCTGTATTCAGATAATATCTGGTCTTTCTCTGGAGGCAGATAACATGTTTCATCATGAGTCCTTTGGGATTGTCCAAGAGTTAGACTGGTATAATAGTGAAATGGAAGATCACAGTTCCCTTTCCCTGAAACTCTTCCAATTAAAGGCTTGACTGCTTGAGTATGTGGAAAGAGTCCATGTCCAGATTTTTTCACATATAATGAAGGATTTTGTCTAGTTGACCTCTAGCATTCCTTCTAGCTATCAAGATACCATTTAACCTTACTTTTCTTATGGCACACTTTCCTCCAAAAATATTATTTTCTTAGAAACAGCTAAGTTTCAGTATTGAATCTTGATCTTAAAGAACTTAAAGATAAGAGACATTAATTCAAAAAAATCTGTGTTCAATGAGGAGTATATTTATTTAAAGAGGAATACTATATGTTGTAAATAATATGTAAGAGCAGTCTTCTTGCATTATATTTACTGTATTTCACATAGGCAATTAGGCATCAGACATTGAATTTAAACTTAAGTTTTCTGATTCCAGAGACAGCATCATTTTCCATCTGTTGCTAAGTTCAGATCTTTTTTATTCTTGATCCAAGAAACATGTCTGTTCTTTTTTGCATTATATCAGCTCACTGTTATTATATCATACTAAACAATGGTAGATATGTTTTCCTTACTCCATTTCTTACTATCTATGCAGCACAGTTTTGGAAGCTAGGGTTGTTGTGCTTTTTTGGTTGAGAATGGATGTGGCTAGTTTCTTAGTGATGCTTTTTATCTTAGTGTTTCTATCTCTATCTCTGTCTTGGTCTCCCTCTCCACTTCATAATCTCTCTCTCTCTCTCTCTCTCTCTCTCTCTCTCTCTCTCTCTCTCTCTCTCTCTCTCTTTCTCACCCACTTACCCGCCTCTGTCTGTCCAACCATCCATCTATTTATCTATCTATCTATCTATTTATCTATCTATCTATCTATCTATCTATCTATCTATCTATCTATCTGTCTGTCTGTCTGTGCATCCATCCGTCTGTCTATCTATCTATATATTTATCTATCATAACCTTTCTAATGGTCCAAGTCATCATTTTAGAACAGAAAGAACCTTGTGATTCATAAGGCTATACTGGTGGAACTGGTAGACTCTAATAAACTAGGGAAGTTTTGATCTTGGATAAGGAAGACCTTTCGTAGCCAACTTCAGAGAAGGTTATCACCTGAAGTCTGACTACTTGGTGAAAATTTCTTTGGCCATAACAAATTATCAATGTATTTTGACTGAGATGTGAAGTAGTATCTTTATCAATGGAATATTTATACTAATAACATCACAATTCTTCTTTAATTCCTTCCTTCCATCCTTCCTTCCTTCCTTCCTTCCTTCCTTCCTTCCTTCCTTCCTTCCTTCCTTCCTTCCTTCCTTCCTCCCTCCCTTCCTCCCTTCCTTCCCTTCCTTATTCCTATTCAACTCAGTTGGAGAAATTATTGACACTGAGGGAACAAAAGATCAGCAGAACTAGGCAGAGAGCTAAGCAAGATACTTTTCTTAGAATTTCAGGCTATTAGCTTTTTTTCCTAGTATGGTATTTCAGAAACTCTGTTTCCATTTTCTATGTAATAATTTTTCATATCTATAATCACATTTTAATGTTGCCAAAGAGATTTCTTCATAATAATCTTGTTAGGTGAATTGTATGGTAATTAGAAGGTTGACTAATATTAGGTTGTACAGTAATATTAACACCATTTTGCCAAATAAAGAGATTAAATCATTTGCCCAAGCTCTAGTATATGCTAGTACAGGGTAGAACTGAGATTCAAAGCCAGATTTTCTAATTCTAAATCTGATTCTTTTCCATTTTTGATTTTTGATAGATGGGTATTGGTTTGCTACTCTCAGAGTCAACTACACTTTTATGTCAGAGCCAACCCTTGCTTTTACTTTGTTAGAACATAGTGGGAATATAGTGAACAACATGCTCCAGTACATTAACAGTAAGGAAGGAGAAGGGGAGACAGCTCTGGGTCTACCCAGTCATTTGGGAAATAAAAATCATTGTTACAAATTGACACTGGAGGGCAAATGGGAACACAGAATACACCTTTGTTTTGTGACTTGGGCAAGTTTTGTGACTTATGGCCTGAATATTACCCACAGCAGCAGACCAAGTTATATTCCCTTGCATTGCTTTCTATTGACACATCTCCCCATTGCATTGTGGGTGATTCATTCCAAGAAGAAGTTTCACAACTCAACTTGGAAAAACATGCTCTATCTGAAGAGTTTGGAGATGCAAGGACATTTAAAAAAGGCATTTAGTTGGCTCTTTTGTAATGAAAGTAGAAACTGATAGTCATCTATCTGTTAGAATATATTAAATTTTTAGTTCTTCTAAAACCAGTGAGGCAATATGGCAAAGAAATCTTAAAGTCCTTAACCTGAGGTCTGTGAACTTGTTTTTGTTTTGTTTGAAATATTTTGATAACTATTACAATATAATTGGTTTCTTTTGGAATTCCATTTTATCATTCTGTATATATATTTGTCATTATATATATATATATATATATATATATACATATATATATATATATATATATCACATCATTCTGATTTGTGGTTTTAGGCATTACTGGACTACCAAAAGGGGTCATGGCTCAAAAAACGTTAAGAAACCCATTTCTAGAATAAGTAAGACCTGGACTGGCTTCAAGACTTCCACTAATGCATAATTACTGTGTGTGACCTTGGGCACAATTATGAGGGCATCCAGGATTTACTTTCCTTTTTCTTCAGTTAATAGCATTTTTTTTCAAGTTACTTGGGAGGATAGTTTTTTTTAGGTTATTATTTTTTTTTTAGGTTTTTTGCAAGACAATGGGGTTAAGTGCCTTGCCCAAGGCCACACAGCTAGATAATTATTAAATGTCTGAGGTCTCATTTGAACTCAGGTACTCTTGACTCCAGGATGCCACCTAGCCACCCCAGGGAAGATAGTTTCCAACATTTATTTTTGTAGGATTTTGAGTTCCAATTTTTTTTCCTTCCCTTCCCCCCTTCCCCAAGAGAGCAAGTGATCTGATATAGGTTTATACGTGTATATTCATGTTAAACATTTTATTATTAGTCACTCTGGGAAAGAAGAATCATAGTAAAGGGGAAAAAATTACAAGAAAGAAAAAACAAAAAGCAATATTTTAAAAGTGAAAATTGCAGCATTTGGACTCCTTAGTTCTTTTTCTGTCTGTGGATGCCATTTTGCATCACAAGTCTTTTAGAATTGTCCTTGGTCATTGAACTGCTGAGAAGAGCTCAGTCTATCATAGTTGATCAGCAACACAACATTGCTGTTAATGTGTTCAGTGTTCTCTTGGTTCTACTCACTTCACTCCAGTATCAGTTCATGTAAATCTTTCTAAGATCCACCTGCTCATGAGTTCTTATAGAACAATAACATAATATTACATTAATATACTACAACTTGTTCACCCATTCTGAAATTGGTGGGCATTCCCTCAATTTCCAATTCTTTGCCACCACAAAAAGAGCTACTCTAAATATTTATGTACATGTGGGTCTTTTCCCAATTTTTATGATCTCTTTGGATATAGACCTAGTGGTGATATTACTGGATCAAAGGGTATGCACAATTTTATAACTATTTGGGCATTGTTGTGCTTTTCAAAATGATTGTATTAGTTCACAATACACCAACAGTGAATTAGTTGAATTAGTCTACTACTTTTCTGGCATCCCCTCCAGCAGTTATAATTTTCAGTTTTTGTCATTTAGTCAATCTGATAGGTGAGGTAATACCTCAGAGTTGTTTTAATTAGCATTTCTCTAATCAATAGTGAGTCAGAGCATTATAGTTAACTTTAATTTCTTAATCTGACAACTATCTGTTTATACAGAATTTGGTTTATATAAATTTCTGATATGTATTGATGAAGTTCCTCACTAATGAAATTGCAGATGTAGATTCCCCTTCCCACCAAAAAACCTCTGTTGCTCCATCACAAATACCTGTCTGGAACTTGTGAGAAATGATTCCCGCCCCCCCCCCCCCGAAACTTAGACTAATAAACAAATGAAAAACATCCTCCAACATAGAACATCAGTTTATATACCTCGAGCTGTACTTGAAACCAAGAGTCCTTTGTGGAGGAAATAATTTTAAAAATTAGGTTAATTAAAAAACTCATTAATCAAAAGGGGAGAGAACAAGGCAAATATGCTCTTCTTTTCAAGGTTCTCTTGTTGTAAGATATGCAAAATTATGAAAATTATTCTCAGCTTAACATTCTCCATATAGAAGCCAAATGGATAATCCTAAAATACATATCTGACTATGTCATTTGCCTACTCAAAATCTTCAGTGATTCCTTATTGCTTCTTTGATAAAAAAGAAAATTCTCAATCTGACATTTAAATACTTGAACAATGTGACTCCCAGCAACCTTTCTGGTCATCTCTTTTTCAAGCAATTTCCATTCTAGACTAACCTGGTAGCTCTTTTTTGTAAACACTTTCTGTCTTCTTCTGTCATGGTTTTGCACAGCTTTTCCCCCATATGTGGAATGCCTTCTTTCCTCCCCATCTCAGCCCTTTGAATTTCTAGCTTTTTTCAAAGCCTGACTTCTGTGTTATCTCCTGCAAGAGGACTTTCTTGATCTTGGAATTATTTTGCATATACTTTTAATTTACTTATTTGTCCCCCCACCCCACCCCCACCCTTTAGAGTGCAAGCTTTTTGCAGGCATGGTCTGTTTTTTTTTATTTTTTTGTTACTTTTCTGGACTCAGAGTTCAAGACAAGTGACTTTCATAGATTTGGCTCTTAGAAATGTTTGTTGAACTGAATTTAATTCAGTATGATGAAGCACAGCTCCTGTAATGGGTAGGAGGTGGGGAGAAAGGGCAGTGGTTGGAGCTTCTATTATTATTTTCCTGGTAAGAAGGAAATGCTAGAACTTTTGCTGGTATATTTATATTTTAGTTGGCAAATAAATAATAAGACTAAGAATGACTGATAGAATAGACTCAAAGAGAAAATGGTCTTTTAACCTGGGGCATAAATGGTCGAATTCTCAGAAACAAGGATCCTCTTAACTAAAGCTATAGAGTGCATTTCTTTCAGGCATTTGCTCGTAGAGAGGTTTGTTCCACATTTTATGTAAATCTGAATCTTTTTTTTTTTGTTTTTTTATTAAAGATTTTATTTATTTTGAGTTTTACAATTTTTCCCCTAATCTTACTTCCCTCCCCCCACCCCCACCCCCACCCCCACAGAAGGCAGTTTGTCAGTCTTTACATTGTTTCCATGGTAAACATTGATCCAAATTGAGTGTGATGAGAGAGAAATGATATCCTTAAGGAAGAAACATAAAGTATAAGAGATAGCAAGATCAGACAATAAGATATCAGGGTTTTTTTTTTCTAAATTTAAGGTAATAGTCCTTGGTCTTTGTTCAAACTCTACAATTCTTTCTCTGGATACAGATGGTATTCTCCATTGCAGACAGCCCCAAATTGTCCCTGATTGTTGCATTGGTGGAATGAGCGAGTCCATCAAAGTTGATCATCACCCTCATGTTGCTGTTTGGGTGTATAGTGTTTTTCTGGTTCTGCTCATCTCACTCAGCATCAGTTCATGCAAATTCCTCCAGGCTTCCCTGAATTCCCATCCCTCCTGGTTTCTAATAGAACAATAGTGTTCCATGACATACACATACCACATTTTGCTAAGCCATTCCCCAATTGAAGGACATTTACTTGATTTCCAATTCTTTGCCACCACAAACAGGGCTGCTATGAATATTTTTGTACAATTGTACAATTTTTGTACAACCCTGGGGCTGCCTCTGGGAGGCTGAAGTTCTTTTGCTCTGGCAGGCCACCCCTCTGGTGGGCCGCCCTTCCAACCCCGGGAGCAGAGCCTTTCTGCTCTTTT
Source organism: Macrotis lagotis (assembly GCF_037893015.1). Lineage (NCBI taxonomy): Eukaryota > Metazoa > Chordata > Mammalia > Peramelemorphia > Peramelidae > Macrotis > Macrotis lagotis. Next base: position 214,461,300 of record NC_133659.1, on the reverse strand, counting down.
CCAGGTTACCTTGAGTAGGAGAACTGCCTCACTGGGTTCCTCTGTGGGTTCTGTCTCTCGAAAATGTAGTTCAAGTCCTTAGTTTCGAAGATTTATGAGTGCCTAAGACACGATCTGCTGTTGTTGTCATCTTGGCTCCCCTCCCCCCATCTGAATCTTAATGGAGTATCCTAGGAACTTATATTATATTAAAGTTTCATTGTGGTAATTTCCTTCAATGAAGCCTTGATAGTGTTAGTGTGATCTTTACTAAAGCAGATCACAACCCTTCCAAGCTTTATCCTGTGGCATTCTTGTTCACGTGTTTCCATAAATCTTTTATAGGCTCTTCAGGCCTTGGGCCAGCCATGTATTATCTGTCAACCTTCAGGACTAGTTTAATTTCTTTTCCAACCATACATACCTGTGCTAATGTCTGAAGCATCACTCCTTAAATCGAAGTCAGCACTGGAAATATGCTGTAGCTCATTTATAATCACTATGTATCTTTCTTTTCCCATTGTTTTTACATATTTAAATTAAGTTATTTGGAGATCATGGTATACCATGAGTCATAGACAAACTATTATCATTGGACTTATATTGGTTTTAGAGAATGAACTTCGAAAACTACAAAACTGTGCATGTCATTTGAGGAAGCAATCCCACTTTAGGTCTAAACCTCAATGAGATAAATGAAAAAGGCAAAGGACATATGCAAAAATATTCATGGCCTCTTTTTTGAGGTGGCAAAAATTGGAAACTGAGAGGATGCCCATTAATTGGGGAATGACTGATCAAGTTATGGTATAACAATATGATGGAATACTACGTGCTTGGTAAGAAACCAGGGAGAATTTGTATGAACTGATGAAGTATGCAGTGAACAGAGCTAGGAGAACAATTTACATAGTAACAGCAATATTATAAAGATAATCAACAAGGAAAGACTTAGTAACTCTAATCAATGCAATGAACCATGACAAATTCAAAGAACTCATGATGAAAAATGCTATCCTCCTCCAAATGCAGAATTAATGGCTTCAGGATGCAGATTGTATCATTTTTTTTCCTTTTTTAGAATATGACTAGTTTGAAAAAAGACATTTTTCATGAATTTACATGTGTATATTAGATATTGGGGTTCTTGCTTTCTCAATGAGCTGGGGAGGGAGAAAATTTGGAACTGAAAACAAAAATAAAATTTAATAAAGAATGAAAAAGAAAATGGGTGTTATGATCCAATCCTATCTTCTTCTCTTCCTCAGATCTGGTTCTACATTATTGTCCATCTGATATACATAAATAAATCAGTGGACTAACTCAACAGACTTCCTCTCTAGTTGCATGATATTCTGGTTTTGACACATGTTAATTGTTTTCTATAGATAGGTAAGACAATATCTTTTGCCTCATTGTGTTTTTATGAAGAATTTGCTCAATTAATTTTATTAAGCACACACATGTTTTATATATATATATATATACATATATATATATACACATATATATGTATATATATATATATATGTATATACATTACATCCTGGAGGAAAATAAGAAGGTTAACTTCCTTAAATTCTATTTGATTCCAAATTTCTTTTGATGCCAGAGGGCACCCATCAGAGTTAGTATCTCCCTTTCCTTTCCCAGAGAATAATCCCACTCCCAGCCCTGCAATACCCCTCCTCTTCTGGTGAGACTTTGACTTCCTGTTCACATTCCTGCTGGAATGGAACCCAGAAAGCTCTCTCTACTCTGACCCTTAGGCTTACTATCATCTTCCTAATGATGGTAGCATGCTCATGTAGCGCAGACAGTCCCGATGAATCCTAGGGAATCTAAGGCCCTGGACATCTTCCCTATTAATTATACCCTTAGAATCTGTGGATCTTCTCTCAAATATCCTATCCTCCCTGAAGCTGAACTCTTCTACATATATTGTCTTTCACAATTAGAGTGAGAACTTCTTGAGAAAAAAAAAAACCTTTTATATTCTTAGATTCTAGCCAATAGTAAAAATAAATACATTTTTTCATTTGATTTCTCCATTTAATTTCATTAATCCAAATTGGAATTCTACCTTACTTAGTTACAAAGAACAGTCACCATCAGTTCTAACTGCAATTTTTTTTTGCATCTGTCCCACCTTAGCATGGGCTATCATTGTTAATTTTTATCTAGATTATTTCAACAGCCTCCTAACTGGTAACCTCACTTTGGGTAGTCAGTGACTCCACTCCAGCCACTACACTATTACCAGATTAATAGTCTTCATGCAAAACTCTGATAATTTTACTCTTTCTGATTTCAAAACAAACCAAAACACAAAACAAAAGCTTCAATTGCCCTCATTGCTTCCTAAATAAAGTCTAAATATTTTATCCTAGTAATCATGACTCACTTATAGCTCTAATCTTATCTCAGACTTTTCTTATACTACTTACTGCCAATTCTTAGGTCAAGTTAAAAATTACTTGTCATCCCCTGAAAAAAATTCCATTGCCTCTACACATTAGGTGTTGTCTCTGCTGAAAACTGCTGCTGTTTAAATCATTCTCTTTTTATTTTTTATTTATTCATTTATTCATCTATCTATCTATCTATTTATTTATGGCAAGGCAAGGGGGTTAAGTGGCTTGCCCAAGGCCACACAGCTAGGTAATTATTAAGTGTCTGAGACCGGATTTGAACCCAGGTACTCCTGACTCCAAGGCCAGTGCTTTATCCACTGTACCACCTAGCTGCCCCTGAACTCAGGTACTCCTAACTCCAGGGCTGGCGCTCTATCCACTGCTCCACCTAGTTGCCCTTAAGTCATTCTCATATTTAGGATGCCTTTCCCCTCCCTCCTTCCCCATTGGAACGCCATCAGCCTTTAAGCTTATCAAATATTGTGTATTTCATGAAGCTTTCCCTAATTTCACCAGTCAGAAAAGGGCTCTACCTCATTTAGTGTGCTTGTTTTTATCATTATTTGCTACAAATTATTTGCTTACAAATAACTCTCCTCAACTAGATCATAAGTGTAATATGCATAAACAAGTATATACTTCCCCCCTTCCATCAGTGGTACCCTGAACCACTTCTGGTGGGTCTATCTGTTTGAGCTTAGTGTTGAAAGGCTGGGTATTGTGGGATGGTGTAGCAAATTCTGACTGTCTCTTGGTCCCCCTCATGATGGTAAAGGGTATTTGTTAGTTTAAAATAGGGGTTCTTTTTTTTTGTTTGTTTTTTTAGGTTTTTGTAAGGCAAATGGGGTTAAGTGGCTTGCCCAAGGCCACACAGCTAGTCAATCATTAAGTGTTTGAGACCGGATTTGAACCCAGGTACTCCTGACTCCAGGGCCAGTGCTTTATCCACTATGCCACCTAGCTGCCCCTAAAACAGGGGTTCTTAAACTTTTTTGTGTCGTGCCTGGTGAAATCTATGGACCACTTCTCAGAATAATGCCTGCTATCTACATTTTTAATCAAAGGAAAGATTAAATTCATTCCAGGTATAAGTTAACGAAAATAAAGCTGAAATTTTTCCCATACAAATTCATGGACACCATGGAGGTCTCTGAATTCCACTTTGAGTTATTTGTTTTAAAAGGAGAATGAAAGATTATTCTCTCTCACTTCTCCTCCCCCTCTCCTCTCTTTTTCTCTTTCTGCCCTCCTCTCTTTCACTCTTCTTTCTTTCCTCTCCTTCCCTCTCTTACTTCCCCCTTCTTCACTCTTTCTCTTCTCCCTCCTCTACCTCTTCCTCTCCAAGTATAAGTAATTCTCTCTCTCTCTCTCTCTCTCTCTCTCTCTCTCTCTCTCTCTCTCTCTCTCTCTCTCTCTCTCTCTTTCCCACCCTATCTTCTTGAGGAAGTGATACTCTCCTTGATCTTTGCAGGCTCAGTTAGATTAGATTGAACAGAGGCCCTGACTTTACCTCTTTTATATATTCCAGCTCCCTCTTTTCATATACTTTCCTGAAGCATGAGTAATTTAACAGTCCCGAGATGCATTTAACCTAGAGTTTAAAGCCTAACTCAGGGTGTCCCTCTCCCAGACAAATCCTCCCCTCTGGAGGATATCAACATAATTGATGATGCTCTCTTAGTTCCTCCTCTAGCTCTCTGCAGCATTTGACACTGCTGACTACTCTCCTGGGATATTAATTCTTTTCTCTCTGAGCTTTCATAAGGCTGTTCTCCCTTGTTTGTCCTACCTGTCTGATCATTCTGTTTTAACTTCTTTGTTTTATCTTCAATCATGTCATTTCACACTGTGGGCCCTCTTCTTTTTTCTCATTTGTTTCTCTCATCAGTTTCCATGTATTCAATTATCATCTGTGCTGATGATTGCCAGATCTACATATACAGCAATAGTCTCTCCCCTGAGCCCCAGGCCCTCATTACCAAATGCCTATTGTACATCTCAAATCCATACTTCCAAAATGGATCTCCTTATGAAAAACTATCCCTCTTCCCAGGGCATCATCATCCTCCCATTCACTGAGGTTTGAACACTGATGACACCATCAACTCCTCACCTTCTTCAATTCAAATATTTTATCATTTGCCTAAATCATGTCATTTAAAACATTTTTCCCTTTCAATTTTTTTTTTTTAGCTTTTGCAAGGCAATGGGGTTAAGTGCCTTGCCGAAGGTCACCCAGCTAGGTGATTATTAAGTGTTTGAGGTCAGATTTTGAACTTAGTCCTCCTGACTCCAGGGCCAGTGCTCTATCCACTGCGCCACCGAGCTGCCCCCCACTTTCAAATTTTTTTAAATTAAATTTTATTTTCAAACCAATTCCCTTTGAGAAAGAAAAAGGAAGAAAATCCCTGCTATAAAATCTAGCAAAACAAAATTTCTCTTTGACATCTGAAAAAAAGTCTCACTTTGCAGACTGAATTCATCATTTTCCTTTATTTTCCTATTCTTTTCTTAAGATCATCAAGGCATAACAGAACTAATTCCAATCTTATCTAATTGGATTCCTTCTATGAACTCTGATGATGTTAGGGATCAGAAGGGACTGCATATATCAGTTCCACATGTTTTAGTGTAAGTAGCTTATCCCTGTTTAGACCTGTCTTATTGTTAATGTTTAACTTTTTTATACTTCTCATTCCTTTGTTTGTATTTTAAAGTTTCTCTGCAGTTTTATCTTTTCATCAAGAATGTTTTGAAGAAGGGGCAGCTCGGTAGCACAGTGGACAGAGCACTGGCCCTGGAGTTGGGAGTAGCTGGGTTCTAATCCAGTCTCAGACACTTAATAATTACCTAGTTGTGTGGCCTTGGGCAAGCCACTTAACCCCATTTGCCTTGCAAAAACCTACCCCCCCAAAAAATGCCCCCCAAAAAGAATGTTTTGAAGTACTCTATTTCACTAAAATCCATTTTCCCTTGTAGCATTATTCTCACTTTTTTTCTGGGTAAGTTATCTTGGTTGGAAGCTCATATTCTTTGTCTTCTGGAATACCATATTACAAATTCTCTGCTCCTTTAGAGTGGTATCTACTTAATTATGTGTGTGTTTTCATTTTGACTTTTGTTTTAGGAGGGTATGAATGGATTTTGTTTCCACTTTGCCTCTTTTTCTAAGATATCTGGGCAGTTTTCTTTTAAGATTTGCTGAAATTTCAGGCCCCTTTTTTAGTTATGGTATTCAGGTACTTCAAGAATTCTTAAAATCTCCCCCACCCCGATCTGTTTTCCAGATTAGCCATCTTTGCTATTAGATACCTTAAATTCTGTCTGTTTCTCTCTGTCTCTGTCTCTCTTTTTGTCTGTTTTTCTCTGTCTCTGTTACAGTCTCTGTCTCTGCCTTTTTCTCTCTCTCTCCCCCCCCTTCTCTCTCTTTTTTTCCTCTGTTGACTTTGTTTTAATATTTTTTTTTGTTTCTTCTTGGAGCTATTGGCTTTTATTTGATTCATTCAAATTTTCAAGGAAGTTATTACTTAGGAAAAATTTTGTACCTCTCAGGCTAATCTTCCCCTTCCTTTGCTTTCTTCCAAAGCTCATTATTTTCCATTTTTTCCTTTGAGCATTCTCATTCTATTTATAAAATAATCAAACCATTTATTAACTCTAAAATATTCTTGCTTCATCTATTTTAGGAATTCTAGTTGAATTTGTGCCCAAACTTGTCTTTCTCTGAGGCAATACTTGTAGATATTTTGGAGTCATTCTCTTTTGTGTTTGTATCGTGTGTATCCTTTCCACCAGAATAGCTCATTATGGTGGAGTTCTTTCTACCATCTCTCTTCCTACTCCCTACCTCAACTTTCTTCCTATCTATTTCCTGACTTTGGGCTTGCATTTAAAACTTGCAGCATATTTGAAGAGATCTGGGTTGGTCTTATTATTACTTTTTTTAGTTTATAGTATTCAGCTATTCCAAGATCTCAGGGATAGACTGGGAATTTATAAGCTTTTGGGGCTCCTAAAATGGTCTAATCTAGGATAAAATCTGATTGCTGTCCCTCTGGTTTGAGCTTTGCAGGTTTGTGACCTGTGTTTAGATCTGTACAAGAGTAGACTGATGTTGGATTCTGCCCCTAACCACTTAGTTCTGTTGACTCAGAGCAAAAAAATATGGGTTCCCTTTAGGTATGAGATTCTCATCTTAATTATTCTTTTGAAGACTGGGACAGATGTTGGAAGTGAGACCCTGCTTTGTGCATGAGGCATAAACCATACCACACCACAGCTGCTACTGTTAGTTTCCTATTTCCTTAGTACCACCCAGGGTCTCCCTACATTGGCATACCATTGACATGTTCAAGTACCTTTCTCATTTTGCCTTGGATCTGTGACCAAGGCCTGTATAGTGGGTGACAAAGCTACCACTGGCATGTGTCTTCATCTCAGAGCCCCAGCATGGGTTTAATAGTGTCCTGGCATCAGTCTGAAATTGCCTTTGCCCTGGTATTCAGCCTTTTTTTTAGCACTGGAGTGAATTTCTTACTCCTTTTCCTACCCATTCATTTCCTTATGCCAAACTGGACTAGCCAAAGAATTTATTATGATTTTTTTTCTGAATTTTCTCCTCTGGAGAATCTTGTCTGATGCATTTTCTAGAATTTTAGGAGGAGATTGAGGAGGAGAGCTCACTGCATTGATTCTTAACCATTCCACCATTTTGGCCTCATCTCCATCCCTTTCTAATATAACCCCACTCTAGCTTTGGGCCTCAATTCTTCTGATTTAGTTTACTGTGATAGCTTTCTAGTTGGTCTTTTTTGTTTCAAGTCACTTCACTCTAATCTGTTCTTTATACAACTTTCAAAATTATTTTCTTATAGTGGTCTGATCACCTCACTCCACAATGTAATAAATTCCATTGTCTTTATAGAAACATCTGGCTTTTAAAGCTTTTCACAATATGGCCCCTTACTACCTTTTCAGTCTTCTCACACATATTTCTCCTCCACATAGTCTATGACCTATTCATACTTGTCTTATTATACCTTATACACAATATTTTCACTCTTGCATTTGCCCTGGCTATCCTCCAGTTTGGAGTGTGCTCTTCACATCAGCATCTTCCAATATCTGGTTTCTTTCAAGACTCAGCTCAAATTCTACTTGATGTAAGAGTTCTTTCTTGGTTCTAATACCCCATGTCATTCTCTGTCACCACAGCTGCTACTCCTTCCTCCTATAAGGTTACATTACATTGACTCCATATTTTGTACTTACCAATTTATGTTCACATTGTCTCCTCTATTACAGTGTCAGCTCTTTGGGAACAAGGACTATTTTGGTTTTTATTTTATCAGCAATGCTTAGAATAATATTTAGTATATAGCAAGTACTCAATAAATTTTTTGTTTATTGATTGATTGGAGACAATTTTGTGAGTCTGAGAGGCTGGGAGCTCCTGTCTAAACTATGTGAGATTCCTTATACAATTTTTCCTGGAAGGAAAGATAACTATCAGTAAGATGAAGAACTCAATCCCTGGTCTGGTTTGCTAGAAGAAATGCGGGAAACAGTGTAGAACTAAGTCAAATGTCAGGTGTCAGTTCACCAGTCCTGCAAAATGCTTCATGTTTTGATGTTGTAAATATTAACTTCCCAGGAGAGAATAATTATAAGTGACTGCTTCAGATTTAAGTTATTGTAAATATTTGTCAGTCTTTTGTGTTTTAAACATTTATTTTATGTCTTAGAAATAATTAGTTTTCCTACAACTGACCTACATTATGCATTGAGTTCCTTTCTATTCCTCTTTTTTTTTTGGGACAACATGAACCAAGTTTAAACTTTCAGTGATTGTACTTGGGACTCCATTGTCAAATATTAAGAGCTAGAGAAGTCAAGATTAAAATAAAATCCACTTAATACATTCTTTATGGTCCAGAATCCCCCAGGCTTGAATCTGGTATGCATATGTGAGTCCAAGAGCTAGGGGTCCCCAGAAAAGAAGTGATGGAGTGTCCTAATCCTCTTGGATGTAGAAGACTTTCTGTATTGTTACACTAACTTCTTGAAGTAGCTTTACATTACACGTGTCCTGTTGCTGTTCAATTTTTTTCAGTCTTGTTCAACTCTCCATGGCCCCATTTGGGGTTTCTTTGGCAGAGGTACTGCATTGGTTTGCCATTTCCTTCTCCAGCTCATTTTACAGATGAGGAAATTGAGACAAACAGGGTGAAGTGACTTGTCCAGGGTCACACAGTTAATAAGTGTCTGATAATTTGAAACCAGGAAGATGAGTTTTCCTTACTCCAGGTCAGTCCTCTATCCACTGTGCCACCCAGCTGCTCCATGTATCACACATAAATAGACATTTGCTGAATGAATGGATGGATAGGATTTGATCTAAGTTTACTTAATATTACTAAAATGAAAAAAAAAACCCTCCTAAGTGTTAGGGAATCTCTAAATCATAGTACTTTTCCCATAAAACCATAGAAATAGAATTTTAGGGTTTTAAGAAACTTTAAAAGCTATTTATTCTCCCATTCCCTTCCAGTATTGTTGCCCCCTAGGTTTGTAACTAAAGAGAGTTTACTTAACCTTTCTAGGCCCCAGTATCTCATTTTTAAATGAGGGAATTAGACTAGACCATGTCCAAGGTCCTTTTTGGCTCTATCATTTTATGATTTATTAATTATGTAGAAATATCAATAAAGCAACTAAGTCTGTCTGCATGGTTCTATGGATTGAGTTGCCAAGTTAAAGGACCACACTGACAAGTCTGTCTGAAAGTCAATATGAGCGTGGAACTTGGATCAGCACTACTGTGGTGCATGTTATATGCATAATTTTGATTGCCAATTTTGGATTGAAGCTTTAGCTTCAAAGGAGTCACTAGGTGGGTGGTTAGATTTGGTGTGGGCTTATGAAATCATCTACATAAAGAATTTATGAAAATTTCCTCTATCTATGCATATTTGCAACTTATAACATTGTCTTGAAGAGTTTGCTGGGACACAGAACATAAGTTGCCTATAGACACACAGCTAGGATGTGATAAAAGTCGGATTTGAACCCAGGTTCTCTTGACTTCAAGGATAGCCATCCACTATGTCATTTTATGAGTTATGATTTAATTATAAACATGGAAAAAATCTCCCTGAATTCCCTTTATAAAGTAATGAATGAACCCCTCCTTTGGTGACCTATGTTGATTTTGGTAACATGACTGTCAGGGAACATTAGCATGCTTGTCAGAAAGTAGAATGTGTAGATGGCCCTAATTTGTTTTATGCTCTCATTTGTTAATTTATTTTGTCATTAATCCTCAGAATATCACTACATAATTCACGAAGAAAGAGTAAAAATGAAATCACTGAGCTGGAGGCTGCCTTCCTAGTCTAATTAGAATTTGATCCAATATTCTTTTTGTAGTTATTTCACATACACAAAAAGTATGGAATCTGGCTCTTGAATATCATCTTTGGAAAATATATCGTGAAAACTTTGATGTTAGGATAACATGTAGTATTGTATTAGCTTTGGAAAAATTCTCTATACCCTGGCAGGGGAATCACCCAAATGCAAATCATTCACATTCAGAAATCAGAACTCCAAGTCAATTCAACATTTGCTTAGTGCAAGTCACAGGGATAAGGTGTCATGTTACGCCCCCCCCGACCATAACCATATCAACCATAAAGAAGAGGGAGCAAGTGTCAAGACCCTGGGATACCTTCTTTATTTTTATTGTCATCTCATTCTTTGAAACAGCAGGAAACACTTTTAAGTTTAATCAGTATCATTAAAATTTTCTCAATCAGTTTCCTAAAGTCTAGGTAATATAGATCAAGATCTGATGTGTAGCATTTACCGAAAATTTAACAACTGACTCAAGTTTGTAGGAGCTGGCTATAGTTTCCTTTAAGTGACTACAAATATAACTATTGCTAATGTTACAGACATTTCATGACATATACTTCTTGTAGGGAAAGGGCCTATAGTCATCTTTCTGGGTGAGACTGAACCAGAAGATTGTAAAGGTCCCCAATGGCTCAAGTTTGAAATGAGCAGATCAAAGAGAGTATTGGAATAAAAAGATTATTGCTCGAAGTTTGATTCTAGTCTTTTAATTGATGTTTCTTATCCTTTTGCCTGTAAGGTAGTATCTTTCTCTGTTAATCCTTTTTTTTTTTACCATAAATAAATGAATGATGAAACATTGTGTTTGTGGTTGGAACATTGTGGTTGGAACATAGTATACAAGTAAGGGCCAAAAACTGGGGGTACAAATAGCAAAACTACATAAAGGGCAGTTTTATGGTGGCATAATAGTTAGGGCATCCGACCTGGAGCCAGGAAGACCTGGGTTCAAATTTGTTCTCAGAAGCTAACTATGTTACCTTGGGCAAATCATTTAATCTTGTTTGCTCTAGTTTTCTCCTCTGTAAAATAAGTTGGAGAAGAAAATAGCAAAGTGGTCTAGTAACTTTACCAAGAAAATCCCTAAAAGGGGCCATGAAGAGTTGGACGTGACTGAAAAACAACTGAACAACATAAAAATACAGAAAACCCAAGACAGTTCCTTGACAAGGAACTCACATTATAACTGGGGGGGGGATAATATAAATAAATTTTAGGGCAAATAGAAAGACCCAGAAGTTTTAAGAGTTCAGCTTAAGACAGATGGTAAGGTCCGTGGGTCTTTAGGTTGCATTTACTTGTAAGATAACAGTGTTCCAGGATCTGAAGAGCATAGCAAGGGGGCAATAGAAAGACTTGGATGATTTTTAGTAATAAGGCAGATGATAAGGTTTGATGTTATACCATCTTATTTGGAAAGATTTTACTTGTAGACTCTACTGCAGGATGGGTCATCCTGGGGTCATTGAGTAAGAATGAAGGGGAAAATCCTGTTTTTGGTTCTTGTTAGATGCATGGCCAATAGAAAGTGCTTTGGAGAAACTATGAAATAGTTTATTGAATTGTAACTAGAGTTGGGGATGACCAGGACTTTATTTTAAAGTGCCAGTATCTTGGGTTGAAGGAGGAGATGTGTGCTTTTTCCACATAGAGATTCTCCATTTTGCCATCTCAATGGCTCATTGTCCACTGTCTTTCCCTTCCTCCCTCACTGATACTGTTTAGATTTTTTGTGATTATGTCTCCAGCCCTTAGCATAGTGCCTAGTATATATTAGATGCTTAATAAATGCTCAGTGAATTGAATTGAAATCAAACCAATAAAAGTGAATGGTTGGGATGGGAAAAGTTGTGTATTCTCTGAGTCCTTGAGAATAATATCCTTTGAGTCATGCAATTTATTTTGAGAAAGAAAGAGGGAGAAAGGTCCTAGCATCAGCAACATATGGAGAACAATCTATATTCTGCTTGCATAGGTGATTTTTGTCTTCTGACAGAAGAGTTACTTTTCTTCCTGTCTCTGAAATGTTTGACTTTAAGAAGGGAGCAGTCTGGTGGTGGGAGAAAGAGCAGAATCAAAGCTACACTAGAATAAATCTAATCAGCCTCACAGTTAGTGGTTTTTCAGTGATGTGGGGAAGAGTTTCAAGTTGCAAACAGAATGAATCTTTCACGTGGTTCTTTTTTTCAAGGTGGCATTTTGGGGAGGAATTTCTTCTACCAATGAAGATTATTTGTCTACTTTATTTTTAGAGGACCAGGTAGGTGGGCTCAGTGGTGAGAACTTAAATCTTGAGTTCAAATCTGTCCTTAGACACTTAACTAGCTGTGTGACCCTGGGCAAGTCACTGAACCCAATTTGTTGCAATTCCTCATCTGAATATTGAACTAGAGAAAGGAGTGGCAAATTGTTCCAGTGTCTTTGCCAAGGAAACCCCAAATGGACCGTGAAGAATCAGACCTGGGGCATCTAGGTGGAATAGTGGATAGGACATGGAGTCAGGAGGACCTGAGTCCAGCCTCAAACATCTCACACTAACTGTGAGATTTTGGGCAGGTCACTTACACCCCACCCTTGCCTCACACCCCCCCCAAAAGGAAAAAAAGTCAAACAAATGAATGACTAAACAACTAGCAACCATAAATCAGACTCTGATGTGTAGCATTTGCTGAAAATTTAACAATTGACTCAAGCCTGTAGGTGCTGGGAGCATTGCTCAGGACACTGAAAAGTTAAGTGACTTGGTCATATTGCCATCAGAGGTAAGACTTCAATACAGGTCTTCCTGACCCCAAGACTTAGTCTTTACGCACTATGTCAAACTGTCTCATTTAGTTCATAATAAAATAGGGGACTAGTCAATGAGTCCAGTACTGCCAAGCATGAACACAATGCCACAGATACAATTTCCCAAATGGAAGCAGCTGGAGAGTCTGTTTCTGGGTGAGTCATGATGACATATTATGGAATGGTCTTGGAGATTGGAGATTGTGGAGAATGTGTAGATATTTTGTAATTGGTTCATGTTTGTTAGCTATTATTAGCTGACTTCAACCTGACTCTTGGATGTTCTGCTCTATGTTTAACTCCTTCATTGATAGCAACCCATGAGAGGCAATGCTACAAAGGGAGATGCTCTGAGTCCTATCTATCCTAAACCAATAAGTGATTCTATGAATAATGGGTCTCCCTTCTTGGTTTACTTTAATGCTTTGTTTTTTCATTTTAAATTAAGGAGATTTACATGGTAGTTTCCATCCTGTTCTCTGGTGAGTTTCAAAACATCAGAAGAGCTAACTTACAATAGTCTTAAGAGTTGAGTCCATGCTGAATTTTGTGATTAGTCCAGCATAAATTCTTTATGTTGAAAGGTTAACCCTTCAGGATCTAGCCTGAGAGTAACAAGAGAGACTCATATGGCAGGAATGCCTCCTTAGGATGTGAACTTTGTGGCCCAATCCTATGTAGAACTTATGCTAAATTTGAGCCCACTGTCCCTGAAGATGTTTTAAGAAATATCCTGCTGTATAGAGCAGGAATGAGGGGAAGGGGGACTGTATTTCTTTTCTTTCCATATCTTTGATGCAAATATTTTTTTGTAAAAATTAATTGATGTTATCTGGTTAAATAGAACTGAGGAATTAGTCATGATGGTTAGCAGAGGGGGAACACAAATAGTGGTGGATTAAACTAATGGAATTAGAGGGAGACATGTGCACCCTAGAAATCTAAGGGAGAGATATACATCTAGCCTTGCTCTGAGAAAGCAAGTCTAGGGAATACATATTACAATTTTTTTTTCATTTGAGAACAGTTTTTCACATCCTTTGAGTAATTATCCAAAAGGGAAATGACTATTTGCATTAGTTCTCTTTATATAGTGGATATGAGATGATGTTTAACAGTGTTATTTGATACTGAGACTTTTTTTGCAATAGGCATCTTCTCTTTTTATACCAATTATGTTGATTTTGTTCATACAAAAAATTTTCAAATTTGTATAATTGAAATCTTCTTTTCTATATTTTATGGTGACCTCTATCCCTTATTGGTTAAGAATTCTTTCCTTAGCCATACCTGTGAAAGATACCTTATCTGGTTTACTTAACATTTATTTCTTTTTATAATAGTGTGACCTTCAGTGTTTAGATTGAATAACCATTTTGAGTTTATTGTGGTATTCATAATAATAAACATAATCTTTGATATACTGCTTTCCAGTTTTCTCAGCTATTTTTGTAAATTTATGTTCTCAGGGTTTTTTTAACACGAATATTAAGTGGAATCATTTATGATTTTTTATCTGCTCTATTCCACTAACTGATTTTCTATTTTTTTTTATTCAGTACCTAATAATTGTGATGATTACTAATTTATGTCATATTTTGAGGCCTAGATAGTCTATTCTTTGGGAGAATAAGATTTATCACTGATTGACTAAAACTTTACTTCCAGTCCTGATGTTTCCTGAGCTCTAGATTTACAATTAGATTACCTGCTAGATAGCTTAACCTTCATATGTCACTAATACTACAATCTTTACATGTCTCAAACTTATTTTTTGCTTTTTTGCTCAAAACCTTTCCCCCATTCATGATATTTTAAATACTAACATTATCCCAAATGTATATCAAAATCTCAATATCACTTTTGATTTTTCTCTATCCAACATTTTTTGTGGTAGCCAAAAATTTTATTACTGGCTAACAAATTTAGATTGAAAATAAATTTTTGAACTAAAAAAAGGAAACAATTCATACTCAGGTACCATTAGTTGTTCTAAAAAGGAACAATGGGAAGAGAAAGTAAAGGGATTGGCTAGCACTAGAAATGTCATCTTTTTTCTAGGGAAGAGAAAGGTAGAGGGAGGAAATTACAGTCTCGCTCTCCTGGTTCACTCATTTATCAGTTATCATTGTCTTACCCTCCTGGTTAACATTTAGTTATCTCTTGGTACCATATTCAATTGACCCCTACTAGCTTCAGTGTCTCAGTTGAAGACATGTTAATTCTGTCTTCTTCTGTCTTCAATAGTCATTTAAATTGTGTCAGCATATCTCTTCTTGGATATGTTTGTAGTCACTTTCCTTTGTTCTCCTTCTATCCAGGAGTTTGCTCTATCATAAGATTGATGCTGGGTGAATCTACCAATCAGCAAAGATGTTCTTCTCCTTGTAAAGTTTTTCTGTTAGATATGGGGGTTTGAAGTAAGAATGGATTCCCCCCAACTTTCTTTTGAATTTCAACTTTAATATGGTAGTTGTAATACTTCCATGCTTGTTTGTAATTACATATGAACTTTTATCTACTCTCTTCTGATTATTTAGAAAAAATATTCACTGATGTTTTTTCTCTTTTCTTTCATTTCTAATATTGCTTTAACCCTGACCCCTCCTCTAATACTTCCCATCCTCCTCAAAAGAAAATTCCTCCCTTTTTACAAATACTTATTGTCACACAAAAGAAATCCACACATTGGCCATATCTGAAATTATATATATATATATATATATATAAAATCATTATCATTTATACTTCTTGTTCTTTTTTAAAAGGTGGGAAGCATGATCTTCTGTAGTCATAGTTGTTATTGCATTGATCCTAATTCTTAAGTTTTTCACAGTCTAGAATAGTGAAAAGAATGCTTGTTGCGATTCTGCATGACTGTGTGAGGGGAAGACTTGGTCAGAAAGCTTTGAAGAGAAGAGACATCTTTTCATTCTGCTTTGAGTGAGGAAATGCAGACTTGGGAACTGATTCCAGACAAGAGAGGAAATGGAGATAGACTTTGGAGGGCACAGAGGTAGAAAAATCATTTCCTTAATATGTTTCTTTATTTTGAGTTTGTTTTACTCAGAAACTTCAGGAAATTTCCCTTTCAGTCATATTGGGACCTCTCTCTCTTCAGTAAGCTGTGATTTCATCTCACTCCCATCTAAAGAGTTTATTCACTCATGTGTATTTTCTCATAGCCTACTTGACATTTTTGATTTCTGTTTGCTATTTGCTTGAACAAATGAGTTTGTCATTTATTTTTAGAGATGTCTTATGTGAAACTGTGATAGGAGCAATAATCTCATCTCTCTCTCATGTTGTGTTAGACTAGTTTTTCCTTAAAATGTTTTCAGACATTTCCTCAAACTTGGTTGACTTGGGGGGCTAAAGGCTCAGAGAATTGACATCATTTCCCATCATGTGGATACAAAACAGTCACGAGGAGCTAAAGGAGTTCCCTGACGTTTGGCTGATGAATCTCAATTGGAGCTTTACTAAGCTAAACCATCTGGAGTGGTCCTCAGTTGGTTTAGATTAGCAAAACTCCATTTGAGATTCAACATGCCTATTGCTTTTTAATATCCATCTCCAGCTATGGCTAAATAAGTTTCCTTTTTGTAACTGTTGAATCACTCATGAGTGTCTCATTTGTTCCAGTATAGAAAAAACTACCAGAGGACTGACCTGAGTCAGGCCCAGTCCAGAATAGTTGATATAAACAGGTAGGTAGGACTGTAACATAATGAACTACAGTAATCCCTTCTTCAACACAAGGGCTAGGGACAATGTGCCTCCATGAACTTGAAAATCCATGGAGAATTTTTTGACCCTCCTTTTATTCAGTCTTAATTATTATGGTATTAGAAGATAAAAATATGTGGATATTATATAAAATGATATATACATTTTATGCATTCTGAATTTTGAAATTTTTTTCTGTGTTCTCTGCAGGTTCTGCAAAACTCCCCCCCCCCCAAAAAAAATTCTCATTTAATTTCTTATGCCAACTTGTAATGTTTAGAAACCATTATGGGGAAAGTGCAATATGGAAGAGATAACTGTAATCGAAGATGAACAGAGTAGAGGCAGGTGATTCTAAATCAACCTTCATACTTCTGGTATGCTTTTGGTATTATCTCTTGAAAAAGTGGTTGTTTACTGTAAGATACCTCCTTGGAGATTAAAGAGTGGACTGCCTATGGACATTCAACAAGAATGTGAACATATTCTGTGTCTTTTAAAAAAAAATACCTTAAAGATAATTGAGCTGAAGATACCTTGAAGATTATCATGTTAGTCAGTGTTTTAGGACCTTTAGCTTTTTTTTTGGAACTTCCCAACTGGAAATTTAAGTCTCTTCCAGTTTCTTTGAGGGAATTGCTTCAAAACTCTGTTTACCATTAAGGTAACCTGGGAGAATTGAAATTTTGGGGATGGAAAAAGAAATTTTTCCTCCTAAAAAAGAAAAATTTTTAAGAGCTACAAATTATGTTCAGTGGCACTTCAATTCAAATTCAAATTCAATCAATTTCAGGGAGGTCAGAAAAAAAGTTTCCTCTCAGTTCTAAGGGAGTCATTTTTACATAAATTGTTTGGTTTTAAATGACTTTTTTTGGAAATGATGATGCAGCTGAATCAGGAATCTAAAGACCTGTAATTGAATATAGACAGACATAGGCAGTCTTTGAGGGGTAGCATAAGTTACCCCAACAGTGAGAGAATATAAACAAAGACAGATCCTTAAAATTTTAGGATTGCCTAACAACTATGCTGAATAAACTGAGCTTTGTTTGTCTTTAAATTTGGAATTTGAGAAACCAACCACAATTTTGCCACAAGAATTTTATAGTGATTTTTTGGTGTAAGCCATTGTGGAAAACATTTGATAAGACAATATTTAGTTCTCTCCAGGAGCCAGAGACATTTCTTGAATGGAGATTAAACAAATGTTCTAATTGTACCTCTTTTGTTTTAAGGAAAAAATTATAAATTTACTTATAACAAACACAAGTTATTTGTTTTTAATCTAATTTAATTTTTATTTAAAATGGGTGTCAATCATGCCATATTCTACAATGGTTAAAAAAAGGTCTATACAAGAAAAAAACAGAATTTTCAAACAAGATGGGAGCTAAATTATTTCTTTTCTGAAGGAAAAAAATAATCTTTCATGTTTAACTTATAGTCTATCACTGTTCTCAAGAAATACAACCTAAAATTCCATTGTATGAAATACATCATGCTACCTCTCCCTTCTCCATTCTCCTCATGCATCTCTCTTTCTCACCCCTTCATTTAAAAAAAAAAATTCATCTGGAAATAATTGACTCACACTCATACTCCTCTATGTAGAATCCTTCTAACTGTTCAATAATGTTAACATTTTAGAAATTATATGTATCATTTTCCCACATAGGAATGTAATCAATTTAACTTTATTGAGCCCTTAATCATTATTCTTTCATAATTACCTTTTTATGGTTTCTTGATTCAGACACCTTATGGTGTTTTGATGTCATATTTCCTTTTCTTCTTTACCTGGGAACTCTGAAATTAGAAAAGAATATAGCAGAATATAATATTTCTGGAAGTTTTCATTTTGGGATCTCTTTCATGAAGTAATCAGTAGATTTTTTAAATGTCTATTTTACCCTCTTGATCTAAGATATCAGGGCATTTTCCCCCTTTATAATTTTTTGAAATATGATGCTTATGTTCTTTTTTTGGTCATGGTTTTTAGATAGTCTACTAATTCTTAAATTATATCTCCTTGATCTGTTTTCCAGGTCAGTTGTTTTTCTGATGAGATATTTCACATTTTCTTTTTTATTATTTTCACACTTTTTTCCCTTGTTTTATTGTTTCATGATGATTCATGGAGTCATTAGCTTTCACTTGTCTACTAATTTTTAAGTAATCATTTTCTTCAATGAGCTTTTGTATTATTTTCCCATCTGACCAATTCTGCTTTTTAAAGAGTTTGTTTCTTCAGGGGACTTTTTTGGTCTTTTCTGTTTTTTTTAGTTCTTTTCTTCTTTTACCATTTGGTCTATTTTGTTTTTTTAAGGGGTTATTTCCTTCCTCCCTCCCTTCCTTCCTACCTTCCTTCCTTCCTTCCTTCCTTCCTTCCTTCCTTCCTTCCTTCCTTCCTTCCTCTTCCTCTTCCTCCTCCTCCTCCTCTTCCTTCTGTTTTTCTTCTTCTTCTTCTTCTTCTCCTCCTCCTCCTCTTGTTTTTGTGCTTCCTTTAGCAAGTTATTGATTCATTTTTCATTATTTTCTAGCCTTGTGGTCTCTTATCTTGCTCTCCTCCAGGCAAGAATTACAGTTGTCATTGGAAAAGGGTATATAAGATTTTAGAGATATTTATCCATGCCTGCCCTCAAGCTGTTTGTCTAAAAGTTTAGATAGCCCATGTAGATATGTAAATCATATGCATCTCATGAAAATATTTTACAAGAGACAGCTAAACAGTACAACATATATTCACACATATGTGTATTAATTGTATTAATGTAAATGTGTCTAAATATATTTCATATATATATACATAAATATATATATGTATATATAATGTATTGGATTTGAGTTCAAATCTGACCTCATGCTCATAATAGCCATGTGAACCTGAAAAAAGTCATTTAATCTTTGTCTATCTCAGTTTCCTTATTTGTTCAATAGAAATATTAATTGCACCTACATCCCAGAGTTTTTATGAAGTTCAAATAAGATAGTATTGTAAAGATATTCGAAAAACTTAGCTATTATTATCTTACAGACAGTACACACTTGCATATGTGCATATAATCATGCAAATAAATTATATATGCATATATAAATGTGTATTTGTATGGGTATAATATATATTCTGTTATCTTATATGGGGAACACAAATGGTACATTTGGTGTTTTAATATCATATTTCCTTTTCTTCTTTACCTGGGAACTCTGGAATTAGAATAGAATGTAGTAGAATATAAAATTTCTGGAAGTTTTCATTTTGGGATCTCTTTCAGGAAGTAATCAGTGAATTTTTTAAATGTCTATTTTACCCTCTAGATCTAAGATATCAGGACATTTTCCCTTTATAATTTATAATGCAAATGAATTATGCATAATACCATAGTAATTTCCACAATTCTATGTTCTTGGACCTCATTATTGAGAAGATTTGATCAGTTGGAATTGGTTCTCTCATAACCTGATCCCATGATCAAGTTAATAGCTACAGGTTTAAATAGATCATGAACAGGTTCATATTCCCTGTGGTGTAAACCTACTTATCCTTTCTCTGAGCCCATAGTCTTTGACTAAACTGAAATTCTTAGTACTAGGAAGAAATTATGTTTGAATTCTTCCAGGGAACCTGTGATAGTGCAAAATAACTAGAATTTATAACAGATATTTTTCTGAAGCAACAGTCTACACTTTGGCTCAATATCATGTCATTTCCTGGAAAATTTGCTATTTTGTACTTACTCTCCTTATTTGTTTTGGCCAGATTTTACACAACATTTCTCTCTCTCTCTCTCTCTCTCTCTCTCTCTCTCTCTCTATATATATCTATATATCTATATATCTATATATCTATATATATATATAGTTCTTCTCTTTCTTGACATCAGCACCAATTTTCATCTTCTCAATAAGCTCAAATAAGATTTAAAGTTATGTTAATGAATCACCCTGCTGTTTAAATATTTGTTAGAGTAGCTAGGTGACACCATAATGCACAGAGCACTGGATCTTGAGTCAGAAGATGTGAATTCAGATTCAGTCTCATACACTAGCTGTGTAACCCTGAATAAGTTTCAATTTTCTAGGCTATGAAGTGAAGGTAATAATAGTATGTACCTTATAGGGTAATTGTTAGGAAAAAATGGAATAGCAGTTATAAAATACTTAGCACAATGATTTGTTACATGGATATATTTAATACATGATTGTTTCCTTCTTTTACCCTTGTGATTTGGATCTCTCATGCCAATGAAGGAAAAGATGAAGAATTTAGGTATGTTGAATCATAGGACTGGTCCTCTTGGTCTTAAGGTCATTATACCTGAGGTCTTACTATCTGCACTAATTTTGTCCTTCTCTAGTTGTCCCTGCTTCTTCCTCCAAAGCATTTCATTTTAAATTAAGTTAAGTTATACTATAATTAATATCCACTATTTTATACCTGTTTTATTCTTTTTTGTTTTTGTTTTTTAGATTTTTCAAGGCAATGGGGTTAAGTGACTTGCCCAAGGCCCCCCGGGGTTGTATGTTGTCTCTCCCATTAGATTGCAAGCTCCCTGAGATCAGAGACTGCCATTTGTCTCTTTTTTTTGTGTCCCCAGCTCTTAGCACAGGCTCTTAATAAACATTTATTATTGATTGATTGATAAATGTCTTAGACATGAGAAATTGTTTAGATTTAACAATCTTTCTATAGTGATTCTCATTGTCAAAAAGTTTATATTTACATTTAACTTAAGTTTTTCATGCTGGAATTAAAGTTCATTTCCTGTTGTTGGGTTAGAGGGGAATAACTCTTCTGTGGAATAACTTCATATGCTTGAATAATGACATCTATCTAGTAGCCTATAATTCAGGCCTCCCAAAATGACAACAACCTGGTTCCTATTTCACAACACTTTAATCATTTTTGTTACTTTTTTTGAACTTCATGTAAATTGTACCAACTCTTAAATGAGCCCATTTCTTTGTTTTGTAATTTCATAAAGTCACTTTATATGAAGAGAAAGCAATAAATGAAACCACATTTTATATATTCTACACTATAGGATTTGAATTGTTTATATATTCCATTTTTTTACTTCTTTGTCCTTTATGAATTGTGCTAAATTTTTGGTAAAGCAGACAAATTATTTCTGTCTGATAAAGAAAGTTTTATTAAATATTTCTTTGTACATTTCTATTGGATAGCATATCCCTAATATTCTTCTTTGTTTGAAGCAATTCTTTGTAAGTTTATCTGATGCTACATGTATGGACTTCAATTATAATAAAAATCTGGTAATTTTTCAAAATCCAGGGCATTGGAAGTGGGAGGAAGATTGGTGTTACACTAAGTCTATCAGTAATTGACAAAAGTCAAAGTCAAATGAGTAGTCAAATGCTTTTCTCTTCATGAACAAGATACTGAGTGACACACACTTCTTGAAGGGTACAGAGATGAGCTTCATTCTATTTACCTTCTTGTATCTTCTGAACAGCCAGTTGTTTCCATTTGCTTTGGGGCTTCACCCTCTGGAACACTGGACCTTATCATCTGTTCTATTGCAGTTTCCTCCCACAAGTGTTTTTTTTACCATTAGAATGTAAACTTCGAGAGAGTAGAGTTTTCTATTTCTATCCCTAGAACTTAGCATGTAGTAAGTGCTTAATAAATATTATTCATTTATTTTGACACCAGCAATTGATATCTTATTTTCCTTCCTCTCCCTCCCATTCTCTTTATCTAACATTACATAACAGTGTCAAGGGTTTAAAAAATGGAATGGTTGTGCCAACACCAAGTTGTTGGCTTACTAACCTTTATTATGCTTGATGTCTCAAAGAGAGGTTCCCATGGTTCCCCTAGAAAGGGGGGAGTCAAACGTTGAGTTTTTAATTAGAGGTGATGAAACAAGCCTTCTTTTTGTATTTCTTTATATTCCCAGCATTTAGCACAGTGATTGTCACATAGTAGATGTTTAATAAATGTTCATTGACTGACTGACTTTCTGGACAAGAAAAAGGAAAAGCAATAAATAGGATATGTCCTGTTTAGCCCTTGCCCCAGGGAAGTCAAAGAATTTATTAATTTGATAGTTCTTTTAATCTGATAATGTTAATTCAGATCTTTCCCAGGACCATTTTACTTGAAAAAAAAGAACCTATTAATATTGTAAATATATCAGTAGTCATTTCCTGGCAAATGAGTCTTTAGGGAAGTTCTTGATATAATTAGAATAGAAACATACATTGCAATTAAAATTTAGTTCTACATAGGTTTTTAAATCAAGAGTTGAAATAGACTTGAGGTGATCTAGACCCTAAAGACATCTTGTCAAATCTCTCATTTTACAAATGAAGAAACTAAGACTCAAGAGAGGTTAAGTGATTTGATTACAAATAGCTAAGAACCAGAGACAGTATTTGAGCCTAGGTCCCCTGACCCAATAACCAATGACCTTTCTCCTGTATCACCCTGCCCACAAGTTTTGAAATTCATTGAGAAGGAGGTTGTCCTGCTAACACTAGAATATGGGATAAGAATATGGTAAAAATAAGAGGAAATGTCTGTGGTAGTTTGGCGGTTTATTGAATTCTCTGTTCTTTCTCTATTGCTTCTTCTCTGGCTGTCATTCATTCCTGGAATACATTCTCACCTCATTCCTTTCTCATGAATCCACCTTGTTTCATTTATCTCCATTCCAATCCATTCTACATTCAGCTGTCAAATTAATCTTGAAAAATCACAGATCTGACCATGACAATTTCCTTTTTCAATTAATTCCAGTGGCTTCCTTATCACTCCCAGGATCAAATAAAAAAATCATCTGTTGGATATTCCAACACCTTCACAATATGCCTTTCTAGTCTTTTTATATCTTCTTATACCCTGGTACATTGTGATCCAGAGACAGTGGGTTCCTTGCTTTTCCTCCCCTTCTTCTTCTCCCAACTCTTGGCATTTTTAGTGGCTCATTCATGTCTGGAATGTCCTTCTTATCTGCTTCCTGATTTCTCTGGCTTCCTTCAGCTCTTAGCTAAATTCTCAATATCATTCCTGATTTCCTCTTTTAAAAAAATTTTTTTTAAGTTTATGGCAACAGGGTTAAGTGATTTGCCCAAGGTCACACAGCTAGGCAATTATTAAGTGTCTGAGGCCATATTTGAATTCAGGTCTTCCTGACTCCAGGACCAGTGCTCTATCCTCTGCGTCACCTAGCTATCCCTTTTTAATTTTTTTTTAATTGCTGATTTCCTCTTAATGCTGATGCCTTCCCTCTGTTGATTTTCTCCAATTTATTCTATTTAAGTCTTGCTTATACACAAATATCTTCATGTTGTCTCTCCTATGGACTGTGAGGTCCATAAGCACAGGGTCTATCTTTTTCTTTCTTTGTATACTTATATTTGAGCAAAGACTATGGTATTAGGAAAACTACTCTCCCCCTTCCCCTGTACATCTAGTCCATGCTACCCCCTCCTGATTCCTTGTGATTATAGTAGACAACTGAGGGTAAATAAGAATGAGTTAAGGCCCTATCTCTCTCTTTTTCATTTTGGATAGAGCAGAATGAATCCCAGACAAATTTCCTTACCAAGAATCTCTTTATACCAATGAAATTACAAATGTGAATAAAACATTATTATTATTAATAACTTTTGGAGATCGGTTAAGCTTCTTGGAGAAAAATAGATTTCATCAATATAGGGACTGGTGGAAAGGGTACATTTGGGACCAGGCTCTTTTCCTTCTTCATAACCAAAACCAGTATATTGGAATTGGATTGGAGTCAGCATTTGCTCACTTGCATAGACTACTCCCATCTTCTAATCGTGTCCTGTGCTAATATAAGACAGACAGGGAGAGAGAGTTCTGGAGCAATTGCAGTATATTTAGACATGACCAAGGGTAGACACATGTGTCTCAAGATATCTTTGCTAATTTATTATAACTAGCCAAGAATTTAAAAAATGTTATCAAGCAGGGAATGAATACTTCAAAAACAGCTTCCTTAAAGAACTGACATGTTCTGCTTTGGTCTCTTGCTTCTACTTGGATTGGGAAATGTAGTGGCTGACTTTTTATAACAGTAGAAACATGACAAAAGTTCTTCTTAAACTTGTGGAGAAATTCTTCCTTCCCTATTAT
The DNA here is from genome assembly GCF_037893015.1 of Macrotis lagotis. Classification (NCBI taxonomy): domain Eukaryota; kingdom Metazoa; phylum Chordata; class Mammalia; order Peramelemorphia; family Peramelidae; genus Macrotis; species Macrotis lagotis. The sequence goes on along the minus strand of NC_133659.1, from coordinate 214,436,850 downwards.
TCGGTAGAGGATGCTATTCCTCATGAGAAAGAGCATTGGTCTGACTGGAGAACTTTGGGATCTTGGCCTAACACCAAGGGATAAATAATCAACAACTGGAAGGTAGGAAAATGGTTTTCATTTTCATCTTATTCTTCCTGTAATCAAAATCTTCCTGAGATTCTGTCTGTAACATAGTCATACCCATCCTTATTCTCCCCAACTCGCCTACTTTTCCCTCCCATTGCTGTGTTAACTTCAAGTCTCCCCAGTTTTGAATTATGTTTCAGGCCTTCAGGGTAGTTATAAGTTAATTGCTATCTAGACAATCAGAATAGGTGTTGCCCAGGTATTGGGAAAAATACTCTCCCCTACCCCCTGCACATCTAGTCCATACTACCCCCTTCAGATTCCTTGTGATTGTAGTAGACAATTGAGGATAAATAAGAATGAGTTAAGGCCCTACCTCTCCCTTTTTCATTTTGGATAGAGAAGAATGAATCCCAGACAAAATTACAGAATGAACAGGTATGTATGAATTGTGACCTTCATTGGTCAATCATTCAATAAGCATTAATTAATTAATTAATTTATTTTTTAGATTTTTGGCAAGGCAAATGGGGTTAAGTGGCTTGCCCAAGGCCACACAGCTAGGTAATTATTAAGTGTCTGAGACCGGATTTGAACCCAGGTACTCCTGACTCCAGGGCCGGTGCTTTATCCACTGGGCCACCTAGCCACCCCAATAAGCATTTATTTTTTACTCTGTGTAAAAGAACTGTACTAAGTATTGGGTAAACAAAAATATAAAAACAGCCCTTGCCCACAAGTTGCTTACATACTAATGAGGGGACACAACATCTAAATAAATACATACACACAAATTATAGAGGAGAGGAGGAAGGTAAGTTTAAAAGGGAAGAATCAAGTGACTGGGGGGATCAGGTAGGCTTCCTGCAGAAAGTGACATTGGAACTGAGTTATGAAAGAAGCCAGGTTTGTCAATATACAGGGGTGAGAAGTGAGAACATTCCAAGTCTAGGTGATAACCAGTACAAAAACAGAGGGAAGAGGGATTGTTGTACCTGAAGATGGACAGCTAGGCCAATGTATCTGGATTGTAGAGGGGGGAATAAAGTTTAAGAAAACTGGAAAGGTGGGAAGGCACCATAATGTGAAAGGCTTTAAAAAGCCAAATAGGATGTTGTGTTTGATTCTTGAGATAATAGAAGTGAGAGTGGGTGAGATCCTGGAGGGGGGGGTAGGGGAATGTTGTAGTCGCATCTGTACTTTACAATGTTCTCTTTGCTTTGTGATGAATGGTTTAGAGAGAGAAGTGATGAGGCAGAGAGACCATTTGGAAGCTATTACAGTTTTTTAGTAACTTTCTGTGTATTATTTCAAATCGCTTTCCAGAATGGTTGTACTTATTCACAGGTTTACCAACAGTACATAACTGTTCCTTTTTTACCCCACAGTTCTTCCCATATTTATCATTTTCCTTTTTCTTATTTTTGCCATCTTTGCCACTCTGATGGCTGTGAAGTAGAATCTCAGAACTGTTTTAATTTGCATTTCAGTAACAATAATATTTTAACAACTTTTTTTGTGTGGACAAAAATAAATAAACAAAAACTTTGGGAAACTAAAGGGATGCCCATCAAGTGAGACTAAATAAATTGTGGTATTTAAATATTATAGGACAATATTGTTCTATAAGAAATGAGGAAATGGATAATTTCAAAAAGACATGGAAAATTATATGAACTGATGCAGAGTTAAATAAATAGAACCAGAATATTTGATTTTATAATATAAATATAAAAATGAACAATTGTGGGAATTTTTATAAATTGATGAAGTAGTAAATGACCCAACCTAAGATAGCAATTTAAACAATTTATACAATAACACAAAAGCAATTTCAAAAAATAAGAACTATGAACAATTCAGTGATCATGATTCCAGAGAACTGATGATGAAACATACTGTCCAATTATAGAGTTGAAGATTTAAAGAGCAGAATTTAGATAATTTAAAGAAAGCTCCCTCTCTCTCCCTCTCTCTCTTTCTGTCGGTCTTTCTCTCTCTCTCCTTCTTTTCTCTCTCATTCTCTTTCCCCTCCATCTTTCCTTTTTTTCAGCCCCTCTCAAATGGATTTGTTATTTTTTAATGCAGAGGTGGAAGGTACTCAGAATGTAAAATATTGTATGTACTTTCAGATGAAGAAAGGAAGAAAAGAAAAAAAACATTTATTAAGCACATACTAAATGCTAGGCTCTGTATAAAATGATTTTAAAATATTATCTCATTTGATTTTCACATATAGTTTAGGCAACTGAAGCACACATAAGTGAATTACCCAAGTTTACACAGCTAATAAGTATCTGAAAAAGCATTTGAATAGGCAGATCACAGGGATTTCCTACTCTGGACTCAACGCTTTATTCCTGAGCTTACTTGAGTCATTATATTATTAGTTTTTAAGTAAGAATTTTATTTCCCAATAAAAGATCTTTCAGGAAGTTGAAGTAATCTGCAAAATGTTCGTAATGTAAAAACAAAAGAGAGAAATAAAGCTCAGAAAAAAAATAGAAAGCTATTGCAATAATCCAGGTAAAAATTGGTAAAATTTTGAATTAGGATAATGGTTGTGTGAGTGAAGATTAGTGAAGAAATTTTATGAAGATGGAAACAATATATAGCAAATGTTTTGATATATAGAGTTAGTAAGAATGAAGAATCAAGAAAGAATTGAAAATTTGAGACATGAATAATCACTGCATTATTTTTCCCCAAACCAACCCTCCACTAGCCTCCCTGGTACTATTGAGAATAATATCATCCTTCAAATCACTCAGGGTCACAATCTCAAGATCATCTTCAGTTCTCCACTCTATGTTACCCCACATAGCTAATTAGGTGGCAAATATCAAAATTTCTACTGCCACAAAATCTCGCATCTTTTCTTTTTCTTCTGTTCGCACAGCCCCACCCTAGTTCAGGTCCTCATTACCTATAGCCTGGATAATTGCAATAGCCTTTGCAAATCAAGGTTTCCCCCATTCTTCCCCTCTCCAATCTATCTCTCAGTTGCCAAAATTTTAATAAAGCACAGTTCTGATCTTCATGTCATTCCATAACCAATAAACTCTTGTGGTTCCCTATTGACTTTAAGAGTAGATTAAGCACTTATTATGTACCAGACAGTGAAGCTAGGTGATGTAGTGGTTAGAGTACCAACTTGCATTCAGAAAGACTCCTCTTCATGAATTCAAATCTGACCTCTGATAATTACTGTGTGACCTTGGGCAAGTCACTTATTATTATTAATTAGCCTCAGTTCCCTCATCCATAAAATGAACTAGAGAAGGAAATGGCAAACCAACTCAGGATTTTTGCCAAGAAATTCTGAACTAGATCAGAGAGCCTGAATCGATTGAACAATGGCAAAGAGAAATGTGCTAGACACTTTGGTAAGTGCTGAGGGTACAAATATGAGTGTACATATATACAGATGTACATAATTATAGCAGCTACATTGCAGAGTTATTGTAAGAATCAAATGAATCATATTTGTAAAACATTTGGCACATAGTAGATGCTTTCCAAATACTAGTTCTTACTATTTTTATTATTATCTCAGTTCAGGCTATTGCCGGAACTGTATGTGAAAATCAAATGAGATAATATTTTAAAATCATTTGATACAGAGCCTAGCATTTAGTATGTGCTTAATAAATGGTTTTTTTTCTTTTCTTCTTTTCTTCATCTGAAAGTACATACAATATTTTACATTCTGAGTACCTTCCACCTCTGCATTAAAAAAATAACAGATCCATTTGAGAGGGGCTGAAAAAAAGGAAAGATGGAGGGGAAAGAGAGAATATGAGAGAAATATACATATGTACAAGTATGAGGGTACAAATAGTATCCCTGCCCTCAAGAAACTTGTATTTCATCACATAAAAGCAGAACTGAAAGGGTAGGGAGAGTGGGAAGATCCAGAGAAGTATGGAACATAGTCAGATTAAGACTGAGCATGAACCTCAAATGGAGGTTCCCATCAGGAATTCATCAATGGGAGTAGGGGACTGGTGCCATAAGTGGAGTCATCTCTAGTGGAACTGGCACTACTGAGACACCCGAGAATGATAATATCTCTCTATAAAATATATGTTAACAAAGACCTTTTTTGGGGGGGGGAAGTAAATCCTAAAGAATTGACTGATTAAAACTGTATAAGTAAAAAAAATGGTGACTACTGAGATAATAATAAAAATAATAAGAACTAGTATTTGGAAAACATCTACTATGTGCCAAACGTTTTACAAATATGATTCATTTGATTCTTACAATAACCCTGCAATGTAGCTGCTATCATGATCTCCATCTTAAAGTAGAGGGAAATGAGGAAAAAAAGAGGTTAAATGACTTTGGACTCAATGCTTTATCTCCTGGGCCACTTAGATCATTATATTATTAGTTTTAAGTAAGAATTTTATTTCCCAACAGGAGACCTTTCAGGAAATGGAAGTAAGCTGTAAAATTTTTGTAATGTAAAAACAAATGACAGCAATAAAGCTGTCATAGGTCACACAACTAATAGTCTCTGAAACTGTATTTAAACTTTGTTCCAGCACTTTCTCCTATTCTACTGATGATGATGATGATGTTTGTCCTTCATTTTTGAAGAAGATCATGACATCAAGGAAGTGAAGCCATGAATGCATGTGAATTGGATTTAAGTGAGGAGGTTCTGTGCTAAGTCATACGTCTCACCTTCTCTTCTGGAGTCCAGGGAACTCCTATGAATTAGGGTGATTGGAGACAGCCCTGGATCTGAGACAGAGTTAAGTGACTTGCTCAAGGTCACATAGTGTCTATTTAAACTCAGTTCCTCCTGACCTCAGGCCACTTACTATGCCACTTGGTTGCCTACTGTACTACCTAGAGGAACAACTAGTAAATAAGGAGTAAATAAATGAAACTGTAACCCACGCAATAGGAAGACCACTAGAGAATCATAAATGGTTTGATTCTTGGAAACTTAGAAGAACTAATATGGTGGACTCATTGTCTTGCTGGAGTGTGGTGTTTTGGCCCAGCAACCCTGGGTCTCCCAAGAGAGTGAACCTACCAGGGAGCAAACAGCACTTCCACTGTCTGAGTCAGGGTGAGGGTAGAAGTTGTTTTTATTTTGGGGGTGAGGTAAGATTGTCAAATCCCCACCAGGAGTTTACAGAGCGTGCCAAGATCCGGAGAGTTAAGCAGGAAGTGGCAAACTGAGACTAAGATTATAAGAAAGGACAGATCATAAGTAAATGACAGTGACCTTTTCAGGAACTGGTTCTAACCACAGCCCATCCACGCTCATGCCTTGCAGCTGTGACATGGACACTTTGGAGTGACCCTCATTTTACCAACATAGAACTCAGTTTAGTGGTTTAGTTTAGTGGTATCTCCAGAGACAGTGATTTAGTGACCTTCTAAAGACAGAAGATTAGTGACTTTCTAAAAAAGATGTAGGACACCTGGACCAACAGATTAAGGCAGCAGTGGAATGAACCTTGACTTTGGAATCAGAACACATGTTTGAATCTAACTCCCACTTATGGAATGTTATTGATTTTTCTATCCCCAGTTTCTTCATCTCTAAATGAATAAAAATATCCGAATGCATCTTCCCATACTAGTTATTCTGGTTTTTCCCTGAAAGCAGCAAAGTTATTCCTAGGACTTGATTGATCCAAGGGGCTATATTTCTCCTTGTTGCTCTCTTATACTTGCTCCCTTGTGTGGAGGTGGGGCCTTCTAAACTTGACAGGTGTCCTGTCAATCATTACACATTGCCTTGCTAACTAGACCCATTTCCTTATGAAGGTGAGGAGAGTCAAATATACTGAGCTAAGTTCTAGAGTATTCTTATTAAATGTTATTTATATAAATTATGGCTAAGAAAAAAATTTGTTGATTTGCAAATGTTTCATTTCATTACAACATCAAACCTGAACTAGCAGGGTCCTGGCCAGAGCAATGCACATCCCTAACAAGAGGGCTGAGTTGCTGGGTAGAATAGAGGATCAAGTGCCCAAACTGGAGAGAGAAACTCAATTTACTGAATTCAAATCTGGCCTCAGACTGTGTGATCTGGACATGTCACTTGCCTCAGTTTCCTAATCTATAAATGAACTGGAGAAAGAAATGGCAAACCACTTCAATAAAATCTCAAATGGGATCATGAAGAGTCAGACATGATTGAATCACAACAAAAACAAGAGAACTACTCTAGATGACATATAATTTTCCTACTCTTCCTACTCTAGAACTATGATCCCCATTGAACTCATTCTATAGAGGAACTCTACTATTGGAGAAGGAGCAATAAAGATCTAGACACAAGAGATACTGAAAGGGAATATTGTTCCAAAATGGAGCAATGTGATAAGTATAGCATATCCTTTTATAATAAGGACCCAACTTGGAAAAAATAAACAAAGAAACAAAATTTCCTGAATCAAGATTGAGTTTGTTAGTTTACTTTTATTGCTACCCAAAAAACTCCAAAACTATTTCTCTCTTACATCTGCCCATAATTAGAAAAAATATTATTCTACTCCATCTGATTTTAATTACTTTGGGCACCATATGGAGAATTTTAAAATTATTTGCAAAATAAAATATTGTTTGCAAATGTATTTTCCTTCCTCCTATCTCTTCTAAAGGCAGTGAAATACATATTATTCTCATTTTTCATTGCTGTTAAATGATGATACAACAAAATAATGCCAAAAACCTTTGTGGTTTTGGAAGTATAAAAACTATCCAGCATCTGGGGACACACTAACTCCAAATTGCAAATAGATTGTTTTAGAAAAGATAATTTAGATTCATGATACTCTATGGACTCACATCTTTATACCACCTCAAAATTTAATGAGTCTTCACCAAAGGGTCTTTTTTTTATTAGTCAATCAAAGGACATAATTAATAAAATCAAAAACAATTCAAAGATTCTTAATTTTTTGTATGCGTTTATGTCACAGATCTCTTGGTAAATCTGGTGAAGTTCATGGCCCATTTTGGGGGGGGTTGCAAAGCTATGGAGTTGAGTGACTTGCCCAAGGTCATATAGCTAGATAATATTAAGTGTCTGAGGCCAGATTTGAACTCAGGTACTCCTGACTCCAGGGCTAGTGCTCTAAACACTGTGCCACCTTGCTGACATGGCCCATTTTGAAGAATATAATTTTTTAAAATGATTGTCATAAAGTAGATAGAATTACAAAGAAAACAATCATGTTGAAATATAATTATCAAAATATTTTAAAAAAAGAAGCTCAAGGATCCTAGGTTAAGAACCTCTGATTTAATTAAATAACACAATAAGAAAAGTAGCAATAGAATACCAGATGTATCTCTCTCTCTCTCTCTCTCTCTCTCTCTCTCTCTCTCTCTATATATATATATATATATATATATATATATATGTATATAGTCATAGGAAAGAATGGATAGATGTAGGGAACTGGGCATATATGGAAGGAATATAAATGTTGGGGGTTGGTCTGGTTATATTGCTCCAACTGGGCCTACTTCACAATGGACTTCAACAGCATACAGTCTGCTGGGTGCTATATTTGTTAGATGTTACAATACAGCTGCATGGTGTGGTGGATGGAGTGAAGGATTCAGAATCAGGAAGACCTAAGTCCAAATCCAGTGTCAGAAACTTCTTGGGCAAATCACTTCATCTCTGCCTAATCCTCTGGTGAAAGAAATGGCAAACCACTCCATGCCTTTACCAAGAAAACCACATGGACAGAAGTTCATGGGGTCACAAAGAGTCGAACACAAGTGCTGTTACAAAGTTCTGAGACTCCCATAGGTGCTATCAGCTAGGTAGGTAAGTTTTATTTGAGAAAAAAGTTGTATATTTTGTTGGGTTCTTTTTACATCATTAAAATTTATCCCAATATTTCCCCACTATTTCCTCCAGAGAACCATCCCATGTATTTAATGTTTTTTTAAATAAAAAAGAGAAAAAAATCTGCAAAACTGATCAATACTTTTAAAAAAGCCTGAAAATGTATGCAATCTACCACACATGTGAATTTCCCATCATTCCATACTAAATATACTCTTGAACTCCTCCCCTCCTGTTTTTTCTAGCAAATTGCAATCTCTTCGTCTCTGTCTCTGTTTCTCTCTGTCTCTCTCTCTCTCTCTCTCTCTCTCTCTCTCTCTCTCTCTCTCCTTCCTTTAATTTTCCCTTCTTTTACTCAAACAGTCAAAGAGCTAGGAAAAATGTCTACACCCATTGCCTCCATTTCTTCATTCATTATTCATCTCTTAGAAATCTGGTTTCCACCTTCATCACTAAACTGAAACTGTCCTTTCCAAAGTTACTAATGATCTTTTAATTGGGAAATCTGATGGGTTTTTCTCAGTCTTCATCCCCATTAATTTCTGTACTTCATTTGACACTATTGACTACCTCTACTCCTGGAATCTCTCCCTGAATTTTTGTGACTTGTCTCTTTCCTCACTGTCTGACTACTTTTCTATTTTCCAAGGAGAGTCTAATGGACTAGGTGAGTACATTATGTTCCTTTACTTGTTCATAAACTTTTGTGAATCCTTTGTTTTTTTTGCCTTTTCTGTGGTGGGTGAAATAAAAATTGTCCCATATCCAGTACAAATATACACTGAGTCCCTTGTGGGAGTTGGAGACCTTGTTATTGACATTTGGAGAAACTTAGACACAAGCTATATCGAAGTTTTATTTTAGATATTTTTCTGAAGAACTTTACCTGCTGGAAAGAGCCAAGAAGAGAAACATATCCTTTTGGGCCAGAATCCAACTTAGTCTCTATGAGTTTGGAGTGCTTAATGATGGGGGGGGTGGAGACTGTAATACTGCTATAAAGGTAACAGAAAGAAAAACAATCAAGCAAAACTGACTGGTAATACAACTATGTCTATCTGTGTCATTTGACAACAGGGTTCAATTTGGTTGTAATTTTTATTCAGAGTTCCGTCCTCATTTTATGTTGCTTTACACAAAGTGTCAATTTGTATATTGTTCTCTTATTTTTTCTTATTTGTCCTATTGTTTATCACACAAGTATTCCATTTCCCTGAATTCTTACATTTGTAATTTTGTCATAATAGAATACATGCCACAATTTGTTCAATTATTCCCAATTGTTGGGCAACCATCTTATTTCCAGTTTTTATGAGTACAAAAAGTGCTATTATGAGTATTTTTGAACTTTTTTGTCCTCTTCAGTTTCTTGGGGGATATCTACTTAATAGAGGGTAACTAATTTTGCATAATTTCTAATTGTTTTAAAGATTGGTTGGACTAATCCATGACCCTACCAATAGTGTACTAATGTGTCTGACTTCTGATAGTCTCTCCATTATTGATTATTTCAATCTTTTATCATTTGCAGACTCAAATAGTTATTGATTGATTTGTCAGTTTTTGAATGTGAGGTAAAGTTATAGAGTTACTTTATTTTGTAATTCTCTTGTAACTAATTATTTGGAGCATTTTTTAATATACTTCTGATAATTTGTATTTCTTTCTTTTGAAAACTGGAAGCTTTCAGAGGAAAAAAATCCAAGCTATCTATTAAAATGTTTTAAAAAATATTCCAAATTACTATTAATTAGAGTAATGCAAATGAAAACAATTCTGAAGCATCACTTCACACCTATCAGATTGGCTATGATGACAAAAAAGGACAATGGCAAATGGTGGAGGTACTATGGGAAAATCTGCTGCTGGGAGAGAGATGTGAACTGTTCTGAGCATTCTGGAAAGCAATTTGAAGCGATGTCCCCCAAAATATTAAACTGTGAATACTCTTTGACTGTTACTTAGGGCTATAGTCCAAAGAGATATTTTTTTAAAGAGGAAAAGGTCCCATATATTCAAAAAATTTATAGAATTCTTTTTATTATGGTAAAGGTATGGAAACTAAAAGGAGTTCTATTAATTGGAGAATGGCTAATTAAGTGTTTTAGGAATATGATGGAGATGGTTTCAGAAAAGCTTAAGAAGACATATCAACTAATGCAAAATGAAATGAGCAAAATTAGGAGAATGAAGTATTTATATTGTAAATGCAAACAATTTTGAAAGATTTAGTAGCTCTGATTATTGCCACTTTTTCTTGCTACTGAACTTTGATGGCTTAGGAAGAGCTACTGAGGCTGAAGATGTTGCTCAATGCTGCCTCACTTAAATTCAATTCATAGGCAAGTCATCACCTGTAATGGTTGGTCCTCTTCAAAAATGAAGGGCAATGAACCTGATGTAAAGAAATCCAGAGGATCCATGTTCTCAGAAGTCATGAAGAAATGGGTGCAGGGACTTACTGATGTGACCCAAGAAGAAATGGTTTGGAAAATAGACAAGATGATAGTCAATGATGTGATGCAGAAGGCACAGTATGACTCCCCCTTGGAGAAGTCAACCAAGCTATGATTTTAGACATGAGATCAAGGAAATCGGCTTTTAAAGATAAGTGAACTTTTTCCCCTTTGATTGGATCCTTCTTTAACACAGTCAATGAAAATAAGCATTGTACTTTTGTAAAACACTGATATCACCATCATATCCTAAGAAAGAATGGGGAGCCATGAAGGCCTCCCACACAAAGCAGAGAGTTACTTTCAGAAATCTGCTTGTCACTGCACATGTAGTATACCTAAGGAAGATTTTAAAGAGACAGAAGGTAGTCTGAGTGTCATTGCCAGAAGAATATGTTCTATTGCTAATGTTACTTAGAGTAGTAATCACACATTCTGAAGACTGCAGAGGAAGGGTCTAAAAAAGATGCTGCCCTATCCTTAAAATGTTCCTGGGGAAGGCATATGGGCTCAGAGTTCTGTTGGTTTGCTTTCCTTACCAAAACTAGATGAGTATTAATTACACACTAAATGTATTTCTTTCCTTTGCATTAGTTTTGAAGGAAACTAACAAGTCATGAGTGAAGTGACTATACTCTCCTTGCCTTTGGTAAAGGTATGCAATTTTTACATTTTTACAAGCTTCTGAGATGCAAAATATTTAAAAACCAGTGTTGCGCTAGTGTAACTATGTTGGTAACCAAGGCCAAAGGTTCAGTTAAGAATGCCATGTGTGAACATCCAAGTCTCCCTGCTCTCCAGTTACTATTCCTTGTCCAAAAATACATGTAGGAGAAGAAGCATATTTAAAAATAGCAACTGTTTTTTTGATTATATCATAATGATTCGCTCCAATTTTTCATCTTATGCTTTCTTCGGATTAGAATGATTGTTCCTGAATAGGACTTTTTTTTTAAGAAGAAAAAAAAATTTTAAATCCAATCCAATCTATTTGACAGTTTCTCCTCTTTCCCCACCCCCATCCCTAGCTTCTGCTGATAGTTTGGAATTTCGCCATTTGTTCCTTTCACTGTTATAAAGACAATAAGTTGACTCTGTCATGTTCCTATTCAGAACCATGAAGCAATTCAGCAGGGCAGCACAGCATTTGGGTAGCACTGCATTATGTTTTTGCCCATATTTCCTTGTGAGATGTTTCTGTTTTGATGGAATGGGAAGTGTTTTTATTTTTTCCTGTTACTGCTTTTTGTCAAAGGACTTGGAAAAAATCATTTTATAAAGATTATCAATCATCTCTGTTCTTGAGAATCTTTGAATGAATACAGAATATTATTCCATTGCAATATTTGATTGTATAGAGGCACACTGAGTATTGTCAATAAGAAGAAACAGAAAGGCTGTGTATAGGTTTTTGGTACTATGTACCACCTCTATTACTCCTCTGACACTCAAGTATTCATGTACCTAAACCATATTCTATTTAATTGTATTTGATTTAATATATATATATATATATATATAAACATGTATAAAATATAAAAAAATGAAGGGCAAACAACAGCAAGTTGTTATGATTTACCCAGTGAATACCACAATTTCAAAGAACTCATGATGAAATATGTTATCAACCTTGAGAGAGGTTGGATGATGAATTAAGAGTGCAAATTAAAGTATCTTTTGATTGTTTTTTCTGAATGTAGGAATTGGTTTAATATGACTTTACATATTTGAAATAAGTTTTGTTTTTCTTGCCTTCTTGATGGGTGAGGAAGGGGGAGGAGGAAAGGAGAACATTTGGAAATGAAAATAAAATAAAATTGAATTTAAAAAACTTTCTATTGTTTGGCCATTTATCTTTTGGTAAATGATTTTTGATCATATATATTTCTATAAATTCTTTCTTACTGAATATCAAAGTCATATCAGACATATTTGCTATGAAGATTTCCCCCAAACTAAAATTTTTATTCTTATTCTAAATATAAGTGCTTTTTTTCATGCCAAAACTTTTAGTTTATGTAATAAATGTATTTTATCTTTTGTGAACTCCTTTATCCCTAAGAATTTTCTCTTAGCTATTATTATGAAAGGCACCTCCTGTTACAGATTATTTTTCAGTACAAAGAATTTATAATTAGATTTCAGATTACCAGGTTTCCTTTCACACTATGTCATTTTCATGACTTTTTACTCATATTTCTTTGTTGATATAACTATTTCCCTGGGTGTGTGGGAGGATTTTGGAAGCCAAAGATTTTTCTCTGACATTTTGAGGAAAATATTCAGGAAGAAGGAAGGTAATGAAGCAATATCACAGCTATAATGGTTTACTTCTGGTTTCAAGAACTAAAGGACCTACTTTCACAATCTGGTCAATTATTATGTGACCTTGGGCATGTCACTTATTCTGTCAGATATTGGCACATGATCCAAGTAATAATTAATTCTTACATCTGTCTGGATTTCCAGAACATTTACACAAATAGTGTCCAAGAAATTGTCCAACTTGTTCAAAAACCTTTTCCTAATCTCTTAAGTAGTAAATAACAAGATCTCCTGCTTGGTATTATCTGTAATATTTTAGATAGATTTATTTTTGTTGGTTCTTATAGTGTAATACTTTCTTCGAGCTAAATTTGCATTTAAACTTGCATGAGTCCAAATACTCATTTTTTTCTCTTCCTTCTGGTGTTCTTGGAGGAACATGAGAAATTGCGGATGGAAAGAAGCTACAGATTTGTTTCCATAATTTGGTATGTTGAGAAGGCTTTAGGCTTGAGGAAAGAACTTGGGAAACCATGCCTCAAAATTTGTGGAAACATTCCATGATCAATAATTCTTCAAAGTAAAGGCTCAAGGCCCAGGAAGATATCCTGGGAAGAGATGTAACTTTTATACTACACAAACCAACAAGATATCTGACATTATTAGGGAGAATATAAAAGCATGGTCAGGGGCGGCTAGGTGGCGCAGTGGGAGGGGCGGCTAGGTGGCGCAGTGGATAAAGCACCGACCCTGGAGTCAGGAGTACCTGGGTTCAAATCTGGTCTCAGACACTTAATAATTACCTAGCCGTGTGGTCTTGGGCAAGCCACTTAACCCCATTGCCTAGCAAAAAAAAAAAAAACCTAAAAAAAAAAAGCATAGTTAATCTTGCCCTACCTTAAGAAATCTTGGTATACTCTCTTGATTGATTGATATTAATTGCTCCTTTGCTATTCAAATCTGGAAATCAGCTTGCTCTTTTCCTGTATTCATTTTATGGGCCTCTGTAACTCTATGCATCTGTTCCAAGTGAAGTTTCTACTACAATTTCTAAGGCATTATTTACTTACTGGGTTTGGTGGCTCAGTAGTTAAAACTATTAACAAGTCTACATCTCATTTCTTTGGATAGAAATTAATATAATATTTATAATTTTATAGGCTATGAATTTAATTTTGAAAAATACCTCTCATCTCACACTCTCTAAGACACCTTAGGAAAGTCTCAATTCCCTTCTTGTCAATTCTTTTCTTTTCTTGGGTCAACTGGGATTGGACAAAACTAATCAGAAATTAGAAATTTGACTTTTGGGACATTGTAGCACATATATACCAACTAACTGCTGTTAATATCAGGTATATAAGTCTGGAGCTACTGATTTAATTCCTAGTAGTTTGGAGATTGAACACAGGTGATTTGAAATTAACCACTTAATCTTTAGCTGTGATTTCAGTTCCAGTCATGAACTTTTGTGGATGAAAAATGAAGTAACTCTCTAATAAATTTTGTCATAATATAGAGATTAACAAATTAGAGTTCTAATAGCTGACAGAAATGCAAATAAATGATTTACTTTACATTTCAGGCATTGTGAGAAATTGTGAAGTTTTTAAAATTTGTATTTCAATGAACAAACATCAACTTTTCCTTTCCTACCTCTGTTCCCATTGAAAAACAGAAAAGAGAAACAAACACTTGTGACAAATACTCATTGTTTATAAAACAAATTCCTCATTGGCCACGTTCAAAAAATGTCTTATTCTGCACCCTAATTCTATCATATTCTTACCCAGAGGTGGATAGCATATTTTATCATTGGTCTTCTGGAATTCGGGTTGGTCATTATGTGCTCAGTTTTTAATCTTTCAAAGTTGCTTATGTTTACAATGCTATTATTATTATTACACAAATTATTATTATTATGTTCAGTTCATTTTCTGAACAATATAATACTTGGAAAACTCTAGGGGAAAATAAAAAGACCAATGGTTAAAATCCAAGAGGTTGCAAAATAGTTTCACCATTTTCTGGGATCTGCCACAGAGCCTAAGCTTAGATACATTGGGTTTGTGTGAAGTGAAATGGAAGGGGAAATTTTATTTGGGAAAAACATGTCTGTTGTCATCCTAGTTACTCATAAGGACTTGTGATTTATTTCCTTCTCATTTTAAATCAAGTCCAGACAAGGCAGAACACAGCAACCAGAATATAAAAACAACAGCATGCCAATTAGTAGGGCAGAGGAATTAAGAGAAGGCTCATCTGGCCAAGGATATGGTAGTTAAGGTTTATATGTTGCCTTTTCATTGTTCTCCCATTCAGTGCTTCCTCTGGTTTTCGGGGAGAGGTCAACATAGAGGGGGCGAAAAAAGCAAACCAAGTGATGTGGATACACCCTGCTCCTGTTGATGGGGTTCTGTTTGTTAGCAAGATATTTAACTCCATGTAGTTTAGGATGCAGGGCAGTTAAAAGAAATATATTTTAAAGTAAAGTGTTCTAACCTTTTCCTTAACTGATTTTTACTTATCACTATAATTTCTACATAGCTTACACACCCAAATATTTTTATTATTTATTGTTGAAATTTCACATTGTTTCCTGTTGCTTACGTATGAGATATTGTCAGTTGTTTCAGAGGAATTAAAAAAGAGTGAATGACTTTGATAGGTGGAAAGGGAAAAGAAGCCCGAGCATATGTAATACTTTGGTCGTTAAAGGTTCTAGCCATTATGATCTTTCTCTGTCTCCCTGAGGATTGAAGGAAATTGTTAGAATGAGCACAACCTGAAAGAGCTGAAAGGGAAAAAGTAACGAAACAATTACTTACCAAGCACCTATTATAAGTGCCAGGTATCCTGTTTTTAATCCTATCATTTGAATACTATTATTTATTAATCATTTAATCAGTTTTATTATTGATTTTTATTGATTGATCTTATTATTTATGTATTTGTTTAATTTAATTTATTTTATCCTGTTATTATCTTTTTATAATCAAGGAAACTAAAGAAGACAAAGATTAAGTGACTTGCTCAGAATTAATAGATCAATTAGTATGTGGCTGTTTTGAATTCAGGTCTTCTTGAATCTAGGTCCAAAGGTCTAGTCACTGTACCACTTAACTGACTCCAGACAGAAATTTGGAGTTCTAATCTCTGGTCTATCACTTACCAATTCATCTGATCTCTCTATGCTTCGGGGTGCTCATCTATAAAATGAGAATAACAATCATTATATTACCTACTGCATAGAATTATTGTGAGAAAAGTACTTTGCTAACCATAAAATCAGTATAAACTCAATTATCATTATTGTTGCTATTATTGTTATCATTACATGTAATGTGACAAAACAAGATACATATATTCTAGATCTCCTGATGATTTTCCCTATGCCATTAAGGTATTCATTAAGCTTTTACTGAATGTCACAAACTATCTACCCTTGTATTTTTGTTTGATCCCTGGGATTCATATAAGTTACAACCCTTTTGGTTTCTCTTTGGAGCTCTAGACACAATTTCTATCTAAAAATCTAGAGTGACATTTCAAACTCAACATGTTCAAAACTAATCTCATTAATCTTCTCCTAATCTTCCTCTGTCTGTTTTCACTATTAATCAGCAGCACCACCGATAGGAAGGAGATTGCCTGTTTAAGCTCTTTTGCATTGTTATAATGAATAGTTGATACCTAATTGCCTTTAAGTTATTTAGGAATTCATAGAAGCAGAATATTTTGCCCTTGGAAACAGAACAAAATAAAATTCATGCTGACTTCCCAGAGGAGATTATTATTATTATTATTATTTAGGAAGAAGGCAGGACTCCCCAAACTGACTTGCAGAGGACTGGATAATAGACAGCATGGTGGCTATGGGGAGTGGTATCTAGATGGCTTCTTTTTTGTCAGGGTGAGGAACAGCCAGTCATTTTCATTTCATTTTCTTCTTTCACTCTTTCTGCTGAAAGTTAAGAAGTCTGTGGCCTCATCTGAAGATAGACTCGCCTGAGTTTAGGAAAAGTATCCTTTGTCAATCACTCATCAGAAAAAATCCATCCCCTCTTATTTTAAGGACTGTGACTAAGGAGTCTAATTTTATCATACATAGTTGATGCATTTTATTATATCTTTGTCTAGTCAGATTTTTCTACTTCATAGACCCTCCTAAGTTCCTCTCTTTCTCTCCAGCAAAATTGTGTTTATGTAGGGAGATTTAGACTTCCAGATACTAATGAATTTGAAGCATTGTTGTCTCCTTAAAACTACCATTCTCCCAGATTCCCAGATTCAAAACCTACATTGGTGTTATCTTTGTCTTTTCCCCTTCTCACACTTTTCAATTCCAATTAGTTATTGCATGCTATCAGTTCAACATCTGCTACATATTTTCCATGTGTCTCCTCCTCTCTAGTCCTTCTAATACTAACATTTGAATAGGTCCTCATAATCAAACACTTGAAGTTTCCCAGTTCTTATCCTCTCTTCCTTTTCTAGTTAATTCTTCATACCACTGACAGAATATTTTTTACTCATATATCTATTTTTGCCATTCATATATTGAAAAATCTTTTAACTTCCCTGTTGTATACCATTTAAAGTTCATGCTTCTTTGATGGAACATTCAAGGCTCTCTCTATGATCTAAATGCACTCTGAACTATTTTATGCTCCAATGGACTCCCATTCCAACACCCAACTATCCCCTGCATTTTCCTGACTGTGTTTTTGTTCATGCGCTTTCCTAGAATTGTAAAACCATTCTTTCACCTCTTTTTATTTTGAATTCCTACTCATCTTTTACTGACTAACTCAAAAAAGAGGCTTCCTATATGAAGTTTTTTTTTATCTTTTCTTATCTGTAACAACTTTCATGGAACATTTTCTGTTATACTTGTATTTTATTTCATATTATATGTATTTTACTTTTATCCTACCCTTTCCTACTCTTCTTTGCTTTGCCTTACTCTGACCTGCCCTCCCTTCAATCCCACCCCAAAAGCATACATTTCATTTAATTCCATACCATACCAATACCAACTATTGTTGTACTATAGTGTAGGTGTCTTATCTCCCTAGTAGATTGTAAAACTACTTGCAGTCAGAAATGTCTTAAACTTTATATCTCCTGTAGAACTGCACACAGTAATAAATGTTTGTTGCATTGAATTTGTTCTTGAATCATTATAGGTCTATATACAGGAGTCTTCTGCACGGAGTTGTGATGATTTGCAAATTTAGATTATTCAAAGTGTGACAGATCATATAGAGAGTAGATGGGTTTCACATGATGCTGTCAGAGTTGTATCCACCTATAATTGACTCTTTCCACTGATGTCTTCAATCTATAGCATGCAAGAGCAGTCATAAATTTAATTAATTAACCTCCAATTGTATTCAGATAACCTTCTCCCTCTTCCCATCCATCCACTTGGAAGATGCAGCTTATCTCAGATTCTTTATAAATCTAGGAGTATGATTTAGAATAGGCTTAGAATTTTTTAATGAAAATTTCTCGTTTATACTCTTAAGCCCCATTTGCTGCTTTTGAAAAACATCCTTTCTTATTCATGTCCCCTCATTCTTAGGATTTGATATACTTTTTTCCTCCTTAATGATCATATGATATAATAAAAATAATGGGCTACATCCAATGGTAGCATAGCCAAGCAAACCAAATTATAAAGAAGTGTTCAAGTAGCAAGCCACAATGAAACTAGGGAGCACAATCTATTTCCCCATAAACCTTCTTTTAGCTGGTAAAATGATAAGGAAAGTGCTTAGTTTTAGAACTTGCTGAGATTTTTTTCAACAAAGTCATTTTGAGAAAGGGAGTTTCCTAAAGTTTTGGAACTCATTAAGATTTGCCTATAAATACTTTGAGTTAACAGAAGAAGGAAACATTGCTTAATATTGGCATACATAATTTTAGCCTCATTGTACCTGAGCACACTCACCTAGCTAGTCTTGAATCCACCCTCATCCAGTCTTCATTCTTGTCTATTTGCTTCTCTTCTATGTTTGCAGTATTCTTGGTCAGAAGTGTCAAACAAATAAAAATGAGGGCCACGAAAACCAAATATAAAAATTCCTGTGGGTCACATATAATAATATTGTCTATATTTGGGGGCATTTTTGTTTATGTTGAAAGATATTTCCCAATGATATTTTAGTATTGTGGGTCACATGTGGAGGCCACGTGTTGGACACCTCTGCTTTAGAGCCCTGCATTGATGTCATAGTTCTCCCTAAGTGTTTCCAATTTTTGTTTCATTCTGCCTGGCTATAGGAGAAGCACCAATGGGGTCTCTTCCCATCCCCCCATTATACTTTTGCTATTCTAAAGAAAAAGAAAAAAAAAATCAGGCCAGAGGAGTCTTTTTTCACCTCTAGTCATTCAATGGGGAAACATAATAACAGAGAAACAAATCAGCATTATCCTGCCATTTTATTTGTAAGGTCATATTCTCAACTTTCCCAGGAATCTACACTTACTTAAAACTAAATCTGTATTTGAAAGTGCTGCAGGGGTTTTTGGCTTACAATGCTATACCAGATAGCGACAACATAAGGCACTTGAATTATTTTATGGCTATAACACAATGCATGATTATATAACATTGAAAATATCTTTTGCACCCACTATGCTCATATAAGATGTTTTACATGTCCTTATTTTTTTTCTTTCAATGCTATTGCTACTACCTTCATTATATTGTATTTATAGCATGTCATTCATTATACATTTCAAAGCAAACATAAATTGTAAATGTTAACAATCACAAAAATAAAATGGCATGATAGAATTTTATAAAGAATAGTCACTTTATTTTATTTTATGTTTTTAGATTTTTGCAAGGCAAACAGGGTTAAGTGGCTTGCCCAAGGCCACACCAGCTAGGTAATTATTAAGTGTCTGAGATCAGATTTGAACCCAGGTACTCCTGACTCCAGGGCCCGTGCTTTATCCATTACACTACCTAGCCACCCCAAGAATACTCACTTTAAAGGGGCTCATTACATATTAGAAAGGCACTTGTTCTTTAGCAAAATAACTTAAAAAATTCTAAGATTATAATAATAATGATGATGATAATGATAAACACTTTATATAGCTCTTAAGTACTTTACAATTCTTATTTCACTTGATCCTTACAACAACCCTACAAAGTAGGTGTTATTGTTATTATCTTAATTTTACAGTTGAGGGAAAATGAGGTAACAGAGGTTAAATGACTTGCTCAGGGCACACATTTAATACGTTTCTGAGTACAGATTTGAATTCAGGATTTCCTACCCCTAGTCTCAGTGATCTATCTGCTGTGCTACATAACTTTCCCCAAGATAAAGGGACTCATAGTTAAAGGAACTCACAGTTTTTTTTATCTCAGTCATTATCACACTCACTCTGTTCTTCCAGTAGTCTTCTTCTAGAGCAGGAATATTTTAATATTTAACTCTAGAACAATCTCTAGAGTGCTTAACCTTTCTGGTGACATGGACAACTTTGGTAGCCTGGTGAAATCTATGGGTTCCTTTTCAAAATAATGATTCTATAAAATAAAATCTGAATAAATATAAAGCAAGTCAACTATATTGAAATTATCTGTTTATCTGTCTCAACAAGTTAATGGACCTTATTAGAGAGGGAAAAAAGACATCTAAAATGGGAACTGTGATGATTCACACAGTAGTGCTATTAATCTGGAGTCCTTGGTTTATCTTTCTCTAGCAAACCTCCTAGAAGTCATTCTCCTTGATGGCCAGGATAGATTTCCTAAATTTAGGAATGAAAATCTTTAACACACAACCTTATTATCTCAGAGCAATTGACAAACTAATACAAAGGCATGAAAACAGCCTGTGTTTTTTATGTTATTTTTAGCAATATTATCTGTCCAAAAGATTGAGAAATAAGAGACTTTGGAGTATAACAATTATTTTAAATTTGTGGTATTGCATAAAGGCAATAATTACCTCTATAACAGCATTAAGTATCAAATAGTTATTCAGATATTATAAAAATTCAAAATAATACAAAATTAGTATTCCATATCAGATTATTGATGACTAATAATCCCATAATCTAAAACCCATAACTTTTCTCCCCATTCTCAATTAAATAATACACATAAGCAAATATGAGGTTAGTTGACCACATAAAGTCTTTATATAGATGTTTGATCTTATAAATATTATAGGAGTTTAAAAATGTATTAGTCAATTAATTAACATTAATTAAGGGCCTACTATTTGTCATTGTGGTAAGCACTAAGAAATATAAAGAGAAAAATCAATCCCCTATTCTTAAGAGCTCACAGTCTAATTAATAGATTAAATTTCCTGTTTATATTTCCTCACATTCTGTAATACAGAAGTTATGTGTTTTTTTCTTTGTTTTGGAAAGACAACCATGCTGCATAATTATGATTAATATGCAAATTTCAAAGAGTCTGGCAAGTATACAACTATTCCATGTAATAGAGAAACCAAGGATCTTAATTAGAACCAAATGATCTTAAAACAGAAGCAAGCCAAGATCTAAAAATTCCTTCCCTTATCATCATAAAATTAAAATGCCTTGGATACTTTTAGTTTGGTCAAGGTGAAGGTATAGCATTTCTTGAATAGGGCACATATTTTTTATTTACACATACAAACACATAATACATCTATATTATTCCAGCAAATACACTTTCCCAATAGGGCCTAAAATAGTTCATGGTTTTTGCATCTTGTGTTTTAGAAGAAAAGCTTTTCATATAAGTTGATCTTATCTCTATTTAAAGTTTAACAAAGACCTAAGCAAATGAAATTCAAAATGTGATCACAATTTTCTAATGTAGGTTGGGTTCCTGTGTTCTGGTTTACACTGAGTGTAATTCTGGGGGATTAGGTCTTTAAGGAGACTATTTAGGCTCCTTTTCTCATTCACACTTTTCTCTCTCTCTCTCTGATCTCATTAACTGAACAGAGTCTGAACCACAGATATTTTGAACCTGATGAAATACATGTAGACTTTTATGATTTTAAATACATTTTCTAATATGCTCCATATTTCTTGCAAAATTCATAAAACCTTTATTTCATATACATTCCTAAAGAATATATATATATATATATATATACATATATATACACATATATGTATATATGCGTATATATATATATTTCTCTTAAACAAAATTATTTCATAGACATTTCTTCTGTCACAGTTTGATGAGGTGTTTAACTCAAGGCCTTTTTATTTTCATTTAAGGCTTCCTGCCTTTCAATTTAAAATCACAATCTAAGCATTTCAAAACCATAACATACAATATTTTTTCAAACTGCATATGTGGTTTACGTTTTTTTAAGATACAGCAAAAACAAACAAATAAACAACCAAACCCCAAACTACCTTTAAACCAAAAAAGTGCACATTTTTTTCAAATACAATATAGGTCTCAAGTTATAAAGAATGGTGAACAAGGCATTGGAACACTGGATTTGGGATCCAAAAGACCTGGGTTCCAATCCTACCTCAGTTACTTGATTTTTTTTGACCCTGGGAAAATCCCTTAATCTTTTTTATTTTTTTCCCCATTTGTAAAATGAGACAATTGGATTCAGTGGTCTCTAGGTCCCTTTTAACTCCAGTTCTGTAATTTTATGAAAATGTTGTTTCAAAACTTCCTAGGGTTCAGCCCAATAGGACTGATAAAAAAACTCACATTTTCACTCTTAAATGAACACCTTAGATATAAAACCCACAAAACAAAACAATTCACTATCTATTCATATTTTGACCATAATCTGACTTTAATTAGTTGAGAATATTTTCCCCTTCTCATGGAACAGGTATTTTCATATCTAATAAATCTTGGAAGAAGGACATAGTCCCTATTTAATCCCTCACCTCCCACCCTATCCTCCTAATGAACAGCTCAAAATGTTAAGAGAAAATTCTTTAATTTTCCTTCCTTCCTTCCTTCCTTCCTTCCTTCCTTCCTTCCTTCCTTCCTTCCTTCCTCCCTCCCTCCCTCCCTCCCTCCCTTCCTCCCTTCCTCCCTTCCTCCCTTCCTCCCTTCCTCCCTTCCTTCCTTCCTTCCTTCCTCCCTTCCTCCCTTCCTCCCTTCCTCCCTCCTTCCTTCTTTTATCTGGAATTTAAACTGGACTGTTTGCCTCAGAAATATAAAGATAAGAAAAATCGAGGCTATATAATAGAGTTCCCCTACTCTAAAAAAACACTTAAGTTGCTTCTAGCCAGGCTTTACTTGGGCTGGGTCAAATCCCCAAGGAGATTAGAAACTCCAGACAAAGAGGGGTGTGTTGGGGTGGGGCTCACTTTCACAGACACATGGTGGGGGGGTCAGAATTCTCTTTTCCAAGCCTCTTTATCCAAAAGTAACTTGATCCATGGTCCTAGCTGCTGGGGCTGTACTCCTACCTAATCTAAGACATTTTTTAAGTAGAGAAGGGTCTGATCAGGTCTTTATATCAGTGACTGTGGGAGGGGAATCATGCTGCAAATTTTATACACTCTTAGGGTGCATTTAGAAGATATAGACTTAAATTGAGAAAACCTCCCACGAATCAAGGAAAATGATTAGGGGGATTCTTTTCTCTTGGTTCCACTTGAGGAATCTGTATACAAGTAGATTTGCTTCAGAAGCAAAACAAGAGCTTAGGAAAAAGCCAGTTCCTTAGGAACCAGCCGACTGGGGGGGGGGGGCGGGGACAGGAACAAATCAATGCTGGAATAACTGACTCATCAGAGAGAAAAAAAAAATCAGATACTTTCAATCCTGATCTGGGAGCCTATGTGGTCTGATGAACCAAAAGATATTTAAAAAAAACTCTATCTCAATTTCACATGGGGACTAGGATCTTAAAGGGAAGCAGCCTTCTTGACCCTCCCCGCTCAGATTTGTATGTTGGCTTTTCTGACCATATTGCACAATTACTCTTCTGGTAAAAAGATCACTTGTTGCTTATAGCAAGCCAGTAAAAGTATCTTAAAGGAATACAGAAGATACATACTCATGGTCACAAGAAGACCCTTTTAATTTGTAGTGGGTATGCTCTCCCTAACCCAGAATGAAAACAGCTACATCCTCCTTCTCAGGGTTCTAGGGAAGGAGAAAAGTATTTATTGTGGAAATATACTAGGTATTGTGCTTAAAACCCTAACAAATATGATCTTATTTGATTCTCACAATCCTGGGAAGTAGACATTTTTATTAACCCTATTTTAGGTAACAAAGGCTAGCTTCTATTCCATTGACCATGAAGGTTGGCTACTCTCTTTTCCCAGAAATAGAACTATCTTTTTTTTTTTTATCAGATTAGTGGCAAAGATAAAGGTGGAAAGATCTTTTTAAAGTGGAAGGACAATTGAGGAATATATGCCTTTTCTTTTTGGATTAAATGAAGGACATTTTTGCAGGACCTATTTGTAAGGGAACAAATGTTTATTAAACACCTGGTGATTGCTGGGTACTGTGTTAAACATTTTACAAATTTTATCACATTTAACTTTCACTACAATCTTGAGAGGGAGGTGATATTATCATCCCTATTTTATAGATGAGGAAGCAGGCAGAGGTTAAGTGATTTGTCCAAGGTCACACAGGAGGTGTCCAAGGCTGGATTTGAACTTGATTCTTCCTGATTTCCGTGACCAGCTCTCTATCTATAGTACCATTTAGCTGCCTAACTTTCCTCCACAACAGAAGAGTCAAACATGGTTCTGAAGATTTGTTTCTGGGGAATTCAAAAGATAATAGTGTTATGCAAGTAAATTGGTAAATAGGAAGGTAGAGGCAATCTGTTTTTAGTTTTCTTTCTTTTTATTTTTATGGGGGAGATAAGATTATGAAATATTTTAGATATGTTGAGTCTGAAGTGTCAGTAGGACATCTAGGTGGAGATACTCAGTTGTCAACTGAAAAATGGACTTAGGTACACCTGTAGACAAGAGACTCTCTCTCTTTATGTCTGTCTCTATCTGTGTGTCTCCTTGATTTCCAGTTCCAGATTGTATCTTTGAAATCATCCAATATACATATCATATAGAGGGTATGAATAAAGTCAGAGGAAGAGAACGACATCATCAGATAGTGCAGAGTGCAGCAAGTAGGAGACAAAACTTCAGAGCATACCCATACTTAAAGGTTTAGCTAGAGAAAGTTGGTGAACCAATGAATGAGGCTGAGAACGAGTATGTAGCTGGTTAAGAGGAGAATGAGGAGTTAGCAGTGTTAATTAAAACATAAGGAAGAGAATTTGACCAAAAGGTCATCAAATACTGCAGGAAAATCAAGGAAAATGACTGAAAAAAATTTTTTGATTTGGCAATTGAGTTTATCACCTTGGGAAAAGCAGTTTCATTAGAGAAGTGAGATGAAAATCAGACTGTAAAAGGGCTAAATCCAATTGAACAAGTCAGTATTGTTCTTTATGGCTTGATTTTCTCAATAATAAAATGAGGGGGTTTGACTAGATGACTACCAAATTCCTTTTAGCTCTATATCTATGATACATAAAAATGGAAACTACTTTTTTTTTAAAAAATGGAAATTTAGACCACTGATGGGTCTATACTCTGAAGAGATCATGAAAAAGGATAAAAGCATCACTTGTACAAAAACATTCATAGCAGTCCTGTTTGTGGTGACAAAGAAATGGAAATTGAGTGAATGTTCATCAATTGGGGGATGGCTGAACAAATTGTGGTATATGTATGTTATGGAACACTATTGTTTTATTAGAAACCAGGAGGGATGAGAATTCAGCGAAGCCTGGAAGGATTTGCCTGAACTGGTGCTGAGTGAGATGAGCAGAACCAGAAGAACATTGTACACCATAACAGCAACATGGGGGTGATAATCAACCTTAATGGATTTCCTCATTTCATCAGTGTAACAATCAGGGGCAATTTTAGGGTATCTGTGATAGATAATACCATCTATATCCAAAGAAAGAATTGTGGAGTTTAAACAAAGACCAAAGATTGTTACCTTTAATTTAAAAAAAAAAGGTATCTTATTATGTATTTTTTGCTATCTCTTATACTTTATTTTTTCCTTAAGGATATGCTTTCTCTCTCAACACATTCAATTTTGATCAGTGTATAGCATGGAAACAATGTAAAGACTATCAGACTGCCTTCTATGGGGGGTGGAGGGAGCAAAGCAAGATTGGGAGAAAAATTGTAAAATTCAAAAAGACAATAAAAAATGGAAATTTCGAAGTGAAGGGGAGAAGAAATAAAAAATAGTTTGATGGAATAATGGGATTAATAATAAGTAAAGTAAAAAAGCAATTAAGGATTAAGTAAAGATAATGAAATTAGTGGGGTTTTTATTTTTTAGGATATAGGCATATTAAGAGACATGCGTCTTTCTAGAGTTGGTGTAGAGAAAGAGGAAGAGATAGGATGAGAGAAGGGATGGTAGATGGAACAAGGTCCTGCAAGAGATGGAAAGGGAACAGGCACACAGAAGAATTAATCTTGTCAAGGAGAAAGTAGAAAAACATGAGAGCTGAAATGTTTCTTTATGGAGGGTTTTTGATAATCTCAACAAAGTAGGAAGTGAGGTTAGCTAGTTAGAAGTTGATATAGAATTGGGGATTTGAAGAAGTTTGAATAACATCTATACACAGGTAGTTCTTGTTAACAATTTCTTCCATTTACTTTATTAAATTATTTCATCTTGTTCAGATTTTTTTATAATATATGAGTTTAATCATATATGAAAACTAATGAACAAATAATACTCTAATTAGTTTGTTTATTTATCTATCTATTTATTTATTCATCCATTAACTTATTTATTTACTTGTTTATTTGTTTGTTTGTTTGTTTTTGGTCTGCAGCCTTCCCTCATCATGGTAGTGTAGTGGCTGGACTATGGTTCCTAAGAATGGTGCTAATAGGAATTTATCAGAAAGTGATGGGGGAGAAGAGGCAGGAGCTAGAGGTCATTTTGGAAGCTGTGATTTTGAGGGAGGGAAAAGCCAATGAGGGGTGTATTTGGTAGAAAAAAAACAAAAGGGCACAGAAATATTGTAAGAAAGGGGAGGTGGGGGGGAGGGCATTTCAAAAAACAAACTTTGCCTACTTTATAACTTTTTTCTAGTGTTAATGTTGCTTCTTAGAGAAGCTAATTTATCTTCCTTTTAACTCTTGTGGCCCTGTTTTTCTCTATCAGATAAAGGAAATAAGAAATGACCCTGGCTCATTTGATCCTTATAATAACCACCTTGTGAAACAAATATTATGGGTATGGTCTAGATAGTAATCCTCAAATCTTTATATTCAGATTCTCTAAAATTATTATTTTAATTTAATTTAATTATTTATCTCTCTTATTTCTTTATTTTTCAATTTAATTTTATTTTAATGCTTAATAACGAACACCATATGGTACATTAAAAAAAATTGGGTTGTTCAGTTTGAACTTATAGCTTACAGAACAGTTTGAAAAATACTGGACTAGAGGAGGTCCCTTCCCATGCTAAATTGATGAGCCTATGAATTATTATCCCCATTTCTGGAGAGATAGTTTGCAAGTTGTGAAAAGATTATTGAATTTGGAGTTAGGAAAACTTCCCCTTCAGCCAGTTGCTATGGGTCCATCTGCAGATGATGATATGGTAGTGATGGGTGATGATGATAACAATAACTGAAATTTATATAGCAGTTTACATACATTATTTCATTTCCTCTTTGTACCTTTTTTTCTCTTTTATGAAATGAGTCAAATAATATTGGAATGCCAAACTGACAGGATTATTATTATAACACTGTGTTTAAAGGACCTGGCAAACCCTGACAAGCTATATAAATATCAGCAATAATTTTATAGATTAAGAAGGACTGAAGAACCTTGGCAGAAATCACAGGGCTAGAATAGATGAGGCAGGATTTGAATTCAAGTCTCTGCAGACTCTAAGTTTAATACTCCACTTTGTAGGGTGGGCCCAGTATCATTTATGTGTAGTAAAATAGATTGTTACAGGGTATTTTCTGCCAGTATTTTCAGCACCAAAGAATAGCCAAGAGAGGTAGTTACATTGTGTCTATTTTAGAACATGCTGAATACTGAAATTTTCATGAAGAATCCTGTTGCTTAAAGACTTCCAGATCCATTTCTGAATAAAATATTTCAAGAAACAGCCAGAATTTGCAATCCATACTCACATCTCAGCCAATATTATCTATAACGTTTAGTGGAGAACTTGCTATTTAAAAACTTATTGATTTACTGGCTGACAATGGACTTAATGCTACTCAAATCATTTTCCCATCCTTGAGAGCCAATTAGGAATTCTCCATCTTCAAGGTCACAATTTTGTTAGCAATAGGAAAGAATGCACAAAGGCAGAAACAATTATCAGGAGGTGTTCTGGTGGCCCGCTGCATATTAGAGGTAGAAAAGCAATGAAACAAGGAGGGCATGAAGGAGCAGGCAAAGAGAGTTCAATGTGAGTAGTGATGATGTCACAGTGGAGATGGTTAAGTGTTTCATTATAATCTGGTCAAATTACACCTTCTGAACCAAGATCATCATTAAAAACACTTTACCTTAGAGAAATTTTAGCCTAGTTAGGGGAATCATTATGGGAGACTAAGGGAAATTATAGTAATTCAGATGAAACCCAAGGGAGGAGTCAGGTTAGGACACAGGCTAATGCTTCCACTTCTGGCCAGAGAGGAAAAGTTAGTGACAGAATGAATCCACCCAAAGTGCGTGGCTAAGAGCAAATTCCACTAATAGCCCTAAGTGGACAAAAACATTTTCTTGGTTTTTAGGGATCTCACATATTCTCACAAATGGGCTCACTTAATACTATCATGGAACATCGGTTTATTTATTTTTATTTTTTGGCTGCATTTCACTCTAACAGCACATTTAATCACTTTGTTAAGATGAACTATTTTCTTCCCATTAGACCATCCACTGCCAAAGAATTCCAGTATATTTCCCTGTGTGCATCCTTCTAAAGAATATTGTTGGGAGGGAGATGGGAATTGGGGGTAGAAAATGACCCATTTCCTGCAGCTGTGTCTTCTCTCCATGTTAAATCTTTGAATTCTCTGAGCACCTGTATAGTTCTTCTATAGCTCACTAGGAGAAGAGCAAGAGGTGGGTAACTATTTCTTACTACATTTTATAATATTCAGCAGTGGGCTATACATAGTGAGCATGTTGGACTTGACTAAATTATGGCAAAATAAAATATGGTTTCCCACTTGACTTTAATTTCAATTCCTCAGAAGTAATTAGTGGCTAGTACTTCCGGATAGTAGTATCCTAAGTATAGATGGAGTAGGGAAGCCATGTGTGTGGCATCAAGTAGGGGATGGAGGACCCCTCCTCCCCCAACTCTCCAAGCAAAAATATCTTCATTGTTCTCTTCAGAAATTCTTAACATTCACAATATTTCTTAAAAACAAAACATTTTATTTAGGCCAAAGCTTTTATTAGAGCCAGCATAGTATAATGAAAAGAGCACCATCTAGGGAGTTAGGAAACCTAGGTTCTAAACTTAGTCCTGTTAATCAACTGGTTATATGAACTTAGGTAAGTTATTTCTCCTCCATGAACCTCAGATTTCTCCTCTGTTGAATTAGTAGATTTCTACTGCCACTAACCCAGGAACTTCTTAGTCTTTTCCTGGATGGCTGGACATGGTTCTCCCCAGTGTGGCCCCGGCTGCATTGTGGGTCCTTTCTATTCCTGGTTAACAGACCCTTTCAAGTTGTCTTGGGCTAGAAAATTTTTTCACTCAGTCTTTTTGTAGGTTTTTGCCATTTGAGAATGTGGTTAGATTCATTACTTAAAGGTGTTTGGGGAAAGTTCTCAGGAGTCTCTGCCTTTACTCCACCATCTTGGCTCCACCTCACAGGACATTTATTTCTTTTAGGAAGTTGAGCCCAGTTTTTGATCTCACCTCCTCTCATTCTTTCCCCAGTTTAGTCAGCAATTCTCTCTCCTTAATATATTCCATATCCATCTGCTGGTTCCTACTGAGTTTTAAGAATGTAGGTACTTGTGGCAGCTAGGTTTCCCAGTGGTTAGAGCATCAGCCTTGGAGTCAGGAGGACCTGAGTTCTAATCTGACCTCAGACACTTGATATTTAATAGCTGGGTGACTTTAGGTATGTCACTTAACCTCATGGCCTCACAAAAACTAAAAAATAAAAACATAGACTGTTGTGTAGGGACTTACCCATCAGTAGTCTGCAGGCAATGTTTTGCCTTTCATTCATGGGAGTATGCATGTCTTTGTACATGCCCTTCTCAGCAGGTTCAAGGAAAAATTTTTTAAAAGCTACCTCTGCCATTCACTTTATTGACAGTGGGCAAATCACTACACTTCTTTGATTTTCAGTGTCTTTTATAAAATGAGGGAGTTGGTTTAGGTGACTTCCAAGGTACCTTCTAGTTCTAAATCCATACTGTGATTCTCTTCCAATGCTTTCTTTTAGTACAACTTTTAGTTAAGGGAGATTCCATCTCCAATGGCAAAGATGGCTATAAGTACATGGCAATAGAAACATATGCTTGCCTAGTCTTTGACTGTCTTTCTGTTTTTCTTCTGTCATCAAGAGTACTCTTTGTACCTCCTCTTTATCTGTTTTTTCTTAGATCCTCCATTTTGAAGATACCACCCACACCAGCCATGTCTTCTCCTCTTGAAGATGTACAACTGAGTCTCAAGACTTTCTCTATCATTCCAAAGAAACCTTTTTTTTTCCCCAGAAGCCCGCTTTGAACCTGGACTTCACTCATTGGAGTACTTTCTGACTCTAAGGTCTCTTTGATTGACTAAGTTCCTCCCAGAAATTCCATTTTTGCAGAGGATTCTCAGGCCTTGTCTTCATTTGTCTTGAGGTTGCCCTTCTGATTCTCTGGACATAAACATTTATGCAGATACTGATGTAAACCCTTCATTAAAGGAGATTACAGTTGAAGACACACAAAATGAAGCTAAAAAGCATGGAGTGCACTGGGGTGGTATGGGATGGGGTGAATGGGGAAGGGAATGGAAAGGATCCCCAGCACAGGGGAAGAGCAATGGTTAGAAATTAAGTTGGAAAATTCTGAGTCCTCTACTGGGGAGGAGGCTTTCAGAGGAATTTCTTGCTCCATCCTCCAGCTAGCTCTAATCAGAGGGGTGAGTACCAATTGGAGGTGCTGAGATGGTGCTAAGTGTCAAAACTGAATTAGTTTCTATGATGATGAGTGTTCTGGTATCCAGTTTATTCAGGAGGAGGCAAATTCTTGAGTGGAAAACCAAAACTAACATTTGAGAAATGAAGAGCCATGCTCTCTGTCCTGCCCGCTGTTCTCTCTCCTCCATCACTTTTCACTTTTCTTTTATGTGTTCCTCCTATCAGAATGCAATATTTGTCCTTCATTTTTGAAAAACACCATGATCTCAGAGAAGTGATGTCATGGCAAGCATGTGAATTAGATTTGAGTGAAGGGGGTGTTGTTCTAAGTCACCAGCCTTACTTTCTCCTCCAGTGCCATCTGGGTCCAGTGGCTTGACATGAATCAGGATGACTAGAGACAGCCCTGGATGTGAGGCAATCAGGGTTAAGCGATTTACCTATGGCCACACAGCTAGTAAGTAGAAAGTGTTTGAGGCTGGATTTGAACTCCTATCTTTCTGAATCCAAGTGGATAGTACTCTATCCACTGTACCACCTAACTTTCTCATTCAGAATATAAACTCCTTGAAGGGAGGGATTCTCTTTCTGATTGTATTTGTATTCCCAGCAATTAGCATGGTGTTTGGCACATGGGGACTATTTAATAAATGCTCGACTTGATATACAGGTAAATTTTGATTTGCAATCTTGAGAAACTGATTTTGTCAACTTGGTGGCTATCTTGTGAATTTGAGAGTTCCTGAGTTGGGTGTCCAGCTGGTAAAACTTGTCCAGCTTGATAAAACTATCAGAGGAAATGACTACCACCAGGCTATTAGAACTGAATAACTAAAGAGAGATAATGCTCTCTGCATGGCTAGCCAGAAAACTACCTGGTCCTTGAGAATTACTTGAACAGTGCATGTCTGAGATGAAAATGACTACCTGATCTTTATCTTCTATGGGGAGGATAATGAGTATAATGGGCAATTTGAGATGTTCAAATGTTCTCTGCATTTGTTTGTGCTTGTCTTCAAGCCTTTTGTGCCTTCAGCATTTTCTTTGGTGGAGAAATTGAGGTTCTATACTTGATGTCCATTATTGTATACTAGGTACCTTTTCTAGAAAAGACCCTGTTACCACAAATTGATGAGACTTTAGACATGAGTCATAAATGGAATAAGTTTAGGGAAAGGGACTAAACTTGTAATTTTATTTGTTTAGGGAACTACCATATAAGGAAACTCCTGCTAATTCAGGTAAGCAATTTTTCTATAACTTAAGAATCTTATGGAGTTGCCTAAAGTATTGAGAAGCTCAAGATCACAAAGACTAGTATGTGTCAAGAATGGAAAGTCTTCCATGCTCAAAGAATAGCTCTCATCATTTTGTCCCACTCCCTATATAAACTTTCTTTTTAGAAATTTCTTCAGTTACTCAGGGGGAAGGACACAGAGAGAGTCTGATCTCTTTTCTTTCGGATCAGGTGTCCTAGATGAATCCAAATTTATATGTGCCTAGAGTCAAGGTCCATTGTGGGAGTCCAGAACCAGAACTCCTGCACTATGAACAACACTAGCTTTCTAATAAATTTAAAACTCTTGGAGCTAGCATTTCAGTTGATTGACCTTCAGAAAGCCATGACACTTCTTCCTTGGTGAGGTATTGGAGAAAAGCCTTAGCTAATAGTGTTGGAAAATAAACTGATTCTTGGATATAGTATTTTGCTCTGATATATATTCAT
This sequence comes from Macrotis lagotis, assembly GCF_037893015.1. Taxonomy (NCBI): domain Eukaryota; kingdom Metazoa; phylum Chordata; class Mammalia; order Peramelemorphia; family Peramelidae; genus Macrotis; species Macrotis lagotis. The sequence goes on along the minus strand of NC_133659.1, from coordinate 214,404,332 downwards.
GCATGTATTCTGGATGCACTCTGTAGCTGCAATAGTCCTGGGATCTGAGATTCAACCAACAACCTTGATATTGAGAAAAGACAAATTTTTATTTCAGGGCAAGGAGGGGAAACAATGCCTCCTGTTCAAGAACCAGCTCCTGGCAATTACAAATGCTCAGTTATACAATAATGGTTGTTTATGTTGTTTCTGTGACCCTATTTGGAATTTTTTTTTGTCAAAGATCCTGTAGTAGTTTGTCATTTTCTTCTCCAGCTCATTTTGTAGATAAGGAAACTGAAGCAAACAGGGTTAGGTGATTTGTCCAGGGTCATACAGCTGGTGAGTGTCTAAGATCACTCTTGAACTCAGGAAGATGTGTCTTTCAAACTCCTGTGCTTTGGGGCTTTATCCACTGTACCATCTGCCTATCAGCAGATTAGCTTCTTTGCTAATGCAAATAGTGTTCTGGAAAAAACCTACATGAAGACATGGGTAGAATGTTCATCAATCTGAAAATGATACGAAGCTGGAAAGGATAGTCAAAATGGTGGAAGACAGAAAGGAAACCTTGGTAAAGGGGAGAAGAAATGATTAAATATTTTAAGGTTAATATATAAAAGAGGGATTATATTTTTTCTGCTTCACACCCTAGGGCAGAACTGGAACAATGGGTGGAAATAATAGAGAAGTAGATTTGGGTTCAATACAAGGGAAAAAAAATACTTCCTAATAAGAGAAGCTATCCAAAAGTGAAATCAGCTTCATAAGTTCCCAGTTTTTGAACTCTATAAGTGAATGGTGTCAGGAATGTTATAAAGGGTATTTAAAATTCAGGTGTAGGTTGAACTAGGTAATTTCTAAGGTTTCTTACAACTTACATCTCATGATTCTGTGTTTCTACACACATTTAGGGGAACTTTTATCTAAAAGAATCCTATAGTTCTTTTTGAAATAATTATTTCCTTTATATATTTGCATTTTTAATGTATAAGTTTTCTTCAATTTAGGGTCCAAATATATCAATTACCCTTCTCTTGATATCTAAATGCCCATCAATTTCATGGTACTCTTTTAGTTTTATAGTCTTGAATATTAAAAAAATGATTGAAAAGTTTTTTAGAGTGTTCTAAAGAGATGCCAATGGCCATATGAGAAGGAATGCAATTTTGAGATTTTTCTTAATTACTTCATGTCACTTGGTCTTACTGTTTTAACTATTGGGGGGAATAAAGGTGTTTTCATTTGGGTCACTGATTTTTCAGTTTTGTTGTCACTGTCTTCTTCAGTATTCATATCTTCAGAACATAAATGAAAATCTTGGAGTTCTGGGTCTAGAATGGAGGAGAATCCCATGTAGTCCATCTGGGCATTTCCTGGTAGGTCCTGAGGCAGCATCAGTCCTCGCATCTCCTAGAAAGGAGGAAATGGTCATGTTTCTCAAGCTGTTAACAATGAACCAGGAAAGGTCCAAGAATCCTCTCTCCAGGAACACTGTGATATGTGACTACTGACAATGAAGGGATTCTGTACCTGAAGCAAGTACAAAGTCATAAGCCAGCAGGCTCAAGTTTTATTGTCTATTAAAATTCTCAATGATCATTTTGAAAACTTGCCTAAATTCTTTCTTACCCATAAGAGTATGGGTGAAGAACTTTTGAATGCCAAATAAGACTGTGTTAAAATGGGACAATCTGTCCAGTTTCTTTTTTTTTTAATTGGAGTTAATTTGATTTTTAACTCAGCAATTAGATTCAAAGCTAGGTTAGAAGTAAAAGTTAAGCTTTGCTACTTACTCCCTGGGAAAGGTCCTCTATTGACTTCTGTTTTCTCATCTTTAAAATGATGATATTGGTGCAAGGCCTTCCCAGGTTAAAATCCATTGACTTGAAATAGATGGAGTTGATTTTTTTTAAAATCCAGGCCTATTTTTTGCTTGCTACAAGTTGGGACTTCTAGTTTGTCAGCCTGTGGGCAACATTCTCCTTGCCTTGGAAGGGAAGTTAGTCTATGAAATAGCATATATGGATGACTAAAATACTATTCAGCCAGATTTTGCTAGACAAAGGGGAGTAGAAAACTGATATGATAGAAGGGATAATGACTGGTCTAATCTAGTGATTAAAGATGGAACACCATCTAGTTCACAGTATTGCTGAAATGGTGGGAATTATTCTAAGATGATGAACTTCTGAACAATCAATCACTGGATTCAGGGTAGCAAAGGGTGATGTCATTTGAATAGCTTGTCCATTATTTCACTTTTTTCCCTCAAGTCACATGATCCTGATTCATTGACCCTAGCCTTCTCCTTCTTAAGGGCTCTGCTCCTTGATCCTATCCTTCCCATAAATCAATAAACAAGCATTTATTTAATTTTGACCATCAATAAGACTGAACTAAAGTGATAGGGATACAAAGAAAAACATGAAATAGCATATGACTTCCAAAAGCTTATATCTTTTGGGGAAGAAATCTATAAGTACTTAGAAAATATGTGCCAAAAATATTTGGTAATTTTTTTTGGTCTGAGGCACTAGCATCTGGGGAATCAGACAAATCTCAAATTAGAGATGCTCTTCAGTTTTGAAGGAAACCTGGGATTCTGAGCAGTGGAGGTAAGAAGGAAGGAAGTCTATTCCAGGAATGATGGACAGCCTATGTAAAGACATGGAGATGGGAAATGGAATTTTGTGTGTGTGAGGGACAAGAAAGTCAATTTTACTGGACCATATAGTGCATTAAAGAGAGAACTGTATAATAATCTTGGAAAGGCATGTTGAAGTTGGGTTGTAAAGGGCATAACACGACAAAGAGAGTTCTTTGTATATGATACAACAGGAAATTGGGAGCCAATGTAATTTATTGGCATGGACAGACTGGGAAGATGGCCATATTAGTGTGAGTGGAGAAGAATTAATAAGATTTTGCAACTTGGTATGGAGAGAGAGAGGGAGAGAGAGAGAGAGAGAGAGAGAGAGAGAGAGAGAGAGAGAGAGAGAGAAGAGTTAAATGACTGTGGTTTTGAACCTAGGTGACATATATATATATATATATATATATATATATATATATATGATATGGATATATAGATATAGATATAATATATATAAACTCAGAAGAGGGATAAATTTGAGGGAAAGACAGTGACTTCTTTTTTGGATACATTAAATTTAACATTGAGTTTGAAATGTCTTATAGAATGTTATGGGGCTGAAGCTAAGGAAGAGATTAGTACTGGGGTCACATTGAGTGTTGATGAGATTTTGAAGAAAGAGTGTATAGAAGAAGAACAGAAGAGAGCCAGGACTGAACCTGAGAATATACTCATGTGAAAGTAGAATATGGATGATGATGATGATTATCAAAAGGCACTAAGCAGGAACTATCTCTTCTCTTATCAAATATGTTCTTATCTACTAGCTACTTCCCTCTTGCCTGAAAACATGGCCAAGTATAAAAGACCTTCTTGTCATACTCTTAGCCTATTATATTAAATTTCTTCTCTCTTTTATAGTTAAAACAAACTAGGAAAAGCTGTCTACCCTTAAAGCTTCTGCTTTTTCACTTCACAATGTCTTTCAATTTAGCTTCAGAATTCACCACTGGAATAAAACTGTTCCCTCCAAGTTCACCAACTCTCTTCTTGCTAAATCAGATTGGCCTTTTCTCAGTTTGTCAGTCTTAATCTCTTTGATACTGTTAACTATTGCTTCCTTTCTTCAGACTTCACTTTCATAACACTGATCCTGACAATTCCTTCACGAGTACCCATCACAATGTACTAGTTCCAGCCTAGCTTTTTAGATATATTTCACACAGTTACCCAGGTTGTGTTCTATACCATAGGAATACTAGGCTACTTGTTGTTTAACAAACTAGGAATTTTTTTCATGCCTCAGTATTTTTGTTTTGGAATATATTCTTCCTTATCTTTATGTTTTGTAATCTTTCCTTCTCTCCCCTTCATACATCACCTTTTTCCTCATTTCTCTTTATCTCCTCTAATATTCTTTTATGTAGTATGTATGTGCTTTTAAGGAAAGAACTTGTTTTATTATGTTATATTATACTAAATGTTATTTTATATCCAGAGCTTATATCAGTGCCTGTATATTTATTTGTTATGTTTTTATATCCCTAGCTCTCATCAGTATACCTTCCATATGGCATATGCTAATATATATTTGCCATTTTCATCCTTTTAAAAGTGATGGGAGACCAGAGTTTTAATTTCAGTTTTGCCATTAATTTTATCATACAACTTTGGAGAAGTTATTTCATCTCTTTAGATTTCAATTTTCCTCATCTATAAAATGAGAGAAGGGAGTTGAATTAGAATGTCTCCGAGGTCTCACTTTGCTCTCACATTGAATGGCACAGTGAATAGGAAAAAGACTAAGTCTGTAATGAGTCTTGCAGGTGAGGAAGGGAAGTGATGACTTGACTTTGTAAGCTTTAATGTACTATATAGATATGAATTAGTATGATTATTAAGCCTGAAGTCTTATCTTACTACTTATATGATAAACAAGGACTTAAAAGATTCTTACTTTGGTTATATAGGTAAAGAAACCCATGTACAGAATAGTCCCCCCAATTTCTCTTGTCCCAATAATCTTCCTTCAAATTGTTGCAGGTAGGGGTAGAGTCAAGTTAGAGATGGGGCTTGTTAAATCGTGGTAGAAACCTGTTTCTACAGTTGAAGCTGCTCTTTGATACAAGCCTGCCCATTTATGCATGTAACAATTGGATGAGCAAATACTAAATGATTTTAAGAATCCTTTTCTGATTAAATAATGTATTAGTGGAAGAAGTACCCATTGACAAAATAATGGACTATTGTGATACTAAAGAAGGGGAAGAATCAAAACCTGAATCTTGTTTTTATGATTTTAAATCCACTATTCTTTACAATTAAAGTCCCACAGAGAATTGACAGACCGTGGTCAAGTCCTCCTCAATGTAAGATGGAAGCAATATGGTGCAGTAGGTATTGGATTATATTTAAAGGCAGAAGACCTGATTTCAAATCAGTCTTGCTATTTTCCAAATTCTGTGATCTTGGAATAGTCACTTTGTCTTTCTGAGACTCTCTAAGACTCAGTTTCCTCTACTGTTAGATGAGATTGGGTATTTGAGATCACTTCTAATTATTCATCCTATTAACATATGATTGGACCAAACTATCTAGAACTCCACTAGACAATACCTTAGTCTATCACAATTAACAATTAAATCTGTGGAGAGGAAAAAAAAAGATAGGACTGGTCTCTCTGTGTCCTTCTAACCATTTTTATTCTGGTTTCAGAGATGAATAAGTCACAAGATTTGAGAGACAGCAAGGAATTCCAAGGACCATCTAGATCAACTGATTAACAAAAGGAACCCCAACTATGGCATACTGGCACAGAGTCACCATACTCTGCCTGAGGATCTCTAAGGAGTGGAATCCTACCTCCTCTCTAGACAGTTAATTTCCCTTCTGGAAAACTTGAATCATTAAGAAGATGAACTCTAAACTAGTCTCTTCTTTAAAAAAAAAAACCTAACAAAACTTTTTGATGCATTTCATTACATGTTTACAAATAAAAATTTTTTTGACATTGATTTCTTTAAAATGTTAATTTCCTTTGTTTCATTTAGGGGCAGGTAGATACTCCTCAGGAGTACCTGAGCTCAAATCTGGCCTCAGACTCTTAATCATTTAGCTGTGTGACCTTTGGCAAGTCACTTAACCCCATTGCCTTAAATAAAAAAAAAATAAAATGTGAATTTCCAAATTTTCTTCCTTCTATTCTTCTTCCCTTCTATTTTACAATACAAAATTAATTATATATGTGAAGTCATGCAAAATATATTTCATCTAAACCATACTACAAAAGAAAACATACATAAAAAGAGAATCTGCATACAAGTTCATCAATTCTATTTCTCTCAGTCAATAGTATTTTTAATCATGAGGCTTTTTGAATTGTTTTTTGATCATCATCTTGATCAGAGAATAAAGTTTTTCACATTTGAGCATTTTTATACTATTTCTCTTACTGTAGACTATATTCTGGTTCTACTCCCTTCATTCTTTTCCTCAGTTCATATAAGTTTTCCAGTTTTTCTGAAACTCTGATGCTCATCATTTCTTATGGCACGGTAGTATTTCAATAAACGCATGTACAACAGCATGTTCAACTACTTTCTAATTGATATGCATCGCCTCAATTTTCAATTCTTTGCCATTACAAAAAAAGCCACTATAAATATTTTTGTATATGTAGGTAGGTCATTTTCCCCTTTTCTCTGAATTTTTTTGGATGCAGACCTAGTAGAAATATTTCTGGGTCAGTTTTAAAACCCTTAGGGCATAGTTCCAAATTGTTCTTCAGAATAGTTGGACCACTTCATAAATCCATCAACAGCTCATTAGTATTTCTATTTTTCCACATTCCCTCTAGCTTTTGTTATTTTCCTTTTCTGTCATGTTAGCCATATTTGCATGTGTGATTTATTTCATTTTTATATGACTACAGATAACTTTGATTTCTTCTTTTTTTAAAACTGCCAATATATTTCCTTTGACCATTCACAAATTGGAAAATGGCTTTTCTTTTTTTAAAAATTTGACTCAGTTCCCTAAATATTTGAGAAATGAAGTCTTAATCAAAGAAATTTTCTGTAAAATTTTGAAAACTAGAATCCCAAAATTCAAGAAACACACTTGAAACAGAGAGACACACAAAGCTAAAAGTTATTAATTTAAATAGTCTCTTTGTTGGTTCTGTAGGGTTCTCTAAGTGTACCACCATATTGTCTGAAAATACTTAATAGTTTTGTTTCCTTAATGTCTATTTTTATTCTTTCAAAGTTTTTCTTGATTTATATATAGCTAACATTTCTAATATACTATTAAATAACAATCATGATAATGGATATCCCTACTTTACACCTGATCTTCTGAGGAAGAATTCTAGCCGATTGCCATTATAGATAATACCTGCTCTTGCTTTTAGCTAGCTATTATTTAATCATATTAAGAAATAATTATCCTTATGCTTTCTAAGATTTTTGTTGTTTTTTGTTTTCAAATGGTCAAGCTATATGATTATAGAACCAGTTTGCATTCCTGCTATAAATCTCACCTGATCATAGTGTATGATCTTTTTGATAGATTACTATAATTTCCTTGCTAATTTTTTATTAAAATTTTTTGATCAATATTCATTAGGAAAATTAGCCTATAGCTTTCATCTTCTGCTTTTGTTCTACCTGGTTTAGGTATGAAATCTATATGTCTGTCATAAAAGGAATTTGGTAGGATTCTTTACTAATTTATTGTCATGGAGTTTATATAGTATTAGAATTAATTGTTCCTTAAATGTTGGGTGGAATTCACTTGAAAATATGTCTGGTCTTAGTTCTTATTTATTTTTTAGGAAGTTCATTTATTGGCTTGTTCAATTTCTTCTAAGACAGGTTTGTTTAAATGTTCTATTTCCTCTTCCATTAATCTGGGCAATTTGCATTTTTGCAAATATTTATCTAGTTCATTTAAAGATGTCAGTTTTACTGATAAATGACTAAAATAACTGAATAATTACTTTTATTTCATCCTTATTGGTGATATATTTTCTGTTTTTTACTTTAATTCTGGTAATTTGTTTATCTTCTTTATTTTAATTTGTTTTAATTATCTATAATTTCTCCCCCATAAAACCATGTCCCATTTTTATTTATTCAACTTTAAAAAGTTTCAGTTTTATTAATCTCTCCTTTGATTTTCAGTATTTCCACTTTATTACTTAATTGGAAATTTTTTCTTTTTCTAGAGCTAAACCTAATTTATTAATATACTTCTTTTTTATTCATGTATGAATCTAGAGCTATAAATTTTACCCTAAGAATTTCTTTGGCTGTATTCCATAAATGTTGGTATGTTGTCTCACTGTTGTCATTATTTTTAATAAAATTCTTTTTTTATGCTTTATTCTTTGACTCATTCATTCTTTAGGATCAGATTATTTAATTTTCAATTAATTTTTAATCTGTTTCCATGACCCTTTACTAAATATGTTTTATTGCACTTTATTCTTTGACTTATTCAATCTTTGTTCTCTGGCTTTGTTTTTTGACTCATTCATTGTTTAGGATCAGATTATTTAGTTTTCAATTAATTTTTAATATGTTTACATGGCCCTTTACTAAATATAATTTTTATTGTACAATGCAGATGTGATCTGAAAAGGATACATTTATTTTTTCTGATTTTATGCAATTATTTGTGCAATATTTGTGACCTACTACATGGTCAGTTTTTGTGTGTGTGTGTGTGAAGTGCCATGTTTAACTAAAGAAAAAAAAAGATGCACTTCTTTCTAATTTCATTGAATTTTCTCCAGAGTTCTAAATCTAACTTTTATGAAATCTATTCATCTGTTTAACTTTTTTTATTAAAAAAAATGACTAGATTTATGTAGCTCAGAGAGAGGAACATTGAAGTCTCTTGTTGTCATGATTTTATTGTCTATTTTCTTCTGTAACTCCTTTAACTTTTCCTTTAAGACAGGGGTGATAAAGGCAACGCCAGGCAGAACTTGAATTTCAATAAGACTAGGAGCTTTTTATGGGTGAATTAATTGAATGTTTAACCAAATACAACAGACTAATTTTATATGGCCCATGAATGATGTTATAAATATTCAAATTGGCAGAAAAAATGGTTCCCCACCTCTGCTTTAAGAATTTAGTTACTGTAATTTTTGGTGAAAAATTTGGTATTAACATTATTGTCTATGGTGCCTCATATCAAGATATAGTTTTCCTGCTTATCTCTTTTAATTAGATCTATTTTTAGCTTTTATTTTTTCTGGGATCATGATTTTAATCACTCTTTTTTTTTAAGCTTCAACTGAAGTATTATAGATTCTGCATATATATATATCTTTATTTTTTAATTTTAATATCTTACTTGTTTTCCAATTATATACAATATCTACCCATCATTTTTTGCTAGGCTCTGAATTCTACAATTTTTCCCACTCTCCCCCCGCCACAGAAGGCTGTCTGACAATCTCTACATAGTTTCCATGCCATACATTGGTGTAAATTGAATGTTAGAAGAGTAAACATAAGAATAAACATACCACCCTCCCCCAAGAAGATGAGAAACCTCAAGAAGAGAGAGAGAGAGAGAGAGAGAGAGAGAGAGAGAGATTGAACTTCAGTCTGTGTTCAGATTTCAATGGCTCTGTCTGTGGGGTGAGTGGCTTTCTTTTATCATAAGTTCACCAGAGAAGTTTCTTCAATATCTTTCCCCTCAGTTGCTGTTACTAGCTGTACCTCCACTCTATATCTCCCCACTCTCATTTATTCTATTCTCTCTCTCTCCTTTTACCCTGGCCTGTCCAAAAGTGTGTTGAATCTGAGTACCCTCTCCCTTGATCTTCCCTCTCTTCTATCACCTATTCCTCCTTCCCTCCCCCCATTCCCCCTCATCCTGTTCCTTTCCTCCCATCCTTCTCCAGGGAAAGATAGATGTTCTCCCCCTATTAAGTGTGTATGTCATTTCCTCCCTGAGCCATTTCCAATGAGAATGAAGGCTCACTCATTCCCCCTTGCCTTCCCCCCCCCCACTACATTGAAAAAGCTTTTTCTTGACTCTTATGTGAAATCTCTCAGCTTCTTCTTCATCTCTTTTTCCTTCCTTCCAGTACTTTCCCCCATCACCCATTGACTCTATCCCTTTACCACATCATACCATTATATTCCACTTCTTCCTATGTCCTGTCTATATATGCTCCTTCTAACAGCTCTTATAAATGTGAAAGTTAATATGAGTTATCAATATCTTCTTCCTGTGCAGGAATACAAACAATTCAACATCATCAAGTTCCTCATAGTTAGTCCCTTTCTTCCACTCCCTCTATGGTTAACCACAGTCCTGTACTTGGAGTTCAAACTTTCTGTTCAGCTCTGGTTGTCTCAATAGGAAAGTTTGAAAGTCTCCTGTTTCATTGAAAGTCCATCATTTCCTCTGAAGGAGGATGTTCAGTTTTGCTGGGTAGTTGATTCTTGTTTGTAAACCAAGATCTTTTGCCTTCTGGAATACGAGACCTTAATGTAGATGCTGCCAGATCCTGTGTCATCCTGACTATGGATCCTCGGTAATTGAATTGTTTGTTTCTGGCAGCTTTTAGAATTTTCTCTTTGATTTGGGAGTTTGGGAATTTGGCTATAATATTCCTGGAAGATTTTCTTTTGGGATCTCTTTCAGGAAGTGACTGGTGAATTCTCTCGAATTCTATTTTACCCTCAGCTTCTAGGATCTCAGGGCAATTTTGATGTATTATTTCTTGAAAAATGAAGTTTAGGCTCTTCTGCTCATGGCTTTCAGATAGCCCAATAATTTTAAAATTATTTCTTCTGGATCTGAGTTTGGTTGTTTTTCCAATGAAATATTTCACATTTTCTTCTAATTTTGGGCTTTTTAAAAAATATTTTTTGCAAGGCAAATGGGGTTAAGTGGCTTGCCCAAGGCCACACAGCTAGGTAATTATTAAGTGTTTGAGGCCAGATTTGAACTCAGGTACTCCTGACTCCAGGGCTGGTGCTCTGCACTGTGCCACCTAGCTGCCCCTAATTTTTGGCTTTTTTGAAAGAGTTTTATTTCTTCCTGATTTCTTGCAAAGTCATCAGTTTCCTTTAGTTCCATTTTGCATTTGAAGGAGTTGTTTTCTTCAGAGAACTTTTTTATCTCCTTTTCCAGCTGGCCAATTCTGCTTTTTAAGGCATTCTTCTCCTCATTTGCCTTTTGTTTTGTTTTTTTCATTAAGCCTAAACTGGTTTTTAACATTATTTTCTTCAGTATTTTTTGGTATATCTTTCACCCACCTGTTGATTTGGTTTTCATGATTTTTCTGCATCACTTTCATTTCTCCTCCCAATTTTTCCTCCATCTCCCTTAATTGCTTTTTTTTTTTTTTAGTTTTTGCAAGGCAATGGGGTTAAATGGCTTGCCCAAGGCCACACAGCTAGGTAATTATTAAGTGTCTGAGGCCAAATTTGAACTCAGGTATTCCTGACTCCAGGGCCGATGCTCTATCCACTGCGCCACCTAGCCGCCCCCACCTTAATTGCTTTTCAAAGTCTTTTTTGAGCTCATCCATAGTCTGAGCCCATTTTCTATTTCTCTTGGAGGTTTTGGATATGGAAGCTTCAACTTTGTTATCATCTGAGTATGTATTTTGATCTTCCATGGGACTAAATGGGTTAGATTCTTCTTTTTCTGTTGTTTACTCATTTCCTCAGCCCAAGACTAATTTACAGCACTTCCAATGCTTTGGGGTTGTTTTTTTTTGGGACATCCCACTGGGACCTTTATTCCTCCAAGGTCTTAAGCTCTCTAGCCTGTGCTTTTATATGTAGATGACCTCAGCACTACCCTCTGCCCTGGGGCTATAAGGAGAGATCCAGCTTGGTTACTTAGTATGGAGGCCCAAATTGCAACATCTGAGTGTAGGCAAACAGCAGAGTCCTACCCCAGTTAGAGCAGAGAAATCTCTGCAGACTTCCCTTACTGTCTCTGGGAGTGCAGGCTGCTTTCTCCTGATTCTTGCTGCAGATTCTGTGGCTGGAGCTCCCCTACTCCACACTCATTCCAGTGGAGCAGACTTCTCTCACCGCCCCTTCAAGCTGTTGCCAGTGATCTGTGGGCTGAGCTGGGCTGCACTGCAGCTTTTTTTACAACCCCCAGTCCTGGTCAAACACACCTTTCCCGCGGAACTTCTAAGTTATCTTGGATTGGGAAAATGTATCACTCAGTGTTTTTGCGGGTTCTGCCCCTCTAAATTTTGGCTGAAGGCCTCATTTGTTTGTTTTTTGGGGTTTGGGGGTTAGAATTCCCAGGGAATGCTGCCTTCATGCCACCATCTTGGCTCCACCCCTTTCTATATCTCTGTTTCATGTGTGTTTCTTGTTAGATTGTTGGATTCAGGATTCTAATCCATTCTGTTAACCATGTCCATTTTATGGGTAAATTTATCCCATTCGTATTCACAATTATATTTCATAACTGTTCATTTCCCTTTATCCTATTTTCTTCTGTTTTCTCTTTCTTTTTCTCTTTTTTTAAACTATTCCTTCTCAATGGTCTCTTTTGTTTCTGATCATACTGCCAACCTCAATTTGCCCTGTGTTTTATTCCTCTTCCCCTTTTCTTTTCCCCTTCCTCTCCACTTTCTCTGTTGCATATGATACATGTGTATATGCATGCATGTGCATATGTGTGAATGTATGTGTGTTCTCTTTAGATCATTTCAGATGAGTGATGTTCAACTGTTGTCCCCCCATTTCCTTTCCAGTATAAAAACTCTTCCTTGCTTTCCTCTTTTATATAAAATAATTTCCTTCATTCTTCTCCATTCCTTTTCCCAGTGTATCCATCTTTCTCAGTCTTTAATTTTTTTTAGATCATCTCAACATAATTGACTCACTCCTAACTCCATGATTTATGTAGAGTCTTTCTAACTGCTCTAATAATTACTAAGTTCAGGTCTTCTGGAGCAAAGCCAAGTTGGTTTGAAGCTAGGAAACATCCAGAGCTTTTCCCAAAACAACTTTAAAGGAAGTGTCTACATAGACCCTTAAGGGATCTATAGATCCCTCAAAAAACTAAATTTTCAACTTAAGATATCATGAAGGAACTTCAATAAAAGTCCTTTTCACCTAGGTAAAGGGGGTGTGTGGCCTGTCATAGGTGGGAGAACTCAAAAGCCAGTGGGAGGCTATTAGTCATGCTCAGTTGAGGTCAAAGCTCAACAAGCCAGTGATGCAACAGGCCATCAGTGAGGGTCCCAATTCCAGCTCAAAAGACAATGTTTGAGCCCTTGAAATGCTGGTACAACAGAAGGGATAGAGTTGATTATCCTAACACAGGGAACAAACTGCTGCATAGGCAATGCTATAAGCAAGTGATAAGTCAGGGACCAGATCCTAACCCAAAATTATACTCCTTATGCCTCAGGAGACGAACTCTACTATCAAATTGTGCAAAAAACAAAACAACAAATAGAGCATTAACCATAGATAGTTACTATTCTGATAGAGATGATAAAAATGCTATCTCAGAAGAGGAAAGCAGTGACAAAATGCTTATATGAAGCCTCAAAGGAGTTTATAAATTGGCCTCAAACTCAAAAAAAAAACCTCTCTTGGGAGAGCTCAAAAAGGATTTTAAAAACCAAAGAAGAGAGTAAGAAGATAAATGGAGAAAAGAAATGAGAGCCATGCAAGAGAATTATGAAAGATTGGCTGAATAAAGCAACTCCTTTAAAAGTAGAATTCACCAAATGGAAAAGGAAAATAACTCATATAAAAGTAAAATTAACCAACTGAGAAAGGAAACACTAAGTAACTCGAGGAAAATAAAACCCTAAAAATTAGAATGGACAAATGGAAACTATTGGCATTCTGAGATATAAACTTCCATCAAACAAAACCAAGAAGTTCAAAAAATAGAAGAAAATGTAAAGTACCCCTTAAGAAAAATAACGGACCTGGAAAATATCTAGGACAGATAGTAGTAGTCTACTTTGAAGTCTCAATCAAAAAAAAATTGTGAAAAATATTGCAGGAAATCACCATGCAAAACCACTCTTATATTCTAGAATCAGTCAATAAATCAATCAATTCTTGAGGGTATGTTACTTGAAAGATTCCACCAATCACCTCCAGAAAAAGATCCCAGAATAAAAACTCCAAGGAAAATTATAGCCAAATTTCAGAATTTTCAGCTAAACAAGAAAAATACTGCAAGTAGCCAAAAAAAGAAAAACAATTTAAGTACCAAGGAACTACAGTAAGGATTACACAGGATTTAACAGCTTCTAAATTAAAGTATTGGAGACCTGGTATATATTATTCTGGAGGGCAAAGGACTTTGAGTTATAACCAAGCATCAACTATCCTGAAAAATTCAATATAGTTCTTCAGGGGAAAAGATGAATTTTCAGCAAAATAGAGGACTCTCAAACTTACCTGATTAAAAGATCAGAACTGAAAAGAATCTTCAGTCTTCAAATACAAGACTCAAGATGGGAAAAAAAGTAAATGGAAAGAAGAAAACATGCTAGTCAATAATCTTAAACTAAATACATCCCTATATAAGATGACAATATTTGTAAATTTTGAGAATTGAATTTCTTTTAGGATGGTTAAAGGTAGCATACTTTGAGAGAGGATATGGGTTTAGATTGTTCATCAAAGTGGTGATGTTTTAACTGATACTTTAGTTCACGATGGTTGTATTTCTATTGGGACAGTTGGAAGGAGTATCCTCAGAGAATGAAAATATATATGGATATTGGAGTGATTTTGCTTTCCATGATATTTAAGCTTATGAGAATTGTATTTCCATAGAGGGTACTTGGAAAGAAGGTAAGGTATAAATTGTTTACAATTTGATGATGCTTATGGCTCTTGAGAATTTTATTTCTAATGGGACAGTTGGCTGTGGGTATAAAGTGTTTGTGAAGTAATTATGCTTATCAATCAATCAGTCCTTGAGAATTGTACTACTATCAGTAGTATATTTTGCCATATTTTGGGTATAAGACAGGTATAAGATAAGGCATGAAAAGAAGGATTATACAGTGAGAAGGCAAGGCATTAGAGGATAAATAGCACCACATGAAGAGGCACAAAGACCTATTTTAGTAGAGGGATAGAAGGGAGGGTGACCCAAAAAGGGAACAACATATATTCCAAATTGGGTTTAAAAAAGTAAAAGGAGAAAGAGAAAAGGAAAGGAAAAAGACTGATAGAAGGGAGGGCTGATCAAGAGGTAGCAGTCAGAAGTAAATCATTGATGAGGGGTGATAAGGGGAAAGGAAAGAGAAAAATATAAATGGGGGAAGATAGCATAGAAGGAAATATAGAGATAGTAATCACAACTGTAAATGTAAATGGAGGGACTATCCCATAAAACAGAAACAGAAAGGAGGAGATTCTTATTAAAAATAAGAATCTTACAATAAGTTGTTTACAAGAAATACATTTGAAACAGAGTTAATGGCTAAAGAAGAGTACATTATGCTTCAGCTGATGTAAAAAAAAAGCAGGGGGTGGCAATGCTGATCTCAGACAAAGGAAAGCAAAAGTAGATCTCATTAAAAGGAATAAAGAAGGAAACAACACCTTCTTTAAAAGTAACATAGGCAATGAAATAATATCAATATTTAACATTTATGTAGAGTGAAAAGCATCTAAATTCTTAGAGGAGAAGCTAAAATGAATCACAGGGAGACATGAATAGCAAAACTATATTAGTGGGGGATCTCAACTTCCCTCTCTCAGAATTAGATAAATCTAACTACTAAATAAGAAAGAAGTTAAGATAACTAGAATTTTAGAAAAATTAAGTATGCTAGACTTCTGGAGAAAGTTAAAATTGATCATATATCAGAGCATAAAAATTTCACAATCAAGTGAAGAAAGGCAGAAATAGTAAATGCATCCTTTTCACATCATGATGCAATAAAAATTACATTTTATAAAGGGTCATGGAAAGAGAAATTAAAATTAATTGGAAACTAAATAATCTAATTTTGAAAAGTAGGTCAAACAAATCCTAGAAATAATCAACAATTTCATCCAAGTCAATGACAATGATGAGGTACCATACCAAAACTTGTGGGAGCAATCAAAGCAGTTATTAGGGGAAATAGTATATCTTTAAATGCTTATATGAATAAAATAGAGAAAAAAGGAGATCAAACTAAAAAAACTAGAAAAAGGACAAATTAAAATCCCCACGTACCACATTAGAAATTCTGAAAATCAAAGGAGGAAATTAACAAAAATTGAAAGCATAAAAAAGATATTGAACTAATAAATAAAATAAAGTGTTAGTTTTATGAAAACACCCCAATAAAATAGATAAATCTTTGGTTAATTTGTTTTAAAAAAAAGAAGAAAACCAAATTATCAGTATCAAAAATGAAAAGGGAGAACTCATCACCATGAGGAGGAAATTAAAGTATAAGTTCAGAGCTATTTTGTACAACTCCATGCCAACAAATCTGACAATCTAAGTGAAATGGATTAACATTTATAAAAGTATAAACTACCCAGATTAACAAAAGAGGAAATAAAATACTTAACCCCATTTCAGAAAAAAATTTAAGAAACATCAAAACTTTCTAAGACAAAATCTGCATGGCTATTTGCAAGTGAATTCTACCAAATATTTAAGGAACAATTAATTCTAACTTTCTATATAAACTATTTGAAAAAATAGATAAAGGAATTCTGTCAAATTCCTTTTATGATACTAGCATAGTACTGATACCTAAATAAAAAAAGGCTGAAACAGACAAAGAAAATTATGGACCTATCTCCCTAAAGAATATTGATGGAGAAATTTTAAATAAAATTTTAGCAAAGAGATTACAGCAAGTTATTACTAGGATAATATGTCATGATCAGGTAGGATTTATACCAGGGAGACAAGAATGGTTCAATATTAGAAAAACAATCAACATAATTGACTATATCAAAACAAAATTAACAGAAATCATATGATCATCTCAATAGATGATGAAAAAGTCCTTGACAAAATACAGCACCTATTCCTATTAAAAATGCTAGAGAATATAGAAATAAATGGAGTTTTTCTTAAAATGTTAACAACCAGTAAACATTATATTAAATGGGAATAAACTAGTAACATTCCCAATAAGATAAATAGTGAAACAAAGATGCCCATTATCAGCAATGCTATTCAATATTGTATTAGAAATATTAGCTTTAGAAAAAAAAGAAAAAAGAAGAAATTTAAGGAATTAGAAGAGGCAATGAAGAAACAAAACTTTCATTCTTTGCAGACAATATGATGATATAATTAGAGAACTCTGGAAAATCAACCCCAAAACTACTGGAAACAAAGAACAACTTTAGCAATATAGTAGGACAGAAAATAAAATGACATATATCATCAGCATTCTATATATGACCAATAAAGCCTAAGGGCAAGTGATAGAGAAATTCCACTCAAAGTAATTGTATGCATAAAATACTTGGGAATCTACTTCTCATGACAAACCCAGAAACTGTATGAACACAATTACAAAATACTTTTCTTACAAATAAAGTCAGATCCAAACAATTGGCAAAAATAAATTATTCATTGTTAAGCTGAGCTAATATAATAAAAAGGACAACTCTACCCAAATTAAATTACTCATTCTGTGCCAATTAAACTACCAAAAGCTAGAAAAAATTTTACAGTAGCAAAATTAATCCGAAGGAACAAAAGGTCAATAATATCAAGAAAATTAAAGAAAAAATGCAAAGGAAGGTGACTTAGCTGTACCAGATCAAAAACTATATTATAAAGCAGCAGCCATCAAAACAGTCTAGTACTGGCTAAGAAATAGAGATGTGAATCAGAGTACTAGATTAGATACAAAAGAAACAGCAGTAAACTACATTTTGATAATAAGCCCAAAGACTAGCTTCTGGAATCAGAATTCAATATTTGACAAAAACTGCTGGGGAAACTGGAAAATAGAATGAGAAAAAACTAGGCATAGACTGCATCTTACACTCTATTCCAAAATAAAGTCGAAATGGGTTCAGACTTTAAACTTAAAGGGTAATATTATAGATGAATTAAAAGAACAAGAAATACCTTATCTGTCAGAACTATGGAGATGGGAGAAATTTATGGCCAAACAAGAAAAAGAGAACATTATAAATTGCAAAATGGATGATTTTGACTATTAAATTTAAAAAGTTTTTGTACAAAGAAAACCAATGCGGCCAAGATTAGAAGGAATGAAGAAAGCTGGGAAACAATTTTTACAGTTAGTGTTTCTGATAAAGGACTCATTTCTAAAATATATAGAGAACTGAATAAAATTAATAAGATTAAAATATCATTCTCCAATTGATATATGGTCAAAGGATATGAAAAGAGTTTTCAGATGAAGAGAGCAAAGTTATCTATATGAAAAAGGTTTCAAATCATTATTGATTAGAGAAATGCAAATTAAAACAATTCTAGGGTACCACCTCATATCTGATGATAATCTTAAGATGAGAAAAAAGAAAAATGATCAGTGTTGGAGAGGATGTGAAAAATTGGGACATTAATACACTGTGGGTGGAATTGGAAACTGATCCAATTATTCTAGAGATCAATTTAAAACTATGCCTAAAGGCTAATTAAACCATACATATCCTTTGACCCAGCAATACCACTATTATGTCTATATCCCAAAGAAATCATAAAAAAATGGGAAAAAGATCCATATGTACAAAAATATTTATAGCAGCTCTTTTTGTAATGGCAAAGAATTGGAAATTGAGAGAGGATGCTTGTCAATTGGGGAATGGCTGAACAAGTTATGGTATATGAATTTATGGACTATTTTTCTGTAAGAAATCATGATTGACCAGAGTTTAGAAAAGTATGCAAAGACTTACATGATGTGATGCTGAGTGAAGTGAGCAGAACCAAGAGAAAATTGTACACATTAATAGCAACATTATGAGATGATCAACATTATGAGATGTAGCTCCTCTCAGCAGTTCAGTGATCAAGGACAATCCTGAGAAACCTGATACGGAAAATGCCATCCAATACCATGCCAGAGAAAGAATTGTGAAGTTTGAATGCAAAGCAAAGCATGTTATGACCACTGTTTGAAACTTTTTATGCTTTTTCTTTCTTACTCATGGTCCCCCCCCCTTATTTCTAATTCCTCTTTCACAACAGGATTAATATGGAAATATGTTAAGCATCATTGTATATGTATGTCATTTACCAGATTGTTTGCTGCCATTGGGAGAAAAATGAGGAACTCAAACTTGCAAATGGATGAATGTTGAAAACTATCTTTGCATATAATTGGAAAATAAAATAAAAATTAAAAAATAACAATGATTAAGTTCTTAAGAATTATATGCATCATCTTTCCATATAAGAATATAAACAATTTAACCTTGATTTCTCTTTCATATTTACCTTTTTATGCTTCTCTTGAGTCTTTTAGTTGAAAGTGATAATTTTTGTTTATCTCTGGTCTTTATCAGAAAATTTTGAAAGTCCTCTATTTTGTTAAATATTAATCCCCCCTGAAGGATTATATTTTGTTTTGGTGGGTAGGTTAATCTTCTCATAATACTATTTCCTTTGCCTTCTGGTATATCATATCAAACCCTTTACTCTTTTTTTAAGGGTTTTTTTTTGCCTTTACTCTTTTAATGTGATAGCTGCTAAATTCTGTGTAATCCTGACTGTGGCTCCCTGGTATTTGAATGTTTTTTTCCTCCAGCCCCTTGAGGAATTTTCTTTCCTGGGAACTTTGGAATTTGGTTGTAATATTCCTGGGAGTTTTCATTTTTGCATTTATTTCTGGAAGTGATCAATATGTTACCCATCTTATATAGACATTGAGAGTGAATTAGGATAGAAATAATTGCCTCATTTTTTTCAATCTCTACTATAGTAAATGACAGCCACCTCACCTTCTTCAATATATCTATGAATGAATTAAGAATAAATTGTCAATTATTTATCAACAAACTGTTAGTGATGATAGGGAGTGTCTTCAAGACTCACCTCATGTATTCTGAAACTGGTGACTGGGGAGGCAGTTCCCAATTTTGTGCTCCAGCCCTTTGGGAGTTTGAAGTTAAAGAAATCAGTTGTGGATGAATAGTGCCCAGATGGGTGGGTAACTTCCAATCTGCATCAAGAAAAGGAAATACAAGAAGTTAATTCAAGAGCCAGAAATGGGGTATGCTCTTTCTACCAAGACAAGGACTAGGTCTGAATTCTTTGTTGATGATTTAATAGCTGTACAACTACAATGTGCAACTAAGCAGAAAGTAGTTTTCCTCCAAATCTGAGCAAAGGAAAGCATTATTATAGGGAAATAAATCACACCTATTTGCTGCTATGAGGTGATTTTCTGGCAACTCCTAGAGTTTGATAAACAGTTTTGGATGCTTTGTCAGTTATTATTGGTTTCTGTGATACTAGTATAAATGGGCAATCATTCAGCTTCTACTACAATTTTGTATGAATTCTCCTTCTTAGGAATCTAATTAAGAAGAGATCATAAGAGTCAAAATACCCTTCCCAAATAGTCAAATTGACTAATCCGAGATAATGTACCTTATGCCATCATTTGAATTTTTGTAAGATAATTACTTTATCCTTAACATCTCTCAATAGGCCAAGGTGAAGGCCCTCTTTTGAGAGGTGTACACTAGGAATTTCAAAAAACTTGTCAGATTGGATCAGAATATTGTAGTTAGAAGGGATCTTGAGAGGTCACTCAATGCACATCTTCAGGAGTAGAAAAACTAGCCAATATAGATGAGGCTCTCTCCTATCTTTAAAAGGCCCAGAGAAGATGACTCTATACTTTTCCTGCCTAGTGCTAGTCATACATTAGTGTCATCAGAAGATGCTAACTTATCCTTAACATAATTGCCACAAGTTGCTGTTTATTTCCATTTACTATGCTCTCCTATTTTGATTAAAAATTAGAGGGGGTGGCTAAGTGGCACAGTAGATAGAACACTGGCCCTGGATTCAGGAGGACCTGAGTTCAAATCTGACTTCAGATACTTAAAAATTACCTAGCAGTGGTGACCTTGGGCAAGTCACAACCCTATTTGCCTTGTAAAGAAAAACAAAAAAAAAATAAAGAAAAAAGAAAATTGGGGGAAGGGGAAGGCAGAGAAAAAAATATCTACCCTCACTTTTTAAAAATTGCAGTCTTTTTATATTTATTTCCCTTCTATGAGAATTTGATGTCTCAGATGGCCAGAGACTTAGCCCATAAGTGGGTTCAACAAAATAGGAGCAATATTAATTCTATTTTCCCATTGTTTAATGTCCCAGGGTTTGAAAATGGAGAATGGTGCTAAGGTGATAAAGCATCTTTCTAGGAGTGGGAAAATTTGGAGTAGGGGAAAAGAATGTTAAATCAAAATGACTCTTTTCACAAATACCCATAAGTATCACACAAGTTAATGAGAGGATTTTTTTTTGAGGGGGAGAGGTGAGTATGATAAGGTATGGGAGGTCAAGAGGAACTCTACTATTCCTTAAAATTAGCAGAGCCCAATTCTTTTGCATATAGTAGGCACTTAAGGACTATTTCATAAATGAACAAATGACAGCAAGAACTAAGGGTATTGTTTTGTTTGCTTAGTTTTAGTTATTCCAACCTTAAATTTCTTTTTGGATTGTAGTCCTAATAAAAATTTGATCTTTCAGAAGTAAGTGATACTCCCAAATGCACTAGTTGTTTCATGATTTTAGAATATAACAGTACATAATAATATCTCTTAAACAGCTGTCATTTCTCAACACTTTTTAAAATTAGAAATTGTATCCCTCAAGCTGACCAAAGCCTCAATTACACAAATGAGATTCTAATTCCTGAAGTAGTTGGCAGTTTGCCAAACACAAGTCAGTGACCTTTGCATCAGGTGGTAATGAAAGTCTATTCTCTAACTCACTCTTGATCACAGAACTGTCTTTTTTTCTTATGTTGATGAGATCATAGTTTCTTTTAGGTGTGTATGAGGAGGGAAGAAGTGAGATGAAGATATGGAGAGAAAGAGATAAAGTTCCTATTGCAGTCCTTGTCATATCACTTCTACATTGTGATGACTTTCTGGGAGGTACAATGAGAAGTCAGATATGGTCAACCAATTAATAAGCATTTATTGAGATTCTACTAGGCATTATGGGCAGTTAGGTGGTACAGTGGAGCTATGCTAATCTATTAATATGAAAGGATATAGTGCTAATCTAGTATGACTTGTTCTTAATGGAGTCATGATGGCTCTTTATAATCATGGCTTCTTTGTCGAGCTATTAATCAACTATATTTTTACTCATTTGTTCTAATATTTTACCATTAATAAAAGTCCAAGTCATTGGCTTTTGGTTGGAGATTTTATTCTTTTTTAAATATGGGAACATTTCTCTTTCCTCATTTTTGTTGGTCTTCTATTTTCCAAGATCTTTCAACTCTAACAACGATTCAGAAATCACATCTGCCAGTTCTTTTCATTTCTGTTAAAGTAGTGTATTTGGGCCAAATAATGTAAATTCAACCAGTGAAGCTATATGCTGCTCTCTTGGTATCTCCTTGCTTTTCTTGGATATCAACTCCTTAGTTGTCATAACTGGTACATAGTCCATTTTCATTGGCAGAGAAAACAGAAAAATTAAGAACTGAGAAAACTTACCTTGTCTCTTTTGACAGCTATCATCTTTTCATACATCTCACCAAAAGTCTTTCTTCTTTGAGCTTCTATTTTCTCCCCACTTAGCTCTAAAAATTCCTTTTTGTTCTTTTTAGCTTCACTCAACAGCTTCAGATCACTCTAAGCTTTAGTATTTCTGATACCATTTTTTTCCCAGAACCAAGCTCTACTCATATTAATTTTGTTACTTGGTCTTGTTTCTATTTTCCAAACATATCTTCTTAAAAAAAAATCTAAATTTCTCAGTGAGTTTTCCATGTAGTCATATCAGTCTCTTTACACAAATCCTGTATTTCCTTCCCAGATAGAATTATTTCCCTTTGCATTTTGAGAATTTCATTCTTCAGCTTTTCCCATCTCTCCTGGGCTAACACCCTCTATAGAATTTTATTCCCATGAAATCTTACCTACTTTTCCTCTCAATATTTTGAAATGTGCTCTTCCCAAGTTTAGATGGATGTTGATCTCTTGCTGGATTTTGTATTCTTTAGCTCAAATTCTAGGGATGGATGGTCATTTCCTCCTAGAGTTCCCATCATTTCTACCTCACTCTTGCAACCAGTTATTCTCAGTGAGAATCAGATCTGGAATAAAATTTCTTCTTGGATCCTTGGTTCCTTTTGAAAGATTAAATCATCACTAATACAAGATATTATTAGGTCCTCTGATTTGATTGGGTGCAGGTTGGTGTTGGGGTAAAGGTCAGAAGACTGGAAAGAAGACTAAGTCCCTTAAGGGCAGAAACTATGCTATTTCTCATTTTTGTAGCTCTGTGACTAATTTAGTACTTTCCTTAACTTAAAGTAAGCACTTAATACATGTTTATGGAATTGGATTAATAGAGTTCAAATAATTTCCCTTTACAAACTTTTTTTCTCTGACTTTTGAGTAGGAGTGAGGAGAAGATTTGGAAAGACTGGTTGAAAGCTTGGGCTAGTGGCCACAAATGGAAGAAATTGCTAGTGATTTCCAAAATAGAGAATAAGGACATAACTAAGACTAACATCAGACAAGATGCTCTGATCGCTACTTGAAGGACTCACTGACTTTCACTTCAGAGGTCCAGAAAGTTTTTAGGTATATCTGCCTTATCTCTGAACTCAGAGCATTCTAATTCAAACTCTACTTCTGACATTTATGACCTTTGGGTCCTTGAGCAAGTCAAACTTTCTAAGCTTCAGTTTCCTTATCTGTAAAATGAATGCAATTGGGTTAGATGTTCTCTAAGGTAACCTTCTAACTCTACAATCTAAGATACTAATATTTTACCAGCTCTAGAGAAAGAGTGAGGATGTGTATTTATAGGAAAACTGGGTGGCAGCCTCATAAAATCCAAGCCATATAAAGTTAAAGCTTGAAGGAAATTTAAAGATGATCAAATCCAATATATTTCCCTTATAGAAAGGGAACTGAGACCTAAGAAGAAGCAAGTTGGTTAGTCAATGGCAGAACTGGGACAAGGACCCAGACCATCTTATTTAATAATTTGACTTAAGTAGCTTCTATGTTTTTTCAGGGTAGCCTCTGACTAGAATCTTTGGGCGCTTTCCTACGTCTCAAAGGTAGGTGGTAGAACATGGATAGAAGAAGACTGAGTCTGGAATTGTGAAGACCTGAGTCATCTGAAGACCTTAAATATTCTTGTGAGACTCTGGACAAGTCACTTAACCCTATTTGCCTCAGTTTCCTCATTATACAATGAGTTGGATAAGAAAATGGCAAAACTACTCCATTATCTTTGTCAAGAAAACTCCAAATAGAGTCATGAAGAATTAGCCATGACTGAAATTACTCAACACCAATATTATTATTATTGTTATTATTATTATTGTCATTATTATTAAGAGTTTGTCCACAGTCCTTTTAAATTCCAAGGCAAAAATGATGATTTCCCCCAATCTCGCCTCTTTCTTATTTGCTCTCTTTCTTTTTCTTTCTCTCTTTCCCCTTTGTATGTTTCAGTGTGGCAGGGTGAAATTATGTTTTACAAACTAAATTTGTCCATGGTCTGTAGATTTCTTTCATATCTTTTCAGATTTCATCTGTTTGGTTTCATGGGATTACATGTGACTAAGAACAAGAAATTTTTAACTTCTTAAGAACTATGTTTTTCAGAATAGTAGTAGTGGCATTTGTATAACTAAAAACTATGACACCATTATTCATCTTAAAGAAGCTTTCAGAGGTGACCTGATGTCTCTTTATTGGATTTACTGTTCTCCTTCCCTTTTTCTTTGAATTCTTCCCTTATTTTGAAATGTGCTGAAGTGATATTTTTATGTTTATTAATGCTCAGGATCTTTCTTGAACAAATGGATTACTACTTCAAATTCATTACCAAGGCTTAACAGTTCAATTTGATGCCTTCAAGGATATTTTGATGCTCTGCAAAATGGGGAAAATGGATAAAATTTTTCAACTACCAAATGGAAACTATTTTGATTTCCTTAATTGAAATAAGAAAAAGAAGTTTAAATGTAAATTAGCTTCCTACTTTTATATAGTTTGGAGGAAGGCAGTGGAAAGAACACTGAATTTGGAGACAGAGAACTTGAATTCCTGGTTCTTTGACTAGTTGTGTGAATTTGGTAAATAATTCTTTGTACCTCAATTTCTTCAACTGAAAAATGATGAGGTTGGACTATTTGGTTTCTAAGTTCCCTGTTAGTACTAAATCTATGACTTTGTGATTATTCAGTGTCCTAAGAAAATCTCTTAGTCTGAACATACTGTAGAAGATCCTACTTTTTCAATTTTCTTACACCCTATTGTTGTTTTGAAGAAGTGTTGTCTTGACTCACACATGATTTAATACACGCAAAGTTGCATAAAGTCTTCAGCCTCATTCTCTCTTCCATAAGTCATCCAAGTCCAGTGGCAAGACAAAAGTGAGGATTATTGGTGATGGCACTGAATGACTTTGGTGTCTTTGATGTCAGAACAAGTTCAAGGTGTTCTACAATGCCTACTTCAGCTACCTTCATGGCCTTGGGAACAAGGCCTCTGCTCATTCCACCAGGGGAGGTCTGCACATGCTTGGGATATACATCATTCTTACCAATGAATTTGAGCCTGCTATGAGGACTAACACCTTTGATGTGGGGGCTTGCCCAGCCTTTTTAGGAATGCTTATCCATTTTTGGTGTCTATCTGTGACTCCAAGATGCTGTAGTTTGCCCAGAGGCCACACCTCAGTATAAACTAGGAAAACTAATTTTAAATCTTAACCTACCCTTCCCCCCCTACTATGATCCAGTGAGCCAACCTTACTTATTATCCATTGCACATGACTGTCCTGGCTCTTTGCACTGACTGATCCCAATATCCAACACATGCTCTTTTATCAACGTTATTTCCTTGCCTTCCTTAAAAACTCAACTCAAGGCCCAACTTCTTATGAGTCCCTTTTCAATTTTTCCTTATTTACCAGGGCCTTTCCTTCTGAGATTTTCTTCCAATATAAATTTTATGTGTATTTAGTTATTAATATATTGTCTTCCCCATTAGAATGTAAACTCTTTGAAAGTAAGGGTAGTTTTTAACCTTTCTTTGTATCTCCAAAGCTCGGTACATAGTAAGCAATTAATAAATGATTGTTGAATGACTACATTTATAAATCCACTCCAGAATATTCTCTTAGAAATATCTGTGGGTACCAATGGGTGGTCCTGGGAATAGATGAGGAAAGGAACAAAGAGAGGACAAAGAAAATGAATAAGAACTTACAAAAGGGTAGGAGACATAAAAGACAAAAAAGAAGGGAAATAGTAAGAGATGGAAATTGACTTTGAACTTTCAATAAAGATGTCAATAACAACAATATAATAATCTAATATATGTATAACATTTTAGAATTTACATGGTATTTTGTTTCAATGATTATTTTTGGCAATTAATGTAATCTTTACAATATTCATATTATGAATGAGGATGTCACTTACCCAAAGTTATAAAGTAAATCTGCAGTAGATCTGGAAACCAAATCCAGGCATTCTAGTTCTAATTTCATTATGCCATACACCAACAATGATTTCAGTTATCATTAGTAACACCCCTGCCACATAGGTGGTCAGTCCTTATTCTGAAGTATATATTTTCTCATTTGTACTACTTGTTCATACTCTCATATTTAGCTTAGGTAGAAGATATACTTGGTGGATAGAATCCGGTAGAAGACTTGATGTGATAAGATGGAGTCAAATGATTTGAAGTCAAGAGTCAGAGGATCTGGCTTTGAATCCCAGCTTTGCCATTCCCTAGTGACTTTGGGATAACTACTTGAACCTCTCTGAATCAGTTTATTCATTGTAAAATAAAGAAAAAAATCTGCCTTAATAATCAAGTGAAATATGTGTATAGTAAATCATTTAGTATTATTAAATCTAAAATATTAATATTATGCTGATTATTTTAAGATTCCATTTTAGTTTTGTCTATCGTCCTTCACCCGTATAGTCACACTTTCATATCCTTATTTCACAGAAAATGAGATAATTCTCCATGGAAAGACCTTACCCTGCAAGTCTTTTCTTGTTTCAGTTTTGTTGAGGTAAATTCCTTCTCTTTGAGTTTCTGAGTCTCCTGCAGGCTTTGAGCTTCCTTCAGTGACCAGCATATGATTCCCCTTCTGACCAGCAATTGATGGGTAGCATTCAGTCACATCCTTTCCCTTCCTGTTCTCATTCCACTTGTAAAAGTGATCTCTAAACATAAAGAGTTCCAGGGAAGCATGATATTCAGAGTGAGTCAATTATTTTCAAATGAATCCAAGATATGGCCAAGGTCAAATATTCCAACAATAAAATATTTAGTCTGAACCACAAATTATAGCAAGATTTTCTTTGTAAAGAATGATGCCTTCTTTGTAAAGAAAATCTGGAGGCCCAGTTAGGGCTTTTCCAGGAGAGAGGTTCATGACAGGAAGAGTAAGAACAACTCTATCTTGTTTAGAGCCAAGTATCATAGGTTCCAACCCTAATAATAAAATAATTATTACTGTAAAATTCATTAATATCATAGGGAATAATTTTAATAAGGATCATCAGCCAAAGGGTACTTGAGGATTTTTTTGAGCAGAAAAGAGGAATGTGGGGTGGCTAGGTGGCATAATGGATAGAGCACCAGCCCTGGAGTCAGGAGTACCTGAGTTCAAATCCGACCTCAGACACTTATTACCTAGTTGTGTGGCCTTGGGCAAGCCATTTAACCCCATTTGCCTTGCAAAAGCCTAAAAATAAAAGAGGAAAGTTCTGAGAGTATTTCATTAATTCCAAGGTAGGCAGCATAAAAGATATTTAATGGGGGAGACAGATTTAGAAGATTAAAAGACATTAGAAAGATCCTCAGGTGCATCTGTTCATACCCATGAACCCTCAAGGTAGACAAGATTAGTTAATTTATGATGAGTTTATTGAACTGGTTAAAAGCAGAAAATCTTCAGATCATTCTACTTTGGCTATGTCTGGGATTAGTTAGGGATCTCCTGCCACAGCATAGAATATAGAAATGGAGATTATGGCTTTGTTTGAGTTCTTTGTGGTTAGTCCATCTGAAGAAACTCTAAATGAGGAACATCATCAGCTTGTTTTTTTTAAATTCTTTCTGGAAGTTAAAGAAATTTAATATAAAAACTGTAATACCGGAGGTATCTATCAATTGAAAACAGTTAGGGGCTTAGAAATAGTTCTTTCCAGGGTCTTATTTTGATGTTAGTAGGTAGAAAGCGAGACCTCTATACTGGATCTATACTGACAGTGTTCTAGTTCAAGTGTTCTTGATATGTGAAAATGAAAAAGGTACACCATTTTTCATTTATAAGTTCAACCAATGAAGACAGAATGGAAATTGGCAGTTTCTGAAACCAATGATTCTTTCTACAAGCTTTAACTTACAAAGTTCATCTGCTGCATGACTGCTAGTGGGTAAAAAAAAATGATTGGTGTTTTTCAGGGGATAAAATCTCAAGCTTAAATAAATATCTACTCATTAACCAACTAACAATTTCCTAGATTTTTCTAATATCTTTTAACACTAGATTGAAAATCATCAAGACATGTTGGGGCATGTTAACAAAACCAAGGTTCAATAAATTTGCTAACTTTATATTTTAGAACCCAATATGAAATTTTTTAGTGCTTAATAAATGTTCTACTTCAGTGGATTTGGTGGGTTGTGGGCCTGTCTATAGTGTTAGGAACTTTTAATAAAATAAAACAGGAATCCAGGAAATCTAATTGAAGAACCAGGTGTGGTCAAGATAAAGCTTTTCATCAAGTACCTAGTTATTGGAAATTTTGGAATATCTCTATAACTGTAACTTTTGGCACCTTATAAAAATATTAATAAAATTTTGGTTAAAAATGTTTTTTAAATCCCCAAGTTAAATCTGCAGTGAGTTCTGTCAAGGCTTCCATCTGTTTTAAATTAACTGTGTTTATTCTTTCCATTCATTTCCTCCAGTTCAGCATAATCAGTTAGAAATGATCTTGAGAACATATTTTAAAAAAAAAAGTTGAACTTTTTCTTCTTATACATAAATTTTGCTTAAAAATCACAGATCTTATTACTGAAAAAAAGGAATGTATGTCTGCTTTTCCATCTTTCCCTTTTTTAGATATATAAAGTGAAACTTTATTATAATCAAAAAAGATAAAAAGGAATAGAAATGACATAGCAAGCAAGAGTCATTGCTGAATACTGTTATGGGATTGCAACAATCTTGTACTTTGAAACTCAGGGAGGATGTAATTGTGGTCCAAAACAAGTTATATTCTCATGTCTAAAATATGAGTTATATTTTTTAAGTGCCACATTCATTCTTAAGTCCATTTATCTCTTTTAGTATCCCAGACATAAAACACATGTTATGCTCAGCTATATAATAAAGTGGCAAACACTATACCATTGACATCACAGGACAGCTGCCTAGACCTCAGATGTTGGATTCTAACTTGAGTCTTTAATCAACGAGTGCAGTTATCTGAGGAATCTTTAAATCCTGCTTATAACTTGCTGCCAGTTCTTCATCCACAACACTTTGAAAGAATAAGATTAAGCATGGCAAAAAAAACCCAAACCCAAAATCAAACAAATAAAAAACTCCAAATTATAAATCTCAACATGTTTTCTAATGGGTCAAAGAGTTTCTGAAAGATATAGTTATATTTGCCTGAAATTTTGTGTTACTACAGATTCTTTTTGGTAAGGAAGATAATGAATTTCACTGTAACTTTTTGGACCTTATTATCCACTTTCTTGCCAGACAGGATCATAGACATATTTTCATGTACTCATACTAGGTCTCTATGTTAGTTGTATAAAAGTTTGCAAAGATGTAATATTACATTAAACATTATAATGACATGCTAAGCTTGAATGTAAGGATCATCTCTCAGATCAATAATTTTCTTTTGGTAATCTCTCAGATCAATAATTTTCTTTTGGTAAGCTGTATCCCATACATTGAATTTAATAATACTTCTATTAGTATGGGACATAGGGGGAGGGATTTCAACATGAAAGGCATCTACATACTTCTCAAATTTACCAATCAAATTAGGTTCTACAATTATGGTTTGTCATCAAGTTAGCATTGAAGTTGGAGTTCTCCATGGGTAACCATCAAGATGGTTCTTTCAGAAATGATCTGTTTCTGTCTTCCTGAAAGATGGAAATATGGGAAAAATGCAATTCAAATACTCAGGAACAAATGCTGCATGATGGTGCACATGGACTAGCCTCTTTCATATCTTAATAAGATATAAAAATTTAAGTTATTCTTGATGAAGATTGTAATAGTGAGCCACTGACTTTTGCAAACTGATATTCCACATTAAACCTCATCTTTATTGACACTCCATTGACTGAAATGGGCAGAGAAGATAAGATCCTATTGAGTTTAATTGTTTTTTTTTTTTTAGGTTTTTTGGCAAGGCAAATGGGGTTAAGTGACTTGCCCAAGGCCACACAGCTAGGTAATTATTAAGTGTCTGAGACCGGATTTGAACCCAGGTACTCCTGACTCCAAGGCCGGTGCTTTATCCACTACATCACCTAGCCGCCCCCAATTGTTTGTTGATGATAGGAAAAAAGTATTTGTTTTGACAATGTCAATCTTAAAAACTTTTCTTCAACAAGGTGTTTCCCATGGATATGTAAAAAAGTCATACACGGGTTCTAGTAAGTGTAACAATACAGATAATTTCATTCAGTGACTATTATCAAAACCAGTCTAAAAACAGCTTATATATATTCACCAAAGATGTTTGTCGCTGTCATGAAAAATGTTTAGCTCAGATTTTAAATGGAAGAAAGACTCTTATTGAGAGTGAAAACTTCTATGTATTGAGAGTACATTCTAAAAAGTTTATTTGACTGTTTCTATATATGTTATTTATATTGTTATATTGAGTATGACATTGTGTATTTATCTCACATATAGACAAGTAACATTAGGGAATAGATCTGCAGAACTGAAGACATACATCTGGTTAAGAGTGATGTTTCTTCCAGTGGAGGAGTTCAGAATCCACTATGATTTGAATAACAAAACATCTTGAGGAATTATGATGGGTATGAAGATATGAAAAATGTTAAAAGATAAAAGGTAATTCAAAAGGGATTGAAGATGAATCTACAATGAGCATACAAGACCCAAAGGTAGAGAAATCACTGTTTTGTTTTTATTTTTTGCTTTTTAAAATTTAAAGCTTAGTATTTGGTCAGGCCTTATTGGTGACTTGGAAAAAAGATTAAATAGGACTTACAATTACCGCTCTGTTGATAATAAAAGCAAGAATGTAATGAGAGAAAAAAAGAGACAGAGAGAGAGATAGAGGCACAGACTGATACAGAGACAGAGATGGAGAGGCAGAGACAGGGATACAAAAAGAGACAGAGACAGAGACAGAGAGATAGAAAGACACACACACAGATAATGAGATCTAGTACCATCCTTTCATGGGGCTCCTAGTCTAGAAAAAAGAGATAAGACACATGCCCATATGAAAAGTTAATTTGTCACACCCAGAAAATCAACTGTAATCAGTTATTTTGAGAAAGGAGGACTTGGGCTACTGACCCATGGGAGAAGAAAACTCAGACACAGTTCTGGGGGGGAGGGGAGACAAGAACTCTGCAAGGCTGCCTCTAGCGGATAAACAGAACAGAAATAACTAGGAACTGAGAAGCTCAGTTGATAAATGAAGTAGAAGAAGAAGAAGAAGAAGAAGAAGAAGAAGAAGAAGAAGAAGAAGAAGAAGAAGAAGAAGAAGAAGAAGAAGAAAGAAGCATGGCATCTGGTAGCTTTTAGTTTAATTCTCTTGCTTTTGAGTTTTTATGCCAGTAATGGTCCTTGGTACTCTGGGATTGGGTTTTCTTATAGTCAGTGTGGTTGGGAGTGAAGCCCAGAGTGATTGGTAAATTCTGTGTAAAGCTAAATATTTCTGTAAAACTGAGCCAAAAAATACTGTAAGGGAAAGTTGAAAAGAACGTTGATGAGAGAACTCAACTGGGTCAGATAAGTCTTGGGGTGAGGGTCAGTCCTGAGGAAGGAGGTTACTTATTATTTTTTCCTTGTACCTCTAGGACAGTGTAGCAAGAGTGGACCTGAATGGGGATTTTCCTCCTTATTCCCCATCCAATAGCACCTTGCAGCAGAATCAAATGGCAGAGCACAGTGGAACAGAATTCTGGTGCAGATTCAGTTTGGATTGGTAAGAATCTAGCATCTGGAGCTGGAGCATAGCCCCAGAACCAAGACTCATGCTGGTCCTAGGGTATGGGTTTTGAATTCTTGGTGAACCTGAAGCGGGAGATAGTAGAAACCACATCCAGTCTAGTATCAGGTAAAGGGACTCTGTAAAGTACCCCCCAAGATGAGATGCTATACCCCAAGAGAAGCAATACCAGGGGAATGAGAATCATGCAAAGATATGGGTTGTAGTACAGACTAGTTGCTTCTATCAATGTCTTTCTTAACTATATTCTCTATTTGTGTCCATTAGGAGCATTTATTATTCCCACTGATGCATGTATATTTATGGGCAATGGAGTTAAGTGACTTGCCCAAGGTATATAGCTGGTAAGTATCAAGTACCTGAGATCATATTTGAACTCAGGTCCTCCTGACTCCAGGGACAGTGCTCTACTCACTGTGCTACCTCCCTGCCCCAAGACTAAGGTTTATAGAAAAGATGATTTATTGTTAATCTTTTCTTGACATTTAAAGAAAACGTCTTTTTACTTTGAGCTAATTGTGCCACCTAACAGTTTGGGAGCTTGTGAGCTAAATAATTTTAGGACAAGAACCCATAAAATTACTTCAACTTGGGGTAGTTGTTCCCTGAGGAGCTCAATCTGTGTATATAAGTTGCCAAGATGTATCCAAAGGAATGTTAAATAATATATGAAAGCAAGAAGGGGTACTTCATAACATATGGATCTGTCTAGAAAATGGAATGGTCTAACTTGGGACATAGTTGGATTCCCTTCATTGGAGAGCTCAATGCAGGGGACTGGGTATCCATCTTGATTTTTATCTGGGTACAGATTGGATTCAATGTCTAAGGTTTCTTCCAACACTGAATTTTCATTTCTAAAAGTATGGCTTGCACTCAAATCTATGATCCTTTATTCTATGATTCTATCATTAGTTGAGATCCAGTAGGCTTGATTTACTTCAATAGGTTGCCACTTA
This sequence comes from Macrotis lagotis, assembly GCF_037893015.1. NCBI lineage: Eukaryota > Metazoa > Chordata > Mammalia > Peramelemorphia > Peramelidae > Macrotis > Macrotis lagotis. Next base: position 214,371,370 of record NC_133659.1, on the reverse strand, counting down.
ACATTTCCCCTCTTTTTTTGATCGAATACATTGTAGTATAGCTTCTATTTTGTTTAGTATTCTAGCAAATATAATTTTTTAGGAAGTCTCAAGCAAATGAACCACTTAAAAACCTTACTTACTGTTACTAGTGCTCTAACTTGAAAACAAAGAATATAAATAGCAAAATATTGCTAATTTCTATACTTATATCTTTGGAACACTGGTATGATGTAGCAGATAGAGATCTGACTTCATGGGTAAAAAGATATGAATCCTGACCCATAAAGTCATGTCAACTTGGGCAAATTTTTAATGTCTTATTAGCTCTTTAACTACAGAGCAGTTACTTATCTTCATTGATTGGAGAAATTTTATCACTAGGAGATTCCTACAGTACTGACATGACAGATGCAGACAAAATAAACAGACCGACAAATAAATTTATGGTGTCATTTGGAGAAGGATATGATCTGAAAACTTACAAACTTGCCCTTTAGAGTGGTGCATATCATTCAAAGTCATGGAACTTCTATCAGGAAGTATCAGAGGTATTATAGATTTGCAAATTCTCAGATGGAATTTCTCCATGCAATTCTTCAAAATAACATAGTTCTAACTATCCAAGACTTGAAATAAATCCCAAAGGGGCCTAATGTGGGGGGCAAGAAATCTGTCAGACCCATATATCATCTGACTGCTCAGACAACTCTATGGGCAATCAAAAAATGTTTGCTTAAAATGTCCTCCATTAAGAACATCTCCATATCTTTATGATTCTTGGAAAGAATGGGTAAGGTGAGGTAAAAATGCACTTTGTGAGCTAGTAAGCATTTTTTGATATGTCTAATCAATATGTCTGATTGGCCCTCTGTCTAGGAAAGATTATCTTGAGTTTGTCCCAAATCAAGAAAGTGAAGAACAATGAGTTATTTGATAAGTCACAAGTAATTGTGCTTCTAATGAGATAATTCACACTTAAGTAAAGGACATAATCTGAACACCTTCAGGTATTTCTCACTCCCTAGCTTTTGCTTATAACAACTTCTACTAGGATTTCTCTTTATTCTTTTTCTCTATCCATTGTATTCTGTCACTGAGTCCCTGATTATTAATAATTTAAGATCATTGTTGTAGGCCTAATAGAATTGTGGAGTTTGGCTCCAGTGGATTCTGAAAACCTATTTTTGCTAGGGATCCACAGAAAAAGTTACTTCCCCACCCCCAACCCCCATACATCATCAGACAAAAATTGTTCAGGAAAATCTTACCTGACCTAACTTGATTTACTACTACTTTTCTTAGTGTAATTTTTTTAGGCCAACCAGTAAGGATTTATTTAACACTCACTTGGACAAGGCACTGTGCTAAGTGTTAGGGTCACAAATAGAAACAAAATGAAAGGTAATCTTTGATCTTTAGGAGTTTCAGTTGTAACAGTTGGGGGATACAACATTATATAGGGAAATGATGGTCAGCAAGGAAACTTGATTGGGAAAGTTATAGGAGTAATGAGTAGGAGACTAGAAGAGAATAGAGGTAAGTATACCCAATCCAGGATTAATAGTGAGTGGACAGTTATAATTCTAGAACTTGGAAGGTTGGTCCCTTCACTTAGCAAACAGATTGTAAAGAAGATGACTGGAGAGCAGAGAGTGATTGGGGTTTTTCAGAAAGTATTCTAGGAAAGCAGTTGTCAGTTAGGAGAACATTGGCCCAACACGAAAATTTCTCAAGAGTCCTCAGTTTTTGAAACATGAATTAACTCTAGGTATTGCTTGCTTGTGAGCAACAACTCTTCTTTTGTGTGACTCTAAAATGCAGGGACTAACAGGAGAGAACTTTCTAGTGTAATGGAGAAGACGTTTTACTCAGACATCACCAGGATTATCATATCTTGAATTTGGTTCTTGAGAAGGGCATGCTGAAGAGATGTGAGGAAGAGCAGAAGTCATTTGAACTTGGGAAAGGGATATCTTTTTCTTAGCTCTGTAGCCTGTGTACTGAGATTCTTGGGGGCTATTGCTTCATTGTAAGTAGCTGAGGAATTAGTCCCTCTTCCTTTGAACTTATGGAAGTTTTGGATGAGACCAAGGCATAGTAGATAGGACCCATAGCTCCTCTTGCCATTGCTATAAAATTTATAGTTCCCTTCTTTCCTAGCATGGGGAAGAAGAAATAGAAAGAGAGCAAGCAGTGTAACTCAAAAATTGTCAAAAAAAGTGGCTGGTGCTTATGCACCTTTTCAATTCTGATATTCCAATTTTTGATATTAAAATAATTGGCAACTGCCTACCAAAATCCTGACTGGATTAATGATTTGGCTTAGGTCAAAATTTGGAAAGTTTCACTCTTTTAAAGAAGGGTGTTTTTCTTAGCATAAGGTGAGCTGAATTAGAATGGTGAAAGAGACTTTTCTGTAGGTCCTGCAGGAGAGAAACATTACAAAAATGAGACATCATTCCCTAGACTAGTAGGAGAAACCATTGAAGTCATATATCATTATTTTGTATGGAACCAATATGTATGAGCATCCTTTTCACAAGTGTAATGTGGGAATGCTTCTCTTTATATGTGGAAACTCATCATTCATTATGCAGTTATAAGGTTCTGTAGGACCCTAAGACAACATAGACTGTTTCTTTCCATTTCCCCAAGAACAGCAACAACAACAACAACCCCAGAAGTTCCCTAACCTGTCTTTTCCAGTAGCTGAATCTTCTAATTTGGAATCCAAGACTGGCATTGTTGTCTGAAAAGCATTTTTGTGTGCAGAAAAGGTAGCTGGCACTTTCAGGTTCCATTTTTTCTCTTGCCCAAATAGTCCCACAAATATTCCCTCTGAAGTCCACAACCCAGAGGTGCCATCAGAAGAGCTACTGATGATGAAGGAATCAGAACCATAGGAAAAGTACTCCACACTCATGACTGTGCAGCTGTAGGCCTTCCAGCTATGAAGCAGAAGGGGGTTACTGGGTGAGCCCTAAATTGAAAATGGAGAAAAGATACAAATAACTGGTGACAAGAGCTACTGATAGGAGCAAAATAAGCTCACAATATCTATAGTGTCCCAAAGTTTTTGTTTTATTTTGTTTGTGATGGAAATGATCCAGACCTGTGAGTTTAATTAAACAGGGATTTAGAGCACTGGACTTGGAGTTAGGATGATCTGAGTTGAAGTCTGACCTCAGACACTTAGTTTCCTCATCTGTAAAATGAGCTGGAGAAGGAAATGGGAAACCACCTCAGTAACCACAAGAAAAGCCCAGATAGGCTTTTCAGGCAGGACTGAAACATCCTAATTGCAAGGAGATCTATGGGTAAGACATATATAAAATCAGCTCATTCCTGCTTAATTACACCAGTGGTATTCAGTCTCTTATAATAAGGCTAATAAATGAAGCATAAATTTCTGAATCATATTTTGTCTAATAATATTTCCTCTTTGACTTACAGGTGAAATGGGCTATTGGTTGGCTTCGAAAAGAACAATATGAAAAGAGTGAGCAAATTGCTTATTTAACAGTGGCCACTCCTGGGGAAGCTAGGTGGGGTGGATAGAGCACCAGCCCTGGAGTCAGGAGGACCTGAGTTCAAATGTGGCCTCAGACACTTAATACATAACTGTGTGACCTTGGGCAAGTCACCTTAACCCCACTGACTTGCAACCCCCCCCCCCACCACCACCAATGGCCAGTCCTTCTAAGGAGGATTTTTGGAGCAATTTTCCAGTGTCACAAAAGTCCTAAATACCTGAATCCTTTCTGGAGACACTTGTCTGTCTTGGGACCCCTCTTATGACACCTATGCCACAGCTCTTTCTAGTGCATTCTTTGATAAATGATACATTGAACCTGGATACAATTCCATCTGGAACCTGGATTATGCATTATGGCTTATTTGTTTTTTTTTTCCCCAAGGTATGATGTTAGGGGCTGGTGAGCGGGGAACTAACAATAGTTTCTTTCCCCTTCTGCTCCCCAGTAGGCTTGTACTTGATCCCCATGTGACTCACACTTTAAGAAATCTCTTAAAGTTAATGACTCATGTCCAGGGAAATTAATAACTCATCCCAGAAGGAATTAATAGAGTCTTTTCTAGAAAGCTATTTATTGGACAAAGTGAAGAATATATATATTTCTTCTTCCACAAATGAAATATTTAAAACTTTAAAAAACCTCATAAGCATACATTGACAAATATTTAAAACACAATACACACAACTACTATCAAAATGTCCAAGGAGTAAAACATGAAACCTGATCTTAAAAACTTAAAATGTGAAATGCTTTCTAGGACTTTGCCTGAGTAACTCATTCTAGGTCCATATCTTCTAGCATGCATCAGCCTCTAGATTTGTCCTCAACTTCCCTCCAAGAAGTTATTTCAGAGGTCACCTCTTCCTGGGCAACCAGCACCCAGATCAAGGAGCTCCCAACCTCTTGAAATCATAAAATCACTGACAAAGCTAGAAATACCACCTCAGGGTCATTGTTCAAATTTAGACAGTCACAACAACATTAGAAGGGGGGGGGCTTTGAAAGACTAAAGAACTCTGATTAATGATCAAACATTATACCAGAGAACTGATGATGATGAGACATGCTGCTACCTACCACCTGACAGTGGGTTGATGATGAACAAAATAAGCTATAAATTGTGAGAAATAACAAATTTGTAGATTTATTTTACTTGACAATGTTTATTTGATATAAATATTGTGTTTTAATTTTTTTTCATTTGGATACTGGGGAGAAGAGGAGATGATGATAGTGTTGACCCCATCTTCCAAAAAGAAAAGAAATAAAAGTTTCACCAAATTCATATAAAGGAACAAAAGGGAGTTTTGAAAGCTACATAGACAATCAGGATAAATTTATTATGTACTTAAAAAAAAGAAGGTTGCCAAGAAAAGATAAGACAACATGTTTGAAAGTTAACATGTTAAATTTATAATATTAGTTAAAACAAAAAAGTAACAGATATTTGTGGTTTTAATATGTTTGTATATTGAAATTTTGGTGCTTGTGAAGTTCAGAAAAGTTTTTGTTTTTTAAATTTCTGTTCAGTTGCCTATGTTCAGAAAAAAAGAAATGAAGAAGAGTCAGCTAGAAACTTAAGACCCAGTCTTAGAATTATGTAGGCCAGCAAATGTGCTTGTTGCTATGTAAAGGCAATTAAAATGTTTGCCAAGGGGGTGGGTGGTGGTGAGATTTCCTGCCTTCTCCTCAGATAGAAGTCCCAGTACACATAACAAATGGAAAGAAAATGAAATAATGGAAGTTGTATTCTAATTTTTTTTTGTATTATCAATTCATGAAAAACTTACCACAAAAGAAAGGGTTGTGGCATAGTCTGAAATATCCCACACCTGGATAAAGCCACTAGTATCTCCAGTGACCAGGAAGTGATTATCCTTGCTGGATGATAGCCCAGTTACAGAAATATCCTCTTTTAAGGGAGCATAAAATTTGCCTGTGTGTAGTGGAAAAGACATGTCATTTTATTCAGAAAAACCACATTATATTCTAGATAGACCAATTTTTATAATGCTATATACACAGTCCTTAGATAATATTAAAAAGATCTTACCTGGGAAAGGTACATTGCCAGATGCCTTGTTTCTTCCCCTGAATCATTCAAAGTTCACCATTTGACTGACTAAGGTTACTGAAATGGTAGTGATTTGTCTCCAGGATGGGAAGACTTTTATAATTTTAATTCCTCAGTTACTATTTCAACACTCAGATTGACTATTTTTATCTTACTTAATGACTGTGACTGAATAATGGCCAGCAACCTTTTCTTGGTATCACTATATTCTTTTCCTTTTTGTTTCTTGAATTTCTCTTGTGTTTTCAACAAGATTTCCTGTCCTATCACCCATCCTCCCTCTCAGGGTCTTACAGTAAACACTAATTTTTTAGACTTCAGAAACTTGACATAGGCATGCCTAATTAAAAGAAAGAAAAACTCAGAATGTGTTGTTAAGGATGTATTCATAGAAGTCCCAATTTCGTGACATACATTAATCATTATTCAACCTTTTAATTTATTCTTTTCTCAAAATTTTAACAGATTATAGAATAGCCCAATGCATGAGAATTTCTTTCTCCTTCACTTCCTTGCTCTCATTAGAGCATCTTCTATTTGGAGGAAGAGACCCCAGGATCCTATATTTGAAGTCACTGAATAGGTAACCTCACAAAGCAGTTGCCTCCCTTTACATCTCAACCATTACTGAGGGGTATAGCTGATTCCAAGCTTCTCATCACTTTACAAGATCACCGTGTTCAAGAAAGATAATTCGTGCACTCTGATCCTAGCTCAATGTTTAGCAAACACTACTCTCTTTCTCTCCCAGTGATATCAACTCCTGACTGCCTAAAAATAAATTACTATTTCTTCACTTCTGGTAGTCACATCCCTATTCACCTCAACACTACCCTGGCCATGTTCTACCCTGGTCCTGTATGGTCCTTTCTGCATGTACCCTCTGGAACTCCTGTTCCGTAGTTGACAAATTTCCCTTCTCTTTAGAAAACTTCTCAGGATCCTTCTGTCTTTTTACTCTCTTAGAGATCTGACTCATTCTGAGGTCGACTCTGAGGTGCTTCTTCAATAGAGGAGAAGGTTACAGGGAGAGGGAGGTTTAAACTCTCTTTTTCAAACCTGAACTAGAACTTGTACAGTTGTGGACACTTACCTTTTCTGTGCCTCAGTTCCTCATCTATAAGATGAAATGGTTAGTCTCATTCACCTCTAAGGTCTTTTTCATCTGTGAGTTTATAGTCATATGCTCCCATGGAATATAAAGTACATTGCTCTGACTTCCAGTTAAGGTGGGGTTAGAACTGTCAGATGAAAGGGACCTGAAAATATGTCATTTCTGTTTATAGCATGGGCTCAGAATTTTCTGACCTATTCATCTGTGCTCCTCATTTATCTTGGGGCTGAACTTGCTTCCTTTTCTGATCTTATAGTCATTGAGTTATAAAACATATCCATTAGAACTTCCAGGTTACTTGGAGAGAGATAGTCTGAAAAACTGCCCTCAAACTCCTCATGTAATCCCTTTTGCCTGGCATTGACTTAAAACAATGGTTTTAAATATTTTAGGCCCCTCCCAAAGGACTTTCCCCGTCCATCAAAGGAATTAGAATTCTTTCAAAGACAATTAGAAAGAGCTCAGAAGATATTGTCAGAGATGATTTTACTGATTTTGTAACACTATGTCTTCCCTAATTGGCTGGTGCTTTGGCATATCCTATGCACAAAATCTGAATCAGCTTACTGTTATAGCTGAATGCATTAGACTTTTCCCAGGGACATACACTTCATGGGGAAATAAATCCACTCATACAAAGATATCCAGATAATCAGCATCTACAATGTTTTTCTGTTCCTCCATAAAAAGATTTGAACTGTTCACTCAGTAATCATCTACAAATATTTATTAACTACCTACTACAAATTAAGCATGTACTATGTGCTGGGAGAGAATCAAAATTTAGCTAAAGCTAATCTTTGCTTTCATTAAGCCTAATACCTACTATCAGGGTGGGGGCAGAATCTGATACAAATACAGATAGATATAACAATCCATTCTATGATACATACATCAGAAAGTTATAAAACAAAATGCTACATAAGAGCCTATGGAAAAGGTCATTATTAACCCAGGTACAGATGCTATTTAAATTGAGATTTAAAGGATGAGTAGGAAGTCTTTGGGCAAAGATGGAACAAAGGCATAAAAACATGAGGAATAGAATCTTCAGAGAACAGAGTGGTCAAGTTTGGTTGTTTGTAAGGTACTAAAATGGGGAAAATATGAAAGAAAGACAGAAAGATATGGTGATGTCAAATTCTGAACTTTTATTTAAGAGAAAATAGAGATTTTTTGGGGCAGAGAAATAACAGGACCAGGTCTTGCATTAGAAAGTTTATTTTGATAGCAGAATGAATGCTGGATTAGAAGGGGCAAAGAACAGAGGCAGGATGATATGTTTGGAGACTACTATAGCAGTATTGGAGGGGTTAATGAGAACTTAAACTAGGGCATTGGCATTGCAATAGAGAGGAAAGAAAGATGAAAGTTATTTTGTAGGTATAAAATCTATGGTTCTTGGAGACTGATTGGTTATGAGAGTTGATGAATTATGAGGGATGAAAACCAAAGGTAAGGCAATGTTATATGCATAGGACATTGGGTTAAATGCTGATACTACTGACAGAAATGAAAAAGAAGAAAGAATATTTTATGGTGAAAGATACTAAACTTCATTCAGTCACAATGAGTTTGAAATTCCAGTGGAATATCCTGACACGTATTTAGGCAGTTAGAAATGTAGGAATGAAACTTAGATGAGTGTTCAAGTATGGTGATATAGTTTTGCGAATGGTCCACATAAAGTCATGGAAGTGAATAAGATTTCCAAAGGAGAGCATGAAGTGAAAAGAGAAATGAGGATTGAGGGCATAATTTAGAATTTATGGACATAAAGGGTCCAGAAGAAAATGAAGTAGAGATATAGAATAAGAACCAAAAGATGAAATTATTGTGGAAGATCAGATGGTAAAAGGTACAATAGTAGGGAGTAATTAATAGTCAAAAGCTTTAGGGACATAGGGAAGGTTGAGAAAAAATTTATTCATTAGAGTGGGTGAGTAGGATGTTGCTTTATTGGTTTCTAAGTGTTTGTTTCTAAGTGAGAGTAGAAAAAAAGATTCATCCATTAAATGTCTAATATAAATGAATTTTTTACTGATTGAAATTGATTGACAGGTTTGAAGTGATGGCAGGTAGTAAGAAAATACAGGAATGAGTTTAACCATGAGGAAAGAGATAGAGACATAGTAGGGTGGAGTACATGTGAATACGGATGAGAAGTAGCCAATGTAGGAGGAGTAATAGAAGATATATGAGAAGATTGTGTATAAATTCTTTTTGTTTATCTTTCATTCTCAAAGAGGACCATGACCTCAGTGAGGTAATGTTATGACATGCAAATGAATTGGATTTTTAAAATTTTGAATTTATTTATTTAGTTTTGAATTTTACAATTTTCCTCTTAATCTTGCTTCCCTTCTCCCCCTGACCCTCCAGAAGGCAGTCTGTTAGTCTTTACATTGTTTCCATGCTATACATTGATCTAAGTTGAATGTGTTGAGAGAGAAATCATATCCTTAAGGGAAAAAAATAAAATACAATAGACAGCAAAGTTACATAATAAGATTATTTTTTTTAATTAAAGGTAATAGTTTTTGGTCTTTGTTCAAACTCCACAATTCTTTCTCTGGATACAGGTGGTATTTTCCACTGCAGATAGCCCAAAATTGTCCCTGATTGTTGCACTGATGGAAATAGCAAGTCCATTAAGATTGATCCATCAGCCTCATGTTGCTATTATGGTGTACAATGTTCTTCTAGTTCTGCTTATCTCACTCAGCATCAGTTCATGAAAAATCCCTCCAGGTTCTGAATTCCCATCCCTCTTGGTTTCTTATAGAACAATAGTGTTCTATAATGTACATATACCACAATTTGTTCAGCCATTCCCCAATTGATGGGCATTCACTCAGTTTCCAATTCTTTGCCACAACAAACAGAGCTGCTATGAATATTTTTGTGCAAGTGATGTTTTTATCCTTTTTCATGATATCTTCAGGGTATAGACCCAGTAGTTGCATTGCTGGATCAAAGGGTATGCACATTTTTATTGCCCTTTGGGCATAATTCAAAATTGCTTGCCATAAAGTTTGGATGACTTCACAGCTCCACCAGCAGTGTATTAGTGTCCCAGACTTCCCACATCCCTTCCAACATTGATCATTGTCCTTTCTGGTTATATTGGCCAGTCTTAGAGGTGTGAGGTGGCATCTCAGAGATGCTTTAATTTGAATTTCTCTAATAAGTAATGATTTAGAACAATTTTTCATATGATTATGGATTGCTTTGATTTCCTCATCTATAAATTGCCTCTACATATTCTTTGACCTTTTGTCAGTTGGGGAATGGCCTGGTTTTTTTTATAAACTTACTCAGTTCTCCATGTATTTTAGAAATGAGTCCTTTGTCAGAAATACTAGTTGTAAAAGTTGTTTCCCAATTTGCTTCATTTCTTTTGATCTTGGATACAATGATTTTCTGTGTGCAAAAGCTTTTTAATTTAATGTAATCAAAATTTTCTGGTTTGTTTGTAATGGTATCCTTGGTCATAAACTACTTCCCTTTTCATAGATCTGACAGGTAAACTATTCCTTGATCTCCTAGTTTGCTTACAATATTGTATTTTAAGTCTAAATTCTGTATTCATTTTAATCTTAACTTGATATAGGGTGTGAGATGTTGGTCTAATCCAAGTTTCTGTCATACTAATTTCCAATTTTCCAAACAGTTTTTATTGAAGAGAGGTTTTTATCCCAAAAGCTGGACAGTTTGTGTTTATCAAATAGCAGATTACTTTAATCATTTCCTGCTATTGCACCTACTCTGTTTCACTGATCCACCACTCTATTTCTTAGCCAATAACAGACAGCTTTTATAACTGTTGCTTTGTAATATAATTTCAGATCTGGTAGGGTTAAGCTATCTTCTTTTGTACTTTTTTCTCATTAAATCTCTGGAAATTCTTGACTTTCCATTTCTCCATATGAATTTACTTACAATTTCTTCTAGCTGACTAAAGTAATTTTTTGGAATTTTCATTGGTAGGGCACTAAATAAGTAGTTTAATTTAGGTAAAATTGTGATTTTTATTATATTAGCTCAGCCTATCCATGAGTTGATATTTGACCAGTTATTTAAATCTGATTTTATTTGTATGAGAAGTGTTTTACAATTGTTTTCCAAAAGTTTCTGAGTCTGCCTTGGAAGGTAGACTCCCAGGTATTTTATATTGTCTGAAGTTATTTATTTATTTTTTTTAGTTTTAGGTTTTTTTCCTAGGCAATGGGGTTAATGACTTGCCCAAGGCCACACAGCTAGGTAATTATTAAGTGTCTGAGGTCAGATTTGAACTCAGGTACTCCTGACTCCAGGGACAGTGCTCTATCCACTACACCACCTAGCTGCCCCTGAAGTTACTTTAAATGGTATTTCTCTTTCTAGGTCTTTCTACTTTATCTTGCTAGGCATACATACATAATATATATATATGAATGTTGAGGATTTATGAGGGTTTATTTTATATCTTGCGACTTTACTAAAGTTGCTATTGTTTCTAGTAGTTTTTTAGATGATTTTTGGGATTTTCTAGGCGTACCATCATGTCATCTGCAAAGAGTGAGAGTTTTATCTCTTCCTTCCCAATTCTAATTCCTTCAATTTATTTTTTCTTCTCTTATTGCTGAAGGTAACATTTCTAATACAATATTGAATAATAGTGGTGATAATGGGCATCCTTGTTTCAACCCTGATCTTATTGGGAATGTCTCTAGTTTATCTTCACTGCATATAATGCTTATTGATGGTTTCAGATAGATACTGCTAATTATTCTAAGGAACAATCCATTTATTCCTGTGCTCTCTAGTGTTTTTAGTAGGAATGGCTGCTGTATTTTTTCAAAGGCTTTTTCAGCATCTATTGATATAATCATAATTTCTGATAGGTTTGTTGTTGATATAATTAATTATATTAACAGTTTTCCCATTATTGAACCAACCTTGCGTTCCTAGAATAAATCCCACTTGGTCATAGTGTATTATCCTAGTGATAATTTGCTGTAATCATTTTGCTAAGAATTTGTTTAAGATTTTTGCATCTATATTCATCAGAGAGATAGGGTTATAATTTTCTTTCTCTGTTTTGACTCTTCCTGGTTTAGGTATCAGCACCATATTGGTGTCATAGAAAGAGATAAGCAGAGTTCTTTCTTCACCTATTTTTCCAGAGTTTATATGGAACTGGAACAATTGTTCCTTAAATGTTTGATAAAATTCACTTGTGAATCCATCTGACCCTGGAGATTTTTTCTTAAGGAGTTCAATAATGGCTTGTTGAATTTCTTTTTCTGAGATAGGGTTGTTTAGGTATTTAATTTCCTATTCATTTAACCTGGGCAACTTATAATTTTGTAAATATTCATTAATTTCATTTCGATTGTCAAATTTATTGGCATACAGTTGGGCAAAGTAATTCCCAAATTATTACTTTAATTTCCTCCTCATTGGTGGTGGGTTCACCTTTTTCATTTATGACACTAGCAATTTGATTTTCTTTTTTTTAATCAAATTATTCAGAGGTTTATCAATTTATTGGTTTTTTTTCATAAAATCAACTCTTGGTTTTATTAGTTCAATAGTTTTCTTGCTTTCAATTTTATTAATTTCTACTTTAATTTTTAGAATTTCTAATTTGATAATTAATTGGGGGGGAATTAAATTTGTTATTTCTCTAATTTTTCTTAGTTACATGTTTAGTTCATTGACTTCCTCTTTCTCTATTTTTTTCATATAAGCATTTAAAGATATAATATATCCCCTGACAACTGCCTTGGCTGTATCCCTTAAGTTTTGATATGTTGTTTCATTATTATCATTATCTAGGATGAAATCATTAATTATTTCTATAATTTGTTGTTTGATCCATTCATTCTTTAAAATGAGGTTATTTAGTTTTCAACTAGTTTTAGGTCTATCTCTCCTTGGCTCATTATTGCTTGTGATTTTTATTGCCCTATGATCTGAGAAGGATGTGGTCAATATTTCTGCCTTTCTGCATTTGATTATTAGGTTTTTATACCCTAGTACATAGTCAATTTTTGTCTAAGTGCCATATACTGCAGAAAAAAGTATATTACTTTCTATCCCCATTCAATTTTCTTCAAAGGTCTATCATGCCTAGGTTTTCTAACAATCTATTTCCTTAACTTCCTTCTTGTTTATTTTATGGTTAGATTTATCTAAATCTGAGAGCAGGAGTTGGGGTGTCCCTCCAGTAGAGTTTTGCTGTCTATTTCTTCCTGCAACTCATTCAACTTCTCCTCTAAGAATTTGGATGCTATACCACTTGGTGCATACATATTTAGTATTGAAATTGCTTCATTGTCTATGGTACCTTTTAGGAGGATATAGTTTTCTTCCTTATCTTTTTAAACAATATCTATTTTTGAAGCTGCTTTTTCTGAGATAAGGATTGCTCTCCCTGCTTTTTCACTTCAGCTGAAGCAAAATATATTTTGCTCCAACCTTTTACTTTATATGTATCTTCTTGCTTCAGATGAGTTTCTTTTAAGCAGCATATTGCAGGATTCTGGTTCTTAATCTACTCTTCTATTCACTTACGTTTTATGGGAGAGTTCATCCCATTCACATTCAAAGTTATAATTACTAACTCTTTATTGTCCTCTATGCTATCTTTCCTCTGTTTGTATTTTTCCCCTTTTTTCACTTTATCCATATTCCCCACTATTTTTGTCTCTGAATGCAACCACCTTCAGTTTGCCCCCTTATATCCAACCCCTTCCCTTTCTTTCCCCTTTCCCTTTGCCCCTTCTTCCTTCCCCTCCTTCTGCTAGGTTTTCTTTTTCTCCCCATCCCCTTTCCTCTTTTAATATTTGAAAGGTAAGATAAGTTTATTAACTTAACTGAGTGTGTATTTGATGAGAGTAAGATTCAGGTGATTCTCACCTCCTCCCTTCTTCTCCTCTATTGCAATATGTCCTTTGTACCTCTTAACATAATGTGATTTATTTAATTCAATCTCCTCCATGCTCCTGTCTCTTTACTATCCCCCTTTTTTTAGGAAGTATTGTTTTTAAATCATTCTATCAGAGACACGGTTAAGTCATGAATGTCCATTATTTCTGACTAAGTATATTCTCTCTAATAGAGTTACAATTCTTGAGAGCTATAAGAGTCTTTCTGCCAGGTGGGGATATAGCCAGTTTTATCTTATTGAATAGCAGTTTTTTTTTTCTTTACCCTCCCTTTTTTTTTCTTACCTTTTCATGTGTCTCTTGAGTCTCCTGTTTGAAGTCCACATTTTCCATTAACTCTGGTCTTTTCATCAGGAAAAGTTGGAAGTCTCCTATTTCATTAAATGTCCATCTCTGGATGGAAGAGAAGATTCAATTTTGCCAGCTAGTGAATTCTTGGCTGCATTCCAAGCTCCCTTGCTCTTCAGAATATTGCATTCCAGACCCTTCAATCCCTTAATGTTGATGCAGCCAGTTCCTGTGTAATCCTTGGTATCTAAATTGGTTTTTTTTTTTATGGCTGCATGCAGGATTTTCTCTTTTTTATCTGATAGTTCTTGAATTTGGCCATATTCTTAGTGGTTTCATTTTGAGATCCCTTTCCAGAGGGGATTGATGTATTCTTTCAATAACTCTTTTTCCCTCTGGTTCTATGATGTCAGGGTAATTTTCTATCACTAAATCCTGTAATATTGTGTCCAGGCTTTTTTTTCTCTTCAGTATTTTCAGGGAGCCCAATGATTCTTAAGTTACTTTTTTTAGGCTTTTGCAAGGCAAATGGGGTTAAGTGACTTGCCCAAGGCCACACAACTGGGTAATTATTGAGTGTCTGAGGCAAGATTTGAACTCAAGTACTCCTGAATCCAGGGCCAGTGCTCTATTCACTGCACCACCTAGCTGTACCAAGTTGTCTTTCCTAGATCTATTCTCTAGATCAGTGGTTTTGCCAATGAAGTATTTGACATTTTTTCAATTTTTTCAATTTTTTGGTTTTGTTTAACAGGTTTTTATTGTCTCATGAAGTCATTAGTTTCCAAATATTCCATTCCTTTTTTAGAGAAGAATTTTCTTCATTTGCTTTTGCAACTCCTTTTCCAATTGGTCAATTGTACTTTTGGGTTTGTTTGTTTTTTTGCAAGGCAAATGGGGTTAAGTGGCTTGCCCAAGGCCACACAGCTAGGGAATTATTAAGTGTCTGAGACCGGATTTGAACCTGAGTACTCCTGACTCCAAGGCCAGTGCTTTATCCCCTATGCCACCTAGCCGCCCTTAATTCTACTTTTGAAGGAGTTTTCCATTTGTCCAAATGAAGTTTTGAGAGAATTATTTTCTTTTTGCATTTGTCCAATTGTAGTTTCCAAGGAATTGTTTTCTTGTTGCAAGGTGTTAATCTTCTCTTGTTTTTTTTTCCCCAAATTTTCAAATTGATTTTTAAACTTCTTCCTGATTTATTCAAGGAAGTTTCTCTGGACTGGAGACCAAATCATATTCTCCTCAGAAGTTCTATATCTCTCTGAGTTAAGGTCTTTATGTTCTAAGTAGTTTTCTATGGACCCCCCCTTTTGGTTGACCTTTCTTCATTTTCCTGAGATCTTGTGTTGAGGGAGGGGTTGGTTCACAGAGATTTGATGTTGAGAGTCCTTTGCTCACTGGGTTTAGTAACTCTAAGTGGGATGACCAGTAGGTAGTGTTGGTTGCTTTCTCTTGAGTGTCTGTGACCTTGATTTGAGGCCCTCTCCCTAGTTCTGGATGGGGTGGGTGGCACTGCTGGATACTTTTATCTTTGAACAGTGTGGGCTGGGTCCTAGGGCAAGGTATTTAACCTCCCTATTTAGGTGAGAGAGCTCTGCTGCCCACACCTGAGCCTTGAGGGTGTGTGTGTGGGGAATATTGCTGTGTGTGTTCTGGGAAGAGGACTCCACTTAAATGAAAGTACAGAGTCCATGGTCCTCCAGACTAGCCTAGCCCAGGGGATCAATGTCCAGCTGCACTCTGTAACATTCTTCACAAGAGCTTACCCTCCAGCCTTGCTGGAGTGCCCTAGACAGCCACTCCCACAATCAAAGCCTCTGCTGTTGACCTTAGGTCAGTCCGGCTCTCACCCCATCTGCACTGACTTACCCATGATCCCTGAAGACAGACCTTTTTCATAGACGTTCTTCTCCTAGTTTCTTTTTTCTGGGTTTTGTCAATAAAATTTCTGTTAAGAGGTTTGTTTCATATTATATGTGAGGATTACAGGTGACCTTAGCATAGTGCCTGTCTTCTCTCTGCCATCTTGGCTAATAAGTCTGTGAATTGTATTTAAAGGAGGAAGGGCGGTGCAAAATCACTAGCCTTACTTTCTCCTCTGGGGCCTTCTGGGTCCAGGAGTAATTCATGGCAAGGTCCTGGATGAGGGATTAGCCTCTTTGGGGAGTTAGGGATATAGTCTCTATGAAAAGTAAGAAGAAGGGAGGACTGAAAGAATAATTCTAAGAAATTTGAGTTGAAGAAGTATAAGTTAGATTGCCTCAATCTTCTCAATGAAAACTCTAAGGTTAGATTCTGTGTTTGTGTATCCAGATTAGGCATGTGGTTGAGGAAGGGAAGAAAATAGAAGATATTTTGAGCAGATATTGTGGGGAATGAAAAAGGGAGTTGTAAAGGATGGAATAGGCAGCTTTTCAAGTAATTATGAAGGCTTAGGTGAGGGCACATAACAAATTTTTGATCAATTTGAATCTGTGATTTTCTTTATCACTGCTCATAGTGCAAGAGTGGAAAAGTTGGATGGTGGGGTTATCCAGAGATTAGGATTCATAGGTCAAGATCTGTCAAAAGTCACATGGGCAAATGACTCACAAGTTTAGGAAATAGAGTAGCCAAGCATAGGCTCAAGGTTCAGTGTTGAAAGACAAGTAAAAACAGGATGGGGAAGAATGAATGGACTGAGAGAAAGGAATAGGTCAAGGAACTGGAAGCCATTTTAAAAGCCAGATAATGAATTTGATTTTTGAAAGAGAGTAATAGAGGGTGGGTAGATGTGAGCTTATGGTTGGAGAGAAGAATTTCAAAGTTTTGAATTTTGGAGGTGGCACAATTATGAAAAGTGATTCAAAGTGATGATCAGTGTATGTTGAAGTTGGGTAGAGAAAAAGGTTGTACTATTAGCACAGTATGTCCATCTATTATTTCTTTTCCTTTCTACACAACTGATTTACTTCCTTATCCAATCATACTTTTTTGACTGATAACCTTTTGCTACCTCTTGTACATGCCATCACTGGAACTAGGTTGACTTGAAATATCATGCATCTATCCATTGCCTTTTGGGTCACCTGTAACATTTTTTTCAGATTCTGGCATTACACAAGTCACAGTCCTGTAACATCATTTGGAGAATATATTAAAAATAGAGCTTTTTTAATACCAGTGCCTAGCATATTGTAGGAATTTAATAAAGGCTGGTTTGTGGATTGACCTTTAGATTAACTAATTGATGGTCTTACTGATAAAGGAACAGTTAATTCTGATAGCAGTTGCCTCTCAGTAGCTAGTCATTTCCTACCCTGATAATGAGTCCTCTTAGTAGTCTACAAGCTTTTGACTTTTTTCATGTCCTCAAAAAGAAACATTTTCCAATCTACTTTTCAGTTTCTTTAAGCATTAAAGCATTTGTTGGAGAATCTTCTCAAGTTCTTTCTAGAATTTATCTGTTTCTTGTTTTTTTTGTATATATTCAAAAGATTATGGTTTATAGATATATTTATTGTTGGTGTTCAGTCATATCTGCCTTTTTGGAAGTTAAAAAAAAAGATATTGGAGGGATTTGCTACTTTCTCCAGCCTATATTATAGATGAGGAAACTGAGAATCTGAGGTCAGATTTGAATTCATCCACATTAGCCTTCCTGATTCCCAGTGCTTGATCTTCCAAACTTCCTGGCAATAGAGTTTATTATATGTTCATAGGATCATAAATTAAGAGTTGGATTTTAGATATCATCCATCTAGTTAGTAATTCTTTTTTTTAAGGTTTTTGTAAGGCAAATGGGGTTAAGTGGCTTGCCCAAGGCCACACAACTAGGTAATTATTAATTGTCTGAGGCAGGATTTGAACTCAGATACTCCTGACTCCAGGGCCGGTGCTCTATCGACTGTGTCACCTAGCTGCCCCTAGTTAGTAATTCTTAATGTAATATTTTTCTTTTGGTGTCAGCACCTCTTTGGCAGTCTGGTGAGGTCTGTGAATTCTTTTTGTTTTAAATTCATAATCGAAGGAAATGCTAAATGTCAATTAGAGGTTACTTAAAAAAATATGATTTATTTCCTCATTCAAATCTATTAATAAATTTCTTGTCAAGATCTCCAGGTCAAGAGCCGCTGATGAAGTCAGTACAGCCCTCTGATTTTATAATTGGAGAAACTAATGTCTGTAGAAATTAAGCAGCATATCCAAAGTGACATAGGCAGGCAAGTGACAAAACTAAAATCTGAATTCAGTTTTTTTTAAGACTCAAACTACTCTTCATTCCCCTATACCATGTAAGTTTGGAGTTAGGAAGATTTAAGTTAAAATCTGGCCTCAGGCACTAATTGTGTGACCCTGGGCAAGCTATTTAACTTCTGCCTTAGTTTCCTCAACTATAAAATGGGGATATAACAGCACCTACCTCACAGGGTTGTTGTGAGAATCAAATAAGAAAACATTTGTAAAGGTCCAGGCAAATAATAATTCTTAATGAATATTTATTCTTTACCCACCCCTCTGTCCTAAAGAAAAGAGAGATATTTTCCATAGGGAATTGAAATGAATCCTAGTCTAGATTCTTTATTTTGTTTGGATATTTGATAAAACCAAATCAATTCTTATGAGCCTTTGAATTTCTTATTTGAATCTATAAGGAGAATTTGTAATCTGTCCTTCAATGTAGCTGTAATTTGGGGAGTTTTTTTTGGTTTGATTTCATTAACTGTTTTTAAATATTAATATGGTTTAGTTTTTTTAGATTTTTAATTGATTTTTATGAATCATACTAAGATACCAAATGTAGAATACTAAAATATTTGTTAAATAAAACTATGAGTTTGAATTCCTTCCTCCCCTTTTCTACAATCATACCATTATCATTGGTAAAGTCAAAGCAGGTTGCCTAGAACTGAGAACCATTTTTTTTCTTATTTTCATTGGTTATTACCACAAAGGAATTTATTATTTAGTGACCAACCTATTGCTAATGAAGGGGCACCTTGATGATGCAATGGATAGAGTACTGGCCTTGGAGTCAAGTGGATAGGAGTTTGAATCCAGCCTCAGGCACTCAACAATAGTCACTTAACCCTGATTGCCTGACATCCAAGACCATCTCCAGTAGTTCTGATTGATATCTGACCACTGGAACCAGATGTTTCCAGAGGAGAAAGAGGAATGTGCCTTAGCAAGCCTTCCCCTCACTAAAATCCAATTCATGTGCTTGTCATGGTCCTCTTCCAGAATGAAGGACAAACATCATCATTGTTAATGATGTCTCTCAGCTTTTAGTTGGACTGGTCCACTCAGTCTGGTGTTGAGGCCATACTCAAGGTGTTTTCAGTGGTTGTTCCTGGGTAATGTAGGTTAGAATGGACAGAGCACCAGACCTGAAATCAGAAAGTTCAGATCTGGTCTCAGACACTTATTAGTTGTATGACCCTGAGTTTGTCATTTATCATTATTTGACTCGGTTTCCTCATTTTAAAAGTTAGTTGGAGAAGGAAATGGCAAATTACTTTAGTATCTTTGTCAAGAAAGTCACAAAAGGGGTCATGAGAGTTAAACACAACTGAAAACAACTAAAAAAACATTTTAAAGATCTTTTTTTTTTTTGCAAGGCAATGGGGTTAAGTGGATTGCCCAAGGCCACACAGCTAAGGCAATTATTAAGTGTCTGAGGTCAAATTTGAACTCAGGTCCTCCTGACTCCAGGGCTGGTGCTTTATCTACTGCACCACCTAGCCACCCCATGTGCCACCTAGCCACCCCCATTTTAAAGATCTTAAAGAGAAAGAGAGAAAGGAGACCTATATGTACAAAAAGTATTTCCATGTAGTTGATCCTGATGAAATTTATTCTTCATCATAAGACTCTTTAAAAGTCTGGGCTTAGCTCCATGCTGCAAATAGGATCAGGAGAAGAAATTCATGGATAAACTGTTGGAGATAACTTTAAGTGTATTTAAATTAAATTGTAAGAGAATCTGGCCATGATTATTATTTTATAACTTCAAAGGTTCATTTCATTATATCATCAAGCAGAAAGATGATGTATGTGAATGAAAAAAGATTTAATTTTATTTTAACCTATTCTGTAATATTGTGACAACTGAGGGAGAGTTATATCCAGCTGATGAGAGCTTATCCCTAACAAGACTTTGAAAGCTTTTCTCAAAGGAAGTGAATTCCATAGGAATTATATTTTATTAATGTTTGATATCTTCAAGGTCCTTATGTGAATGTTGATTGGGAAGAGGTTGTTGGTGATGAGGATATCAGAAAATCAGTCAAGAGGAATAGGTCTTCCACATAATAGAATCCAACAGATACAGAAGCAACTCTGATTTACTCTGTTATAGAAGTAATATCAGTCTATATTCATTGAAATTCAAAAGGAACAAAACACTAATCAAAGCTCAAAGGGGAAAAAAAAATCAGTTTTGTTGGGCCGACATCTTTGCATAATGTATAACAATTTTTTGAAATGTACAAAGGAGAAGAGTAGGATATTCAGGCATCCTGAAAATTTGATCTAGATCTTAAAGCATGGTTAACATTTGTACCTAAATGACTCAGTGGATATAATATTGGGTCTGGAGTCAGGATAATCTGAGTTCAAATTTGGCTTCAGAAACAAGCTATGTGACCATGAGCAAGTCATTTAACCTGTTTGCTTTGGAGGTAGTTAGGTGACTCAGTGGATAAAGTTTTGGGCCTGGAATAAGAAAGACCTGAATTTAAATCTAACCTCAGATACTTATAAATTATGTTACCCTGGACAGGTCATTTAACCTCTGTTTGCCTTAATCCACTAGAGAAGGAAATGACAAGCCACTTCTTTAGCTTCACCAAGAAAACTCTGTGAGGGGCAGCTAGGTGGCTCAGTGGATAGAGCACCGGCCCTGGAGTCAGGAGTACCTGAGTTTAAGTCCAGCCTTAGACACTTAATAATTACTTAGCTGTGTGGTCTTGGGCAAGCCACTTAACCCCATTGCCTTGCAAAAAAATCTAAAAAAAGAAAAGAAAAGAAAAGAAAAGAAAACTGTAAAAAAATAGTATTCTATGGCCCACAGGGTCATGAAGAATCATCCATAACTGAAGAAATAAACAATGAGAAGCATTTTCATAGCTATTTTTGGGAAGCATGCTTTTAAGGAAAAAGTTTGAGCAATAGTATTGAAGAGGTAAATGATAGGGTGTATTTAGGGAACAGCCAAGAATTTTGACTGGTGTACAGAATAGATGAAGGGCAGTAAAGGACTATATGGAACCAGAAAACATAGTACTGAAATTAAAAGTAGAAATAGAATAATAGAATTTTAGAGATGGAGAGTCTTAATCACCTATTTTTATAGGTATAGGACAAGAGGTTCATAATTATTAGGGAAGTTGACATAGTGATTTAGTGACAATTCTGAACCTGATACCCAAGTCTCTTGATCAATTTTCCTCTGTATTATACTTTAGTTTCAAATCCTTTGAGGCTGTGAGGCAACCATAGACTGTTTCTTACCACATTCCATCCTTTTTCCAAAGAGACTCCACCAGTGGAGGGTCCCTGCCTCAGCACTTATAAAAACTGCAGATTTCCTTAGAGAGTGATCTGTACAACGATGCTGAAGGAATAGTAGTTTATTCACAGGACCCAGTGAACTAAAACAGATAAAAATGAAACTTCTGAGGAAAGATGTGAAAGGAACAAGAATTTCTTAAATTTTAACATTTATTACTTTAATAATATTTTTTTGGATTCTGCAAGGCAAATGGGGTTAAGTAGCTTGCCCAAGGTCACACAGCTAAGTAATTATTAAGTGTCTGAGGTCTGATTTGAACTCAGGTACTCCTGACTCCAGGGCTGGTGCTCTATCCACTGCACCACCTAGCCACCCCAATAATTTTCACTTATTAGGAGTTCCTCTTTAGCTAGTCTCTCTAAACAAAGGAGACAAGTGGTTTTAAATCTAAACATAAATAGTATAATTAGATAGAATACAATTTCTCCCAATCATATTCTATCAATTTAGAATTTGTGCTAATTTGGATAGGATGTAGATTGACATTTACTTTTATTCTGTCTCTGAAAAAAGGACCAGAAAATCAATTAAAAGAGTGATTACGAAGAGAATATTTAACTAATGTTGGAGAAGGGATGTTTCAAGAATTGATATAAAGTGATAAATATGACGATTACAAACCATTAATTCATCAAAGCAAATCCTAAGTACTTCTTGGCAATGCTTAGTTATACATTTACTCATTCCCTGATGCTTTTGAACATGCCCAGAAGTCTTTTATCTTTTTTTAAAAAACCCACTTTCATTTGACCCTATCACCCCCTCAAACTACAGTTCTATATCTCTTTGTCCTTTTAACGTTTAAACTCTGAAGTAAAAATAAAAAGCTATGTATACTCTGCCATTGTTGTCTTTTGTCTTACTCCTCATCTCCTTACAATCTAGTTTCCTTCCCCATCAGTCTACTGAAATTGTTCTTTCCAAAGTGACCAATAATTTCTATGTTGCTGAATATAACAGACTTTCCCCTTTCCTCATCATTCTTGACCACTGTGCAATGCTGATCAGTGATACCTTCTGGATTCTTTTTCCTCCATTGAGTTTTCATGTTGCATTTTTATTATTCTCTTTCTACGTTAGTTCCTTTTTAACTTCCATTTCAGTATCATCATTTGTATCTTCTCCCTATTAGAGCATGTACATCAGGTCTATTTTCTGGGCCTTCCCTTTTTCTCTCTTCCCATCTCACTCTTGGGGAAAATCTCATCAGCTCCTGTACATTCAACTATGTGACTCACAGATCTACATACCTAGTCTTCATCTCTTTCCTGAGTTTCTATCTCCAGCTGTTGCATAATTCAATATGTTCAAAGCAAAAGTCATTGTCTGCCCCGCCAAAATATCCTTCTGATTTCTTTGTTTTGGTTGAAGGCACTATTCTCAAAGGCAACCTAGATTTTCAGTCTAGGATTCATTTTGACTCCTCTGTCTCTCTTCATAAATCCAAGCAATGTTCAAAACCTGTCATTTTAATCTCTTCAGCATTTCTTGCATCTGTCCCCTTCTCTCTATTAATGCCCAAACTACCCTAGTTCTTTCCTGAACTATCACAATACTTTCCTAACTGGACTCCCTACATCTTCCCCTTTCCAATTCATCTTCTATATAGTTACCAAATTTGATATTTTTAAGGCACATGTCTAAGTAATGCTCATATTGAAGAAGTTCCAGTGTCTTCTTGTTTTTTAAGCAATTGTTCAGACAGTCAATAAACAGAGAGATGCAAACAGAGAGTGAGAGCAAGTGAGAGATAGAGAGGGAAAGGGAGAGAGAGAGAGAGCGAGAAAGAAGAGAGAGAGACAGAGACAGAGACAGAGAGAGAAGAGACAGATAGAGAGACAGAGAGAGCTTCTCTAGTTTATTAAATAAGAATTGGGCACTCTGAGTTAGTGAATAAATATGAAATATTGAAATTTGAATGTTAACTCATTTATTGATGTTTCTCCCTCAGTACAAGAAAATGCTTCAATGTTGATCTTTTTTTTGTCTCTGTTTCTCCAGTACTTATCTGTTATGAAGTAATTCTTTCAAAATGTTCATTGACTGACTGAGAGGAAATTATTTTATTGATTGATTAAGAAAAACCAACATACCTTTATATTACTTAGAAATTAAGTTATAAGAATGAATATAGTAATGAAGGTAAAATAGATCTCTGAAAGAAATCCTAAAATGAAAAACACTAGCTATATTATATGAAATTTCAGAGTTTCCAAGTCAAAAATACTTTAAACATCCAGAAAGAAGTTAAGTATTGTGGAAGTATAAATTTAAGAGCTGCCACATGAAAAGAGTGGAGGGTTTAGAATATGTTATTCTAGAAGACAATGAGATAGGAATACAATCAAAAGTAACACACCCATCAAAATTGAATATAATCCTTCAATAGGAAAAAATGGATAATTAATGAAATAGAGGACTTCCAACTATTCCTGATGAAAAGACTAGAGCTGAATAGAAAAGTTGACAATAAAAAATAAGATTCATGAGAAACATCAAAAGGTAAATATGAAAGAAAAATCACAAAGGATTTTAATAAGATTAAATTGTTTATATTCCCATATGGGAAGATGATACATATAACTTCTAAAATTTTGTCATTATTAGGGCAGCTAGAAGGAGTTCACATAGATAAAGAGTATAGGTGTGCCAATTATATTAGAATGGCCTCAAAAAATAGATAAGTGAGAAAGAGGAATGCACTTGAAAAAGGAAGAATAGAGAAATTTATCTCACATAAAAGAGACATACAAGGAAGAATTTTAAACTTATGAGAAAATAGAGGTAGGGAAAATAAGCAATACTTGAACATCACTTACATTTGAGCTGAATCAAAGGAAAGAACATATATATTATATAATATGTTTTATATATATTTTATATATATTACATATATATGTATATAGACTCAGAGCTGGGTAAACAAATCTATCTTACTCAATAAGGAAGTAGAAGGGGGAGAAGTTAAAGAGTTAAAGGGGGGTAGTGTGATAGTCGATTAATGGAGTCAGGAGCAGGAAAAGCAGTTGAGGAGGAGAGAGAGAGAGAGAGAGAGAGAGAGAGAGAGAGAGAGAACCAAATCATTTCATTTTGTAATATTTTGTTCATATCTTTTCATGTTCTAAAATCAACCTGCTCATCATTTCTTATAATATTTTTTGTTTGCAACATGCTTAATATGGAAATGTTTCATATGACTTCAAAGTATGATTGATATCATTTTGTTTGCCTTCTCCTAGCATATGGAAGTGGCTGGAGGGAGAGAAAGAATTGGGAACTCAAAATTTTAAAAAAATGATTACTAAAATAAAGTATAATTATTTTTCAAAATTTTAAAAATGGAAAAAAGTTTAAAAGTACTCTAATTCTAGGCCAAAAAAAAGAAAAGAAAAATGAACAGGATCAAATGATTTACAAGTTAATTTTATCAAATATTCAAAGAATATTTATAATATTACATAAATATATTGCAAAAATAGAAAAAGAAGGAATAGCACTAAACTCCTTTGAGACATGGGCCCAAACAAGGAAGTGTCAAAGCAAAGAAATAAAAATAAAGATAAATAGTGCTATAAAAAAGTATTGAATAAAATATTAGCAAAGAGATTAAAAGTGTCAAAGCAAAGAAATAAAAATAAAGATAAATAGTGCTATAAAAAGTATTGAATAAAATATTAGCAAAGAGATTAAAAGAACATATTTAAAAAAAGTTATAAACTAAGACTAGGTTGGATAAAACTCAGGGATCCTGGATTTTAAGAAAAACATACAAATAAAAGCCATATAACAAAAACAAAAGTCATAGAAAAAAGTTTCTTACAAAATAAAATATCCCTTTATGTTAAAAACAGTTAAATATAGGGGAGCATATTATGTGTATGTATACATACATAAACATTCATATATACATACTTACATAAATACATATTTCCTTAATTGGTAACTAGTCAATACTAAGAGCTAGCAATATCTGTAATGAAGAAATGTTATAGGACTTTCCAATAAGATCATGGCATCACCACTTTTATTTGATATTTTGCTATCAAATGATTTGATATAGTTCTAGAAATTATAGATATAGCAATAAGATCAGAAAAACTGAAGAAGTCAGCATAGGCAAAGAAATTATCATGTTTTGCATGTAATGCAGACATTATAGAACCACTCAACTAAAATTTAACTGAAACAATAACATCAGTAAGGAGCAAGGTATAAAATAAATCCTCTAAAGACATTAGTTTGAATATATATTAACCAACAACATTTAGCAGGAAGAGAAAGAGAATTAAATTATTTTAAATAGCTATAAAATGTATAAATTTTCTTGGAGTCCAGAAATTAAGATCTCTATATAAATTATATGAAAACAAATGCAAAAAGGTCCTCACATGAGCAATTAATATCTCTCCAATTATTTAAATCTCTATCTTTGCCAAGAAAATATCAAAGGGGATCACAGTTTGACATAACTGAAAAAAACCTATGTAACAAAATTCTAAAGATGAGAGAGAGAGAGAGAGAGAGAGAAAATTTATGGACAATAATATTTGTAACAGTTCTTTTCTTATAGCAAAGATTTGGAAAAATAGGTATCTATCAATTGGGAATGTTTGGACAAATTATGATATATGAATGTACAAAAGGGACAGCTTTATAGAAAACTTGAGAAGCTTTATATGAACTTAAGTCAAATGAAGTAAGCAAAATCAAGAGATTAATTTAAATAATGTCTACAACACTTAAGAGAAATGACTATGAAGAATTTAAGAACTAGGATTTATGCTATGATGATCATGGTAACGATGATGAGATTCATATAGTACTTTAAGGTTTACAAAATGCTTTACATATGTTGCCTTTGCATTATTATCATTTCCATTTTACAGATGAAGAATTATGACTCCAAAAGACACATGATGGATTATATAGAAGCCTGGGAGCTGATGATGGAATAAAATTTGGAGAAGAACAGGGAGTCAGCTTGGCTGGAATGTAGAATGTCTGTAGGGAAGTGATATTAAATATCTGAAAAGGTAGACTAGAAGTAGATTGAAAAGGGCTTTAAATGTGCATACTCATATATAGCAAAGATAAATGTCTTTCATTAAATGACATTTTATCTTAGATTCCATCAAAAACCACTCAAGGTTCTTGAACAGGGAGGTAAAATAAGGAGACTATATCCTGACCTCATAAAATAAGAACACAAAATACAGCATCCTGAAGAATCAGCTGGTATCTTTGGATCTAGTGATAAACCTGTTTTGTCTCTTTTGTTGACCCATTTCTTCCTTTCTGCTTTTGTTGACCTCTTTTGAGTTTTGGACTCTATTTCTGAACCTGAAACAAAGGTGGATCATTTTGACTGACTTGCTTAGAACTTTGATTTAGTTTGCCTACCAGAAACCTTACCAAGAGAATCTTAATCAGTAACAACAAGTAATTTTGGCTATCATGAATGCCCAATTTAACTGTAAAGGGCATATGAAGAAAGATGTCATCTGCATTCATAGAAAAAACTGATAAATAGAAATATGTATAAAATAATTTTACACATATACTCCTATTTTGTCTAATGGCAACCAACTCTAGGGTGGGGAGGGGAGAAAAAAGAAATTTAGTGGCAATTTTATTGCATATTTGACAGGAATAGAAAGTTGTGCATAGTAGATATGCAATTGCATGTGCAATTATCTTTTTTATTGCACTGTTATGGAAATGTTTATTTTATTCTATAAATTTAAAACAAAATAAAATAAAAAGATTTTAGAAACATTAAAGAGTGATGGAAATAGAAAATAAAAGAACTTTGATTTAAGTTGCCTGCTATGTACCTAATTGCAACTCCCTGATTTCATGTACCTCCCTAAACTTGAACTCTACTTCCCAACTTTAATGGCTTTGAGTTGTCACCTAAATAAAGCTATGCTTTCTACTAGAACTCCCTTGTTGTTCAGACTCAAATTCCCAAACTCTTCTTACTTATTGTTGCTCTTCTCTTGGGTCAAATGCTTTTAGAACAACAATAATGATGGAGATTCCATAATTTTGATTTTTCTTTGTATCAGGAATGGTATGTAAATAATTTGTATATAGTTGTAAACTATAGGATTTATGTGATCTTTGTAAGGGTAAACTCTTTTTTTAAATTAATTTTCATTAGAGATATTATTTGAGTTTTACAATTCCCCCCATCTTACTCCCCCCCCCCCCCACCATGGAAAGCAATCTGTCAGTCTTTACTTTGTTTCCATGTTGTACCTTGATCCAAATTGGGTGTGATGAGAGAGAAATCATATTGTAAGGGTAAACTCTTTCTGGATGTTTATAGCTGACTTGTAAATGGAACTATTCTTGAACTTATTTTATTAGCTCCCAAGTGAAAAGAAGTCTAAACAGATCATGTCTCATTGCTGTGTGATCACACCTGAGGGTGACATAATTTCAGTTTTCCTGCTTGTTATGGTGTGAAAAAGCCTTACCCCTTTTAGAACTTAGGCATTCTGAGCACATCCTCCATTAAAATGGAACACAGGCAGGAAAAGACCAACTCTAGAGGAAAGTAACACCATTAATTATTTTGGTTTGGCTTTAACAAATGTCACCGAAGGGAGTGGGATATGTTCCCCATTCTAAGGATTCATAAAGGTATGTATTAAGAAGCTTGATGAGTCACCTCATGTTCACTACTCTACTAATGAAATGGAAAAAAGGTAAATCATGGGACCTGCATGAGAACTTGACACTGCTTCTTAAAAAAATTATTTTATACATACACATATATGTAGACATATATAAACAATATATGCATATATGTATATTTATATCAAGCAATCAATAAATATTTATTAAACACTACTGTGTGCTAAGCTCTAGATATAAAAAATGACAAACCCTCAAGAAACTTATACAGTTCAATTAGGAGGCAACATATGAACAAATACATATATATATATATATATTTATATATATATATAATTCAAACTAGAAGTAGGTTACATAGGAAATAGAGAATGTATTAGAATTAAGATGGGTTGGGGTTGGAGAAGGGTAAGAATGATAATTTTAGTATAGTGATTAACTTACAAATTAATTTAATATATAACCTTAAAAAACATCACCAAACTAAAATAAAATAAACATACAACTAAAGGATCACAACCCTTCTATTTATAAAAGCAGGAAAAAAAGAATGAACAGACAATTTTTTTTCTGTGCTTCACAATTTCCATGTGCATGCTTCTAAAGGAAGAATTAAATTATAACTACCAAATGATGACATTGGATGAGCATTTGTTATCCAAAAATCTGAATGCTTTTGAATTTCATCTCACAGGTCTCCTATCATGTGAAGAAATTTGTGAGGTGGAGTGGAAAAAAGGAGGAAGATTTATTGAAAATTATGAACGGAAAAGCTGAAAATCTCACACTTCACTTGCCTTCTCTAGTCAAATGGCACTGTCAACTCTAGGGAAAATTTAATAGATTTATTATGGTAGAATCTGATCCTCAAGTTCCATGACCTAAATAGTACTTAACAAAACAATTCTATAAGCTAATGAAAAATATTGACAAGGTCATAAGATTCATTTGAAAAATACAAACTGCTTTCCTCCAGGAAGATTCCACAAATAATATTTAAATACTTTTTTTTGGCAAAAATTATTTGCCCCCAGATAAGTAACCAATAAGAGATCATATTTTTGTAGTGGTATAAGTTTAATTAAATTTCTTTTTCATAAAAATCTATGAGGTAAGTGGTGTCAGTATTATTATTCCAGCTTTGTAAAGGAAGAAATAGACAGATTAAGTGATGTCCATGATCACATAGCTAGTAAGTGCTGGAGCCAGTATTCGTTCTCAGGGCTGAGACCCCAAGTTTAGCACTCTTGCCACTTTGTTATGATAACACAATTCTTTAAAAAAAACCATGATTATTATTGTTGCAAGTCCCCTAAATCACAAATTGAAGCTCTTCTCTCCGATTTCACTTTCTGATCTGTTCTACTTTTTCACCTGTTGCCTTCCACTGGATCCCTGTCTCCAACCCCAAGACATAATGACTGACATGATAATTGGAGTCCTTATCTAGAACTCCCTATCCTGATATGTTCCATCCAACTCCATAGCCTCCCTTTTCTTCTGGCCCTTATACAGTTAAACCCTGCCCCCAACTAGTTTCTCTTTTTTTCCCCAACTAGTTTCTATCATGCCTTTATGTTTTCTTTTCCTTCATTGGAATATAAGCTCCTTGAGAATAAGAATTCTGACATGTTCTTACCTAGCAAAATAATATCTTTGTGTTGTGTCTATTTGTTTCTGTGTCTCTCTGTTTCTGTGTCTGTGTCTGTGTCTGTTTCTCTCTCTCTCTCTCTCTCTCTCTCTCTCTCTCTCTCTCTCTCTCTGTCTCTCTCTCACACACACACACACACACACAGACACACACACACACACACACACACACACACACATATACACTGCCTTTGTCAAATTTTGAGGACACACTATGGCATATGCCCTCCATTATGAAGATATTATCGGAAAATCCTAATATGAATCTTTAGTGTAAGGTAACATTTTCTGAGATTTGTATAAAAAAATGACAGTGGAAAAAGCAACCTATTAATAATAAGATCTCCATTTCACCTGTTCACCAAATGATGCAACCTGGAAAAAGGTCATTTGTAACTGACCCTACCCTCTCATAACTTCCAAGGTGGTTTGGATTTGTTCTCAGAAGAGTGGGTTTGAATTCTGTGTGAATTTGTCATTCACGCCCCCCCCCCATTCTGGGGACAATTCACATTTCTGAGATTTAGTTTTGTCATGGATAAAACTGGAAGAATAATACTTATGCACATATCTCATAGGACTTTTGCTGGGGAAATGCTTTTAAACATTAAAGATTATTATTATTGTTACTTCTCACAGAATTATTGTGTGTCAAATGAAATCCTATATATGAACAGCAGCTAGATGGTGAAATGAATATAGAATACTGGATTAGGAATCAGAAATACTTCATTTCAAACTGAACTTATATAATTAACTAGATATCTCTGTGACCCTGAGCAAGTGACAACTTCTCTATCTTAGTTACTTCATCTGTACAATGAAAATGATGATGATGATGATGATAATAATAATAATAATAACAACAACAACAACAACAATAATACTTATCTCCCAGATTTGTTGTGAGGATAAAATGAGATATTTACAAAATATTTTGCAAACCTTAAAGCACCATATAAATGATAATTATTATTACTATTATTATAGCATGTAAATGTTAACTATCTTTATAACTCATCCAATTTTAGCCTCTGAAAATGACATCTTTACCTTTCATATGACACCTTTCTGGCATAGTGATGGGGCCGTTGGGTTTCCACATTCCATACAATAATTTCTCCATCAAAGCTGGCAGTAGCAAGGAGGTCAAGTGTAGGACAATAATCTACAGCTAAGATATCTTCCTTATGGAGTTGCCCCCCTTTCCAAGACTTGTCTGCAGGCACATATGAAACCTAGAAGTCAAAGAACTGTGCTAATATGGGCAAACAGTCAGGATTTTTCACCTGCCAAATTAGGCTAGACAAATTCTTTCCAAATTCTAGGATCTGGACAGAATTCCTAGGGATCACACGACTACTGTTTACCACCCCCTCCCCCATATGAATGACCTAACTTATTCAGTAGAACACCTTGACAATATCTGCATGTTCTTGGGGGGGTAGCTAGTCTGTGTCTAACTGCTACTAATTAGGTGAACCAGTGGTGTAACCATCAGCTTTATCTCCCTTCAGGAATATAGTGGTTTATTTCTTCCTCCTTACCTTTTCATTCCTCCCCTTCATGTGACTCTTAACATTACTATATTTCTCTCAACATGTTTATGCTGATTATATATCTGTTTTGCCTTCAAAGGGCAAGTATGGGCTTCTTTATACTCTCTATACTCTGCATATCTTCAAAATGACTTAGAGCTCTCTGGGAACTCAATAATGTTTTTTTGAACAACCAAGCATTTCTCAAAATGTTATTCCACCTCAAAACCTCAGGATTTTTATGCTGTTCCTTGTCTGTAAAAGGGTTGAAGGTTGGATTATTTTTAAAAAACTATCAGTTTGTATGAACTGATGCAGAGTGAGGTAAGCAGAAACAGGAGAACAATTCATGCAATAACAATGTTATAAAGAAAAGTGATTTTGGAAGACTTAGAACTGGTCAATAAAATGGCCAACCATGATTCTAGGAGACCAGTGAATCCGCTGCACCCCATCTGGCAGAGAGGTTACGTACTCGAGATACAGAAATAGAGATTCATTTTTGGATTTGATCAAGTTGGGATTGTTTTGGCTTCACCATGCATTTTTTTAAATGCTTTCTTTTTTTTTTCTTAGGTGGGGGGAGGCAGGTGGGAAGGAGAGAAAATAAATGCTTGCTATTTGAAAAAATATGGATAAATACAAAAATAAATAAGCTATAGTTCCTGACTTTAAGAAACTTCAAACTAGTCAGAGAAGCAAGTCATAAGTATATCTTGTAGCCATAGAAATAGGTGCTTAAAAATATTTGTTGAATTGATTGCAAAGGATTTTACTAAGGCAAAAAAAGAATATGATAAATGGTTCAGATTAGCGATGCTATAGGAGTTTAGAAAAGGGGACAGTATTACAGTAGTCTAAAATGGAGGAAGAAATATCACTTCATAGCATGTCATTAACATATTAAATTTGAACTTATTTATAAACTGCTGTACAATGGTCCTTTTTTTTTTTTTTGGTTTATTCTTCATCACTTTCATTTATCTTCAAACATCTTCAAGACTAGTAATTGTCTTTTCTTTGTATCTGGTCCCTACTCCTGAGCCCAAAGTGAATAAATGAGACTATGAGAATCCAGGTCTTGTCATTCAATGAGATTTATTATTGTCTGACTAGTCCCACAGCCCATTGTTTGTAACAAGTACCACCTTTTCTCCCTTATCTCCAGGGTAGCTTACCTCAGGTTTTGAACAGTCATAAAGGATGATTTTCCGATTCCATCCCACTGTTAGGAATATATGTTTCCGAACTGGGACCACCCCTGTTACTTCTGCATCTTCTACTATCTCCAGTTTGTACAAGATGTGACCTATCTGAATATCCCAGACCTGTTTTTACACAAGAATAAAATGAATAAATTTTGGGATTCATTTTCTCCCACTTTCACGGATAATGTTGGATGGATCATTCTAGTATCTTTTCTAGGATTTCTTCCATAATATTCACTTCTATTTTTTTCTTCCCACTGAATAGAAAAACACCAGTTCTAGTGGCTAGGGAATGAGCCTTGGCATGAGGAAGATTTGAGTTCAATTCTGACCACTGAGTGATGTTAACTATATGACTATGATTAAGGAATTTAACCTTTCAATGTCCCAGGTAACTAAGGCTATGAAGAAAAATAACTCAAAGCTGATATTAGATAAGGTCAGATTTTAACAGTGACAAAACATTAATAATGTCTTACTGATATCAGAGCAGTAATAATAATAATAATCATAACTAGTATTGATATAGTATTGTAAGGAATATTTTAGTATGAGTACTTTAGTAGCATCTGCACTTA
This sequence comes from Macrotis lagotis, assembly GCF_037893015.1. Classification (NCBI taxonomy): domain Eukaryota; kingdom Metazoa; phylum Chordata; class Mammalia; order Peramelemorphia; family Peramelidae; genus Macrotis; species Macrotis lagotis. The sequence continues at coordinate 214,338,267 of NC_133659.1, read as the reverse complement.
CAAAAAAAGCAAAACAAATGAAAACATTGAAACTAAAAGGCATAACTTGTTTGTGCCAGATCCCTTCTGATTTTCTTTCCCACATACCTTGACAGTGCCATTTCTAGCAGCTGTGATAAGCCTTCCATGTATGTTGTTTAAAACGAATTGCTTCATGCCAGTTTCAACATCCCACACTGCAATGGTGGAGTTGTGACATCCCGTCACTACCTGCCATGAGATAATTTGATTTCAAATTATTGTTAGATTGCATCTATTTTGAAACCAGGTTAACAAAACTTCCCATATGATATGAATAAAATATATCTTTTTTTCTTTTGGTTAACATGGGTTTTGACTCATCTCTTAAACATTTGATGACCAAGCATTCTTTGAATATCTACTGTCTGCCCTTGGCAGTATTGTGTTAAGCAGAGTGACAGTGTGGTGCAAGAGTACCTGGAGTTAGAGGACCTGACTTTGAATCCCATCTTTTCTATTTATTAGCTGTATGACCCTGGGCAAGTCACTTCTCCTTTCTGGGACTCAGTTTCCTTATCTGTAAAATGAGGAACTGGGATTAGTTGATATTTAAAAGTTTTAGGTATTACAAAAATGATTAAAACATAGTTTCTGACTTCAAGAAACTTCAGTCTAGCTGGGAAAACCAAGTCATAATTATGTGAAAAACTGAATAATATAAGAAATGACATGGTTAATTGTAAGAATTTGTGAATTGAATACAAGGTATGTTAAAAGTCTATGCAACATTATCTGTACATACATTGTATAAATGTCTGAGCAAAAGATGCTATAGGAATTGGATGAAGAGGGTTTCATTATGGGTTCTAATAGTCTAGCAAGATTTCTTGGAGGAAGAAATATTATTTTATGGCATCTTTAAGGTCAGAACTGAGCTTCAAAGTCATCTAGTCTAGTCCCTATTTGAAGCAGGGATCTTTTTTTTATTACTGTCCTTAAAAATTTACTTTACTTAAAACATTTCTGCAGACTAAAATCTCTACTTCTTGCAGTAGCCCATTTCACCCTGGGTTGGAATGAAATCTAAACCACTAGTCTTCTTCAGTGGTATGCTGAATGTTCAACAAACAGTTCTTCTTAAACATGGAGCATTTTTGTTTAATCTGTATTGTAGCATTTTCTCCATAACTTTAACTCTAGATATTAGCAAATAATAAACCAAACCCTGATTTGTAGGGGGTTTTTTGAGATATAAATGCTTACACTGAAAATTTAACTATTGGTTCTCCCATAAAAGCTGGCTCCAGCATATTGACTCTGCCTCTTCTTTCCCCTGGTAGCCTCTTAAAGACATTTATAATGCCCTCCATAAGTTTTCCCTTTTTCAGGTTATATAAAATTCATAATAAGACTCATATGAAACTCTGTGTTTTGGGGTTCAAGTCTTGTGGAAGTAATTTAATTTAATTTAATATTATGTTAATATCTCTCTAGCTTAGAGAGAGAGAGAGAATTGATTTATTCCCCCCATAACAATTCTGCTTCAAGACTATTTTATGTAAAAGGAATCTAGAAAAAAAATGTAACATGATAAAATACAATTTGAATGAACATTTCAGAATTGTTGAGCAAGCAAATTACTATTCTATTTTTTCCATGACCTTTCCCCTGAAGAGAACAATAGAACTCTTTCTAGAGATCTTTATCAGGAATTCTTTTTTGCATTGAAGTCAGAAGTTGCCTCCTTTTCTGTGAAATAGAAGGCACTTCCCTTTGTTAGTTCCTAGCTAATGGCTTCTAGGGAAAGAGCAAAGGAGAGTTTGCCTTTAGCTGAGTAAGTACTCTAATCAATTTAGGGGTGGAAAAAGTAGCACGAGAAGAGTCAAGTTTGTTTATTACCTTTAAACTATTTTCCTAAGAAAAGCCTTTTTTGTCTTTCCAATCATTCACCTTTCCAAGGAACTTTTTCCAGGTGTTTGTAAAGGGATTTATAGAAAAATATTTCATATTTTCAATTTTACTGAAAAGGAGGTATTTAATGTATAATGCTTATACATATTGTATAATGCTTATAATGCTATTATGGCATTTATTTGCCACCCTTCACCATTCTGATCATCTTTCATACAATTATTCTAGGTTGTCAATGTTTTAATGAAAGTGAGGATCCTGGAATTGTATTTTTAATGTTCTCCAATCGCATTAGTACAGGACTCTTCATAGTGTAAAATTAAATGGAATTCTCCCATTTTGGAATGATTCTTCCTCTCTCAGGAATGGCATACCTATGGCATAAAAAGGGATCAGTTCTGAATATAAAAGGTTTATATAGACATTAAGAGAAGAAACAGAGTCACTGATGTACACAAGACCTGGGGTTTTATATACATATACATATATATATATATATATATATATATATATATATATGTATGTATGTATATTCTCTATGGAAGTTATATATGCATTTATGACTTCCATAGAGAATCATGTCTACTTAAGAATGCATGTCATTCAGAGATGCTAAAATAGCAGCATATAGTCTTTCATCTTATCTCTGAGATGAAATTCTTACTGATCCTAGATTCTAGGCTCTTGTTTCTTCTGAAAGAACACAGCAATAGCATAGGCCAGGATTTCAACTGAGGCCCTAGAGGGAGACAATGGAGACTATAGCAAAATAGCAGAGATGCTATGTCCAGTGAAGAGTTAAAAACCCCAGAAATCCATAAAAGGGACTTTTAAAAAGGTCAAGTATATCAGGAATATCTCACCCAGGATATATTCACTGTTCAGTGAAGAGCAGCCATTATCAGGCATGGAAGTGATTTACACACAATATAATAGCAAGAACAATCATGGTTAGCATTTGTTGTGTGTTTTAGGGTTTGCAAAGTGCATACAAATACATCAGTTTATTCTTACAGCATTGTTGGGAAGTTGGGGTTATTATATTTATAGATAAGGAAATGGAGGCTGAAAGGTTAAATAACTTGCTGAGGGGGGGGGGGGTTACATAGCCTCCAAGTATTTGAGTCAGAAGTGGAACTGAGATCTTTTTGACTTTAAGTCCAGTGCCTATTCACTCCTACCTAAGTTGCCTCTAATGTGCCATTGCCATACTTGTTCTGTACAGGTGTATCTCTCTTCTTATGAGCTCTCATTACTTTACTATCTATACCAGATAGTACTAAGTATATTTGAAGAAGAGTGAGCCATAGGTTATTTGGGTGGGAAGGGGTAGAGGTGGGAGTGTTTTGTTTTTTACCATGACATTTCAGTAAATATATTTGTTTTGAGCTAATTGTATCACCTGACTGAATACTAAAAGATAACATATTGGTAGGGGTTCTTGAGCTATAGTTTTAGGAATGTGGACCTACAGAGGACTTTGTATTTGGGGTATTTATCCTTAAGGAAATTCTGAGTGATTTGGGTAGGTGCTTAATTTCATATAACTCTCCTTCACACAACTTAGCTACCATAACCTTCAAAATGCCACTTTTGATTCCTATCTCTTTTTTTCTCTACTTTTATTTATTTATATGTACATGTTGAGGTCCCATGGTAGAATATAAACTATTTGAGGCATTAGGCTATTTTTTCTCTTAGTATCCAACATAGTGTCTTTTATATAAAAGGCAATACAATTGTTATGCAGAATTAAACTGAAGGGGGGGAAAGATAGGCATATATGTTAACATGAGGTCCTATCTTTTCATTTAATTCATTGTTCAGTTTCTTAAACAATGTGCAAGAAGCCAAATCTAAATGGAACTCAACTTCAAGACACTTGGAATTTGTGGACTTCAAATCTTTCTCATTCTATTCTTTACTTACACTCACACTTACAGAATGGGTCTTCCTTCAGATATAGACTGGTTCCTCAGATTCCAGGGTATATCTTATTGAGCCACTCTGCTAAAATTATAGTTCAGAAATTTCCACCAATGCTTCTCATTAACTATATGCTAGTAGACATTTTTAGCTCTTAGCAAACATAGCATAATAAAAACATTAGTCATAAAATATGCTCCCCAATTTCCCAAGGTACCCTCTCCAAAAATTCATACAGTGCTCATAGTAAGGGTAGGCACAACCTTAGTGGTATCTTGGTACACATAAAGGATAGATGTGGGGGGCGGCTAGGTGGCATAGTGGATAAAGCACGGGCCCTGGAGTCAGGAGTACCTGGGTTCAAATCTGGTCTCAGACACTTAATAATTACCTAGCTGTGTGGCCTTGGGCAAGCCACTTAACCCCGTTTGCCTTACAAAAAAAAGGATAGATGTGTCCTACATGCTACAACTTTTGGTATTTTAGAGTCTAGAAATTCATTCTCTTTTCATGGAATTTTCATACAACTCCCCTTATGTGTACTAACTCTACTAAAGTGGATTGTTTGGCTAGGTTCCTATGGTCTGCTCCTTTCCATGACTCAACCTTCTGATGGTAAGTGATTCATGCTTTGAAGATGGTTTTGACATCAAAAGACTGCTTTTTTGTAGTCATGTGTATATGGAGGGTACATACCAATCCATGGTCCCTCAAATCTTCCTTGAATCCTTCCTTTGATAAACACTTGAACTGCTGGATGTGGTGTTTTCCTATGTTGATGGCTGATGAGGTGGGGAAAGGAAAAAGAATTTTTTCCCTTCTCCTGTTTAAAGGACTTCTCTACAAAGAAAGTACTCCTGGCTTAGAGTTTCATAGTTTAGTTAAAATCATACAAAGGCATGTCTAATTTTTTTTATCTAAAAAAGTTACCCCAATTAAAACCAACAAAGAAGGGGGTTCATTCTGCATCAAGGAATTTCCTGGTATAGCTATAATTACAGTTAATTTATTGCCTTGTTACAGTATTAAAACTTCATGATTTGTGACTAAACCTTGGGACTACATCACATGAATGGGGTGCAAGGAAGAAGGGAGTGGAAGGAATAACATCATTTTTTCCTTATACTCATAATTTCTCACTTGTTATCACTTCTCTTCAATAGCAACTTTTCACAGGGTGTAAATGCCATGAAGGAAAGGATTATTGTTACTTTGGAGTCCAGCAGAAATAAGAACCAAAAGATAAATTCCACTGAAAATATTCAATGTTATGAAAAGAGGGATTTGGTGTCAGAAGATTTGAATTTTGACACTGTTTACTCACTTCCTGTTTGATATTCCTTTCTTTCTCTCTCTTGACCTCAGTTTCCCTATCTATAATTTAGGGAAATCAGAAAAGATGAATTCTAAATTTCCTTAATCTCTAGTTCCTATGAAACTTATTTTTTTTGCAAATGTTAGTCATTACTATTTCTTAGAAACTGAAGCCAAACAGATAAGAGTGTTCACAGAACCCTACAAGGGATCCTATCTCTGCCATTGGCATTTGCTGGACCATATGTTGTTCAATAGTTTTAGTCATGTCCAACTTTTTTATAACCCTGTGTATCATGCTGTCATGGATTTTCTTGGCAAAAATACTGGACATTTGCCATTTTCTTCTCTAGTGGATTAAAGCAAATAGAGGCTCATTGACTTGCCCAGGATTATACAGTCAGTATCTGAGGTCAGATTTGAACTCAGGTTTCCCTGACTCCAGACTCAGTGCTCTGGCCATGGAGTCAATGCAGCATTTTATATATATATATTGCTTCTCATTAACCATATGCTAGTAGACATTCTTAGCTCTTAGCAAACATAACATAATAAAAACATTGTTATAAAATATTTATCCTCCTCAGTTTCCCCAAGATACCCTCTCTAAAAATACATACAGTGCTTATGGTAAGAGTAGGTACATTAGTGGTATCTCAGTACACATAAAGGATAGATGTGTCCTACATGCTACAACTTTTTGTATTTTAGACATATATATGCATATATATATATACAGACATATATACACACTTACAAATATATATGTGTATTTATGTATATATATATATATATATATATATTAAGCTAATTTTTCTATTTCATGGGATCATTTAGTCCAATCTCTTTCTTTTCAGATGAGGAAATTGAGGCTCTAAGAGGTAAAGTGTCTTGTCCAGATTACATGGGTGGTGAATAGCAATATTATAATTTGGAATAAACTCTTCAAATCCAGATCCAGTTCCTTTTCAATTACATTAAACATCATTTCAATACTTCAAGGTAATTCCCCATGTGGAAAATAGCTTTCAGAATACTTGCAATGTGTTGGAGAGATTTTTTTGGGAGCATGTGTAGGCATTGTATTAAATGATTTCAGTCTGCTAACCACACAATGAGAAACCACCTTTTTGTTTTGCTAGGGGCACTAGTTAAGTAGAATCTTGGCCATGGCTCTTTGTGTTGCTTCTTGGTACCTGATGTAACTTCTTCTTGACAATGCTGTAGAGGGAGGGACCTTTGCCTCTGCCTCTCTCTCTCTCTCTCTCTCTCTCTCTCTCTCTCTCTCAATGAGGCTATCATGTAGTTCCATGGATACAAGCTCAGCTCTTTGCGTCCTCGTATTTTGTTTTGATTGAAGGTTAGCATCTTGTGAGTTCTGAAAGGTCAGGAACCACCTGATGTCTGGGAGTTCAGGTTTCAAGTCCTTGCTAGGTTTCATAGACAGCCCAGCACTAGAACAAGCACTGAAACTTCTCAGATCCAGCTTAACCCATTGGTAAGCTTATTAGCATAGTGATTGGCACAGAGTAAACACTTATTAATGCTTGTTGACTAGACTTGATGAGGAGTCAATCGACTTGCATCATTGAAGCAGATAACTGTGAACTTGGTGAACTCAACGCTAAATAGAAACTGTTAGCTCTGTATATTTCCCCAGAGACCAGGGAATTATAGAGGAGAGTGTTAAGGGAAAATATTTGTACTTTTATACTTACTCCTTCAATAATCTCAAAATAAATATCCCATTATAAATTCTGATCAAAGTGAACTGGGGTGCCATTTTTTTGGTGACTAACAAAGGAGGAACACATTTGGAATAAGCTCTTAAGACCATTAGAGAATGAATACTCAACCCTCAGGGACACTTCTTAATCCCTGAGTGGGCAGGATAGTTGGTCTGACTCTGAGATAGTAAGACCAGAGAAATATTTGCTAAAATAGAACATATCAGAGAGGTTAAGTGATTTATTCAAAGACACAAAGCTACTCAGCTTGTTTATTGATTTATTGACTGATGAAGCTTAGGACTCCAAAGTTCAATGCTTTTGTAACTATACCCCAGTGTCCAAAAAGAAGTGGATAGATAGTATATTTGGGGAAACTCCAGCAAGTCAGACTAAAGATCTACATATAATAGAGAAGAGTTAGGTCTATCTGGTTGGAAAACATTAAGATTGATCCACTATATAGAGAGCTCTTGAAAGAGTAAAAGTGATAGTTTTTATCACCAAGACTGGGCCGGACTTAGTAGGAGAAATCAGCTACACAACTGTGTTATTGTCTCATCTACTTTCATAGGAACATGAGATGTCTATAAAGTAAAAAGATCAATTATTATTTGAAAGAGGAGAGAATGATGTCTCCAAATGCAAATAGTAGAGAATGAAAAAATAAGAAAGAGAAAAAAAGAGGGCAGTCAACATTGTTAAACGTAGCAGAGAGTCCAAGGATGATGAAAACTTAGAAAATACCAGTTATTTTGTACATAACAAAATTTGAAAATTGAAAGAAAGGACTTAAGTCTTTTTATCATATCTAACATACCCAACAACCTCTGTTTGAAGACCTCCAATGAAGGGGAATCTTTTAACTCTTGAGGGTTCCCATTCTGTTTTTAGATAGTGCTAATTGTTGGAAAGCTGTCCCCCCCCCACATCAATTCTAAATTGGCTTCTTTGTAATTTTCATCTTTTCTCTGAGTTCTTCCTTCTTGAGTCATAGAGAAATCTAATTGCTGTTCCCCATGACAAACCTTCAAATTTTTAAAAATAGTTATCATATCCTCCCTGAGTCTTCTTTTCTTCCTGATTAAAATGGCCAGTTTTTTAATCAGTTCCCATGGTCATGAATTCAAGCCCCTTCATCATCCTGGTTGCCTTCTTCTGTACATTCTCCAGTTCATCAATTTCCTTCTTAAACAATGATGTCCAAAATGGAACAAAATCTTGTAGATGAGATCTGATGATGTCAAAGCTCAGTGGGACACCTCTCTATTCCTCCTTTTAATGTGGTTAAGGATTAGTTTTTTGATTGCCACATCATGAAATTTATATATTGAGTTTGCAATCCATTAAAACCACTAAATCTCTTTCAAAACAATTTCTGTCTAAACATGCTTCCTTCATTTTATACTTATGAAGTGGATTTTTTGCACCAAGTGCAAGATTTTATTTATTCCTAATGGATTTCATCTTCCTAGATTTTATTCAATGGTTTGGCCTGTGAAGATCATTCTGTATACTGATTTTTGACTCCATCGAGCAGGATGTTATTTAGCCCTCTTCAAATTACTGAGCATACTATCTATACTTTTAATTAAGTCCTTGATGAATGTTAAGTAGCACTGGAGCAAATATAGATACCTGGTATCTTCCTCTAAAAACCCCCTTCCATAATGATACTAAATTATTTTCCCAGAACACTCAATTTGATTTTTCCTTATTCTTTCATTTCTTGACTTTGAATTTATACTTCACTTATGTACATTTGCACATATTTTATTTCTTTCTTCACCCACAAACTAGAAAATGTTTATCAAAGGCATTTATTGTTTTATTATATGTATTCCCAGCAGTTATTATGTTCTTTCCATGTAGAAGTAGGTACTTAATAAACAGTGGTGTTTAAAATAGCAGGTCCTTAATAAATATGTAATAATAAATATTTGTTGAATTGAATATGCTTTTTGGAGGGTTCTGTTTTACCCTGAATAGGTCCCCATATCTATGTAATGTGAGCTGTGTTAAGGTTTCCTTAAAGTGACAGTAGGACCCTTTTTTTGTCTTTCATTCAACACTTACTACTCATTTCTACCAAAAACCATCAAGTAAGACAAAAACACTTAGAGGGTGACCACTTTGTCTTTTCACACTATCTGCTGTGCCCAGACCTATAGACATGAAATCCTTAGTTGTTCTTTTAAAATATGTCTGACCTGATGGAAGAAGGCATTGTACACAGTCCCACACAGTGGAGCCTTGTGGGGTACTGTATGGTTTATCTCTGAATATGTAGGCAAGGGCAATCTCAGCATGCCGATGTAGTCAGAATAGGTAATGAGGATCAGGGGCAAAGGCTTCTGGAAAAATAGAAAGGGGAAGCTTCCTTGTTCCAACACATGCTCAGGCTGGGAATGGGGGAACTTCAGTGCCACAGTATAGAGACAAGTGTGGTAACTCATGTCCCAGATCTTCAGCACCTGAGAAAGATAGAAAGTAGAAATTTTTCCCTTTAAGAATCCTGTTTCTGTTGTTAACTGGTTTTTGCCTATCATATTCCAATAGTAAAGAAAGAAGTTATCAGTGAAGGACTCTAGTTTCAGTAACTGTTCACTTATTTCTTCCATTTTTGCTTTTGTTTCATCTATTGGTTCCTATTATCTAATGATCTCAAAGCAGCTCAAAGCACATGAGATATACAAGCAGAAATTTGAATGTCAACTATAGCATATTTGCTTTGATCTGTTCCAAAGAATAAAATGTGAGCTCACAAAGCTAGTTAAATTTATGGGGTAAGGAATGGTAGAAAAGATATTAGATTCAAAAACAAAGGATCTGTGCTCTGATATCATCTCTGCTACTTATTATTTTAGTGAACCTGGACAAAGGTTACAATTTTTATCAACCTCTTGGATGGACTAATTATTCACCAAAGTGTCTTCTAATTCTAAATCTTAAGTCTATGAAAATAGTCTAGGAAAAATTCCTTTCATGAAGCAAGGCAGGTTTCTTGTCTTGATCAGCCTTAGTAGGGGCAGAAACAGGTGAATGGACACTCTGATTTACCTCCCTTTATGCTGTTTATAGAAGTACTGATCTTGTTAGAAGTTTGGTTAGAGATCATATTGACAAAAAGTCAGGTTCACAATTGGGACTTAGGATTTCTTCTATTTTTTTTTTCTTTATATCCTCCATTCCTCTCTTCCATGACCTTTAATTCTATTTTTACTTTGTCCCATGGACAACCTTTCTTTTGTTTCACTTTACTGACCAATGGGGCACTTAGCACCAGTTTTTTTTTTCTGCTTTTCAGGTCTACATGGGAGAAACCATCTTAAAAAATGCTATTTTCTCAGTAGTTTTGTCTCTCAGTGAAATAAACTGTATTTGTAGGTGATGGTAAAAACTTCCATTTTTTATAGCATCTTGAAATTAATAAATCATTTTCCTTATACAACCCTGTGAGGTAGGTAATCCAATACTGTTATTCCCAATTTTCATATGAAGAAACTGGGATTCTTCTGCTGAATAACTTACTCATGGGTAGAAAGCAACTTATCCCTAGTTAGAACCTAGAATCTGGAGTCTGTCTCAAAAATAAAATCAGTAACATGTATACACATATTTTTTGAGTTTAATCTGCATTATTAATATGTTTTTAAGTCATCAATAAATGTCAAACCCAGATTTTATTGTGATTTCTGAGATGTGAATGACTATACCGAGAGTTTAACAATTGGCTGGTTAAAGTTGGCTCTAGCACATCCCTGCACTAACTTATTTAGTTGGTATTCAAGACTATGTGATGCAAATGCTTCTTGGAGCAAAGAAGGGTTATAGCCTGCCCTACTCATGATGATCAGTTTGCTCTCCTTATATCTATATTGATCATCACTCACAACCCCATCTCACATTTTTGTATCTCCAACTTCCTCAACCTCATTTAACCCACATCCTACTCTGCCTTTAGCCACTGTGTCATTTAGAATTCTTGTTCTCCGAGAACAAAGATCACCTCATTCTGGATGTCTTCTTCTCACTGAGTCCTTACTTCCTCCCAACAACATTACCTTCCAGGATATCTTTCCTCTCTTTTTTAGCATTGACTGTATCTTCAACCACACTCTTGTTACATTGGTTATGTAGGCAGAGTTGAAGATGCTTCCAGAATCTCTCTTAGCTGCCATCACTCATTAACCTTGCCTCTTTTAAGTTCACTCAGTTAAGAAATTTCTATTTCGTTCTAATTATTTAAGTTGTTGGGTAACACTTCCTCCCAACATCATCCCTCATTTCTAAAGGAATTCAGAACTTGGCTTATTGTCTGGTTCTTATACTTAACTCTTTCCCTTATGCTCAGGGACTTCCAATATCTTTTTAAGCTCCCAGTTCCTCAATCTCCTAAAATGTATTTCTTCATTCCATCTTAGCTACTCACAGAGAAGTCACATCCTAGATCTCACTCACAAGTCCTCCTCTTTTAAGAACTCTTAGAAATAAGTTCCAAATGGGTAAAAATCTTACACATAAAGATGACATTATAAATGAATTAGAGAAACAAGTAAGAAACAAACTTTCTGATCTATGGAGAGAGGAAGAGCTCATGACCAAATTTTAATTTCATAATTTCAAAAGATTTGCACAAATAAAAATAGTATAACTAAAATTAGAAAGAAGTAGGCAACTAGGAAAAACTATATAAATTTCTCTCATAATGAGCTCTTTTTAATAAACATATATAATATATAATATTATAATATAATTTCTATTTATATGAAATTGTTTTAAATTTATAAAAATGAGAACCATCCCCTACTTGATAAAATGATAAAAGCACATGGAAAAATAATTTTCAAGGAAGGAAATCCAAACTATCAATAGCACAAAGAAAAAATTCTCCAAAATATGAATAATTGAAGAAACACAACTTAAAGCAACTCAGAGATTCTACCTTACATCCATCAAATTCGCAGAGTTGATTAAAAAAGAAAGATTAGAATGGCAAATAATGTAGGGTTGTGGAGCTGTGAACTGGTCTGGTCATTCTGGAAAATAATTTAGAAGTCTGTCTCCAAAGTTGTTAAATTTAACATGTACTTTGGCCCAATGGTAGAATTACTAGGGAAATCAAAGAAAGAGAAACAGAACTCATGTGCACAAAATTATTTATAGCAGTTCTTTTTGTTGTGGCAAACGATGAAAACTAAGAGGGTATCCATCAGTTGATTATATAAATACAACGGAATACTATTTTGACCTAAGAAATGATTGAAGGGAATGGCTTTTGCCAAATATGGTGAGACATATTGGAGTTGATACAGAATGAAGTTAGCAGAACAGGAGAGCAATTTCTATAAAATTACCACATATAATAATTAACTGCAATATCAAAAGACAAACACATTTGAAAGACTTAAAAACTCTGATCATTGCAATAACCAATAATAAGATTTATCATGAAACTTATTACAGCACTTTCTGATAAAGAAGAAATAGATTTAAAGTACAGATTGATATATGTCACAGCCAATGTGGAAATTTGTTTTGCTTAACTATACCAATTTGTTCCCTCTCCTTCCTTTTTTCAGTGACTGGGGTTGTTTGGAGGGGGAAAATGGATTTTCATTAATCAAAAATAAATCAATAAACCCCATGTTTCATTTCTGTAAACAAAATTTGACATTTTTCTATATGATCACAGATGTCTATCATTCTGTTTCTCTCTATATTTCATTTTTCCTGAATCTATACTTTGCCTTCAACACAATTTCTAATTCCTTAACCCTCTCAAGTCATTACCCTTTCTCTGACTTCATTTTTTCCTCTTCCAAATTGCAATTCTATAGTTAATCAATTTAACTCTAGAATGTTACCAATTCTGGAATCTTTTTATTCTGTTAATGTTCATCATTTGCTAAATCCTTACCAATGCAAATTGTTCCTACTTATTTACCTGCTACTGAATGGAGTTGGAGGATGACACAAAGCAATAATGAACAGGGTGTATTATGAATTCATATTATTCAACTTAAACATTCCTTGCTGCTTCAAGGCAATTTCTTATGCTTTTTTTGCCTCCCACATTTTCCTACCTCTATTTCTTGACTGACCAACTCACTTTCAACTCTGCTGAGAAAATTGAGACCAAATTCATCATGAGCTTACTCTTATCCCTATTTCTTTATCTAAAACTTTTTTGACGTCATCACTCACCCTCCTCCTTTCCTCTAATTTCTATTAAAGAGTCTGTCCTTTTCTTTGACAAGGTCAAACTCTGTACATGTGCCCTTGATTCTATTCCTTCTGAATTTTTACTAGTATATTACTTTCTCAATCATCTTCCCCTTCTCTAATCTTTAACACATTCCTTCTTTAGGTTCCTTCCTTTCAAAGCAACCATGGATTTCTTAAAAGATAAATCAGTTGACATTTTCTAATTTTCATCCTCCTTGGCCTCTCTGCTTCATTTGATACTGTTGATTATCCTCCTTTTTTGTCTTACTCAGTTTTGCATACTATGCTATTTGCCTTTTTATGGTGTTATTTTCTCCTCTTTCCTCTCAACTTCTGACTCAATTAGTAAAACAATAGCCCCCCAAGTTAACTTTCAAAAGCTGGTCTTCTCAATAACCATCTTGGACAAATGCATTCTCCCAGAACATTTGACAGAAAGTATAAAAACATTTGAAGATCTATACACCACAGTTATGTGGTAGTTGTTTTTACAAGAAAAAGCATAAAAAGAAAAGTGAATCCTTCTAAAACATCCTCCTAAGGATAGTTTTTAAACACCATCATTCCAGAAGCATATTCATTAAATTATTGAAGACCAAACACACTGGAAAATTGATTTACTATCTAACTAGTATGTACAATAGAACACTAAGACACAATATTGCCTCTGTTTAAAGCAACAAAGGAGAAATATGTAGAACAGAAACCAAAGACCAATAAGAAAGTCCAGATTTTCTTAATTAACAATTGAAAGTAAAAACTCAAAAGATTAAGGGTATACAAGGAGTTAAAGCAGTGCTCAGTAAGTAATCCATCAATAATCCAAAACTTTACTAAAGAGACTGGTGAAGCAATATAATCAATGGAGAGAAAGGGAAGTTCCCAAGAATAAGGATGTGAAAATTTTCTGGTCCTCTATTTGATTTCAAGAAATCCAATATTAACAAGGATGTAACTTAAATCAAAGGCAAATAAGAAAGCAAATGTGCCTTAAATATGCTGACCATCATACTAGTACTGTTAATCAGAGTTGAAGAAAAGTCTAGCTTTGAAAAAACTGGAAAGCCAAGGATCTGGAAAAGATCTGTTTATTTGTTTAAAGTTTTTCATAGTGGTTCATTAATTAATAGAAAAGTGCTTTGATAGCTTCCTCTTTCATATATATCTTATCACCTTTCTTCACAGAAATATCACATATTTACCAACAAATAATGAAATCTCCAGTGACCCCTTTACACATAAGTTAATTACATATTTATGTACTTAATACAAAACATTCACAGTTTAAAGCACTGAAAAAATCTATAACCACAAGAAAACCATATGTTGATTGTTAGGGATACAAAGGGCAATTCATTAGTGATTTGGAATTTATTGAATAAAATATCCCAAAGTATTATAATGTTTATACTATTTTTGTTGACTATGGCAAAGCATTTATCTTAGTTGTGCACTAATAATTTGTTCATATACTGAAAATATATATCCACAAGAAAAATGAATCTGGCATAACATTTGATACCCATGTGGAAAATTGTTCTGTATTTAAAACTTGCCAATATAATATTTAAAAATTATTATAAAGCAATATCATTCAGGAAGACAGTTTAAATTCATTATTATTTTTTCTAAATAGAGGTGAATGTTGTTTCCCAATTAGAATTAAACAAAAACGTTTTATTAATCGTTTGATACACATGATTGATATCAAATTTCTTCAATTTTTTAAGTCTTTTCTCAATGATTTAAAAGTATAGTTTGGACCTGAAGAATATAAAATTCTTTATACAAAAAAATTTCCAAGAAAAAAAGTTAGTAAAGACTTTAAACTTATATTCAGAGGCCAAATTCAACCAATGAGCAGAGATGATGTTTATAAAAACATTGGCCTCCTCCAGGAAAGCATGAAGCTATCAAGGAGACAGCTCTGTGTGTATTTAAGTGGAGATATTTATAGTTATTTTGAAATCAAAACTCAGTAAGAATAACACACTTAAAGCAATTAACAGACTTAGATTACAAGTTTTGATATAACTTTTGAAACTATAATATATTGCATTTCTTTATCTCAAACTTTTACTATCTGTATGACTTTCCAATTCAATAAATCTCTCTAGATTGTTTTTTTTTACTTGTAAAATAGCAACAATAACAATGACAACAAAAACATTTGCCTTTCAGGGTTCTTTTCCAGGATCAAGTGAGATAATGAATATAAAATACTTTGCAAACCTTAAAGTGAAAGGGAAGTTAGCTATATAATATCTATGATTTCACTGGTCTAGGAGTCTTGATGAGGAAACTCCCTTTACCAATGCAAACTGGCAACCTTGCTGGAATTTATAGCCTAAGAGAGTTCACTGATGCTTTGAGAGTTTAAGTAATTTGTGTAGGATAAAATAGAATGTGTCAAAGACAGAACTTGAATGTAGGTCTTTCTGATGCTCAGTCTGATTCTTTAGTGGTTGTACCATACAGTTCACTATAGAAAGAAATTGCTACCAAAACCACCATCAATAGCAGATTCACATTGATTTGAATGAGCTCATTCACATCATATAGCTCCCTTTATGACCAATGTTTTAAATTTGTTGATGGTGTGGAAGAAGATAGGCTACAGACTGGAATCAACCACAAACTTTAGATCAAACTTTCCCTTTCTCTGATTCTGTTTCCTTCTCCAGAAAATAAAGGATTTAGATGATTTCTAAGGTTCCTTCCTGCTCTACTATTTATGTTCTAGTTTTCTAAATAAGTGTAAAGCTCCAAGTCTTTGCTGGGGTGAGTTAAATTTGTCCTTACTAAGTGTACTTGGTTGAATCTTTTTCTTTCCTCTCCTTTCACCCCATTCACTTTTGATCACTACTTAGCTTTGAGGGTAGAGATAACCAATGCAAAACCAACTCACTGCATCCTTGGAGTAGCTGAATATCTGCCCATTCTGTTCTTGGATGGCCAGTCCCAGGATGGGAAAGGAATGTCCCTGGAATATGGCTGTTGGGAGGTTTGGGACAAATCGATTCCACATTCGGACACAACAGTCAATCCCACCACTGACCAAGAGATTCAGAGACTTAGAAAAATCGAAGCATTTTATTCCCTGGAGAGTAAACAATGGAGAAACTAGTTTGCAAAGATGAGAAAAATCAAGAGCAGCAGAATCTAAGGTGGGAACTTTGAGGGAAGAAAAAGAAAAGGCTCTTACCCTCTTAATCTTCCATGTATATGCTTTTATCTTTTGGTCCATGTCCATGATTACCAATGAGGTTTGAGAATTCCCTGAGCATGTAATGCAGAGGTCTTCTGGAATATATTGGATTTGAGAAATGAAGTCTTGATGTATGCGACATATGTAATTGTAACTTAAAAACTGACAGTGATCTCCAATATCCTGGTGGAAAATAGCAATAGAACAGAGTACAAATCTAGATCTAATATGGCATCCAAAAGTTAAAAACACATTAAGGTTTCTACCAAAGAAGCACTTAAAACTTTGTGTATTCTGCATTGTGGGTGCTCAAACCCAATCTTGCAAAGAAAACACATATGCAGACACATAATTTATATATTTTCAAAAGTAATTTTACATTTAAATTAACTTCAATGCACACAGTACCATAACTTTTTTAAGTCCCCCTTAAGTTTTCTTTAAAGTAATATATTTTAAAAACAGTTTCTATGATTTCCCAAATAATGTACATCTACTTCAGGAAGAAAGTTTATCTGAAGATTTGACCATAAGTTATTGCTCCAACCCAGTCTTCATATTAGTGCCTTCTCTCAGTAGCTTGCCTCTAGTTTATCCTGTATACATCTTATTTATACAAAATTGTTTTTTGTATTGCAAGCTCTTTGAATGAAAGGATGGTTTTTCCCTCTCTGTATCTCTGTGCTCAGTACAGTGACTGGCACTTTTTAAACTCTTAATAAATACTTCTTGCCATGACTTGACTTGACTTGACTGAATTAACGAGTGTTTTCTAGGGTAGAATAATTTTTGATCCAGCAGGAATCTCTTGAGGATTATATCAATCTGAAGGTATAATCTAAATCATGATCTCAAATAGTGCTACATTTATACAAAGTGTAACATAATGGTATACTTTGCTAATATTAAAAAAATAAAATTCATTTGGATTATACTTGATGAACTATAATTTGGAGCAAGGGTGTGGTAATAATAGTAAACCATATTTCCCCACATATAAGACTCTCCCATGCATAAGATGTACCTTAATTTAGGGGCCCAAAATTTGAAAATAATATATTACATAAAGTTATTGAACTTGTTTTATTCATCATGAAATTCAAGGACTTTCTGCTCATAACTTTCAGGCATCTATTGGGCAAGTCTGGTGCATGTATGCATGCCTAGTCCATTCTGTTTCATGAACCTGAAGTACCAATTGTGTCCTCCTTTGAAATCAGTCACTTCTTTTTTATCAGCAATTCTTCTTGCCTCTTGATGAACCATCTTTGTGAACAAAGGAATTCCAACTGCCTTCACTCTTCAATCCATATCTTCAGTTCCCTCTCTAATCTGGGCCATTTGACTGACCTGCCTTTCATGATCTTCTTCTGACAAGGCATTTTCAGGAGGGTTTCTTCTTCCTGTAACCAATCTCAGATTGTTTTCTCAGTTGGAGAACTGACTTTCAGCAGCACGACTTCCATTCACTTTTGCAAATTGGATCACTTTTAACTTGAATTCAGCACTGTATGAAAATCTTTTCTGAGACATTTCTGGACAGAACGTGGCAACACGTAACCTAATATACTGGTAACAAATGTGAAACAATGAGCGCAAAGACAACAAATAAGAAAAAATGGAAAATGCAAGTTAAAAAAAAACTACAACCATTGTATAAGGTGCTCCCAGTTTTTAGACCCCACATTTTTTGGAAAAAGGTGCGTCTTATACCTGGGGAAATACGTTAAGTTCTGAATTCAGTCAGAATATATAGTGCAAAGGCAAATTGCTTCACTTATCTGGTCCTCAGATAAGTGATTATGGGGATAATCTTTGCACTGCATCATCACTGCTAGGAGAAAAGTGCTTTTTATGAGACATTGTACCTTCAAGAAAAGGATAGCCTCAGTGTAAGTCATAGCCTATCATTGACTATTTATGTGACTAAGTAATTTGTTTAGAGTCTCCATTTTCTCATCTATAAATGAAGATTATAATGCTTGTACTGAGAAACAATGTGATATATTAGATAGAAGATTATTGGCTTGGGAGTCAGGGACCAACAAATCAGGGAATACATACATATCACTTAACATTTCATTGTCTTAGGCAAGACTTTTAAGTTTTTACATTACAGACAATTTACTGACTTGGTAAAGAGAATTTCCACTTTGGGAACTGTCTGCACAATCACTTGTACCACCTACCTTACATGGCTGTTCTGAGGAAAGCAATTTGTAAATCTTTGAGAACTATAGAAATATAAGTTGAGTTTGACTGAGTCAATGCAACAGTTCAATACCACAAACATTAGGTACTTAATGCATGCTTAGCACTGGGACAATCATGAAGAGCTTGGGTTCTTTTTCCATATTATTATTATTATTATTATTATTATTATTATTATTATTCAGCTATTTCCATTATTATTCACCTATGCAGCCTTTTGTGAAATAATATGTCAGGAAGAAACTCAAGATGTTGTCTTAAACCAGTCTTCTTGGGAGAAAGAATTAAATAAGTAAACAAGTATAGTCTAGGTGGATGACTTGTGGACACAATTTTGCAGCTTCCTCTCAAATGCACATTTGAAAATCATGAGCCAGCTGTTCTAAAACTGTATTTCAGGTTTATAGTTAATACTATTTCCTGCAGAGTTTTATATTAGGTAATTTTCATTATTATCATTGTTATGTCATAATGGGATTTAACTTTAGTGATTCTGGTATCATCTAAATTAAAGGCCTTATCTTCTTCAATGGCCTTTCAAAATTTCCCCAAGTGCTGACTGGGTCAGTTCTCTCTTCCTTTCCCCCTT
This sequence comes from Macrotis lagotis, assembly GCF_037893015.1. Classification (NCBI taxonomy): domain Eukaryota; kingdom Metazoa; phylum Chordata; class Mammalia; order Peramelemorphia; family Peramelidae; genus Macrotis; species Macrotis lagotis. The sequence goes on along the minus strand of NC_133659.1, from coordinate 214,319,192 downwards.
ATTCTGTGCCCTGACTTTGCACATTTCAATCGAGGGTGATCATTAGACACTTGCAGTTATAATTTCCCACCTGCAAGTAGATTCCAGAGAATCCAGACTGCTCAAATAAAGACTTTTCATATAAGCTTTTGGTGGGGCAGAGGAATCTGAGTACACTCACTCCTCCATGGTCATCACCCCACAGTAGTACAGAACAGCTCTCTTCAGACTGGCAGGGAGAGAAAAGAGACAAGTGTTAGAAACCACAGGATCACAACACTAAAGGGAATTTGGAGGGAAAACAGGCTATATCTTTTGATTCTTGGGCAGAATTACTCAAGAAACTTCCAGATAGATAGTTTATCTTCCTCTTTAAAATATCCCCTAATCCAGCAATACCACTACTGGGTCTATACCCTGAAGAGATTATGAAAAAGGGTTAAAAATATCACTTGTACAAAAATATTCATAGCAGCCCTGTTTGTGGTGGCAAAGAAATGGAAATTAAGTGAATGTCCTTCAATTGGGGAATGGCTTAACAAACTGTGGTTTATGTATGTGATGGAGCATTATTGTTCTATTAGAAACCAGGAGGGATGGGAATTCCCTTCCAGGGAAGCCTGAAAGGATTTGTCTGAACTGATGCTGACTAGATGAGCAGAACCAGAACACTGTATACCCTAACAGCCACATGGGGGGTGATGGTCAACCTTAATGGACTTGCTCATTCCATCAGTGCAACAATCAGGCACAATTTTGGGATATCTGCGATAGAGAATAACATCTGTATCCATAGAAAGAATTGTGAAGTTTGAACAAAGAACAAAGACTATTACCTTTAATTAAAAAGTTATCTTATTATGTAATTTTTCTATCTCTTATACTTTATGTTTCTTCCTTAAGGATATGATTTCTCTCTCATCACATTCAACTTAGATCAATGTATACCATGGAAACAATGTAAAGACTAGTAGACTGCCTCCTGTGGGGGATGGGATGGGGGAAGGTAGCAAGATTAGGGGAAAAATTGTAAAATTCAAAATAGAATATTTGAAAAAAATCCCCTAAGGAGATTTCTAAACTTACTATGGTATTTAAGCTTCAAGCTGTATTCAGAAACAATTTCTTCTTAATGTGATAGTATGAATCTGATAGCTAGAGAGTTTTCTGAGTACTTAGAAAGACCAGATATGAGAGGACAGCAATCACCATGGGCAGACAGAATGAATGGTCTATTTAATCCATCCTATTATATCCATGCATTTGAGAAGCATCATTATAGTTACATCTGGAATCAGGAATGTCTGATTCAAATTCTGTTCATGATCCTTATCTGCTGTATGACTATGATATAGTTTGTAGAATCATAATTTGAAGCTAGAGGGACCTCATAGGTCATCTAGTCCAATCCTCTTATCCTTAAGATGAGGAAACCAAGGACCTGAAAGGTTAATTTACCAAAAGTGTCACTGATAGGTAAATAAGGAGTAGAAATTACTCTATATTTGGAATTAAAAGATCTAGGTTCAAATACTGGCTTTGAGACTTACTAGCTATGTAACCTTAGGCAATTCCCTTCACCTTCAGAGGTGGCATGATGTGAATATTGTTCTGTAGCTGGAATCAGGAAGACAGAAATCTAGTGTCCCCAAGTAACTTAACCTTTCTTGGACTCAGTTGACTCATCTACACAAAATAAGGATAATAATATCACCACCTTATAGTATTGCTGTGAGGATCAAATAGGATAATTAATGTTAAGAAATTTTTGAGCCTTAAAAGTACTGTGTTAGGCATAAATTAAGTATAAAGTAATAGGGATAGTATTAATTCTTGTTCTTGTTCTCATCTTTTATTTGATAGCAGTGATGTTCAGATGGAAACTGTCCTAGGAAAATTCATTATCCTACCATTGTTCTTAGAGGTTTAATTTTTGGCAGGGAGATAAATTGATTGCTTTCTACTTTTGAAAAAGAATTTTAGGGTTTCCTGGCAGCAAGACAAGTGGAGAATTGATTCCAAAGTCAGAAAGACAAGAATTTAAAGTCCCTACCACAAATTGTACTGGGTCAAACTCTTAAACTTTTCAGTGTCCCCCAGGCAATTATTTTAGACTATTTCAAAGAAGGTTCTGATCTACATTGATAGAGGAGTTCTTCTTTGTGAGCTCCTCATGCTGATGAAATCACAGGTCATATTAAAAAAAAAGATATAACTGCTTTGAGACAATTCTAACAGTAGACACGACACAAAGAATATGGAATATGTCTCATTTTATTCCTATATGGTTTTGATATTTTCTTGTTCTTTTTACTTTGAGAGTTCTTCAATCCACATAGTTTAGAAACTTTTACATTGTTATAGCAGAAGAGTGTGGAGGAGGCACACAGAACTAAGGTCCACCTTGTATTTTTCTTTGTTTTAGGGACTGCTCTTGGTCAAAAATTCTTATCTGTGTTACTATACCACTGGTAACAAGCCTGTCCAACTCAGCTAATTATTCTCAAAACTTTCCAATAAGGCAAAACCTACCAAGTCCTATATCTCTGGCACAGCTTTTGAGACCCTAGGATCACCTGCACTCTCTATATGAGGCACTAAAGCAGGATTTAGTTGAAGGGTCAAATGGTCCCAACATTTATACATTTTAGGTCCTTTATAAATCAATGAAATTTGATTATTAGTGTTCTTAATGTTGGATCCCTGACTAGTAACCAAGGAGTAGACATATTTCTGGAGAAACTGAATCATAATAATCCTGGCATTCTTGAAATCAATAAAAGAAGAAAGAAGGGAGTAGCAACTAAATAGCAAGATGACTCACAGGTACTTCCTGGAGAAGCAAAGAAAAAAATTGGCAGAATAGGTTTCATCATATTATCGGAGGCTATAAGAAAATATTTCAATGGGAAAATAAATGAACTAAATGCATTTAAAAACAACTACCCTCCAGGCATAATGCCTATGCTAGGCTTAGACCCGATAACTCAAAATTTTATTTAAAGGCAGGTCAACCCAGGAATATAAACTGAGAGCTTAGTTTCAATATTCTTATATAGGCAACTCCCAAAGAAAACCCAGGAGTTTAAGGAATAAAATCCATGTTTGGATTGCAATTATTCCCTCAGTTGCTTTCACCAGGGGATAGCAGGCATCCCCCAAGATTATTCTTACTAGGTCCAAACTTCTCAGAAGACCATTACCCCATCATTTGGTGAACTGAGACCTCTTTCTTCTTTGTTCATTCAACACTTGATGATTGACAGAATCCTTTACTACACTCCTGGTTTCTATTGTGAAGAAGAATCTGATTATTTTACAATCACATATCCATCTTAGGGTTATAATGTTTTTAGTTTTTACCACTCATTTATTGTAAGGTTTTGAGTTTTACAAATTTTCTCCCTGCCTCCCCTCTCTCTGACAGAAAGAAATCTGATATAAGCTCTATGTTTATAACCATGCTAAACATAGATCAATATTGAACATATTGAGAGAAAAGAATCAGATCCAAATGGAAGAAAGAAAACATTAGAGAGAACAAAAAATAATATATAGGACAACTTTTAAAAATTAAAGATCATAAGTTTTGGTCTTCATTTAAACTACAAAGTTCCTTCTCTGGATATGAATGGTATTTTCCATCACAAGTCTTTTTTAAATTGCCTTTATTATTGTACTACTGAAATGAACAAGTCCAATATGGTTGATCATAATTTAGGATTATAATTCTTTACAGAAATTTGTATCCCATTCTGAGCTAATGAAAGACAAGATTTAAATCAATATATCATTAATTACAGTTTCAAAGAATCTACCATGCACAAGTTAACTTTTGAACTTATGTTTTAGGCCTGAATATTTTCCCCAGAAGATAAGTCAGAAAACTTCAGATAAGTTTTGAAGTCAATATTTTCACATTAAAGCATAGATACCACCATATAAGATGATAAAATATGGTTACATTTTAACAAAGTTAATTTTAACATAGAAGATATTTCTTATACTTACTTCTGTGTTATACCAATAAAATAGTGATGTTGGAATGTAGTTCAGGGCTGTAGAAACAAAGAAACAAGTCATCAGGTTGGCTGCAGGGAAATATATTTCTTATCCACAGTTACTTTTGAATGCTTATTACATGCTAAACTTTGATTAATGATAATAAACAAGCAGAAGTTTATATGATTAACTTTCTTAAATCTCATGTCTATGATTGACTCTATTAAAATGTATTAGTAAAGGAAAAAAAGGTAGAGCTTCTTGGAGGATGGGGGGGCACCACAAACTACAAGAGTTTAACTGGATAAATTCATATATATCATGTCCTTATTTAAATTACTGTCCCCAGTAAAAGAGATGGGGTTAAGAGAATAGTGGTGTCTAATGCTTTGAGATACAGGGGAATTTTACAGTTTTAAAAATAAACTTTTGGTGGTGGGAGAAGTACAAAAACATTGAGGTAAGAGTATAATTACCAGGTCTTTATATTAAACAGGTTCAACTAATGGGCTTTATGGTTAAACTACAAATGCTCTGTTTTGAAGAAGATGCTTCTGTAGTTAAATGAATCTATTATGTCACTGTTGTGGGTCCTCTCTCCACTGTAGCAGATTGTGATCTATCTACATCTTCTCTGGGGCTACTGCCTAGATACTGGATGGATCTTTTTAAACCATCATTCTAAGAGACAATTACAGAACAAAAGACAGACCCTTAGGGAATAAGGTAAATCATTAACTTTCTACCAGTATCAAGATATATATGAATGCTTGTAATGATGTAGGGAGTAGGGATAACAACTTAAATCAGGATTCCATTAATGCTTAAAACAAAGAAAGAAATAATTTGCTGTTATTTACTTATGTCTGATTCTTTGTAACCATATTTGGTGTTTTCTTGGCAAAGATAATGGAGTGGTTTGCCATTTTCTTCTCCAGCTCATTTTACAAGTTAGGAAACTGAGGCAAACATGGTTAAATGATTTACCCAGGATCACAAGCTAGGAGTGTTTGAAACTGAATTTGAACTCGGTTCTTCCTTACTCTAGGCTCAGACCTCTGAACCACCTCATTATCCAAATATATAATACATACCATTAATATAGTGCTTTGAAATTTGCAAAACACTTTACAAATAATATCTTATTTTAACATCACAGCAACACTGGGAGGAAGGTGTTATAATTATCCCCATTTTAAAGATGAGAAAACTGAGGTGGACAGAAGTTAAGTGACTTTCCCAGGGACACAAAGCTAAAAAAAATGGAAAGAAAATCAGACAAATAAAAATCAACAATTTGTTAGGCTATTTTCAATGAGAATGGCATTCTTTTCAATTTGTCTATAATAAATTCAAGTTTATTGAAAACTTGAAAGTGTGGCAAACAATTATTTGTCAGAAAACTTGTGCTTGTTTTCCAATTCTCTCATCTCCTAGCCATGTGACTATATTCAAGTCCTTTGACCCTCAGTTTTCTTATTTCTAAAATGGGACAATATTCACAATCAGAAGATTTAGGTTGAGTCTTGTTTCTACCACTTATTCCCTCTGTGAAAATAAGTAAGTTGCCTGAGCTCTCTAGGTTTCATTTTTTTCTTCTTTAAAATGAAGTTGATCTCAATGATCTGTAAGTTATTTCTTACTTTAAAAATTCCACAATCTTACACATATATTTATGATGTCTAACTCACAAGGCTATTGCACTATGAATTGTAAAGCAATAAACAAACACAAACTATTGTAAATATAGGCTCTTTAAAAGGTAATAAATCCTACCATATAGATGGAAATCTTCAAAGATGGGGCCCAGAAACACCTCAAAAAAGTACAATTTTCTGCTGGTTGTAGCAACAGCAATTTTATGAACATTAGGCATATAGACAGCATCTGTTGTCCAAACTTTTACCTTCTTCTTTCCTGTTGGAGCCTCAATAGCATCTGCTGACATCTGTTAGGAAACAAGGCTGGGAGACAGATCTCAACAATAGGGCTCTGGTGCCACCCTGAGCTACTCAGAAGCAATCTCAGGCCCAGAAACTATCCTCCAATGCAATTTGTTACAACCATAGAATGTCAGTGCTAGAACTGAACTCATGACTTTGCTAGTTTTCATTCTGCATTTTGCCAAGAAATCTCTCTTTTCCTTATTAGGAACCCTTAGAAGAATTCATTCAGCTTAATTTTGAAATGAACCCAAGGAATGATGAAGGGGAACCCAATGAATGGCTTAAGAGAACTCTTGTACTTCCTGAGGACACCCGTATCTCACTTTTGGACAACTCTGAATGTCAGGAAGCATTTCCTTATATTAAATGAAAAAATGCCTCTTAGAACAAAATTCTCTTTCCCTCCACAAAATGGAAGATCATAGATATGGAAATGAAAATAAGGTGTCTTTAAAAAGTAGATCCTGTGCTTTGTACCTTTAGAAAGTAATAATTCTTTATGTAGCAGATAAACTACAATTTTGATATAATATGTCTCAATATTATGTGGGTTAGCTACATCCGGGGTCAAATCATGAAACTTCCAGACTAAATAGAGAAACCTGAAACTTCTAAACTAATAAATAAAAAAATTGTTGTAGATTTGTTAGCATCTAGCAAGAGTTTTAGTCTTTTAGTTTTAACCACTGAGGTAGTGCAGTAGACAGAGTGGTGGGCCTGGAGTAAGGAAGCACCTAGTTCAAATTCAGCCTCAGCACTTACTAGCTGTCTGGATTTGGATAAGTCACTTAATTTCTGTTTGCCTTAGTTAAGTTTATGTTCCTGTAAAATGGGGATAAAAGCACCTGCCTCACAAGGCTGTTGTGAGAACCAAAATTACTGGGCATAATGTTTAGTGCATTATAGGTATTCAATAAATATTCATTTCATTTCTTTTTTTCCCTCAATGCTATGAAAGAGGTAAGTTAGTTTGCCTGTAGCTCTCCCATTGGAATCATCACCTCATATGTCTTCTGGAGCTGCAAGTTATTGTCCCAGAAACTGAGAATTCCTCCTTTGCTGACAGTCACAAATGAGTGTGAAGAAGAAGGAGAAAGGGCTAAGATCCGAGTGGTTGACTCTTGCTGAGAAAAAGGAAATAAAAAGAGGATCATACCAAGATATGGTCATATAGTTTCTTTGGAGCTAATCTATAGGTCAATCCTTTCATATGGTGAAAGTATTTACAATAATTTTAAAGTTACTTGTATTTTTACTATTTATTTGGAGTTAAATCAAATATAATATTTAGTTAACTGCTATTATGTATTTTTGAGAAGCAGCAAGGCATCAGGGTCAAAGAGCTGATCTTGAGTCAAGAAGACCTGGGTTCATGTTCCCACTTCTGACATACACTGATTTTGTGATTTGGGCGTAACTTAATTTTTTAGTGCCTAGGCAGGTTGTGAAAGCTTTAAATTGCAGACCGATACCTGGTCACTTTAGAACACATCTTTTAGGTCATTTTTCTTTTTTTTCTTTTTTCTTTCCTTTTTTCCCCCAGCTACAAGCAAAAACAAATTTCAACATTTACTTCCAAAATCTTGAGTTCCAAATTCTCTTTCTTCAAGAGAAATTCCATTTAAAGTAACTTCAGACAATATAAAATACTTGGGAGTCTACCTGCCAAGGCAGACAGAAACTCTATGAAAATAACTATAAAGCACTCTTCACACAAATAAAATCAGATTTAAATAACTGGGCAAATATCAACTGCTCATGGATAGGTCAAGCTAATATAATAAAAATGACAATTCTATCTAAATTAATCTACTTATTTAGTGCCTTACAATCAAACTTTCAAAAATTACTTTAATCAGCTAGAAGAAATTGCAACTAAATTCATATGGAGAAATAAAAAGTCAAGAATATCCAGGGATTTAATGAAAAAAAGTGCAAAAGAAGATGGCTTAGCCTTACCAGATCTAAAATTATGCTGTAAAACATCAGTTATCAAAACTGTCTGGTATTGGTTAAGAAATAGTGGTGGATCAGTGGAATAGATTAGATGCAAAAGAGACAGCAGGAAATTATTATAGTAATCTGCTGTTTGATAAACCCAGAGAGTCCAGCTTCTGGGATGAGAACTCTTTCTTTGATAAAAACTATTGGGAACATTGGAAGTTAGTATGGCAGAAACTTGGATTAGACCAATCTCACACCCTATACCAAGGTAAGATCAAAATGGATACAGGATCTAGCTATAAAGACAATATTATAAGCAAACTAGGAGATCAAGGAATAGTTTACTTGTCAGATATATGGAAATGAACCATATGAGAATTCCTCCTTTGTTGACAGTCACAAATGAGTGTGAAGAAGGAGAAAAAAGGGCTAAGATCTGAGTGCTTGACTCTTGCTGAGCAAAAGGAGGAAAAAAGAGGATCATACTATAATCTATAGGTCAATTCTTTCATATGGTGCAGGTATTTACAATAACTTTTAAAGTTACTTTTATTTTTACTATTTATTTGAAAAATCAAATGTAATATTTAGTTAATTGCTATTATGTATTTTTGAGAAGCAGCAAGGCATCAGGGTCAAAGAGCTGGTCTTGAATTAAGAAGACCTGGGTTCAACTCAAGATTTTGGAAGTAAATGTTGAAATTTGTTTTTGCTTGAAGCTGGAGGGGGAAAAAGGGAAGAAAAAAGAAAAGACCAAAAAGATGTGGTCTAATATGGCCAGGTATCGGTGTGTAACTTAAAGCTTTCACAAACTGCCTAGGCACTAAAAAATTAAGTTATGCCCAAATCACAATTATAACCAAGGAAAAGATAGAGAACATCATTAAAAACAAATTAGATAATTCTGATTACATTAAATTTAAAAACTTTTGTGCAAACAAAACTGCTGTAACCAAGATCAAAAGAAATGTAGTAAATTGGGGAAATAATTTTTACAACTGGTATTTCTGACAAAGGACTCATTTCTAAAATATATAGAAAATTGAGTCAAATTTATAAAAATTTATAAAAAAAAACCAAATCATTCCTCAATTGACAAATGGTCAAAGGATATGTAGAGGCAATTTACAGATGAGGAAATCAAAGCTATCCATAGTCATACAAAGAATTGCTCTAAATCTTTACTAATTAGAGAAATGCAAATTAAAGTAGCTCTGAGATACTCTTTCACACCTATCAGATTGGCCAATATGACCAGAAAGGACAATGATCAATGTTGGAAGGGATGTGGGAAATCTGGAATACTAATGTATTGTTGATAGAGCTTCAAACTCATCCAACCTTTCTGGAGAACAATCTAGAATTATGCCCAAAAGGCAATAAAAATGTGCATACCCTTTGATTCAGCAATACCACTAGTGGATCTATATCCTGAAGAGATCATGCAAAAGGGTAAAAACATCACTTGTACAAAAATATTCATAGCAGCCTTGTTTATGGTGGTAGAGAATTGGAAATTAAGTGAATGTTCATCAGTTGAGAAATGGCTGAACAAATTGTGGTATACGTATGTTATGAAACACTATTGTTCTATTAGAAACCAAGAGGGATGGGAATTCAGAGAAGCCTGGAAAGACTTGTATGAACTGATGATGAGTGAGATGAGCAGAAGCAGAAAAACATTGTACACCCTAATGGCAACATGGAGGTGATGATCAATCTTATTGGACTTGCTCATTCCATCAATACAATAATCAGGGACAATTTTAGAGCATCTGCGATGGAGAATACCATCTGTCCCCAGAGAAAGGAACTATGAAGTTTAAACAAAGATCAAAAACCTTCAATTTTTTTTTATACACAAGAGGTGTCTTATCTACTACATAATTTTGCCATCTCTAATATTTTATTTTTTCCTCAAGGATATGATTTCTCTCCTAACACATTCAATTTTTTAAAAATTTTTATTAAAGATATTTGAGTTTTACAATTTTCCCCCAATCTTGCTTCCCTCCCCCCACCCCCACCCCACAGATAGCACTCCGTCAGTCTTTACTTTGTTTCCATGTTGTACCTTGATCCAAATTGGGTGTGATGAGAGAGAAATCATATCCTTAAAGGGAACAGAATTCTCAGAGGTAACCAGATCAAACAATAAGACATCTGGGTTTTTTTTTCTGAATTAAAGGGAATAGTCCTTGTACTTTGTTCAAACTCCATAGCTCCTTATCTGGATACAGATGGTACTCTCCTTTGCAGACAGCCAAAAATTGTTCCCAATTGTTGCGCTGATGGAATGAGCAAGTCCTTCAAGGTTGAACATCACTCCCATGTTGCTGTTAGGGTGTACAGTGTTTTTCTGGTTCTGCTCATCTCACTCAGCATCAGTTCATGCAAATCCCTCCAGGTTTCCCTGAAATCCTGTCCCTCCTGGTTTCTAATAGAACAATAGTGTTCCATGACATACATATACCACAGTTTGCTAAACCATTCCCCAATTGAAGGACATTTACTGGATTTCCAATTCTTTGCCTCCACAAACAGGGCTGCTATAAATATTTTTGTACAAGTAATGTTTTTACCCTTTTTCCTCATTTCTTCAAGGTATAGACCCAGTAGTGGTATTGCTGGGTCAAAGGGTATGCACATTTTTGTTGCCCTTTGGGCACAGTTCCAAATAGCTCCAGAAGGGTTGGATGAGTTCACAGCTCCACCAACAGTGTAATAGTGTCCCAGATTTCCCACATCCCTTCCAACAATGATCATTATCCTTCCTGGTCATACTGGTCAATCTGAGAGGTGTGAGCTGGTACCTCAGCGAAGCTTTAATTTGCATTTCTCTAATAATTAATGATTTAGAGCATTTTTTCATATGGCTATGGATTGCTTTGATGTCCTCATTTGTAGATTGCCTTTGCATATCCTTTGACCATTTGTCAATTGGGGAATGGCTTTTTCTTTTAAAAATATGACTCAGTTCTCTGTATATTTTAGAAATGAGTCCTTTGTCAGAATCATTAGTTGTAAAGATTGCTTCCCAATTTACTACATTTCTTTTGATCTTGGTTACGGTGGTTTTATCTGTGCAAAAGCTTTTTAATTTAATGTAATTGAAATCATCTAATTGGTATTTGGTAATGTTCTCCAACTCTTCCTTAGTCGTAAACTGCTCCCCTTTCCATAGATCTGACAGGTAAACTAGTCCTTGATCTTCTAATTTGCTTATAGTATTTTTTTATGTCTAAGTCCTGTAACCATTTGGATCTCATCTTGGTAAAGGGTGTGAGGTGTTGGTCTAATCTAATTTTCTTCCATACTAACTTCCAATTATCCCAGCAGTTTTTGTCAAAGAGGGAGTTTTTATCCCAATGGCTGGACTTTTTGGGTTTATCAAACAGCAGATTACTATAATCCTCTCCTGCTTTTACACCTAGTCTATTCCACTGGTCCACCACTCTATTTCTTAGCCAATACCAAACAGTTTTGATGACTGATGCTTTATAATATAATTTTAGATCGGGTAGTGCTAAGCCACCTTCGTTTGCATTTTTTTTCATTAAGCTCCTTGCAATTCTTGACTTTTTATTTCTCCATATGAATTCACTTACCATTTTTTTCTAACTCATTAAAGTAATTTTTTGGAATTTTGATTGGTAGGTCACTAAACAGATAGTTTAGTTTTGGTAGAATTGTCATTTTTATTATATTAGCTCTCCCTATCCATGAGCTGTTGATATTTGCCCAGTTATTTAAATCTGATTTAATTTATGTGAGAAGTGTTTTATAGTTGTTTTCAAAAAGATTCTGAGTCTGTCTTGGCAGATAGACGCCCAAGTATTTTACACTGTCTGAGGTTACTTTGAATGGGATTTCTCTTTCTAGCTCTTCTTGCTGTTTCTTGCTAGACATATATAGGAAAGTTGAGGATTTATGGGGGTTTATTTTATAACCTGCAACTTTGCTAAAATTGCTAATTGTTTCCAGTAGTTTTTTAGATGATTTCTTGGGATTCTCTAGGTAGACCATCATGTCATCTGCAAAGAGTGAGAGTTTTGTCTCTTCCTTCCCTATTCTAATTCCTTTAATTTCTTTTTCTTCTCTAATTGCTGATGCTAACATTTCTAATACAATACTGACTAGTAGTGGTGATAATGGGCACCCTTGTTTAACCCCTGATCTTATTGGGAATGCCTCTAGCCTCTTCCCATTGAGTATAATGCTTGTTGATGGTTTCAGATAGATACTGCTAAGTATTTTAAGAAACAGTCCATTTATTCCTACACTCTCTAGTGTTTTTAATAGGAATGGATGCTGTATTTTGTCAAAAGCTTTTTCAGCATCTATTGATATGATCATATGATTTCTGATACGTTTGCTGTTGATATAATTGAGTATACTAACAGTTTTCCTAATATTGAACCATTCCTGCATTCCTGGAATAAATGCTACTTGATCATAATCTATTATCCTTGTGATGACTTGTTGTAGTCATTTTGCTAAGATTTTATTTAGGATTTTTGCATCTATTTTCATGAGGGAAATAGGTCTATAATTTTCTTTCTCTGTTTTAACTCTTCCTGGTTTAGGTAACAGTACCATATTGGTTTCATAGAAAGAATTAGGCAGAGTTCCATCTTTCCCTATTTTTCCAAAGAGTTTATATAGGATTGGAACCAATTGTTCCTTAAATATTTGGTGGAATTCACTTGTGAATCCATCAGGCCCTGGAGATGTTTTTTAGGGAGTTCAATAATGGCTTGTTGAATTTCTTTTTCTGAGATAGGGTTGTTCAGGTATTTAATCTCTTCTTCATTTAACCTGGGCAACTTATATTTTTGTAAATATTCATCCATTTCACTTAGATCATCAAATTTATTGGCATAAAGTTGGGCAAAATAATTTCAAATTATTACTTTAATTTCCTCCTCATTGGTGGTGAGTTCACCTTTTTCATTTATAATACTAGCAATTTGGTTTTCTTCTTTCTTTTTTTTTTAATCAAATTGATGAGAGGTTTATCAATTTTATTGGTTTTTTCATAATACCAACTTTTGGTTTTATTTATTAATTCAATAGTTTTTTTTTTTGCTTTCAATTTTATTAATTTCTCTCCCAACACATTCAATTTATTTTTTTAAGTTTTTTTTTTTTTTAACAAGGCTTTGGGGTTAAATTACTTGCTCAAGGTCACATAGCTAGGTAATTAGTATGTGTCTGAGACTGTATTTGAACTCAGGTCCTCCCGACTCCAGGGCCAGTGCTCTCTCCACTGTGCCACCTAGCTGCATTCCCTCCCTACCCAACACATTCAATTTCGTTAAATGTATAGCTTGGAAACAATGTAAAGATTACCAGACTGCCTTCTGTGGGGGAAATGGGGGAGGGAAGGAAGGGTGGAGGAAGGATTGTCAAATTCAAAACCTTACAGAAAATGATGGGTAGAAACTAATACTGTATATAGCTGGAAAACAGATAAAATATTAATGAAAAAAACCCCAATTCTCCTTCTTCCTCCCACCCCACTCACCCTCACTGAGAAAGCAAGTTGCTTGATGTAGGTGGAAAGTGTATCCATGAAAACAATTATTACATTAGTTATGTTGAAAAAGTAAACATAACCTTGCCTTCCCCCACTCCCCTCCACACATACACACACACACACACACACACACACACACACACACACACACACGAGAAACCTTAAGAAAAATAAAGTGGGGAAAAAAGTATGCTTCAGTCTATATTCAGACACCATCAATTCTTTCTTTGGGATGTATAGCATTCTTTATCACAAGTTCTTCAGAGATCCTTTGAGTAATAATATTACTGAGCAAAGGTAGTTCATTCACAGCTGATCCTGTTACATTGTATAAGGTACATTTCACATTGTATCTGCTCATTTAAGTTTTTTAAAGTTTTTTTTTTTGCAAGGCAATGAATGGGGTTAAGTGGCTTGCCCAAGGTCACACAGCTAGGTAATTATTAAGTGCCTGAACTTGAACTCAGGCCCTTGAGACTTCAGGCAGGTGCTCTATCCACTGTACCACCTAGCCACCCCTCATTTAAGTTTTTTACTGAGAGTATCCTGTTCATCATTTTCCATAACAGAATAGCATTTCATCTCAATCATATACCACAATTTACTCAACCATTATTCAGCGGCTGGACATCCCCTCAGTCTCCCAACTCTCTGCCACTAGAAGAGAGATGCTATAACTATCCCTTTACATATAGAGTCTTTCTTCCCATATTTCTTTCCCATATTTCATCAATGGAATAGAATGGAATGTAGATCTAGCATTAGCACTGCTAGACCAAAGAAGTGGGCATGGCTTTATGGCCCTTTGGCTATTGTTCCAAATTGAGTGACAGAATTGTTTAAACATTTTACAATTCCTCCCACATGGCATCAATGTCTGGATTGCCATACATCTCTTCCAATATTGTCATTTTCTCCTTCTATCCTATTAGTCAATCCAATAGATATAAGGTAGTATCTCAGAAGTGTTCCAATTCATGTTTTTCCTATCAATAGTGAGGTAGAATATTTAAAAATATATTTAAACAGATTACATTGGTAATCACATCTGAAAACTGTTCATATATCTTGATCATTTGACTCAGTTGACTATGTTTGCAAAATGAGGTCTTTATAAGAGAAACTTGTTTCAATAGTTTTTTTCCCACACAGTTGCCATTGCTAGCTGTATTTCCCTTCATTCTATTCCCCTCACTCCCATTTATTCTATATTCTCTGTCTTTTCACCCTGACCCACCTCAAAAGTGTGTTGCATTTGACTGCTCTCTCCTATGATCTATCCCTTTCTCCAACTATTTTCCTCTAGGGTAATATTGATTTCTATGCTCAATTGCATGTATATGTTATTCCCACTCAATCGATTCTGATTAGCGTACAACTCAGTCATTCCTCCTCTCCCTCCTCTTCCAACTCTTTGCAAAAGCTTTTTCTTGCCTCTTTAATGTGAAATAACTTATCTCATTCTACCTTTCCTTTCCCTTTCTCCCAGTACATTTCCTTTCTCCCCCATTAACTCCATCTTTTTAATAAAGACATAAGTCTTCAAATTCAGCTTCCCCTTGTATCTTGTCTACATATGCTCCTTCTACCTGTCCTAATAAATGAGAAGACTCATATGAGTTATGAGTATCATCTTCCCATGAAGGAATACAAGCTATTCAACATCATTAAGTCACTAATGATTTTCCCTTCCTGTCTACTCTGCTTCATCTGAGTCCTGTACTCGAAGATCAGACTCTCTATTCAGCTCTGGTTGTTTCAAATGGAAAGTTTGAAAGTCCCCTATTTCATTGAATATCCATCTTTTCTTCTGAAAGAGTATGTTCAGTTTTGCTGGATAGTTTATTTTTGGTTGTAATACAGGCTTTTTGACCTTCTAGAATATGATATTCCAAGCCCTATGAATGCTTAATGTAGAAGCTATTAAATCCTGTGTAACCCTGACTGTAGATTCACATTCTTTCTGACTGCTTTCTGATTGCTTGTAATATTTTCTTCTTGACTTGGGAGTTCTGAAATTTGGCAATAATATTCCTGGCACTTTTCCTTTTGGGATCTCTTTCAGGAGGTGATCAGTTGATTCTCTCAATTTTTATTTTACCCTCTGGTTCTATGATATCAGGGCAATTTTCCTGGAGAATCTCTCACAATATGATGTTTTGGCTCCTTTTTTTGGCCATGATTTTCAGATAGTTCAATAATTTTAAAATTGTAAAATTGAAATTAAAATTTAAAATTGAAATATTTAACTTTTTCTTCTAGTTATTTTTCCTATTTTTGGTTTTGTTTTATTGTTTCTTGATTTCTCACAAAGTCATCAGCTTCCCTTGGCTCCATTCTGCATTTTAAGGAATTGCTTCTGTACCTCCTTTTCCATTAAACCAATTGCCTTTTTAAAAGCATTCTCCCCCCTCATTGGCCATTTGAACTGCTTTTTCCATTTGACCCAAACTGATTTTTAAGAATTTGTTTTCTTCATTATTTTTTTGTATCTCCTTCACCAAGTTGGTCACTTGGTTTTTTATGATTTTCATGCATAGCTTTCATTTCTCTTCCCAATTTTCCTCTACCTCCCTTACTTGTTTTTCAAAATATTTTTGGACTATCCCAAAACATATTTTTGGAGACTTTGGATGCTTAAGCTTTGATTCTGTTATCTTCTTCTGAGTGTGTATTTTGAGCCTTCATAGGACCAAAGTAATTGTCCATGTTTGGATTTTTTTCTTCTATTGTTTCCTCATTTCCCTAGTCTATGACCTGATTTTAACTCTTTGTTAAAGTGGTACTCTGCTTCCAGGATGGAGGTCACATTGTCCCATGCTTTTGAGAATTCTTGCAGCTGTTTTCAGAGATACTCCCCAGGGATCTGCAAGTTCTCAATTCCTCCAAGATCTTATGAGAGGTTTTGACTGCTCTCCTGGCCTGTGCGCTGGTCTCATATGCACTTCTTTCTGTCCTGGAACCATGAGGAGGGTCCCTGTCTGCTGCAGGTCATAAGCTCTGTTGTATTTCTTCTCCATCTCCTGAGATTAGGGCCCCAAATTGTGACCCAGATCTGTGAAACAATGGAGTTCTACCTCAGTGATAGCAAAGAGATCCTTGCAGTCTCTCTAACCCCCTTATCATCAGTGGACTGAATCCTCTGGAAGCATCTGCCTAGTGGCTTCCTGCCAGGTAGCTCCCCAGGACTGTTTCTGGTTCCCTGGGACTGGGTCTACACTGAATCCTGCACTGGACTGGGCTCCGCTCTCATTCTGGTGTGCCAGAGTTTTCCTACTGACCTCAATTGTCCTTTGTAATCCCCTGAACTGAAAGATCTGGAAACTGCCACAGCTGCCATGGACCCAGGCATCCACAGGGACTCAGACACCCTTCAATTTGTTCTTGGATGGCTGGAAAAGGTTTGCTTGCTAAACTGTAGGTTCTTTCCAAACCCCAGTCTTTTCCCATGAATCTTCCAAATTGTTTTAGGCTGGAAAACTGTTTTACTTAGTCTTTTTGTGGATTTTGCCACTCTAGGTTAGGATCATTATTTAAAGATATTTGGAATGGTTTAGGGGAGAGTTTGTGGGAGTTCCTGCCTTTACTCTGCCATCTTGGTTTCACCCTCTGAGAAGTATGGTCATTTTTAAAATAAATTTTTAAAAAATAAAAAGTGGTGTGTTAAGAGAGATAGTTTAATGAAATGGTAGTGGGGGGAGGTAGGTAGCACAATGGATAGAGAAGCAGTCCTGCAGTCAGGAGGACCTGACACTTGCTTCAAACCTCAGTGCCTCAAAAAAATAAGGAAAACTGGTCTTGGAGCCAGAAAGACCTGGATCACTTCCTACCTCTGACATATGCTATCTTTGTAATGTAGAAAAATCAGTCATTTAATCTTTCAGGCAATTTTCTAATATGATAAATTATAGATGTGTGGTCAATCTGGATCAGCAAAGAATTTCCATGTACCATTTTTCTGACTAGGGTGTCATGTTTGTAACTTTTCTGAAAGATACCAAAAATAATTTGTTAAGGATAATGTTCCAGAGACTATTTTTAATTGAAGGAGCTGTCACTGAGGGACTTAAGATATTTGGATTATGACTGTGTAGATTTATGGTCTAGATTTGTCATTGCCTCAGGTAAGATTTGTAAGAGACAAAGAAAATATAAGGCCTTTCTGTCAGTTATACTTTTTCCTACAAATCTATTGGGAAGTTGGGTGGCAAAATGGATAGAGCACATCCCTAGAATCAGGAAGACACAAGTTCAAATCTTCTTCTTATTATTATTGGTTTTTTTGTGGGAGGAAGCATTCAGGGTTAAATGACTTGTTCTGGGTCACATAACTAATAAGTGTCTAAGCCTGGATTTCAACTCAGGCTCTCCTTGCTCTATCCATTGTACTACCTAGCTGCTCTTGTCTCAGACACTTAACTGTGTGTCCTTGGGTAAGTCATTTGACCATGTTTACCTCAGTTTCCTCATCTGTAAAATGAGCTGAAGAAGAGAATGGAAAGCCACGGTCCTATTTTTGCCAAGAAAATCCCAAATGGAGTCATGAAGAATTGGACACAATCAAAATGACAATAACAGCAACAACAAATCTACTAAATCACAAGCACAAAATTAACTTGCCATGTTACCCATACAAGTTAAGATATGGAGAAATACAAGTTTTTTTTTAAAAAAAACTACTTAATGAGCAGATGTCTAGTCAAACTATCCATACAGGGAAAAAGCAAAAAATAAACCACATAAATAGAAGATGCCTATTGTCTAGAGTAGACTATGATATACAACTAGAACAACAGTGATAGACCTGGTCTATTAGAACATGTCTGTTATAGATACCATGGGAGGACAATGAGATAGGCTCAGAATTGAAAAGGAGAGTGGTCTGTATTACACTTGGAAAACTATCTTTTTGCTATTCTATGCACATTACACTCCATCTCCTGATTAGGTATTACTTTCACTGATTGCCCCTCATGCCTGGAACTCTCCTTCCTTCCTTATCACCACCTCCTGACTTCCTTCAAATCTTAGCTAAAGTTCTACCTTCTGCAAAAATCCTTTATTAGATCTCTTTAATATTTTTAAAAAATATTTTATTTTTTCCAAACACATGTAATAGCTTCAACATTTATTTTTTTCAAATTCTGAATTCTAAGTTTTTTCCCTCTCCTTCCCTCTCATTGAGAAGCCTAGCAATTTTATAAAGGTTATTCATATGCAGTCATGCATAATATACTTCTATATAAGCTATATTGTGAAGGAAAAACCAGACAAAAAAAGAGAAAAGATTGCTTCAGGGCTGGCTAGTTGGCACAGTGTATAGAGCACCGGCCCTGGAGTCAGTAGTACCTGAGTTCAAATCTGGCCTCAGACATTTAATAATTACCTAGCTGTGTGGCCTTGGGAAAGCCACTTAACCCCACTGCCTTGCAAAAAAAAAGTTTGCTTCATTCCATATTGAAATTTCAGCAGTTCTTTACCTAGAGTCAGGTAGCATTTTTCATATTAAATCCTTTGGAATTGTTTTAGATCTTTGAATTGCTGAGAATAGCTAAATCATTCACAATTAATCCCTGAATAATGCTACTATTATTGTGTACAATGTTGCCTGGTTCTGCTCATTTCATTTACAACAGTTCGTCTAAGTTTTTCTAGGTTTTTATGATAACATACTGCCCAACATTTTTTATAGCACAATAGTATTTCATTACAATCACATATCATAACTTGTTCAGCCATTCCTCAATTGATGAGCTTCCCCTCAATTGCTAATTCTTTGACACCACAAAAAGAACTATTATAACTATTTTGTACATATAGATCTTTCCCCCCTTTTTTATATCTCTGTGATACAGAACTAGCAGTACTATTACCTGAATCAGAGATTTTACAAAGTTTTATACTCCTTTGGGTACAGTTCCAAATTGTACTCCAGAATGATAGATCAGTTAACAACTCCACCAAAAGTATATTTAATACCCAAATTTTCCCACATTCCCTCTAACACCTGTCATTTTCCTTTTCCATCATATTAGCCAATTTGATAGGTGGTGTAGAGTAGCATCTCAGAGGAGCTGTTTTAATTTGCATTTCTCTACTCAATAGTGATTTAGAGCATTCTTTTTCATATAACTATAGTTTTAATTTCTTCATTTGAAAACTGCCTGTTTATATATCCTTTGACCCTTAATCAATTGGGTAATGATTAATAATAATATAAATTTGATCAAGTTTTTTATATAGTTGAGATATGATACCTCTATCAGAAAAGCTTGCTAAAAATTTCCTCCAGTTTTCTATTTCCTTCTAATCTTGGTTGCACTGGTTTTGTTTATGCAAAATCTTTTTCATTTATAATGCAATAAAAAATCCATTTGACATCCCATACTGCTCTTCATCTCTTATTTCATCATAAATTATTCCCTTATCCATAGATCTGATAAACTATTCCAAGCTTCCCCAATTTACTTAGAGTATCTTATTTTATGTCTAAATCAAATAACCATTTCAACCCTTTGCTATATGCTGTAAGATGCTGATTGATCTTTATTTTCTATTTTTCTGCTTTTGAGTTTTCCCGGCAGTTTTTGTCAAATAGTGAGTTTTCATCCTCCCAAAGTGGGGGAATTTTATCAAACACTAAATTGCTATGATCATTATTATCTAGTGTGTACCCAATTCATTCCAGTGATCCACCATTCTATTTCCTAGCTATTACCTGTTTGCTTTGATGATTACCTGTTTGGAACACAATCTAAGATCTTTTTTTTCCGCTAAGTTATACTTAACCTTTTTTTTTAGTTTTTTTGCAAGGCAATGGGATTAAGTGACTTGCCCAAGGTCACACAGCTAAGTAATTATTAAGTGTCTGAGGCCAGATTTGAACTCAGGTCCTCCTGACTCCAGGTCCGATGCTCTATCTCCTGCACCACCTAGCTGCCCCTTAATCTTAATGCCTTTCTTCTGGGATTATCTTCAATTTATCCATATTCAATTTATGCCTATTATTTATTCAATTCATATATATATATATATACATATATATATATATATATACATATACATATACATGTATATATATATGTATATATATATATATATATATATGCTTTGTTGTTTCTCTCATTATATTGTGAACTCCTTGTGAATAGGGACTAATTTTTCAAACCTTTATTTATATACTGCAAATGTTTAACTCATTGTCTGTGCTCAGGAAATGCTTATTGGCTGAATGACTTTTAGTGACGTGAAGTTTTACCAAGCAAAGGGACATTTTTAATTTGCAGTTTTTTTTCCAGTGATGCTTGAGTTCTTGGGAGAAAATCCCAGAATGTTGGACAAAGAATGCCTCTCCTCTCCCTTGAGAATGGGAAAGATTGATGATTCAGAGAAAATAGACAAAATTATATAGGAAAAGTATGAATGTGTATTTGATCCATTGAGCTGATATGATTCTAATTTCATTAAAATATTATTTAGTAATTTCAGGACTATATGGAAAATGTTAATCATTGTTCAATTTAATCTAAATTGATCAATCTTCCCTTTCTAAGATAAGCACTGAACCCAGGTATTGTTTTTTGACTTTTTTGTCATGGACTTTTCAAATGAAGAAATTAAAGCTATAGTTATATGACAAAATGGTCTAAATCACTATTGAATAGAGAAATGCAAATTAAAATAATTTCTGTGAGATAATATTCTACATATCAAATTGGTTAATAGGATAGAAAGGGAAAATGACAAATATTGGAGGGGACGTGGGAAAATCTGGACATAAATATAGTTCTGGTGGAGTCGTGAACTGATCCAACTACAATTCATATAGTTGAAACTTAAGAATTTCTTCTCAGAATAGTGCTTTATTGTCAATATTTGTAATTTAAGTGTTGTGTCACATATGTTCCAGGCTAAGAGCTATGAAGGGTTAATACAGAAATAGTTATGTGCTTTAACAAGCAAGATGTGCTTCAGAGCTTAGACAAGGGAGTAGCTGCATGTGTGAGCTAGGAGGTACATTCCCAGGCCCAGATAGATAGCACATTCTGAGATAATTACCTTCTGCACTTTGTTTATCAAGTCACTGTTTGGTTCTCAAAACAATCTTCTCTCTGTTTAGCAGAACACTGTTTAGTTCTCAAAACAATCACCTAAGACATACACAAGGTATGCATGTGAAAAAATGCTTGCTAAAACGCTTATGTAATTGGTTACATAAATGTAGAGTATAAAAGTATGTATCCTGTGATCAATAAACGAACCAGCTTATGCATCATATTGATGTCGGCCTGAGTTCCCTCCTCCGGACTCAACATTTAAGAAAGGCTAAATTTCAATTAAAAGTTAGTGGGGGGGGGGGCCTAGGTGGCACAGTGGATAGAGCACCGGCCCTGGAGTCAGGAGTACCTGAGTTCAAATCTGGCCTCAGACACTTAATAATTACCTAGCTGTGTGGCCTTGGGCAAGCCACTTAACCCAATTTGCCTTGCAAACCCACCCCCCCCAAAGTTACTGGGAAAAAAACAGATGTAATTATTTCCTCATCCAAATTCATGTATTCTCTAAAATCTTTCTCAAGATTAGCTTGTTCATCTAGTTTTTTTTTAGTTTTTTTTTTTTTGCAAGGCAATGGGGTTAAGTGGCTTGCCCAAGGCCACACAGCTAGGTAATTATTAAGTGTCTGAGGCCAGATTTGAACTCAGGTACTCCTGACTCCAGGGCCGGTGCTCTATCCACTGCACCACCTAGCTGCCCCTAGCTTGTTCATCTGAAAGGAATATAAACTAAACTTCTGAATTCCTTTTTTATTCACTTTGTAAACTTAAAGCTCAACTCGATCCTTACTTAGATTAATATATACACTTAGATAACTTTGACCAAAAAACCCCTCGCTACTTAGAAGTTTGGACTTTCACTATCTGTTCACAACTTGGTTAAGGAAAGGCATTCAATTCCTCTTTTAGCTTTCCTAGTATTACTACTATTGTTTTTGGAATCATATTTTCCATTTATATATATTTAGTTCTTTTATAGAACTCTTTTCATGGGGAATAAAGTTGTATTGCTGGAAAGGACCTTGAGACATCCCTCAACTCTATTTAACCTTGCTACCTTCAAGCCACCAAATTCCCAGTAATACAGAATGAAGTCTTGCCCTTGTGTTTAATTTGCTTTCTTTAAAATCTGGCACTGATTCTCTAGCTGCACCCTCCCTGTAATGACTGAAGCAGAGGAACTAAAACATTTAATCTTAAATTGTCACTTAAAACTTCAGTATAAATAATGACTGATTGAGATCTCTTTGAGATGGAGGACAGTGACAACAAAACATCTTTCCTGCCTCTTTACTTTTTCCCCATGCCCCCTCACACTTTTTCCCTCAGTTTGTTCATTCAGGGTCTATTAAAACAGTAATGAGTCTTTGAGAAAATGCCATAACTCAGAGACTTCTGCCCAAGATGGTGGAGAGAATCCAGGCACTATACTAAGGTCTCCTGGCTTTCTCTCAGAAATAACATGAAAGAAACCTCTTAACAGAAATTTGATCGACAAAACCCAGAAAAAGAAGCTAGATGAAGAACATTTACCAACAAGGTCTGTCTCAGAGGAGCGTAGGTGAACTGGTGGTAGAGAACAGAGAGCCAGGCCAGGGTGGTGGGGTGAATCCAGAGGACCAACTTAAGCCATGGAGGCTTTAGCTGTAGGAGGGGTAGTCTGGGAAGCCTGGGTGGGAGTGAAGATAAGTTCCAGCACAGAGTTGCAGAGTGCAGCTGGACATTGATCCACTCAACTGGGGCCTTGAGCTCCATACTTTCATCTTCATGCTACCTCCTGGTAGCAGAGTAACAGCCCTCTCACCCTCCCTACCCCCTGTCCCAGGCTCAGGTGTCAGCAGCAAAGCCCCCTCAGCCAAATAGGGAAATTAAACTACCTCACCCCAGGGTGCATCCTACATTGCTCAAGGATAACAATATCCAGCTGCCCCCCCCCTTCCAGGCCTAGGGAGGGGGCCTCAAATCAAAGTCACAGACACTCCAGAGAAAGCAACCAGCACCCCCTACTGGCTGGCCCACTTGGAGTTACTAAACCCAGTGAGTGAAGCCTCTAGGGTTTTCAACATCAAGGATCTCTGACCCCCCCCCTCACCTCCAACACAAGATCTTAGGAAAAATGAAGAAAGACCAGTGAAAAGGGGGATCCATTGAAGGCAAAGATCCTAATGCAGAATGATATAGAAGTTCTGAGGAGAATATGAATTGATCTCCAGCCCAGAAAGACTTCCTAGAAGAAATCAGGAAGGAGTTTAAGAATCAATTGGAAAAACTGGAAAGAAACTCAAAAGAAAATTAACACCTTGCAAAAGAAAATTAACATCTCATGATAAGAAAACAAATCCTTGGAAAATGCAATTGGACAAATGCAAAAAGGAATAATTCTCTCAAAACCTCAATTGGGCAAATGGAAAACTCCTTCAAAAATAGAATTGACCAATTTTTGGAAAAAGAGTTGCAAAACATAAATGAAGAAAATTCTTCGCTAAAAAAAAAGAATGGAGTCTGTGGAAACTAATGATTTCATGAGACAAGAATCTGTTAAACAACACCAAAAAATAAAAAATATAAATTTTCTCATAGGCAAAAACCACTGACCTCAAGAATACATCCAAGAGAGACAGCCTAAGAATCACTGGGCTCCCTGAAAACATTGAAGAGAAAAAAAGCCTGGACTCAATATTACAGGATTTAGTGATGAACAATTGCCCTGATATCATGGAACCAGAGGGAAAAATAGTTAATGAAAGAATATAGTGATCCCCTCCTGAAAGGGATCCCAAAATGAAAATACCAAGGAATATTGTGACCAAATTTTAGAACTATCAGATAAAAGAGAAAATTTTGCAACCAGCTGGAAAGAAACAATTTAAACATGAAGGGTCACAGTAAGGATTACACAGGACCTGGATGAATCAATATTATGGGACTGAAGGGCCGGGAATGTAATATTCAGAAGAGCAAGGGAACTTGGAAGGCAGCCAAGAATTCACTATCCAGAAAAACTGAGCCTTCTCTTCCAGGGGAAAAAGATGAACATTTAGCAAAATAGGAAACTTTCAACTTTTCCTGATGAAAAGATCAGAGCTAAATAGAAAATTTGGACTTCAAACAGGAGACTCAAGAGAGACACATGAAAAGGTAAAAGAAGGATAAAGAAAAAAACTGCTATCCAATAAGATGAAACTGCCTATACCCCTACCTGGGAGAAAGATTCTCATAACTCTAGAGAATTGCAACTCTCTTAGACAGAATATACTTAGCCAGAAGTATTAGACACTCATGACTTATCCATGACTTAAATCTGTGATTTAAAAACAATTATCTCCTTAAAAGGTGGTGGGAGGGGGACAGTAAAGAGATGAGAGGATGAAGGAGATTGAATGGGGGTAAATGACATTACAAAAAGAGGTACAAAGGACCTATTGCAACAGAGAGGAAGAAGGGAGAAGATGAGAACCACCTGAATCTTACTCCCATCATATTTGACCTAAAGCTAACACACACACACACACACACACACACACACACACACACACTCAGTTAAGTTAAGAAATATATCTTACCTTTCAAGTATTCAAAGGGGAAAGGGGGAGGGGGGAGGAAAAGAGGAACTAACAGAAGGAAAAGGGCAAAGGGAAAGGGGAATGAAAGGGGAAGGGGGTTGGATATAAGGGGAAAACTGAAGGTGGTGGCATTCAGAAACAAAATAGTGGGGAAGATGGATAAAGTGAAAAATGGGGGAAAGTACAAACAGAAGGAAGATAGCATGAAGGGCAATAAAGAGTTAGTAATCACAACTTTGAATGTGAATGGGATGAACTCTCCCATAAAATGTAAGTGAATAGCAGAGTGGATTAAGAACCAGAATCTTGTGATATGCTGCTTACAAGAAACTCATTTGAAGCAAGAAGATACATATAAAGTAAAAGGTTGGAGCAAAATATATTTTGCTTTAGCTAAAGTGAAAAAAGCAAGGAGCAATCCTTATCTCAGACAAAGCAGCTACAAAAATAGATATTATTAAGAGAGATAAGGAAGGAAACAATATCCTCCTAAAAGGTACCATAGACAATGAAGCAATTTCAATACTAAATATGTATGCGCCAAGTGGTATAGCATCCATATATTTAGAGAAGTTGAATGAGTTACAAGAAGACATAGACAACAAAACTCTACTTGTGAGAGACCTCAACAACCCTCTCTCAGATTTAGATAAATTTAACCATAGAATAAACAAGAAGGAAGTTAAGGAGGTAAATAGATAGTTAGAAAACCTAGACATGATATACCTTTGGAGACAGTTAAATGGTGATAGAAAGGAATATACTTTTTTCCCTCAGAAAAAGAAACTCAACAAGCCATCATTGAACTCCCTAAGAAAAATTCTCCAGGGCCAGATGGATTCACAAGTGAATTCTGTCAAACATTTAAGGAACAATTGGTTCCAATTCTATATAAACTCTTTGGAAAGATAGGTGAAGACAGGACTCTGCCTAACTCTTTCTATGACACTAATATGGTACTGATACCTAAACTAGGAAGAGTCAAAACAGAGAAAGAAAATTAGAGGCCTAATGAAAATTATCTCCCTAATCAAAATAGATGAAAAAAATTTTAAATAAAATCTTAGCAAAGCAATTATAGCAAATTATGACTAGTATTTATCCCAGGAATGCAAGGTTGGTTCAATATTAGGAAAACTGTTAGTTTGATTAACTGTTTCAATAACAAACCTATCATAAATCATATGATTATATCAATAGATGCTGAAAAATCCTTTGACATAATACAGCAACCATTCCTACTAAAAACACTAGAGAGCATAGGAATAAATGGATTGAACAATCCTTAGAATGATAAGCAATATCTTTCTGAAACATCAACAAGCATTATATGCAATGGGGATAAGCTAGAGGCATTCCCAATGCGATCAGTGGTGGAAACAAGAATCCCTGTTATCACCACTGCTGTTCAATATTGTGTTAGAAATGACAGCTTCAGCAATAAGAGAAGAAAAATAAATTTAAGGAATTAGAATTGGGAAGGAAGAAACAAAACTCTCATTCTTTGCAGATGACATGGTGGTATACCTAGAGAATCCTTAAAAATCATCAAAAAACTATTAGAAACAATTACCAACTTTAGAAAAGTTGTAGGATATAAAATAGACTCTCATAAATCCTCAAGATTTCTATATATTACTAGCAAAAATACAGCAGAAAGAGCTAGAAAGAGAAATTCCATTCAAAGTAACTTCAGACAATATAAAATACTTGGGAGTCTACCTGCCAAGACAGACTTAGAAGCTCTATGAAAACAACTACAAAATACTTCTCACACAGATAAAATTAAATTTAAATAAGTGGCCAAATATCAACTGCTCATGAATAGGCCAAGCTAATATTTTTATCATATGACAATTCTACCTAAATTAAACTACTTATTTAATGCCCTACCAATCAAAATTGCAAAAAATTAATGAGTTAGAAAAAATTGTTAATAAATTCATATGGAGAAATAAAAAGTCAAGAATTTTCAGGGATTTAATGAAAAATGTGCAAAAGAAGGTAGCTTAGCCCTACCAGATCTAAAATTATATTATAAAACATCAGTCATCAAAGCTGTCTGGTTCTGGCTAAGGTGTAGAGTAGTGAATCAGTGGAATAGACTAGGTGCAAAAGAGATAACAGGGAATGATTATAGTAATCTGCTGTTTGATAAATCCAGAGTAAAACACTCTCTCTCTTTGATAAAAACTATTGGGAAAATTGGAAGTTAGTGTGGTAAAAACTTTGAGTTAGACCAACATCTCATGTCCTATATCAAGATAAGATCAAAATGGGTACAGGAGTTAGACATAAAAAACAATATTATAAGCAAACTAGGAGATCAAGGAATAGTCTACCTGTCAGATCTATGGAAAGGAAAGCAATTTAAGACCAAGGAAGAGAAGGAGAACATCATTAAAACCAAGCTAGATAATTTTGATTACATTAAATTAAAAGTTTCTGTACAAATAAAACCACTGCAACCAAGATCAAAAGAAATATAGAAAATTGGGAAATAATTTTTACAACTAATATTTCTGACAAAGGACTCATTTCTAAAATATATAGAGAATTGAGTAAATTTATTAAAAAAAAACTATTCCCTAATTGACAATTGGTCAAAGGATATGTAGAGGCAATTTACAGATGAGGAAATCAAAGCAATCCATAGTCATATGAAATATTGCTCTAAATTTTTACTGATTAGAGAAATGCAGATTAAAACACCTCACATTTCTCAGACTGGCCAATATGACCAGAAAGGACAATGATCAATGTTGGAAGGGTTGTGGGAAATCTGGGACACTAATACATTGTTGATGGAGCTGTGAACTTATCTAACCTTTTTGGAGAACAATCTGGAATTATGCCTAAGGACAATAAAAATGTACCTACCCTTTGATCCAGCTATACCTCTACTGGGTCTAAACCCTGAAGAGATCATGTAAAAGGGTAAAAACATCACTTGTACAAAAATATTCATAGCACCCCTGTTTGTGGTGGCAAAGAACTGGAAATTGAGTGAATGCCCATCAATTGGGGAATGACTGAACAAATTGTGGTATATGTATGTTATGAAACACTATTGTTCTATTAGAAACCGGGAGGGATGGGAATTCAGAGAAGCCTGGAAGGATTTGCATGAACTGATACTGAGTGAGATGAGCAGAACCAGAAGAACATTGTACACCATAACAGCAACATGGAGGTGATGATCAATCTTAATGGACTTGCTCATTTCATCAGTGCAACAGTCATGGATAATTTTAGTATCTGTGATGGAGAATATGATCTGTATCCAAAGAAAGAATTGTGGAGTTTAAACAAAGACCAAAGACTATTACCTTTAATTTTTTAAAAAAAAAGTTATATAATTTTGCTATCTCTTAAAATTCATTTTTTTCTTAAGGATATGATTTCTCTCTCGACACATTCAATTTTGATCAATGTATAGCATGGAAACAATGTAAAGACTATCAAACTGCCTTCTGTGGGGGGGTGGGGGGAAGTGAGATTAGGGGAAAAATCATAAAATTAAAAAAATTAAAATAAAACAATAAAGAAATACCATAACTCCATCAATTAACTTCTGACATATTGATACATAATCTTTTGATTCCCTGAATGACTGACTTGAAATTCAATTCTCTACTAAGTCTAAACTATAGTTAGTTTGGAATCCTCCAAAGAAGGGTAACAGTTTCTTATTGGTAGTATAGATCTTGTAGAATGTAGTATTATGGAATCATGTTTCTAGATTTGTTAGGGACATCATTCCATAGATAAAGAAAAGGAGACTCAGGGAGAAATTAAGTAATTCACATAAAGTCATGTAGACAGTAAATACCAGAAGGATAGATTTGAACTCAGGTCCTCTGATTGAAGAGATATAAAGTTTCCTACTATAGCTTCTATAGTAATTTCTCAATAACTTCTGAGATTCTCTCACCTTTTTAATCTTTAAGTAGAGGGTTCTTAACCTTTTTTGTGTGTCATAAACCCCTCTAGCACATTATCCTTGCCCCATGCAATAACTTGCACTATGTAAAGAGGAAGTCCATCTCAGAATGTTTTTAAATGATGAAATAAAAAATATAGAATTAAAGGGAAAACAAATCTATCTAAATTCAATTATCAAAACATTTTTACCTCAGTTAGGACCCTCTGATTTAAAGGAAAATATATTTTAGATAGTTATTAGTCTAGGTTTATTTTCCTAGCTAAGCTATGTATCATGCAATTTTGTTATTGACTATATTTATTGTGTTTCAATTGTTTTAGTATTTGGTTTTATTTTTCTTTTCTTGAGGATTTCTGAATCTTTTCACTACTTATACAGTGACAGAGTTCTGGGCCTGGAAACAAGATAACCTGAGTTCAAATCTATGATCAGAAACTTACTAGCTGTGTGACCCCAGACAAATCACCTAACCTCTTATTGCTTCAGTTTCCTCAACTGGGGACAATATTTCACAGAGTTGTGAGAAATGAAATGAAGTTTGTAAAGAGCTTACCACACAGTACCTTACACATAGCAGGTATTATATAAATAATAGCTATTATTATTGTTATCATTTTAGAGATCACCTATCTTTAAAGGATGAAGAAACCTAAAGAGATTAAATGACTTGTTTAAGGTGACTTGTCAAGTTAATGATAGATGTCAATTAGGCCTTTCACCTCTTAGTCTAGGATTCTTTCTGGTATACCACTCTTTGAGAAAATCTTTTTATTCTAGGTTTATTCTCCTTAGCTAAAGTTTTCAGTCAAAATTGAATTTTTAACAGATATCTTCCAAATTGTATTGAGAAGTACCAATTACTTGCCCTGTACAGACATTCCAAATCCCATATCTGATAAAGGTCAAGTTAAAGGTCAACTTTGTTTAACTAGAATAGCCAATTCCCCAAATGGTCCCATACACCTGAAGGAAGCCAGAAGAGGGAATGAAAACTTTTTCTTGCTCCTAGATCCCCCAACCCCTAATTCAGTCTAGAGAATTGTCAGTAGGCGTTATTTCCCCTATTCTTAATCCTACCCATTCCTACTTTCTTCTGGTAGACCTTAAGTAGCTAGGTTAACCTTTGACATGATAAAGTAGCTTCATACTCACCTGGTTCTGTGAACATTGTCAGATCAAGGGCTTCCCTTGAAAGAAAATATCCTTGAATTTTTCTGAATTCTCTCTTTTTCTGTATTGTAGTAGCAAATGTGTACAGAACTCGCTCCAATCCACAATATTGTCATGAGCTATGTGAATCTTTAAAAAAAAAATGTGCCCATGTATATGCACAATAAAAACATCTAGATTAATTTATATATTTGGGTGATATTATAAAATGCCTCCCAAAGGTCAAGTTTTTTTTAAATTCCTAAAACCCATGGGCCCTCTGGAGAAGAATATTTTATTTCCCTGGCTGAGATACTTCTTAGATTTCAAGCAAGCCAAGTTCAAAATTTTAAAGCAAGACTAGTAGACAATTGCATTTTTTGTTGTCCACAAACTCTCACTATATATATATATGTATATATATTGATAATCCAGTTGACAGTCCATTTAGATAAACACCAAATGGGAGCAACAGTAGTAGAATAAAAGAAGGGAAAGAGGGTAGGGGAAGAAAATGGGAACTTGTATGAAGGGTAGATGATATTCTCAATGTAACATGGATATAAAGTTTCCAAAGGTAACTGCTCCATTACTCCTCTCAGAAAATTGCAAATTTTAGAAGCCATTTCCCTTTCCCCATTCTGAACAAATGCTCAATCCCTCACTGGAAGGAATGTAAATTGATGGTGGTAGTTTTAAATACTGAGAATGTACCTTGTTAAAAAGTAACTCGGTTTGGCCATTCCAGTATTCTGAACCCAAAAGCTCAGTCAAAGCACTCTTGAACTCCTGGAGAGTCAAACTTCCTGAAGGGTAAGATGTCTTATGTTTTGGGAGTGTTCAGCAGTTAGGATTGTTCTCAAATTCTGTGTTTTCCCTATTTGAGGCTCTAAAGAGCTGCTCCAAGTGTTTCAAATGACTCAGGTGTAGCTTATCTTCCAGACTGTTATCTTCACTCTGATGAGGGCTAATAAAATAATAATAATAATAATAATAATAATAATAATAACTGGCATTAATTTAACACTTTATATACATTATCTCTGATCCACACCAAGATTCTCTCCAAGAAGAGAGGATACATTTCATGAATGAAAAAACTGATTGGGAGATTTATTGACTTGCTTAGAGTCACCCAACTAGTAAATGTCTAGGACAATTTTGAATCCACATTTCCTGACTGTCCTTCCAGCACTTTGATCTCCAGGCCATGATTACTCAAGTTAGAAAGGGACAATTTTTTTTTAAATAACTAAATAAAAACTCTGATTAGTGTGAAAAGTTATCCACAATTATCTTTTCAGTGAAAATATTTCCCTCTTGGAGCAGCTACTATGCCTTATGGGATTTCACATGGTTGAGTGGAAATCCCAGAAGCAAATCTTTGTTTGTTGCCTTGGTCAAATGCAAAGAATATGTTAGAAATCTTCAGGGAGGGACTGGAGTATCCATTGAAGGGGCTATACTCTGACAGTCATATTCTTCTTATTTCATCCAACCTAGAGGACCCACAGAGGGACTATATGCTCTTTTTTGCTCTCTGACCTCTACTCAGACCAAAGAAGATGTCAGTAGCCTAAGACTCAGGAGACCCTCTTTCTAATTCAATGTCTCCTTACTACAAACCCTAACCCTGCTATCCTGCTATTGGAGCTCTCCTTTTTAGTGTTTAGCAGCTTTTGAATTTCCCCATCATTTTTATCAAACCAATCTTGATGTTTGAGAGTGTTATGGCACAGACGACTAATTGCAATGCTGTCCACCAAATCTCTGAAAGCTGCCCATTCCTTTTCTGTTCTACTTTTGCCAAGGGCTTGTTGGCTCAGTTTTTCCTCCAATTAGCAATTAACTGTTTTGTTCAGAGAAGCACTCTAAACTGTTGACATTAAGTTTTCTTTTAATTATCTTGCCTTGGAATTGCTGCTTTTGTTGAATGAGACTGTTTAGCTTGGAGAGCATTCTGTGACATACATTGCCTTTCTCACTCTCACATCCTGTCTCTTCCTCTTATAATGGCATAGTCTCTAAGTGTCCATTTTTCCTGCTAGTGTGTATCCATAAAGTTTTAATGAATTGAGGTAGATGGAAGATAATGTTGATGAAAAGGTCATGAGATACATGTCTTCAATAGTAAGAGACCATTGCTTTTATTTTTTCTGAATTTATTTCTCCCAAGGACTTCCTTCTATGTCTGCTCTTGCATTAAAGTCACCCAGAATTACAAGCTTGACCTCTTTTGGCAAATTGCTAATGAGTATCTCCGGTCTTCATAAAATTTTTCTTCGACCTTATCAGAGTTCATCATAATGGGAGCACATGCATTGATGATGGATGGTGGTATAGTGCTTTCCCAAGAGTGACAGCATTATCATGAATCTACCATTCACTCCTTTTGGTAGGTATACAAGCTTGTTGACTGGACTAGTTTTGAGACAAAACCTATGCCATTTTCACCCCTTTCATTGTGGCTATGCCAGAAAAATGTGTATCCAATTTTGACTTCATTAAGCTGGCCTTCATTTGTCAGAAACTACCTGTTTCATTCAGGGCAACTATTTGGAGGTGGTATCTGCTAAATTTTCCCACTGGATTTTGTGTTGTCTATAAGCATGCATACATTCCATGTATCAATGGTGAGTGGAGTCATCTTTGCAAAAGTTTTTGTATATATCTTTTTTTTATGTTTGACCATAGAGTGGGATCCCTGTTTGTTGAAGTAAACAGGCCAGGGTTGAGCAAATCTCACACCAAGGAACAAACAGCATGGCCCTTCAAAGTCTGCTTAGATACCCAGGGACTGCCAAATCCCACCCTTCCCTTCCCTTCCCTCCCCTCCCCCTCCCCTTCCTTCCTTCCTTCCTTCCTTCCTTCCTTCCTTCCTTCCTTCCTTCCTTCCTTCCTTCCTTCCTTCCTTTATTCAACCAAAAAGCTTTTACTTCTCTTCATAACAGTAATTTTACCAATTCTTTGAATTGACATGCCATAAAAATGACTTGAATTTTTTCTTCTTGTGTTGACAATTCTTGTATGTTTTGCCTTCTCAGTGGCTCTTGCATACATTCCTTTCTCTCTACTCATTCTTATTTTTTATAACTAATCAAAAAGGATTTGGCGAGAATTTGGACTTGAATTTAATTCCAGAATGAGAATGAAGATGTGCCAATTTACCTTAGACTCATTTATGAGTGAAACCATATCCTCAATAATGGATTATTCTGACTAGAGTATATGATAGTTAAGATGAATTCAAGTATGCTTTATCTGAAAGGAGACTTTCAAGTTCCACATAATACCAAAGAGAGTGAGTTCAGACATCAGTGATGACTTTCAGTGTATTGTCAAAGACCTAATTAAGAATATCCAAAAGACTCTAGGAGGAGGCTTCCAGATTCCATTCGTTTCAACTGTGGACAAAATTGAGGGAGGTTGGGGTCAAGTGGAAAGGAACTTAGACCAACCAGTTCATAATTATTTCTACTTGGAAGGAAGAGAATACTATCTTCCTTCCTTGCAGGTGTGTTTAATTTTTGCAGTTTGTAGGAAAACAATTTATTGCAGAAGTCCAAAATTAAAAAGTTGGTTGTGTCAAGTGAATAGAAAAACTCCAAAAAAGCCTGAGTTTCTCTAGTCATAACCATTCTTAAAGCACTTTAATGTTTATGAAGTATCTCATTTGAACCTCACAACAACCCTTTTATCTAATCTTAGCTGGGTATTCACATCATAGTCTTTTTTACTCTTTCCTGATGAATTCTATTGGAATCCCCACAGTGGCTGTTCCAAACCCTCTCTTCCCAAGTCACCTGTACCCTACATCTACACACCACCTCAGCAGAGGAATATTCCCATACTTAACCACAAAAAATCAGCTCCCCAAAACACTGAGTTTATCCATCTGAGATCTCTCTCTCTCTCCACTATTTTTACCTTTCTTCTCTAGTAGTTTGCCCATTTTATTTTTTCCCATTCTCTAAATTGTAACTTTTCTTTATCCACTGTTTCCTTTCTTGCTTCCTACAAACAAATTTTCCCTATGTGGAATAACTTCACATGACCCCACCATCCCTTCAAGTTCTTGTCCTATAATGCTCATCTTTATGTTCTCATTCCTAGAAGCAAGTTGTCTATATTTATAGCTTTAACTTCCTCACCTCTTGACCCCTTTGAAATCTGGTTTCTATGCTTACCATTAAAATTGCCCTAAGGATCACTATTACTTTCCTTATTCCTAAATTCAAAAACCTTTTTCTCACTTCTTCTCTGTAGGATATGACACACTACAACCATTCTTTCTTCCATGGATTTTCATGATATTGCTTCCTACATGGTTTTTTCAATTTATCATCCATGTCCCATCTCCCATGGACAGAGGTAACCCTGGGTTTTCTCTTGGGCCCTCTCTTATTTTTTCCTCTACTTTGACCTTGTGTTCTCATCAGTTTCCATTGATTCAACAATTGTCTCTAGAAGATGACTAAATCTACACAAACATCTTTCATTACTCACATAAGCTTCAATCATATAATTCTGCCTTCTGTACATCTCCACCAGGATATTTCATAGGCTTATCAACTTGGCTAATTCAAAAAGAATTCATTATCTTTTCCCAAACATTCACCTATCATTCTAATATCCCTATTTTTTGTCAAGAGTTCAACCACTTTCACAACCAAGAAAATATTCTTACCCTTTCATTCTCAGTGATAAACTTTATCCAATTAGCTACTGATTCTTGTCTGTTCTACCTCAATATCTTTTGCATAATTCTTTTCTCTTTACTTACAGCACAACCTTTAAAGTCTAGGCAACATTCACTTTGTACCTGGACTAATAAAACAGCTTCTGAAGTTATATCCATCCTTCAAACAGCTATTAAGCACAGGTATGACCATGTCAGATGTTTTCTCAAGAAATTTTAGTGACTCTGTTGTTTTAGTAATAATAATAATAATAATAATAATAATAATAATAATAATAAATCTCCTCTCCTCTCTGTGAATCTAAAGGCCTTCATAATTGAACTCCAGCTAGGAGTCACATCCTAGCTGATTATGACTTGATAGAGTGATTATATACTAATAACCTACTCACACTTTATTCTTCAGTCAAACTGATATGATTATTTTTCTCATATGCAGGGTGATGGAGACTTTTCAAAAATAGACAAAAATTAGGACCAAGCAATTAGGTTTTGCTGTTGACATATATGTACTATAAGAACTGGAATGTGACCTAGGTGAATGGAGAACACTGAAAGCCTCTATCTTCCACCTAAGTACCTTTGCATAAACTGATCTCATACATGGAATATTCTTTATCTTTACTGTTGACATATATGTACTATAAGGACAGGAATATGACCTAAGTGAAAGGAGAACACTGAAAGCCTCCATCTTCTACCTAAATACCTTTGCATAAGTTCACACATGGAAGGGTATTTATTTTTATCTTTAATTCTTACCAAAGTTCACTTCAAGAGCTATACCATCCAAGGGACCTCTTGTGATTCCCCTGATCATTAATGACCCCCTATAACTTTGTGTATCCCATATTTATTTATATGTGACTCTATTATATTCTCTTAGCAATAGTGAAAGTTCATTGAGGGCAGGTGCTGTTCAATGAGCCAGCAAGATTGTGCCTTGGCAAGCTAGCAGTAGGCCCTGGGGGCAAGTGAAATGGTGGCAATAGTTTCTGGAACTCTTAGGCCACAGATGGTAAAGGTATCAGAAAACTTCTTAGAATGAGATTATAGGGAACCCTTTGCTGGCACTGAGGGTAGGACTCTGTTGCATTGAATCTAGGTGACAGTTTTGGGTCACAGGTCCAAGGCAAAGAGGATTAATTGAACCCCAGGACTTTCAGTCATAGGGAAGCAGGGACCCTTAGCATAGTTTTAGATTGGAAAAGAATGACTGTGGTCATTGACAGAACAGAGCACAGGTCAAAAATGCAGTAACATCTTTTCTTGGAGCTTACCATATTGGAAGAATTGAACTAGCCCTCAAAACAGTTGCATTAAAAACCCAAAGTTATGGAAGTGCTTGCTTCATCTCAGAAGCAGAGTACAACTTTAACATAAAGTTCAAGGTCAAGAAATAAGCTGGAAAATAAGCAAACAACAAAAAAGAGAAACTGACCATAGAAAGTTACTATGGTGAAAGAGAAGATCAAAACACAAACAGAGAAGACAACTCAAAACTGCTATCTTCAAAATCTCAAAGAGAAATGTACATTAATCTCAGGTCCAAAAAAGAATTTCTGAAACAGTTTAAAAGGCTTTTAAAATTTACATAAGATCCCCAATTGATAAATGGTCAAAGGATATGAAAAGACAGTTTTCAAATGAAGAAAGTAAAGCTATATATATAATCATATGAAAAAAATGCTTCAAATCACTATTGATTATAGAAAAATGAAAATTAAAACAAAAATAATAAGGGAAGATGATCAGTGTTAGAGAGGTTATGGGAGAATTAGGGCATTGATACATTTCTGGTGGAGTTGTGAATGGATCCAACCTTTTTGGAGAGCAATATGGAACTATGCCCAAGGAGCAATAAAACTGTTCATACCCTTTGACCCAGCAATTCTAATTCTAGGACTATATCCAGAAGAAATTGTAAAAAATGGGAAAAGTCCTATATGTTCCAAAATATTCATAGCAGCTCTTTTTGTAATGGTAAAGAATTGGAAATTGAGGAATGTCCACCAATTAGGTAACAGCTAAATAAGTTATGGTACATGAATACTATGGAATATTATTGTTCTATAAGAAACCATAATAGGTTGGACTCCAGAGAAACATGGAATGACTTGCGGGATCTGATGCTGAGTGAAGGGAGTAGAGCCAAGAAAACACTGTACACATCAACAACATTATGAGATGAACAACCTTGATGGAAATAACTCTAGACAGTCCAGAGAGCTAGGACAACTGTATTAGCATGATAATGGTCTATATTATCCCCAGCCAGAGGAAGAAAACCAAAACAAAACAAAACACACAGAAATAAAAAACAAACAAAAAACCACCCCTACCTAATCTGATGAACACTTTATAAAAATTATCTCTCATATATATATATATATATATCTTAATCCTAATTCCTCATGCCAAAAATTACTAATTTGTAAATATGTTTGTAAAATGCTAACCTGACTGTTCCCTACTGAGGGGAGGGGTGTGGAAAGGAAGGGTGGAGTGAAATTTTGTAACTTGGAAATATGCATGTACAACTGGATGAAAATAAATAAATGAACAAACAAATAAATAAATAAATAAATGAGTGAATGAATGAATGAATGAATGAATTAATAAATAAAATTTAAATAAGATACGTAGAAGAAAAAAATTGGGAAAATAAATGACAGTGATAAAAGGAAATAATGATAAGTGATGTACCAGCTTGGTAAAGGAGGCACAAAAAGATACTGAAGAAAATGATACCTTAAAAATAGGATATGGTCAAATGATAAAAAAAGGTATAAAATCCACTGAAGAGAAGACCTTAAAAAGTAGAATTAATTAAATGGAAAAAAGATATTAAAAATTCACCGAAGAAATGAATTCCTTAAAATGTAGAATTGACCAAATAGAGAAATAGGTGAAGTTCACTGAAGAAAATTAGCATTGGGCAAGTAAAAATTAAGGATTCCATGAGACAACAAGAAACAATAAAATAGTCATCTATCTTTCAAAGTAGTGACTTCCCCACCCCCACCCCATTCCATCAGTAGAAGAGTTTTGTTAGGGATATTTAGCAAGAATTCTTATCTTGAGAGATTGGATTAAGTGATTCCTACAGTTACTTCTATCCCTAGTAAATGAAAGTTGAATTCAATTTAATTATCCCCAACCAGAGGGGAAAGAAGAAAATGTAAAATATCTCATTTGACACCTGACTTAGAAAAATAGATCAAGGATAGATCATTTAAGAATTATTGGACTACCTGAAAACCATACTCTTAAAAGAGCTTAGATATCACTTTCAAGAAATTTTCAAGGAAAACTACCCTTGTACCAGAGGGTACAATAGAAATTGAAAAAATTCATAAATCACCTCTTGAAAAGAGATCCCAAATGAAAACTTCCCAGGAATATTATAATCAAATTCTGGAGCCCCCAAGTCAAGTAGAAAATGTTTCAAGTAGCTGGAAATAAACAATTCAAATATCATAAAGCCACAGTCAGGTTCACACAAAATTTAACAACTTTCATACTAAAGGATTAGTGAACTTGGGATATGAAATTCTGGAAGGCAAAGGAGCTAGGATCACAACCAAGAATTACCTACACTGAAAAAACTGAAGTTATAACTTTTTGGGGAGAATGTATATTTAATGAAATAGAGAACTTCGACTTTCAAGCATTCCCTTAGGAAAAGACTATAACTGAATAGAAAGTTGTGATTTTCAAATACAAGTCTCAAGAGAAGTATAAGGAGATAAACAGGAAGAGAAGGGATTCAATAAAGTTAAGCTGTTTGCATTCCTACATAGAGAGCTTGACTGAGTTGAATACGGTGGGATGCTATCTAAAATATGAAAAATGATGAAAAAATGCTATTCATACCTGGAGAAAGAACTGATAAAGTCTGAAGGCTGGTCATATGCATACTTTTTTGTCATATAAACCAATGTGATTTGAAGCTGGGGGTGAGACTGACAAAAAGTAATGTGGAACATTGTCTATATGAGGGAAAAATAAATTTCCAGTTTTGTTAGGTTGTAGTTCAGGTATATAATGTAGGTTTTCAGGTCTTCAGCTGTTTTATGTATACCTGTAGTTTGTGTACTTTAGTGTTCAGTACCATTTTTACTGCAGATTTTCTAGAGTGGTAGAGAGTTAGTATTTTTGATTTGCACCATTGCAGCTTTCCTTTCTTTGCTGTTGTACCAGAACACGGGTTAGCACCAGTAATTTTGCTATACTCTGTCAGGATGATCATCTTGACAGTTTAGTATATGAAGCCTTTGTGATCCTGCTTTTTTTTTTTACTTTTAGAATTAGTTACATCATACTAAGATGCTATTCTGTCATATAGCTTCACCAGAGAAAAACTGGCCAATGTTTCAGAGTTCCTATAAAGCCTTCATAACTACTACAGTGGTAGAAGGCCACATAAAATCATTATTATAACTTTTCTTAACTTCCCTACCCAACCTCCCTTGCATGATGGGTTAACGGTCTTATTATATTACTATTTTTGTCATTACTAATACTACTTACTAAATGAACAAATTTATGCCAATGAAGTACTGCTGAATTATTGAAATAATAGAAAATCATAGAGTGAGCTTCTTTTTGAAATATTTACCAAAACATAGGAATAAGTATCAGATAGAATGAGGTTAGGAGGAGTTTTCATCTTTATGAGTTCATGGATTCATTTAAACCTTTTAATATTAATCTCACAGAAAGGAGATAACTAAGTTATACTGCTATTTTTGATTGAATATTTTTAATAAATAAAGCATATTCATGTATGGAACTTGTTAACTGTTTGAAACTTGACAAAATGGACTCCAAAGTCATGCCTGTCCTGGGGGCAGTGATAAGAATTACTAGAATATAATCAGAACATCATCAGCATCTAGAACAGGAAGTGTAATTTTTTTCCTGGAACTCTTGAGCAGTCTGATGAAGTTTATTGATTTCTTCTCAGAAGATACTTTTAAATGCATAAAATAATATACATACATACATATATATATATATATATATGATTACAAAGAGTTAGTGAAAAGTTAGTGAAAATGAAAGATTTAAATAATTTTTTTCTATCCAAGTTTGCAGACCTTCTGAAATTTATTCCTAGGCATCTTGAGGGTCCTTAGACCCCAGGTTAAGAAATTTTTTTTGAAGGGGGTGTCCTACTTTGGAAATATAATTGTCAGATGTTAATAGACATTATAGAAATATTAAAAAGAATTTTGAACTAAAGAAAGCTGTACATCTTAGGAGTTAAGCATGTTCAACAGACACAAGGTCAACAATAAAGCATTTCTTGGAAGGGAGCATGATCACTTCCAAT
Source organism: Macrotis lagotis (assembly GCF_037893015.1). Classification (NCBI taxonomy): domain Eukaryota; kingdom Metazoa; phylum Chordata; class Mammalia; order Peramelemorphia; family Peramelidae; genus Macrotis; species Macrotis lagotis. Next base: position 214,279,033 of record NC_133659.1, on the reverse strand, counting down.
TTCATCATTAAAGCGCTATGAAAGAAGAAAGGGTTCTACATGATGTTTTTTCAATAAATAAACACTGAAATTTTACAGTTTTATGGCTAGGATACAATTCAGGACTATACTTGCTAAGTTTGTCTGAGACAGACTGATATGTCCTTCTGAGTGTTTTCAAAGAAGTAGCAGAGCTGTGTTTTTTAATGGTTGTTTTAGGTTAAAAGACAAGCTAAATTTACTAATTCAAACTAAGCATTTTGAGTTGGCTTTAAAAAATCAGACCAGAAGATGGCACCCTTTGAAAACCTACTTTCCTGGTTTTTTTCAGAGACCAGTAATTCTGCTGGTTGTATCAGAGCCAGGAATCTGACTTACAGCAAGAGATCAATTCTTGCAAAAGACCACATTCACATCTTGAAGATATTTACAGAGGATTCTGGGAAGCTACTTTCAGTCTTGGAAAACATTCACAGCAATGTCCCTCTTGGGAAATGTGGAGACTTTTTACTGTGTTCTTTGAGACTGGAACAAACAAAGAATTGTTTGTTGTTGGTGTAAATAACAAGATGGTCTGTGTTTGGGAGACAGGGCAGAGAAAGGGATTCCCCCCACCCCTTCCCTAGACTAGAACAGCTGCAGAGTATAGGAGCTGGAAAAATAACACTCCCAGTCAACAAGATGTTTCCTTCTGTTGCAAGATCACAGTAAAGCATTTTGGAACTTTTTTTTTTTTGTACCTCACACAATGTTTTGCACTTAGTAGGTACACAGTTAGCCTTAATTAAATTGAATTCAGCTTTCATTTACTTAGTAATTTAGGAACCACTTAATCCAATCTCTCAAGATAAGAATTCTTGCTATAATATCCCTAACAAAACTCTCCTACTGATGGAATGGGGTTGGGTGTGGTGGGGTGGGGGGAAGCCACTACTTTGAAAGATAGATGACTTCATTGTTGATTTGCTCTAATTGTTAGAAAGTTATTTTTTACAAGGAACTCAACTTCTACTCACAGTTAACTTCCATTCTCTAGAGCAATATAGAGCAAGTTTACTCTTTTTCAAATGACAATCCCTTAAGTATGTAAAGATAATTGTGTATCTACTGGGAGGGGGGAGATGGTGACAGTTGCTAACATATTTCTTTCAATTTTCTATATCTATTGTCTACATATATAAATATATATATCATATGAAGATTTTAAACCTAGTTTATACCATTTTCTCATTTTAGATATATTAATTTTGATCATGCAAAATTTTTTCAATGTCACAATCAAAATGATTTGTTTTTTCTTTCATAATTGTTTCTCTCCTTTGTTAGGTTAATAATTCACTCCAATATTTTTACCTTCAATAATGTAATAGCCTCTTAAAAGATCTTTCCATTTATTTACACTCTCCTACCTAATACATTTTTAATACTGCTATCAGAGTAATGTTCCTTAAGCATGTATGCCATTCCTTTGCTCAGATGAAAAGATTTTAAACCTATATGCAAAAAGTACTTAAGAAGTCATCTAGCCTAATCTCATTTTAAAAATGCAGAAACAGTAAATCCAGACAGCTTAAGTGATTTGCTGAGTCACAAGTAGCAAAATATAAGACCAAAACCAAGAAGGAAATATATTCTAGATATAGGAAATTGTCTATGAAAAGGCATATAGATTATAGATATAATATTTTTCATGGAGAATAGAAAATAGACTATTCATGGAAAATAGACTGTTTAGGCTAGAATGTATATATAGCATGAAGACTGAGAACTACCTAGTCATTCTGGAAAGATGGTTTGGAGGCAATATTTATATATTATCTAAAGTTCAACTCAGACGGCTAAAGGTAGTTGTGTTCTAAAGTTGGAAGCTATGTGAAATTGCTCTCTTTCTTAGTTTAGGTAGGTTAGGAGGTAGAATTCCTAACTCTAGTGATCTCCACCACTAGGAATGCCTACAAAGAAATGCTTGTGTTGATCATGCATGCATGCATGCATCCTTTTTTCAATGGAGATTTTTTAAATTGATTATTCCAAAAAGACAAAGAATTGATTTAGAGACCTCTTAAGATTTCCTCAAGCTTGAGAGCTCTTCTTTATAGGTTCATATTTTGATATATCTGTAATGTTCAGAAAAGTTGCTGAAAGGAGAAGACATCCAAAAAAGTCCTGGTACCTGTGACTTCAAACACAAGGAATCCAAGGTCTGACTGTAAAGCCCTGACACTGTGCCCAGAAACTGTTTTTGAAATCTAAGTAAATATGGTCAATATGGTGGAACTTTGTACTTTGGTTTCTCCATGTGACACTGTCATTAATTCAAAGAGGAAAACTTGTCCTGATAACTAAGTCAGTCTCCCAATATTGTTTGATTTGCAGGAAGAAGAGTGGCTAATATTAATAAATACTTACCTAAGATAAGTAATCAGACAAATGAATATGGGAGAAGAGGGCACCCGTGGACAGAATGCCTTTCATTTAATGAAATATACAATTGACTTCATGTTTTTTCTTGAGGATCATGTTTAGGAAAGAAACTGGCAAAACTGCAGTACTTGACTAATCCACAAAGCAGGAAATTAATGACTTAAAGTCTGGGATCTCTTTCTGTTATCAAGTCCATGTAATCAAAAAAAAGTGGTATGACAATTTTATTTACAAAAGCTGAGGGACTGGACAAATTATATATATATATATATATATATATATATATATATATATATATATATATATAATCTGATGCACATTATATTTAAAGCTAGCTGACCATTAGCTAGACTTTATAAATCTTTTTATTAGATGAGAATTTGGACTATAGTGGCATTTACATAATGGAATTTGATTAATGATGTTTTTATTCCATGTGTGGAGTTAGATTATGTGATATTCGATTTTAGAGCAAGTCCATTTTCTTTCTGATATTCAAGCATATTCTCTGTAGTCTAAATGCTAGGTTTAAGATCAAAAATAGTTTAAATTTTTTGGATAGATTTTTGTCTTGGAGGGCAGTAGAAATTCAACCAAGCTAAGAATAGTGAAGCAACATTTTTGGAGAATTTATATCCCAAAGACTTCCAAATAATAATGGGCAAGTAAAGGACTACTTTATAATCAAATAAATTCCCTATTTTTGCCTTTTTCTTTTTGTAGAGTTCATTTAATGGGGAAAAATTTAACATAATTTTATTCACAGTTTATCTAGAAAGGGTCTAGTTTTATATAACATTTGTACCTAGAAAAATGTAATACATAAATACATATATGTATGTATATATACATAGCTATTTGTTTTTGCTTCTAGATACCTTACATACACATATAAATATGGATACACATGTAAATGTAAATCACATGTATATGGATACACATTACACACACACACACATATATATACTATATGTATGTTTATGTTTTATATATATTATGTTTATATATGTATACTTGGATATTATATATACACGTATGTATATTATATTACATGTATAGTATACATGTATGTTTTATATGTGTATATTATGTGTATATTGTATATTATGTTTATATGTATATTTTTATATACATATATTACATATACAGGGATGGTGACTGGAGTCGTAAGGGAATAGATTTTTATATGCTCTTCAAGAATCACAATAGTGCTAATTTGTTTTATGCACTGTGATGGCAGGAGGTGAGAAGTAATCCAGGAAGCAAGGAAACTTACAGTTGAATTATAGAGACAACTGGGAACCTTGTCTGTCAAGAGTTCTGATGTAAAAAAAAAAGCACCTACGTCTTGGTTTCTGTACCATGTGGCATGAAAGCTGGTTAGAAGTACAAGAAATGAACTAAATAGACAGACACATATCAGATGATGTATAATATATATTATTGTAGATATTGTATATCAAGCATAAATATAAATTGCATATGGTAATATAATATATCCATATGTTATATGAATAATGTTTCTTTTCTTTTTGTTTTTGCAAGGCAATGGGGTTAAATGACTTGCTGAAGGTCACATAGTTAGGTAATTATTGTGTCTTGAGACTCCTGACTCAAGGGCTGACTCTATTCACTGTACCACCCAGCTGCCCCAATAATATGTTTCTATAGACATATTTTGCATCCTAGACTTTCTGAATTTCTCATGGTTACTATATCTAATTCTGGGGTTTAATCTTGATGCATTGCACTCCTTATATTTCTTCTCACAATGCCCTGGGACAATGCCATGATATTGGGCATACAAAATCAACTCTTTCATCACTCGTAGAAAGATATGTCAATCTACCATTCCTTTATGTTTTCAATCCCCAACCCTTTAAATTTCCACTTTAAAATAACAATCTTTGGTCATAGTTACCCTAAATGTATTGTCTCCACTATTAAAATATGTATCCTGTGAAGAAAGGGACTCTCTTTGCTTTTAAATTTGTATTCCCAGTTCTCATTCAGTGTTTGGCCTACATTACATGATAAATGATTTATTCATCCACTCATATATATAAGTATATAAATATTCTTATGCATATACATAAACGTGTTACATTTTTCTAAGTGTTCACATGGTACAAAGTAGATCACATAGTCACTAGGTGATCTCTTAAACCCTTCTAGATAGCATTTGAACAAAACTACATTAACTTTTTTTCTCAGGTAAGTGAAATCTATAAAATAAAGGAAGAAAATAGACAATAAGTACCTATTGAGTGCCAGGCAATGTGCTTAGCAGTTTATAATATTATATTCCATTTAATTCTTGCAACAACCTTGAGAAATAAGAGGTATTTTTTTTTCCTGTCTTGCAGTTGAGGAAACTGAGGTAGGTAGAGGTTAAGTGATTTGCCCATAATTACACAGCCAGAAAGTTTCTGATGCTGGCTTTGAATTCAGGTTTTTCTAACTTCAGGGCTAATTCTCTTTCCACCAGTCACCTAACTGCTTCAGGTACAGAAGTTATTTGTTAGGGGGGAACTGAGAAGATATGTGACTTGGCTATAGTTACGTAACTAATAGATATCATTTGGCAGAACTTGACTGTATATCCAAGGTTCAAAGCACTATAACACTCTGTCTTTCATAATTTCATAAGATCTGAAAAAATATAGGCATAATACTTAGCCTACAAAAATATGTCTCATGTCACCTTCTTCCCAAGAAATGACATAGACACAAAAGTGATATCCACATCAAACTTCTTACATCCAATGGTGAAATCATCTAGTGCTAAGGGTTATCAACTGATCTTATCAACTGCTATTTCTCAGAGGAAAAAATATTTTTGAGTCTGACTTTGATGACATTGTGTTATTCTATTTTGTAGAAGACAGAGGATTCATGAAATGAGATGCCTGCCATAGAAAACATATTCAGTAAAGGGACATTCTGTTCTGTTTGTAGTAACATAACCCTGTTGGTAGGCACCACAAGCTGCTCTGACATTTTGTACTAATTCCCATCATTATAAAGATACAGTTGGATTCTATTACAGAATCATAGAATTTTGTTCTGGGTGTCAACAGTGGAAGAACTGAATAAAGTAGACTCTGTTACTAGTTGGCAAGAACAGTAGTCTCAGATCCTGAATAAAAAGGAAAGGACTTGAGAGAAGAACCAAAAGCAAACCACTGTCATTTGGAAATTTTGCCTGCTCAGCTCTATGAGTTTTCTATGTTTTTCCTTCTAACTTAAGGTTTCCAGACTCTCATGTGATGGCATGAGGTGAGAAGTAATCCAGGAAGCAAAGAAAGGAGAAGGATGTAAATATCTGTGGAAATATCATTCTAACATTTTAAAGTGTGTTTTTCCAAAGACAGAGGGTCAGTTTCATATTGGAAAAATAGGCAATTCAATCTTCTCAAATTAGTTGCCATCAGAGACTAGTAGACTGGGTGCTAACATAAAATTTTAGTGTGTATTTTTGGGAAAACTTCCTCAAACATAGAGACCACACATTTTGTCTATTGTAATCACATTCCTAAAAATGGAGCAGTAATGTCTGTGATAGGGCAACTAGGTGAAAGAGTAGGTAGAATGCTGAGACTGAAGTCAAGAAGACTCAGTTTCCTAAGTTTATATGAGACCTCAGATATTCACTAACTTTGTGACCCTGGGCAAGTCCCTTAGCCCTATTTGACTCAGTTTCTTATCTATAAAATGAACTAGATAAGGAAATGGCAAACCACTCCAGTATCTTTGCCAAGAAAACTCCAAAAGGAGTCATGAAGAGTCTGATATCATTGAAAGGAATTGAACAACAACAACATTAATAGCAACAAAATGTATAAGGTGAAGGGGAATAAAACAGAAGAAACTTTATCACATCTGTAGCAAATCCAGAACCATTGTTAAGGCTAGAAAGTAGACTTACCTTATGGTCTTTTTATTGGAAATCATCTCAGGTTGATTGTCTGCTTTCTGGACTTTCTGAAAATTATATTTCAAATGCTATCACTATTGATTATATATAGTGTATTTAATATTGACCAGCTTTCAGTTTTCACCTAGGAAAATATATTCTCCAGAGAGTATAAATCTGTTTTCTCTGTGACTTAGCTTGTTCATGTGGTTTTATATCTCACTGCTATGAAATATGAGATTTAGAATAAGATTTTACTTATTAATCAACTGTAATTTATTCACCTTCATTTAGATTTTTAAAAATATAATTCACTCCTTCCACAGAGGTCACTGGGTCACCTGAATTCTTTCCAATACTTTGATTGAATCACTTCTTACTTTCAAATATACTACACTTAAAACACAGGGAAAAGAAAAAATGGGCCATAGATAGTAAAGCATCAATGTTTAGGGTTCCTTGTCATCACAATGAAGCAAACAATGGAAGAGATAGCTTTCTTTGTGTTACCCCCACATATTCTGTTGTTTTGCTTGCTTCATAAAGGGTAGTATTATTGTTTGTAAGTAGAATTATGAAGGCTAACATGGTTGCATGAAGGAGTTTGTGGTTTTGATTTTTAAAATAGCCTTGAAACAACTAATCTATTCAACTTTTAACTGACCTCATCAGTCATCTAACACAATAGAATAAAAAATACAACTTTTATAATGTATAAAACCTTTCTCTGAATTAAAGAATCTAAGAACTAGAAAAGGTTTTAGATGGCATTGAGTCCAACCTATACCAGAATAAGAATAAACATCACAGCATATCAAACAAGTGTTTAAAGTATTCTTTGAAGACCTTCAATTAAGAGGAATCTACTGTCTCTTGAGGCAACCAATTCCATTTTGTAATTGTTAGAACTGTTAGAAGTATTCACTTAAGTATTCTGTTAGAAGTACTCAGGCACTGTTTCAAGTCAGGAAAATGGAACAAGTTATAGCTCAGAAATAGAATTGGTCTTTGAGTAGCTGGTGTATTTCTAACTTGGGTAGGTTGGGAAGACCCCATCTAAAAAAATGAAGAAATAAAGACAAAAAAGAAAAAGAAAGTCTTCCCTTACATAAAGTCTAACTCTTCACGTATCACTCTTGGGTCCCAAAGGACCTAGAATGACAAGTTGAATTCTTATTTCATGTGAACAAGCCTATAAAATACTTGAAGGTAACTTTCATGTCTTTTCTTTTCCTTCTGGGCTCAGTCATCCCTAGCTTTTCCCACCAATTTTCATACTGTATCAAGGCTCATCACCATTCTGGGATGCCTTCTTCTGGACACTTTGTCAATGTCCTAAAAATGTTGTGGCCAGAACTAAACATAGTTCTTTAGATGTGACCTGATCAAGACTATCATCTTCTTCATCCTTTACCTTTCTCAATGAAGGCTGTCAGAATTTTCTTTCTTTCTTGCCTTTCATATCACACTGATAACTTGTACTGAATTTTCAATCCACTTGTCTTCCATGTTTTTTTCAGATAAATCGGTATCTATCAGTCTTTACCAATTTTGTACTTGTGAACCTAAGTGTAAAATTCCCTATTTATCTCTATTATACTTCATCTTATTAGATTTACTCATTCATTTAATTGATCCTGACAGTGATCAGGTGTGTTTATACCAGATTTTGTTTATCTACAAATAGGAGATAGGCATTTCTTTTAGCCCTTATTTAAATCATTAATAAAATGGCAAAGAGGCACATGAACAAAATGAATTTCAGGGTATTCTCATAGGGACCTCCTTCCCAAAGACTTGATTAGCAGTATCCCTAATATAATTCTTTCTATTACATCACAATGAAAAATCAGGATTCAATTCATGTTTTTTATATACAATTGGAGGGCTTTGACCATGCTAACCAAATCTAGTAAATGGAGGGAAGAGCAAGGAGATCAGAAGTGTTAAATTTTACAAAGTAAAAGTAAAGCCTGAATCAAATAAAAATGTAATTGGAAAATGTTTTTAAGCACAAGATAATAAAAATATAATACAACATAAATAATGCTAATTTGTAGTTTTCTAAGTCAATATGCAAACCACTGGGATCTATTTGATTTTGATACTACTATCATAGACCATAGAAATTAGAGCAAAAACACTTTATTCTAGGACCCTGAAAAATGGGGGAGCAGGTAATATTGATAGTTCTTGTGTTTTTTCAATAGGTATAAACAATTAAACTTAGGATCTTGGATAAATAATAATTTACCATATGAGTTCTTCCCTGACTACCTCTACCTTTCTCTTTTCCCCCATTAACACAGTGTCCCAGGATGCCCCCAAAACTCAAAATCCATAGTTATTTAAATGTGGTCTCCAACATTAGACAGTAAGCACCCTGAGATCTCTAAGATTGTTCATTATTTATTTATTCAAATTTTTGCCTTCTTTATATCCCTTAGTACATGCTTTTCACATAGGAGGAACTTTATGCCTGCTTATTGATTAATTGATTTGATGGCAAGCATGTATGTAAGGAAATAGTACTACTATAACTGAGCTGTACCAAATTTTCCTCCCTGACTGTCTAGGGCTGTGATATATGAAATTATTACTTATTCAATAATAGAGAGCACATCCACTCATTCTGGGTTAATAAATAGCAAAAAATATAATAGACTTTCCCTCAAAGGATGTTCAAGGATTATCAAGAGTTGGTAGCGTATTCTGTAATATACTATTATACCCTTTCCTGAATTAACTGTATAGATTTGTAATATCTAAATTGTCACATTCCCCTAACCATGACACATATAGCTATAAAATATACTGTACATTTTTTATGGTTTTTCTAGGTAAATTTTTCTCAAATTAAATGGTGAGAAAGCAAGGAAAAAGTCTCACCCTGAGTAAAAGGTGCAATTATTGAGGTTTGCAACTATTGTGTTCCTGAAAGTAGATTTTAGTTTACATACCATGGATACATGGATACAGAAAAGTCACACACAGATTTTAAGAAAAATCTTTCTTATTTCTAATCAACATAAGGTTAAAAAATTGGTCAAAAGCTGTAAGAAACTTACAAGTTCTTACCAAAAACATGTTTCTAAAATGACTAGTCTAGTAGAACTGCCCAAAATATGAAATTCCCAATGCAACAGAAAGATGGACAGATGGACAGAGGAATGTTCATTAACTATGTGATATTTAAACCAAAGCAGATGTCAGACATCTACTTTGAAAGGAATCTTAAGAAAAAATTTTTGGTAATCCCTTGAGGTGGTTCTATTACAGTCCTGTGTCCTAAAGCTGAATGTTTCATTTAACAGTCTGATTCACATTTCTAGGCACCAAATTAACTATGTCAAATATAATTGCTAATTGGTGAAGCCAAGAAATGTCACCAGAAATCCATGATCTTGTGTCTTTTTTTCGGTTTATTCAATCTGTAAATTCAAGTATTTTGATTCAAATTTTGAAAGGAAAGATTTGCTATGTGTAAAGACAGGAGGAAGAAATGAATGAAAAGGGAAAGAATAATAGGTGTTTTCATGTAATAGAATATAAGGGAAATAGAAGAAATAAAAAAAGATTAAGAAAAAGGAGGGGAAATAGAGCTGGTGGGGGCAGATAGACTATAAAATAAATCATAAAATAGTATCTCATATAATTAGATCACATTTGTCTGATAATCTTATGAAACTAATCAGAGATAAGGGATGTAAAAATGCTTTGGAACAGTTGAAGGAGCTGTTATAAGGTTCATGTTAATAAATAGCAAATTTATTTATTCCCAGGACTTACCTGAGTCATTTTCAGATCTTTTTTTTGATTCATTTATTCCAAATTCAACATTCAATCTTACTCATGACAAACATTTATTAATATTTATTGAACTGAGTGAAAGTGATATTTACATGCAATTCTAGCAAGGTTTACTACTGATTTCAGGAAATTTTTAAAATTAAACTGATTTGAATTTTCAAACTCACAATAGGTAGGAAGAAGGGTTCTGGTGGTAAGAGTGTAAATAAAAAAGCAAACAACTGAGAATGTGACACCAAAGGTAGAGATAAAAAAGTTATAAAAAGAGAAAACATAAATTTAATAAGCACAGAAATATGGGATCACTTAACACAGGCAAAGGTAGAGCAATATAACTCAACGGATGTTGAGGCCATTACTATATTTCAACATAACACAACTGTACTGTTGAGCTTGAATTTTCAATAGAACATGTCCAAGTTCCTTTTTATATTTTAAAAAAAGTAAGGGGTTATATGCTACTTTAAATAAGTATGGCAGTGCAATAATAATTAAAATAAATTATTTTAGGTAATGGAATCAGAATCGTAGAAGTCATCTCATCTTCATTTTAAAGGATGACTATCCTTAACAATACCTTTGCTGATTATTCTGCAGAGAACTGAAATTTTAATGGATTATATGATATTATAAGTATATTTTAATGATGTTGCAGGAGCAAGTATTTGCAATGTAGGTTAGGTAAAAGAATAGTTTTTCCTTGAAAAGTATTGAAATTGACTTTAGGACTAAATTGATTCAGGTGAGTAATGATTGTACTGTTGGTCTTGATGCCTCTGTCCTAAGGGGAAAAAAAATCAGCTCCAGAGGCCTCTCTTGGGTTTGATTGCTATTGCTACTATGATCAGCAAAGAGGTTGCATAATTGTACTCAAGTGAGTTGTTATTGTATCCTTCCTGAAAGTGTTTTCTATGCTATTGTTAAGAAAATTTCCTTTTGACTGTTAATTGGTTATACACATGCCATTTGCAAACCTGAAGTACCATACTGGCATGAATCTGGCCTGGACAACAATGCATGCTATATAGGCTTAAGTGTATAAACCTTAAACCTCTTTCATTTCTCAAACTTGAATTGTGCTTTTCAGGGTATGCTGTTGCATTGATGTCATTGATGTTGATTTATTTTGAAGGATCTCATCAGATATTTTTCCTTTAGAATTTCCCAGCTTCTGCATCTTTGCAAAAGAATTAGAATTACTGAGTCAAAGGATATGATTGGTCTTAATGCACTTTAGGCATAGTTCCATATCGCTTTCCACCAAACTCCACCAAAAATGCATTAATGTCTCAATCTTCCCACAATCTCTCCAACAAGATCATTTTTCCTTTTTTGATATCTTGACCAATCTGATAGCTGTTTTAGTTGTTTTAATTTTCATTTCTCTAATCAACCACGATTTGGAGCATTTTTTCCAAATGATTATATATAGCTTTAATTTCTTCTTTTGAAAACTGTTCATATCCTTTGATCATTTATCAATTAAGGAATGACTTACAACCTTGTAAACTTGATTCAATGTTCTAAATATTTTAGAAATGAGACCTTTATTAGAAGCCCTAGCTTTGAAAATTGTCTCCATTATTCTTGGCAGCATTGGTTTTATTACTGCAAAATCTTTTAATTTAATAGTCAAAATCATCCATTTTGCAATTTATAATGTACTATATTTCCTTGCTTGGTCATAAATTTCAACCCTTTTAATAGATACCACAGATAGAATATTTCTTGATCTGTTAATTGGTCCATGGCATTACCCTTTATGCCTAAATCCTGTACCCATTTTGAACTTATTTTGGTATAGGGTATGAGATGTGAGTCTATGTCTAGTTTTTGTCATACTATTTTCCACTTTCCCAATAATTTTTGTCAAGTAGTGAGTCTTTGGGTTTGTCAAGCAATAGATTACTATAGTCCTTTACCATGGTATCTTTTGTACCTATCCTAATCCACTGGTCCATTACTCTATTTCTTAGCTAGTACCAAGCAAGGTTTTTTTTGTTGTTGTTTTTGAGGTTTTTGCAAGGCAAATGGGGTTAAGTGGCTCACCCAAGGCCACACAGCTAGGTAATTATTAAGCATCCGAGGCTGAATTTGAACTCAGGTACTCCTGATTCCAGGGCTGGTGCTCTATCTAGCTGCCCCTGTACCATGCAGTTTTGATGACTACCACTTTATACAATAGTATAGTATATTTCTAAAACTATGCTACCTTACTTTGCATTTTTCCATCAGTTCCCTTGATATTCTTATCCTGTTCCTTCAAATGAATGGTGTTAATATTTTTTCTAGCTCTGTAAAATAGTTATTTGGTAGTTTGATTGGTATGGCACTGAATGTTTAATTTGGGTAGAATTGTCATTTTTATTTTATTAGCATGGCCTAACTATGAGTAACTGATATTTTCCCAATTATTTAGATCTGATTTTATATATATATATATATATATATATATATATATATATATATATATATATATAAAGTGTTTTGTAATTGTGTTCATACAGTTTCTGAATTTGTCTTGGGAGATAGGTTCTCAAGTATTTTATGTTGTCTGAAGTTACTTTAAATGGAATTTCTCCTTCTGTCTCTTGTCCTTGGGCTTTGTTGTTCATATGAAGAAAAGCTGATGATTTATGTGGATTTATTTTATAACCTTGCTACTGTAGGTACTGAAATTGTTAATTGTTTCAAGTAGTTTTTTAAAGATTATCTAGGGTTCTCTAAAGATACCATCATATAATCTGCAAAGAATGAAAGTTTTGCTTCTTCATTGTCAGTTCTAATTCTGTCAATTGGGTTTTCTTCTCTTACTGCTAAAGCTAACATTTCTAATACTATATTTAATAGTAATGGTGATAAAGGGCATTTTTATCCTTTGTTTTAGCACTGATCATATTGGAAATGCTCCCAGTTCTTCCCTATTAGATATATTTGTTGATGGTTTTAGATGGTTTAAATAGGAACTGCTTATTGTTTTGAAAACATTTATTCTTATACTCTCTAGTGTTTTTAATAGGAATGGAAGTTGTATTTTGTTAAAGGTTTTTTCAGTACCTATTGAGATAATCATATGATTTATGTTGACTTTGTTATTGATATGTTTAATTATGTTGAGTGTTTTCCTAAAATTGAACCATTCCTGACTATCTGGCATAAATCCATCTTGATTATGATGTGTTATCCTCTTAATTTCTTAGCAAAAATTTTATTTACATTGTTATTTAGAGAGTTTGGTCTATCATTTTGTCTGTTTCGACTCTTCCTGGTTTAGGAATCAGTACTATATTGATGTCATAAAAGAAATTTGGCAGAACTCCTTCCTCCTTTTTAAAAAAATGAATTAGAATTAATTGTTTCTTAAATATTTGGTAGAATTTACTTTGAAATCCATCTGGACCTGGAGATTTTTTCTTAGGGAGCTTATTGATGTTTTCTACAATTTCTTTTTTCTGAAATGGGGATATTTAAGTATTTTATTTCCTCTTCTGTTAATCTGGGTAGTTTGTATTTTTGTAAATGTTCCTTCATTTCACTCAGGTTATCAAATTTATTGGAATACACTTTAGCAAAGTAGCTCCAAATTATCTCTTTAAGTTCCTCCTCATTGTGGTGAATTTTTGATACTAGTAATTTGGTATTCTTCTTTCTTTTCTTAAAATCAGATTAACCAAACATTTATCTATTTTATTTTTTTTTCATAAAACCAACTCTTAGCTTTATGTTTTAGATCAATGGTTCTCTTGCTTTCAATTTTATTTATCTCTCCTTTGATTTTCAGAATTTCTAATTTAGTATTAATTGGGGATCTTTAATTAGTTCTTTTTCTAGCTTTTTTAGTAGCATACCAAATTCATTGATCTTTTTCTCTATTTTATTTATATAAGCATTTAGAGATATAATATTTCCTCAAAATTTCTTTGGCTGCATCTCATAAAATTGGTGTGATGTCTCATTGTTATCATTTTCTTGGATGAAATAGTTGATTACTTCTATGATTTGTTGTTTGAACCACTCATTCTTTAAAATTGTTATTTAGTTTCCAATTAATTTTTGGTTTATCTTTCCATGGCTCTTTATTACATACAATTTTTATTGCATCTTAATCTTAAAAGCATGCATTGGGGTGGCTAGGTGGCGAAGTGGATGGAACACCAGCCTTGGAATCAGGAGTACCTGAGTTCAAATCCAGCCTCAGACATTTAATAATTACCTAGTTGTGTGGCCTTGGGCAAGCCACTTAACCTCATTGTCTTGCAAAAACCAAAAAAAAAGCATGCATTTATAATTTTTACCTTTCTGCATTTCAGTGTAAGGTTTTTATGGCCCAGTAGATGGTCAGTTTTGGTATAGGTGCCATGTACTGAAAAAGGTTTATTCTTTTCTATCCCCATCAGTTTTCTTCATAGGTCTATCATATCTAAGCTTTCTAAGATATTATTTATCTTCTTAAGTTCCTTCTTGTTTTATTTCTGGTTAGATTTCTTATTTTGAGAGAGGGAGACTGAGGGTCTCTATTATCAAAATTTTGGGGTTGATGTCACCTTGTAATTCATTTAGCCTCTGCTCTAAGAATTTGAATGCTATATCACTTGAGATATATATATATATATATGTATATATATATATATGTTTAATAATGATATAACTTCATTGACTAAGGACCTTTTAAGAAGATGTAGTTTCCTTCCTTATCCTTATTAATGAGATTTATTTTTTACTTTTGCTTTGTCTGAGATCAGAATCACTGATTTTTTTTTTACTTCAGCTAAAGTATAATATATTGTCCTTCAACCTTCTACTTTTACCCTGTATCTCTCTGCTTAAAATGTATTTCTTGTAAACAACATATTGCAGGATTCTGGTTTTTATAATAACCATTCTGCTATCTGCTTCCATTTTAAGGGAAAGTTTATCCCATTCATATTTATAGTTAAGATGATTAATTCTGTATTTCCCTCCATGCTGTCTTTCCCTGTTTATAACTTTCTCTTTCCTTTCCTCACCAATGTTTTTTTTCTTTCCTCTTTGACTTTTCTTTTAAATATAAATTTTAAATTTACTTTCAGTTTTATCTTTGCCTTCTCCTTTTATTAGTCCCTTCTTCCTCTTCCTTTCTTCCTACCTATTTACTTGTAAGGTAGAACTGTTTTATAAATCCTATTAGGAGTATATATATTTCCCTCTCTGGGCCAAATCTATGGAATAGATTTACTCAGTGTTCATACCCTCCCTTCTTTTTTCTATAATAAATTTATGTGCCTCTTCATCTGGTGTTATTTATTCACTAATGCCTGGCCTTTTCCTAGTAAGGTCCTTCTTTTTATGTTATTTTAACCCTGACTTGTACTTGCAACTTCTTTGTCAAAATATATTTCTTTTATCTGTCCTGATAGAAGTATGATTTTCAAAGGTAGGTTGATTGATTGCTTGATAAGCAGCATTGCCTCATAGTCACTAAGTGCCCTCCACTCTCTTTGTCTCATTAGAAATACACTTCTCAAGAGTCACAAATCACTTCAAATTTTAATCACTTTACCATATCACTTTTTCAAGTACCTCCATGGACACACAATCCTCATGAGCCTAAGTATCATGCAAAATCTAATTATTTCATGAACCATTTATACCCTTCCCCCCAAGTCTACTCCTTCCAATTGTAGGCAAAGTGTCAAGTAAAGCAAAATCTCTTCATGATGTTTTTCATGTTCAGTTCCTATAAGTATACTTTTTCCCTCCTTCTCTATAGTACTCCAGTTATAGCACTATAATCCTCCCCAACCAAAGTATAAAGTACACTCTATTCCTTTGTCCCAACTATGGTCTTAAAACACCTTATTAACTAATGTATGGATTAAGGCAAGATCACTTCCTAATCTCTTTATGTCCAATTCTTCTGAGTGTGCTCCCTGTTGTATTACAACACTCCTTAACTAAGTATCTAGAAAAGCAAGGTCTAATTGTATAGAGAGTACTCTAAGTACTCCTAAGTACTGGAATACTCTGAAGGTATCTCTTAAGAACTTCAGATTTGATTTAAGGCATGGGAAACACTGGCACAGGACTGTCTAGCAAAGGATGCCCTCATCAAAGAAAGTGCTGAGCAATATGAGCAAAGCAGAATTAAAGTAGCTCTAAGGAAATAGGAAATACTTGAGTTTAGAGTAAACACTCCAGGTCTTCACCTGGACCTGACCTGTGGCAGAGCATTCTCAGCTCCTATTGGTCTGGTCAGCCAAGTTGGACAAAGTGATGTCATTTTGATCTTCTTCAATAACAAAGGATAAGAATCAACTGAAAGACAAGATGTACTCTAAATGCAATCCCTTCAAGTACACTATCCTAAGAGAAATACAATTCTCAAGAATTAGAAATGATAGGGATGTATATAATCTAATATTCTGAACTTGCATTTTTTTCCCCCTTTCCATTAACCTTTCATGCATCTCTTGAGTCTTGTTATTAGAAGATTGATTTTTTTCTGTTTGGGTCTGATCTTTTTATCAGAAAATGTTGAAATCCTTTATTTCCTTGAAAATTCATCTTTTCCTCTGATAGAATATGAATTTTGCTGAATTTTTCAGGGCAGTAAATTCTTGGTTGTAATCCAAAGTCCTTTGCCCCCTGAAATATAACATTTCACGTCCAGCAATATTTCAGTGTTGAAGCTGATGAGTCCTGTATTATTCAGGATGCTTCCTTTTTATTTAAATTGCTTCTTTTTGTCTACAGTATTTTCTTCTTTGAGAATTCTGGAATTGGCTATGATAGTACTTGGAGTTTACATCCTGGGATCACTTTCTGGAGGTGTTCTGGGTATTCTTTTAAGGACTATTTTGTCTTCTTAGTCTAGAATATTAGGGAAATTTTCCATGATAATTTCCTAAAAAGATATTTTTCCAGGGTCTTTTTTTGTCTAAATTTTCTGGTAGACCAATAATTGATAACTTTTTTCTCCTGGATCTATTTTCCAGGTCATTTGTTTTTCCTAAAGTTACCCTATATTTTCTTCAGGTTATTTTAGCCATCTGATTTTATTGATGGAATTCTTGATGTCTCATAGATTCATTAGTTTCTATTTGTCCAATTCTAATTTTAAGGGTTTTATTTTCTTCAGTTAACTTTTGTGCTTCCTTTTCCTGTTGGTTAATTTTATTTTACAGTGCGTTCTTTTCTTTTTCTATTTGGTTAATTTTCCTTTTTTGTTGAATTGCATTCCCTCTTCAGTTGGTTGATTTGCTTGTTAGATGAGTTACATTCCTTTTTCAGTTGGTTGATTTTATTTTTGATGAGTTAATTATTTTCCCAGTTGGTTAGTTTTACTTTTAAAATTGATTTCTTTGGTCAATTTTTCATAATTTTCTTGCATGGTTCTCATTTGTTTTTTACATTTTTCTTCTTCCTCTCTTTTTTGTTTTTTAAAATAATTTTAAAACTATTCTATGATGTTTTTGATTTGAGTCCAATTCATAAACTCCTTTGACTTACAAGTAGGTAATTTACCACTTCTTTCTTCTTCTGAGAAGGCATTTTTCTCATCTCTATCTTTATAGTAGTTTTCTATAGTAAAGATTCTTTTATTTTTTTATTCATTTTGGATGTTGAACTCTGCTCGTGGGCTATAGGGAGTATAGTCCTGAATTTTTTGTGCTGGAGTTGGGATCTGATCCTTGACTTATCATTTGCCAAGATGTTGCCTATACAGCCCAGGTGTTGCCTATGCAGAGGTTTGTTTCCTCCTTTGTGTCCTGGTTATGTCTAAGCAATGGTTTGTTCCCAGCCCAGTCCTGTCTGTTGCCCCAGTGTTCCCAGGGTTCATACTTTGTTTGGAGGATGGGATCCTCTCTGCTGGCCTGAAAACTTGTTTCAATCTATTTTTTGGTGATATCTGTAGCTTTAATGTCTGTGTTAAGGCTTCATATAATGTTGTATAAGGAAAAGCTCTAGGAGCAGGCTAGTTTCACACTGCCATCTGGGCTCTGTTCCAAAAGTCCTATCAGTTTTAATAATGTCAATTCATTGATTATTGAACAGAAGACCAATACATATACTAATATTTATAAACAATGCCCAAACCATAGTACTCTATGACCCCTTTTCTATCATCATATTTTATCATTGTAGAAGTAGAATGGAGCTACATAAGACTGAGGGGCCATTTATCTTTTTAATTTATTTCATAAGTTGTAATGGATATGGTGTTCAAAACTGAATTATCTCTGATGATGAGTCTTTATACTTAACTAAACAGACTGCCACTGGGACCACACTCAGAGACTTTCCAGTAAGGTACAAAGGGACATAAAAAATTATGCTTTCCTGGCATAGTGTTTAAGAATTCAGAATCTTAATGATGGGGTATCAGAGTAGGATTTTATGAAAGCACAATTGTAACAACTTCAATCTGTGTTATTCAAATGAGTCACCGATACCTCCCCCAAATGGTAAATGGAATTGGAGAAAAGCAAAGAAATTACCTCACTTGTGAGAATTTGCTGCAATGAATTTTTGTAAAACAGTCACCACAAAGAAAAGAAAAGAGTCCAGAAGCTACCTTGGCCAGAAAACATTTAATTTGTTTGTCAAATGGAGAGATAGGCACAGCAACCCTGAGCAAAGTCACTTTCAAATACAAACTCATTTCTTAAACCTTTGGAGAAAAATTGTATACATATTAGGTTTCACAAAAGAGCAAAAAGCAATGTAAGTGAAAACAAATCTATTCAAAAGTTTCATGTGAGCCTCTGTTAAGATGCAGCATCCACAGAGCATTTATAATGACTATGGAAGGAGAATCAGAAGTGGATACAAAATGGGATTATTTTTCTCTATTTCTAAATTTATCTTTATAATCTTTGTGGTTCTTGAGGTAGTTTATTCTCTGAAAATGCAGAAAAACTGCAAATCCTATGGGGTTTTGTGGCCAGTTCTCTCTCAGGGGTTGCTGTACATGACAATCTTTCAAATACTTGAAGATATGTATCATGTCTTCTCCCCTATCTATCTCCATCTTTTCTTTTCCTCAAATGATATGAACTCAGAGGGTCTTCATCATTCTGGTTACTGTTCTCTAGACAATTTAGATTATCATTGACTTTCTGAAACTGTGATGCAGAGAACTAACTATAATAATAAAAATTTTACTTGATGGAGCAAAATAGTACCTTTACAATATAGCTTCCTAGCTCATCACTCAACAGAAACTACTCTCCAAATTTTCCAGTAATGTCTTAATTGCCAAATTCATTATCCTTTTCTTAATCCTCATTTTCTCTATCTTTCTGTAACAGCTGACACTGTTGACCACCCTTTCCCCCTAGATATGCTCTCCTTTCTGATCTTCTATAACACTCTGTTCATTTTTTTTTCTATCTGACCCCTACTTCTCAACAGATACCTTAGTTGTAAATATAACTTAAACCGCTCTCCTGGGCCCCCTTCTACTTTATCTTTACCTGCTCTCACTTAGGGATCTCATTAACCCCATCAGTTTATTTATCTCCTCTCTCTACATATGATTCTCAAAGCTAGATATTCAGACTGAACCTCTCAAATGAACTCTAGTCATGCATCTCCAATTGCATATGGAACATGTCAAATTAAATGACCTACAGCCATATCAAACTCAACATGTTACTTTGAACAAAACAATTATCTTTACTTCCAAAAGAATCTCTTCTGAAATTTCAAAATTACTGTTGAGGGTACCACTGTTCTTCTAGTAACCTTTGATATTATCCTTGACTCCTCACCCTCCTTTATGTCAGATGTCCAAGTCTCTTGCTAGATCATCTAATTTCAACTTCTATAATAGCTGCAGAACTTATTCATTTTTTCCCACATGATCACTACCCCAGGTAAGGCTTTCATCATCCACTCATCTAGATTACTTCAATAGGTTCTTAATTCACATCTCTGACTCATCTCATACTTCACTCAGTTGCCAAAGTGAATCTCTCAAAGTATACAGCTGACTTTATGATTTCCCTACTCAATAAATTACAATGACTCTCTCCTAAATTCCTTTATTTAGCATTTAATGATATGGTGGAAAGAAAATTATCCCTGGAGTTAGAGAATCTGGGTTGAAATTCTAATCCCTTACTGTCTGGATAACCTAAGACAAGTTACTTGTCTTGAACCTCTATTTCTTCTTCTATCAGAAAAGGAAATTGGACTATATAGCTTTCGAAGACCTTCCTAGCTTTAGATGGAGAATTCTGGAGCCTTTCCTATTTTATTATATATTCCGCCTCCTTTGACACTTTGTGGTATTGGCAAACTACCCTTCTTTCTCTCTATACATTTGACATTTCATTTTCCTTCTCTGTATCTTTATACTCTCTGTCTAGAATTCATTCTAATTTTGGCCTTCCCAAAACCCTTCTTCCCTTTAAAAGTTTATTCAAATGACACCATCTGCATATTACCTTTCTTGTTTCCTTAGCTAGTACCTGCCCCCCCTAACAATTTACCATTTTTATTTGTGTGAATTATATATATTTGGACATCTAGATAGGGGCAGCTAGGCCCTGGAGTCAGGAGCACCTGAGTTCAAAGCTGGCCTCAGATGGATTTAATAGTTTACTTAGCTTAATACTTACCTAGCTGTGTCACCTTGGACAAGTCACTTAATCCCATCACCTTACAAAAACAAAAAAAAGGCCAGTCCTTCTAAGGAGGGTTTGTGGAGTATTTTTCTAGTGTCACAAAGTCCTGAATCCCTGAATCCCTTATGGAGACACTTTTTTATCTTGGGACCCATTTTGGCATATAGTTGTTTTTTTTTTTTAGTTTCATTCTCTTCAGGTATTTTTTTGAAAATAGAGCTAATATTTGCTATTTTCCAGTCTTGTGGTTCTTTTCCACATTTCCAATCTTTCAAGGATATTTACAGTGATTCAGAAATCACACATGCCAGTTCTTTTAGTACTCTGAGATGTAGTTGATCAGTGTCTGAACCAATTAAAGGACAATTGGCTTTCTTTTTTTTACTGTCCTGTGATAAATCTTGGTATCTATTGCACATTAGCCATTTTAAGGGTTCTTTCTAGTCCAAAGATCATTCCTCTTGGCAAAGAAAATGGAAGAGAAATAGAATAGACAACTACATTTTTTATTTGTTTTACCCACTCCAAGCAATGATCCTAGTCTTTCTTTTAGCCTCTTCCTTGCTCCAGTACAACTAATATAAATCTCTATTGTTATCTTTGTTTTGTTTTCAATCTTTCATACTAAATGCAACTTTAATGTTATGAATGTAATGCTATCAATAATTAAAAAACTATGCCACATTTTAAAAATTCATCCTCTATTGTCTACCTTTGCTTTCATTTTCTTTTAAGACATTTCCATCTTGAAAATAACTAAGTTGGTTGATGAATTCCCTTTCATCTACAGTTGTCTTCTTCAGGCAACTTCTCTTCCCTTGCCACATTAAAATAATATTTTCCTTCATGTCTTCAGAATTTCATTCTTGAGAGCTTTGAACTTTCTTAGACCAATTTCTCTTCTTGAAGTTTAGCTCCTTATAATGGAGTTCATTATTTTCCATAATACCTTGTCCTAGTAATCTATATGTAAAAGTCAAATTATGAAAAATGCCTATTGATCAGAATATAATATGGACTGTTGGATGTTTAGTCTGTCTATTTATTCCTCATTTCATGTGTTTACTATAAAAACAATAAAAAGATTAATGAAGATCCAGAATTCAATTAGAGGATGTAACCAGGCTAGATTCCACATAGGATATGGTTCTACTTTCAATATTTTCAAGTTGTGCACTGGTCCAACAACCTATAATTGAACCAAAATAGTCTTGTAGTGATACTTCACAGTTATGAATTTTAGAATACCATAGTCTCAGAGGAAATTAAAATTTTGGATGACCCAAAGGACAATAGAGTAGTATGTGCTAAGTTCAAGTAGTATGAGACATAATTCCCAAGATGACTTATGCTCAAAAACTAGTAGCTGTGGGAAATCTGGGACATTAATACATTGTTGGTGGAACTGTGAATTGACCCAACCTTCTGGAAAGCAATTTGGAATTATGCCCAAAGGACAATAAAAATGTGCATACCCGTTGATCCTGCTATACCAGTATCTACTGGATCTAAACCCTGAAGAGATCATGATAAAGGGTAAAAACATCACTTGTACAAAAATATTGATAGCAGCTCTGTTTGTGGTAGCAAAGAATTGGAAACCGAGTGAATGTCCATCAATTGGGGAATGACTGAACAAATTGTGGTATATGTATGTTACAGAATACTATTGTTCTAATAGAAATAAAAAGGGATGGGACTTCAGAGAAGTCTGGAAAGACTTGCATGAACTGATGCTGAGTGAGATGAACAGAACCAGAACATTGTACACCCTAACAGTCACATGGGGGTGATGGTCAACCTTAATGCACTTGCTCATTTCATCAGTGCAACAATCAGGGACAATTTTAGGGTATCTGCAATGGAGAATATCATCTGTTTCCAGAGAAAGAAGTTTAAATAAAGACCAAAGACCTTCATTTTTTTAAAAATAGTTTTCTTATGTACTACATAATTTTGCCATTTACAATATTTTCTTTTTTCCTTGACGCATTCAATTTTGATCATTGGAAGAGCATGGAAACAATGAAAAGATTATCAGACTGCCTTTGGGGGGGAAGGGGGAGGGAAGGGGGAAATGTGTAAAATTCAAAACCTTATCAAAAAATGATAGGTAGAAATTACTATTGTATATATTTAGAAAACAAATAAAATAATTTATATAAAGAAAGTGGTAGCAATTGAAGCAGTAGAAGCAATCAAGTAGCAAAGTAGCAATTAATCATATTCACAACTTGTTCACTGTCCATTGGAATGTAAAGAGACATAGAGGATGGTCTTAAGCACCATCTATAGAAGATCTATGAGTGAACATGAACTTGAATCATGTCAGAGAGGACTGCAGATAGGCTACTCCCTTTGGTCATACAGACAAGTAATGGAATCAACTATAAATCAAATACTTATGAATAAATCATTTAGATGCTGAAGAAACTTATTTTTTAGTCTTCCATTTGGCAGCTGGACTTAGCTTCCTTAGCATGTTACTTAATATTGGAATTCATTCCTATCTCCCAGTTTCATCTCTGCCAGAAACATTTTGGTAGTCATGGTATTTTTCTAAAAAAATTAAGCATCTGTCTATAATAATAGTTGACATTTAGATAACACTTTAAAGTTTGCAAAACATTTGACATATATTATTGAACTTGAATTCCACAACAACTTTAAAAGGTGGGCACTAGAGCTATTACTATTTATTATTATTATTATTATTATTATTATTATTATTATTATTATTCCTATTTTATCAATGAAGTACTTGATATACTCAAAGTAACTTGACTAATGTCACTTACTTAGCAAGAGTCAGGGATTTGAACCCAAGTTTTTCTAACTGAATGTCTAACATACATTAAGAGGTTGTTTATGTGACCCTATTTCTACCATACCACTAGATTGTAAAACTTGCCTAGATTGTAAAACTTGCCTCTTTGGTGAATGCTGTACTGTTAGAAACCAAAATGTCAATCCTAACATCAGTTATCTTAATAAGCCTTTGTAAAAGGGAAGGAAGTGAAGAAATGAATAGTTTTTATTTTACTTTGAAGACATTCATAGAACACTGCATAAATATCGCTAATTATGAAGGGAGACAAATTTCATTCTTATTTTCTTCTATTCCCTTTTCATAAACTCAGAACCAGGATGACTCACAGCTAGTTTGTCATTTCTTCTTTTCCCTGGTGCAGGGATGTTCTGCAATATTACATTATTATTTTTTATATTTCAGATTTATACTTTTATCAGACTTTATCAGTAAGCAGGAACAATAACGTAAAATATCAGAATAATTAGAATTGCTAGAGCACACCATGATTTCAATCATAAAAATGGCTAAATCATGTCTGTTGCTGTAGAATGATGTCTGTATCTCTGCCAGGATAACATGGAAAGCCATACAATCCTTGTCCTTCAGGTAACAATATTAGTATAGTTTCTACTGGAGATGGTCCTCATATCATGTGGCATTTTTCAGAATGTCTCCTTTGGAACATTCTATTGTTTGGTACCACAGTAATAGAGAAATGATACAAACTAAAATAGAATTTCTATCACATCTACTATCACTTATTGATAGTAAATTGGGAGCAGCAAGTAATAATATGAACATCAAAAATAAAAAAATATATAATTCAGGGTTCTGAGTCATGATGCCATAATTAATTTTCCCTTCAGTTTTTCTTCAGAATGCCTCAATCTGATGCTGTCTTCCATCTTTGGCTTACCATTTTTTCCCTTCACCATTTTTCTTTTCCCCCACCCTTTTGTAGGGAGGGATATTAGGCTCTGCAGGTCCCATCAGGAAGAAATTTTAAATGGAAAAGATGCAGACATTCTTGACCTAACCAAGACATCTAGGAGATGTATATTAGAACTGAACTGAAACTAGAAGCTAAGGATTCAAATAGAGCCTCAGAGAAGATCCATTTTAGTCATCATTAGAATTTCAAATAAATCTATAGACATTATACAGCTGACTTCCCCATACATGTCTTTTATTTCTCAGTATTTTTTGACATGGTACATCCTCTATCCACCTGTCTTTCCCTAAAAACATCTGCAATTAACTTAATAAATCCCTTAAGTAAATACCTACCATGCTCAGTCTTCTTGCCAACAATTGCTTCTCCCTCTGCATACCATTAATATATAAAACAAACCAAAAAAACCCAGTTGTATTTGGAAGCTTGATTGCATATCCATATTTTAAGGAATAATTGCATTAATGAATGAAAATACTGTGATTACATTATAGCTATGTGCTAAATACTATGGCATACTAGAATACAAATATGAAAATAAAGGTAGTCACCACTATGAGAAAGCTTACATTCTAATGAGGAAGGTATGAGACAAAAATATGGTAAACAGGGAAGTGTATTTTGGTCTGAAAAGCTATAAATATAGTGAATGGGACAATAGGTGAAGAGAACAGGAACAATGGCAGAGTTGATTTGGTCATGGTACTTGGTTCCAAAACTTGAGTGTGGAAAGGTGGTGATGAAGTGTAGGGAATGATGGTAGGGGAAGGCTACATGGGTCCTTTAGGAGAAGGCAATGAAACAGTTAATGAGAAGATTGTGGAGGAAATGGTCAGAGGAGAGAGAGTGAGGTAAAGCATAATTGGAGTTTTCTTAGCATAATATTGTACAAGAGCAATACCTTAGGACTTAAAATTCCCTAGAACATGGTCTTAGGTGTAGGCAGGAGGGTCATTGGTATAGAGTTTATGATTTTTGGTGGCTGGAGAAGAGGGAAAGGAAGAAAAATAGCAATTAAAGAAGAGACTTCTTGAAGACTCTTGTTACTTTGCTTTCTGGTTCTAAGCAATATGGAAAGTTTTTTTCTGATTTCTTGAAATATATTATTTTTTGGTCTTGGTTCTGAAATTGGAGCAACAGAACTCAAGGCACCCCCTTATTCCACACTTCTTGTCTGGTCACTTGCTTGTGATTTGAATTCATGATCTTGGACTTGAAAAATAACCCACTCTGGTTTCTCCTTAAATTTTGCAATCAATACTCAGTCTTGCACCTCTCTTAAATTTTTTTCGTAGTATTTGCAGGGAGAAACAAGCTATTCTTCCTACTCTACTATCCTTTTTGGTCCACCTAGATAGCATCCTAATTGATCTCCCTACCTCAAGTCCCTTCTTACTCCAATTCTTCATCCACATAGCTATTAAATTGAAATTCTTAAAGCACAATTTTGACCTTGCCACTTCCCTACTCAAGAGTGGCTACATTTATCTATAGAATAAAATACAAACCCTTCTACTTGACATCTAAGACCAGTCTTGCTCCCTTCTGTTTTTCATACTCTTATTACCTTCTACTTTCCCTTATGCATATTATGTTCCAGAGAAATTGGCCTTCTAGTTCTTCCATATGCAGAATATTTTGCCTCTCACATCTCTGTCTTCATCCAGGTTTTTCTGAAATGCTTTCCCGTCTCAAAGATCCCTTTTTTATGATCTCTCCAATTAATTAATTAAAGCTTCTACTTTCCTTATATTGTTTTGTGTTTTCTTTATACACATTTTGTTTTAATAACAGTGTACATCTGAAGTGTCAAATTATTGACCCAACACACAGGCAAAACTCTAATTGGGAAATATTTAACAAAATAAATAAAAATACAACATGGTTAATATCAATTTGGAGTTTTTTTAAGTCAATAAATTCCTTGCATGAACACATTGTTATTTTAGTTTGATATCACTGGTGCATGTTTCTCCTTAATAGAATGTAAGCTTTTTGAAAATGGGGATAAACTTTGATCCTTCAAGTTTCAGTGTTAATAAATGCTTGTTAAATTGAGTTCAGTTTAAGAGATTATTTCCTGCTAAAGTCTGGCTTTGCCACTTTCTTGGTATGCATATATATGATTCAAGTTGATAAAATTGCTTATGCTTCACCAATCAGGTTTTAAATTAACTGAATAAAATGCTTAGGTAAGGCTCTTTTATTTTACTTCATCCCAGGGTAATTTTTATTTTTATTTTTTGTTGAACATAGAGAGAGAAGAGATAAGTAGGGAGGATCCTGGAAACTGAAAAAAAAATATTAGATTCACTTCCTTTGAAGGCTGGTATTTTTTCCTCTCTACTATTTGATAGTATAGATTTGTCTTCCTTTCTCATCTTCTGTACAGCTCCACAGCTCTCCAGATGTGCTCTCCCTCTGAAAGCTCAACAAAGAATACTCCCTAGAGAAACTCCATTCATGTTGACTCACCTACTTCACTTTTTTTACACCAGCATTTGTTCAACACAAACCATACTAAGTAGTAGAAAAATAAACATGCTGGTTTAAACTTAAAAACAACAAAAAGGGGATGTGGTAAAGTTGAAAAGGAATGAAAACAAGAATAGTAAAAAGAGTGCATCAGAAAGAAAACAGGGAATAAATTAGAAAAACTGTATAGTTCCAAAATGTTAAAACTGATTAAAAAGTAAAAAAAAAATCAGTCAATTGAACAGTTCTCTATTTAAATACTTATATGGATTTATGATCTTTTTAAGTGTAGGTACAATTTCCATTGATGTCATAGGGAAATAGCTTCCGGAAAAGCAGAGTGCATTTAGGGATTGTGGTAGACAGGGATGAAGGAAGTGGTTATAGAACCATGCAATTATATCCTGCCAAGGAGAATTATATTTGAACTAGAAGGGTCAGAATGAAGATGGATGAAAATCAAGTGAAGCATAAAGTAGTAGAGGTCATCTACTCGACTTTAATGAAATTCATGTCACCAAATCCAGACCAAATACATTTCATGGTTACCTGAAATAATCAGTGAGTATGAATGCTGATCCATTGCAAATGATGTTTGAAATATTGTGAAGAAGAGAACTGGGAAGGGATAGAGATCCAAATTTTAAAAAAGAGTTGAGAATAGAGATTGTAATTTGTAGGCCAATGAGTTTGGTTCTGATTTGTGGCAAAATCCTAGACTATGTTATAAAATATATTGTAAATATCACAAAAGGAAAGTGGTGACCCAAAGAGTAAGTCATGCCAGCTAACCATTTCTTTTCTTAACAAGGTCACTAGAGGTAGATTAAAGGAATGCCATGGATATAGTTTGACTAGATTTAGCAAGACATGGCAAATTGTCTTATTCTATTGTTGTGGACAAGATGGAGAGGTATGAGATCAGTGATAATACTATGAAATGAACTTTGAACAGAATAAATGGTAGGATCTAAAAATTTAACTTAAGCTTGGCCACACATTACTGACATGGAAAGATGCATTAATGACATTCTGATCAAATTTGCAGATGATACAAAGTTGGAAGGAAAAACAAATACATTGAAAGAGATTTCAGTAGATAAACATCCTGGGTGCAACCCATGGAGTTTAAATTTTTTTCTATCTCTTCATCTTTTATTTTACATCAAGCAATTTATATATTTTCCCTTTACAAATAAAGTGCTAAGAATATTAAAACTACTCTCTATATTATTTCAAGTCATAATTTCAGATTATTTTCTTTTTTACAAATTTAAGATGTCCAGTGGTTTTTGTCACTGTCACAGCTTTTTAGTTCCATTCAGTGATATGGTACATCCTCCACATGAAAAAAAGTCTCACACATTAAAAAATATATGCATGATAAAGGTAATTTACACAACTGAATAAGGAATTCCATTTATTAAGATTTGCTTCAATAAAGAGAAATTTTAGGATCAATTAACCATACTCCAGGCACAGAACTAGAAAAGAGAAGCACATTTATCTTTAGGAAAGGTCAGGTAATGTATAATCACTGATAAGTTATGTATATACTCAAACAGAATTTAAAACTGCTCATTTGGTCTTTGTAGGAAAATTGAATAGTCAAAATGAAATGTGACTTTTTTTCTTTTAAGAAAAGTCCACAATCTTACTTCATCTTCAAAAACAAAAAAAAAATGGCCAGGATAACCAAATTAAGCTTCATAATTCAAATAAATGAAATATTAAGCAAAATGCTTCACAAATCCTAATTTTGTTTGGTTGAGACTCCTGGTTTAGAAAGCCTTTTGTAGACAAAGTGTTTCACACAATTGAAATGTCCTTCTGATGAAGAACAGGACATTTTCACAGATACTAAAAAGGTTTTTAAATGTTCAAATTATCCTTGTAGCCAAAGCAATAAATGTTAAAGTATGGAGGTCTTCAGGAATTCTTTAGCAACATGTGCCTATTTTAATGGGCTCTGGGTCTCTTTGGATTGTTCTGTTACTTACCACTTCTTGGAGAACTGCACTGAAAGATTTCACTTTATCTTAAAGTTTAGTAACAAAGTCTATTTTTTTTTTGTCGAAGAATCACTTCAAGTTGTGTAGCAGATGAATCATAGTCTCCTTCTCTAGTCATTTCTAAGAGGGCCTTTTCTATCTCCTATGCATCCAATAGAATCGTACCCAGTGGATTCCTGGAAAATTGTCCAGTGATCTTTTTCAATTTATTCTTCCATTTCTAACATCTGAGAGAAAGTTTCATGAAAAATGATTAAATGCAGAGAAAATTCTTCTTCATTTTCTTCACAAAGGATTTTTAGGTCATCTCTTTGAGGTGAACTCCCTACTGGATCTCTAAATCATCATTTTTGATTAGCAGAAGGGCTCTTACATGCCTTCTTTACCATCACCCTCACACCCTTCCAGAGTTTAAATTTAAAAGGGTAAATGCAAAGTCTTATACTTGGTTTAAAAAAAAGTCAACTTTGAAAGTAAATAACGGGGGAGGAATGATTTACAGCAATTCCTCTGGGGAAGAAAAACATATATGAATGTTTAATAATTGCAATCTCAAGTCAATGATATGATATGAAAACCAAAAATGTACATCTTATGTTGCAGTCAGAGAAATATAGTACTCAAGACCAGAACTAAGGAAGTTAAAATTCCATTGTATCCTACTCTGGCACATTTAGGGTCCACATTTTAATGATTTAAAAAATTCAATAAGGGGGCAGCTAGGTGGCATAGTGGATAGAGCACTGGCCTTGGAGTCAGAAGGACGTGAGTTCAAATGCAGCCTCAGATACTTTATAATTATTACCTGTGTGACCTTGGGCAAATCACAATCCCATTGATTTGCCAAAAACAAGGGAACAAATAAAAACTCAATAACACCAAGAGGAAGATAACCAGGAAGGTAGAAGATCTCAAGATAATCTGAAGACTATTTGAATTAATTGAGGATGCTTAACTCAAAGAATTGTAGATGAGTATAGTAAGTTCCCTTTTGTCCTTGAAGAGCTATTATGGGGAAGAAAGATTTTATTCTTGACCACAAATGGAAAGATTAGGAGCAATTAATGGAAGTTATAGAGAAGAAAATTTAGTCTTGATATAAACAAAACATTCTTAATAGAGCTTTATAAGCTGCCTTGGTAGTAAATGGTGTCCCCCTTATTAGAGGTCTCAAGCAGACAGATACTTTTTGGTTATATTTAAAAGGAATTTTTGTTCAAGAGCTCTTAGGTATCTTACAAGTTTTAAGATTATCTGAGTGAATTGGCCTAAATTGCAAGAAATTTTCTAACAAATCAGCTTTCCAGATGCCAATACCAGTCCATTGTGGAGAGGTAAACTACAGGAATGGGCATCACTTAACAGTCTTCATCTCAAGAACTTTCTACCTTACAGGGTGTGTGTGGGTGTGTGTGTGTGTGTGGGGGGGAGGTTGTGAGGCAATTAGGTTTAAGTAACTAGTCCAGGTCACTAGTAAGGGTCGAGTGTCTGAGACTGGATTTGAACTAAGGTCCTCCTGATTCAAAAGAGCTGGTGTGCTGTCTACTGCACCAGCTAGTTGCCCTTCCATCCTCCATTCCAATTAATTCTCAGTCTTCATTTCTCCCCCAAAGTGGTTCAATAAGGGAACAAGTCCCTTCACACTAGAATTATAATTACCATTTTAGAGCTGAATTTTTTCCATCAAGCTTCTTAATACATGGAACTTCTTTTGTCATATTATTAGCAAATTCTTACCTCCTCTTACTATAATTCCTTTCCTCTGTTCTCCTTTCCTATTCATCTCTTCTCCTTATGCCCCGTTTTTATCTTCCTTTCTCTTGCATTATGTTCCCTGGAACTCAAATTTTATTCTTAAAAAATTTCCCTCTACCTCAGTTTTTTTCCTTTTTACTCTTTCCATTTTCTGTTGTGATATAAAAATTATTGCAAAAGTGTCTTTTACCAACTAGGAGTATTGGAGAACTCCCCCTATGTAGATGAGTGTGCTGAATATAAATGTAAATGTAAATATAAATATAAATATAAACATACATATAAATATAAATATAAATATAAATATAAATATAAATGTCCCTTTCTGGGGATCATTGTTGACCTGCCTTTTTCCTCTTGCCATGCCCTGAAGATTATATTTGCCTCAGTGTTCTGGAACTACACTGGTTGTATCTTTTCCTCATTGCTCTTGTTTTCCATACACTACTTCTCCAGGTGTCTTGCTTTAAGCCTTTAGCTTCCCCTTGTCCTAGTACCATGATCAAAGACCCAATGCTTTATGCATTTTTAATGTTTGAAATTTAAAAAAAGCTTTAAGTTATTATAATTGCTGTTAAGACTTGGAACAAATGCTATATGTAGTTATTCACTGACCTCCATAAATTCTATTTTTTCTCATTTGGTTTAGTTTCTGACTCATACTCTTCCTTTTACTCATTCCTTGTCTTCATCCTTAGAGACTTCTATATTCATCTTGTTGTCCTTTAAACACCCTTAGTCTATCAGTTCAAAAACATTCTTATGCCCATGGCTTCCATTCCTCCTCAATCTCAGTTATTCATGAGTGAATATTTCTTGACTTGAATTGGGGATAATATCAATGAATATTTTTTTTGTATAAACCTGAAAGCATATATTAGCATTATAGTTATTGTCCTTAATTCTTACTATAAAGAAACCTTCACCAAACTCTCTTAATTAAATGCCTTCCCTCTTTTAATTATTTCCTATTTATTATATATATGTACATATACATATATATGCGTGTGTATAGATATATAGTTTGCTTTGTATATGTTTCTTTGCATGTTGCCTTCCTCCATTAGATTGTAAGCTCCTTGAGGGCAGGGACATCCTCTTGCATTTTTGTATCCTCAGTGCTTGGCATAGTGTCTGACTCATACTAAAATACTTAATAAATGTTTATTGATTGTTTGATTTTACAGAAATATATTGTCATGTTTGTAAGAAACATAAGTGATAAAATTGTCATTTCAGACATGATGATGATGATGATGTCTGTCCTCCATTCTCAAAAAAAAACCCCTCATGTCATCAGGGGAGATGATGCCATAACAAGCATATGAATTGGATTTGAGTGAGGGGGTGCTGTGCTAAGTCATCAACCTCACTTTCTCCTCTGGAGTTATCTGGGTCCAGTAGCTAGATATGCATCAGGACAACTGGAGATGTCCCTGGAATTCGAGGCAATCAGGGTTAAGTGACTTGCCTAAGGACACATTAACTGTAGGTGTCAAGTAACTGAGGCTGGATTTGAATTCCTGTCCTCCTGACTCCAAGTGCTCTGTCCACAGTGCTACCTAGCTGTGGTTTTCAGAGAATACATTTCCCAGAGAGAAGCAGCAAGAAATCATGGAATAAGTGGTAGGTTTGAAGGCAAAACATCAGAATTTCAATCCACTTTCTGATATTTAATAGCTGTATTATTCTAGGAGCCTCAGGCAACTGCTTAGTATATATTTAATAAAACATAGAGGAATTGTAGAGGGAATTTCCTTAGTTGATAAAAGCACAGTTCCTTCCAGTGTTCTGGTGGGAATCTTTTGAAGATTGAGTATTTTATCATATTTTATTTTATATTATTATATATCATATATTATTAATATTTTTATATTATTATATTATATTTACTTTATTTTTATTATAGGTACTTCTTCCTCTTCTACTGTACAACCTTTTTTCTTGTTCCTTTCTTATTTTCTGTTACTTTCTGCATTTGTGGGTCTCCCTCTCTCTCTCCAAGATGTCAAACTAACCAGTTTTAATTTTCTTTTTAAATGTATGGAAAAATATTGATGCAAAATTTTAGAATAAAATTCAGGCAAAAACCTACAGTAATCTATTAAAATATCATCTACTATCACTAGGTTGAATTTATGATAAATATGCAAGGTTTGTTCAACATAAAGAATAAATTAACAATTAGGCACATAACTTTTAATCATGAAAATGTTACATTTCTAAAATCAAATGTTGGTATTATTTGAAATGAGGAGATACTGACTTCCAAATAAAAACAAGTTCAAAACAAATGACTTCAATATTATCTTTACATTAACACATGACTTTTATTCTCTCACATGTCACAACTTTCATTCATTATTAATTAGAAATGTGTTCATTTTTGTGAGCCTAGTTCCTTTTTTTTGGACATGAATACTTTAAATCCCACTGGTCTGAATTTAATGCCTATCAGACCCACCTCCCACGACTGTTATGAGAATCAAATGACCTAATCACAGATGTTAAAGTATTCTGTAACTAAAAGGGAGTAGATTTGTTTGATTTGTCTCCAGAAGATACAAATTAGGACCATTATGCGTGGAAGTTTCAGAGAGATATAGTTTGGCTTGATACTAAGAAAAAAGATAATAACAATTAGAGCTGATCCAAAGTAAAATGAGCTATTATGAGAGATGATGAATTTTCTGTCAGCAGAGGTATTTCAAGTAGAGACCCTATGACTAGTTGTTGCAGATACTGGAGGGGACTTGATGTAGATGTTAGAGGGGGTATTTGTTCTTTACATGGACTGGGAGGGATAGTTTCTAAGATTCCTCCTAACTCTCAAATATGATGATTTTGTGATAATATATTTTATTTTTATTTTCAGTTGAATGCAAAGCTTTATTGCAAGCAATGGAGAAGATGGGAAAGAAGAGAACAGGAAAAAAAGATGCAAAATACAGCCCAGGCAGACCAAATAATATAGGGTATAACTAACGTAAGGGCAGCATACTGATATGCACAGAGACATGGATGCATTCACCAGAAAGATATGCTTCAGTGAGAAGGGGTCCTCCTGCCAAGGGGGAAGGTATGCTCCAGATCATTTTTCTTAGAGTGAGGTTCTTATACTTGTAGGAATTAAAATTGTCCAACCTACCTAAAATTGTCCAGTAAAAAGACAGGCAGAACTTTGAGATAATGGCAGTTTATTAAAAGGTCCATGTTCTCCTCTAATGAAGTGAACCTAAGATCTTCCTCATGATCTGAGATGATCCTTCCTTCCAGGGTCTTATTTTTATAAGATTTGATGTCAGATTTGATACCTGGACATTCTAAAGAGGCTATAAAAAGGAAAAATCTCTTTGGCTAATAGATTTTGCTTCACAAATAAAAAAGTGATATATCAGCCAGAAACAGTTTATCAGTGTGGTGACAGGACTGTAAGGGTCTTGAGCTGGGTGGAGCAAGAGGCATCTCAAACTGACTGATTTATAATAAAATGGCCACTTGATCATGTCGGGCAAGAGAGAATGGTTCAGTGGTATAAAATTAAATTGGGGGACTTTCCACATAATTGTGTAACCTCCACCACACTGGACTTGTTCACCATAACAAGGTAAAACAAGGATAGAGGGCCTCTAGTTAACTTCCTATGACTAATCAAATGGGTTTACAACTTGGAATTCACAGCTCTGGGGTGTAATACACAGAATTAAAATCACTACGCCTTTCAACCTGTTTCATACTGATTGGAAAAACATAGGGGTCCAAATAAATTACTTCTCACATGTTCTGATTTTGAATGGCTTTCCTGGAGTTAACCCAATTGTATATTAGAGGTCAAGGCAAAATAATATTTAAAAGAATTTGCTTTCAAGAAAAAAATAACTGTTGGTAGATAAAATACTATTTAAGATACAGATATATCAACCTTTGCAAAATATTTTTGAAAGCATTTTTCTTTTTTTGAATTTCTTTTGTTTTGTTTTTTTTTTAGATTTTTGCAAGGCAAATGGGGCTAAGTGGCTTACCCAAGGCCACACAGCTAGGCAATTACCAAGTGTCCGAGATTGGATTTGAACCCAGGCACTCCTGACTCCAAGGCATGTGCTTTACCCACTACACCACCTAGCCGCTCCTGAATTTTTTTCTTTAATTTATTTGCACATTACTAAAATATTTTTGTTTAAGAACAAACATAATAACCCTCCCCCACAAAAATATAAAACCTCATGAGAAATAAAGTAAGAGAAAATAAGTGTGTTTCAGTATGTGTTTTGATACCATCAACTCTGTTTTGGGTGGATCACTTTCTTATCCTAAGTCCATCATAGTAGTTACTTCCATATTTTTCCACAGTTGTTGTTGATTGTAATTCCCTCCATCCATTCCTCCCCACTACCATCTATTATATTTTCTCTTTCCTTTCACTCTGTCCCTTTCCAAAAATGTGCTGTGGGGCAGCCAAGTGGCACAGTGGACAAAGCACCAGCCCTGGGGTCAAGAGGCCCTAAGCTCATATCCCACTCCAGAGACCCAGCAACCATCCTGCCCCTTAGTCCCAGATAGACCACCCAATCCCAGCACCTTGCAAAAAAAGAAAAAAAGAAAATGTTTTATATCTGACTATCCTCTCCTTTGATCTACCTTCTCCTCTTTCACCCACAACCCCTCCCCTCCTCCTCTACCACTTCTCTCCTTTTTCTTCTGGACTTCTATACTCTATTGAGTGTGTATGCTGTTTCCTCTCTGAGCCATTTCTGATGAGAAGGAAGGCTCACTTATTCCCCCTTGCCTTCCCTCCTTCCATACCATTGCAAAAGTTACATGAAATAGCTTTTATATGAAATACCTTAGCCTATTCTACCTCTAGTTTCTCTTACTCTCAGTACATTTCCTTTCAGCCAATGACTCCATTTTAACCATATATCTTCAGATTCATCTCTCTTCTATGCCTTATCTAAATGTGCTCCTTCTACCTGCTCTATTAAATGAGAAGTTTCATATGAGTATTATCAGTATCATCTTTCCATGCAGGAATACATGCAGTTCATCATCATTAAGCCCCTTATAATTTACCTTCTCATCCATTCTCTATGCTTTGCCTGAGTCCTGTACTTGAAGGTCAAACTTTCTCTTCAGCTCTGGTCATTTCAACAGGAACATTTGAAATTTCCCTGTTTCACTGAAAGTCCATCTTTTCCTTTGGAAAAGGTTGTTCAGTTTTGCTGGGTAGTTGATTCTCAGTTGCATTCCAAGCTCTTTTGCCTTCCAGAATATTATTATTCTAAGCCCTGTGAGCCCTTAATGTAGTTGCTGATTAGTCCTATGTGATCCTTACTGCAGCACCATGATATTTGAATTGTGTCCTTTTGGCTGCTTGTAATATTTTCACTTTGACTTGGGAGTTCTGGAACTTGGCTATAATATTCCTAGGGGTTGTTTTTTTTTTTGGATCTCTTTCTGGGAGAGACTGATGGATTTTCTCAATTTCTATTTTTACCTTCTGTTTCTAGGATATCAGGGCAATTTTCCTGTAGAAACTCTTTAAAAATGAGGTCGTCTCTTTTCCTGATCATTATTTTCAGGTACTCCAATAATTTTTAAATTATCTTTTCTGGATCTGTTTTCCAGATCAGTTGTTTTTTCAATGAGATATTTCAAGTTTTCTTCTAATTTTTCATTCCTATGGTGTTGAAGTATTGTGTCTTTATTTCTCCCAAAGTCATCAGCTTTCTTTAGCTATATTCTACATCTGAAGGATTTGTTTTCCTCAGAGAGCTTTCTTATCTCTATTTCCATCTGGCCAATTTTGCATTTTAGAGTATTCTTCTCCTTAATACATTTTTGAACTGTTTATCCATTTGACCTAAGTTGGTTTTTAACATGTTATTTTCTTCAGCATTTTTTGCATCTCCTTGACTAAGATGCTGAGTTCATTTTTCATGTTTTTCCTGCATCTCTCTCTTACTTCTTTTCCCAATTTTTCTTCTGTCTCCCTTACTTGATTTTCAAAATCTTTTTTTTTGAGCTCTGTCAAAGCCTGAACCCAGCTTCTATATTTCTTGGAGTCTTTAAAGGCAGAAGCTTGGACTTTCTCATCTTCATATTGAGATTTTTATTCTCCATGGGACCTGTCTATGGTCAGGATCTTTTTTCCCCTATTTACTCATTTCCCCAGCCTGTGTTTGATTTTGGGGTGCTTCCTGAGTTTTTGAGTTTTATTGGGACACCACCACCCCACCACCACCCCCACAAGGAACTCAGTGTGTGTGTGAGGCTCTGCCTGCTCTCCTGGTCTGTGAATGACCACAAGCCTAGACTGCAACCAGGGTATGAATGTGGTCATAGCCCCAGAGTTTCAGGGACAGAGGACAGACATCGCCAGTCTCCCTCCACTCCCTTACCTTCCTTGAGCTGAGCACTCAGGGTGCAGCTGCCTGGGGGCTCCTGCTGGATTGCTCCATGGGCCTGCTTCCATATCTTGGGATCTGGGCTTCACTGAATGCTGGCCAGGCTGAGTGCTGGTTATGCTGAGGGCCTGGGTTGTGCTGAGTGCTGTGGCCATGCTGAGGGCCTGGGCTTCGTGCTCACTGTGGCAGAGGTTTCCCTGCTGATCTTCCAAGTTGTGCTTGGTGCTCCCTGGGGTGCAGGTCAGGAAACTGCTTCTGCTGCTGGTGCTCCTAGGCACTCAGGGGCTGTTTCTGGGAGGCTGAAGCTCCTTCCCTCTGCATAGTGCCACTCCTCCAATTCTGAGGAAAAGAGCTTCCCACTATTTTCCAGGTTACCTTGGGCTGGAGAATTGCCTCACTGGATTTTTCTTTGGGTTCTCTTTCTCCAAAATTTAGAGTCATAATTTTAAGGTTTTTGAAATATTTTGGAGAGAGCATCTAAGAGAGGCTCTTCTCCTGCCTCCATCTTGGCTCTGCCCCTCGTGATAATAAATTTTAAAGCAAACATGTTCAAGTATAAATTAAATCTTTCATTCCTATATTTTCACAAATTCTGTATTTTGCCCTCATGTTATACTAACTTGTCATTTCTCTTCTCCCTGTACTTTCTCAAGACTGGATGGAAGCCCATTTCTTTTATTGAATTATTTTAATTGCTATGCTTTTCTATTTCATATAACAGAAACAACTGAGCATTTAATGATAATATTGTTATATAACAGAAACATTTAATAATAATTGAAGTTTGAGAATATATAATAAGCTGGTAAAAAGTTTGCTTTTCTGTATAAATCAAAAGGAAATGCTGGACAAAAGAAATTCCTTTTGAATAACAATAGAAAATAAACTATTTTGGAATCCTCTTACCGAGAAAAATAGTAATCACAGGGAAAGAACTACTAAACATTTGTTATAGAAATATAGGAAAATTTAAATAAAGCAGTGAGTCGTAATTGATAGAGATCTGGCCTTGAATTCAGGAAAAGCAGAATTCAAGTCCCAACTTTGACAAATACTGACTGTCTGACTAGTCTAGTCATTTAACCTCTCATAGTTCTAGGAAACTTTCTAAGACTAAGAGTTACAAACAAGGTATTGGGTATTTCATATATGAATGAAATCATAAATCAAGTCTATTCAAATTAAATAGACATTAATTGCTTATGGTCTATTTATGCTTATGTTTAACAAAATAAGAGGACTATCTAGTCTAATTTCTAGATTTATTGTCATATCAAACTAAAAAAAGAATTAGTTCATAGAATTAGATAAAATAAAAAGTTAAAAAAGAAAAAAGAAACAGGTTGAAAATATCATATCTGAAAACTGTATTATAAAGCACTAATCATCAAAGTTGGATAATTCTTTCTGTAGCATAGATATCAAAATTTTATCAAAAAATTTACTGCCAAAATTTTCCTGTTCAATTGCTTAGAACTGATTATGAAGTAGAAAAGCTGATCAATGGAGCAGATTAAATACATAAGAATTAGAAACAATTGAATATAGTGTCTGATAAAACCAAGTACTCCAACTAGTAGGGTAAAGATTCACTATTAAAAAATTGGGAAAATTGAAAAGCAGTCCAAGGAGAAATTAAGTTTGACCAATATATCATTATATACATAGTGAGCTCAAATAGATATCAATGTATATGACACAGAGATAGGTAAAATTACATTATGAACAGAATAGAAGGAAAGGAGATAAGCTTCATAATATTTGGTAACAGCAAAATTCTTAATCAAATAGGAAATAATGAAGCATATAGGCCATGAATGGACAATTCTGATTCCACAAAGTTGAAAAGTTTCTACACCAATAAAATCAATGTAATCAGGAATAAAAATGAAAGTTATTAACTGGGTAGAATAATTTATTTTGAATGAAAATTTCTCTGATAAAGCTTTAATGCCTTTCATAGCTAAAGAATTTATACAAATACCAATATTTATTCTCCAAAAGAAAACTGGACAAAGAATATGAATAGGTAACTTTTAAAGGAAGAATACAAGTTATTAACAACTACAAGAAAAAAAGCAACAAATCACAAACAATAAGAAAAATGCAATAAAAAGCAAACTCTTAGTTTCTATCTCATGTTCACTGGATTGTCAAAGAAGACATAGTGAAAAAGACAATTGTTTGAGAAAAGACACATCCCATATTGTATTATTATTAGTACTATAAATTTATTCCATTATTATGTTGAAAAAACAAATTGAATTATATCAAAAAATTTCTATTATATTATTTGATCTGACTAAGCCACTACTAGTCATTTACCCCTAACATGCTAGTGGTAATTAAAAAAAAGAGGAAAAGAAAGAAAAGAGTAATAATTAAACAGTTTTTAAAAATACACAAAATCTGGGAGAAAGAGTTCATCTGGGACACAGACAATTATGGCAGAGGGAGTCCCACGTTTACCTCATCTTAATTAATATAATTAATATAAAGGTATGATGATGTTTAAATGTAGGGAAAAAGATGATTTATACCCTATGATATCTTTTTGAAGTCTGAACTTCTTTAGGTTTAGAAGGGAACCACTAATTGGTAATTAAACTGGTATACAATCTCTCTCTGGAAATTCCAAAGAACTAAGCAAATTTCAGCAATGAATTTGCCAAGAGAACCAAGTTTGAGAGATGATAATTCTAGTTGTAAAGTTGGAACCAAGCCCCTAAGAGGGATTCGCTCTTGGAGGAAGAGAGAGTTTTTACTATCTCTTTCCCCTCCCACTCCCCTCATGTCATTTGTGAGACTAGACAAATAGCTGACATTGCATCCAGAGAGAATGAACAAGTAAGAGAAATACATCCATTTTGGAAGCAAGGTGACACCAAAACAAACAAATATGGAAAGGAACTCACCTAGAAGGGAGGCAGCTTCAAGAAGAATTATGGCTATGGGTTCAAGAAAAGATCTTCAGTCATAAAGCTAGCGGTTGTGAATCCTCTTCACATTTCTCACCACCCTCCTCTAAGTTTGAGCCCATTTTTCCTATGGATCTGTTTGTATTTATGCGAGAATGATCCCTGAGATTTTAGGAAGAATATTTTTACCATATATTCTTACTATTCCATTTTAGTTAGTTTTAAAAAAACCTAATTGTCTTTTTAAGTAATTGTTAGTGAGAAGCATAATGGTTGAATATTGAGCAATAGTCATATAAACTCATTTCCTCAGGATTATCCCTAGAGTCTTAAATAATAAGCAATCTTCCATCCTTCTGGGAATCTAAGCCTTGAAAGTAAGTTGCAGGATGAGGTGTGGTATGATCCCAGAAGAAATGCTATGGTACTTCTCTTATTAGACAACCCAGAAAATCAAGAGGAGGGTCATAGACTGGGTAAGAGCTTTCATACCAGCATTCCAAATAAAATTGCAAATTTTTCTTTTATCACCTCTACCTGCTCAGCACTCCCTTTCCTTTATGGCTTAACAAATTACTCCTATTCACTTTTTTAACACCTACTCTTTGAGATTATTTTCCATTTTATTCCATATGGATCTTGTGGGCACATGGTTATTCACATGTTGTCTCACCCATTAGAACATGAGTTCCATAATAATATTATTTTCCTCTCTAATTAGCACAGTAACAATTAACACATGGGTCTGCATATAGTAAAAATAGACTCACTCTCCTAATCCTTCTCATTTACAAACATGTGCTTTAGACCCAGGCTCTAGAGATGAATAGGTGGTGCAGTTGCTAAACCACTGGGCCTGGAGTCAATCTGAGTCAAGCTCCTCTTCCTTACAGGGCATCTTATCCTATATTCTTTCTCACCATTCTCCATAATAGCAGTTAGCATAATATAGAGGAAAGAACACTGAATTTAAGAGTCAAGGAACTTTGATTTGAAGTAGCCCAGTTGCTTTCTAGCTTTTGGCAATGCTGTTGTGCAGTCTTTTCAGTTGTATCCTAAACTTAATGACCCAATTTGGCATTTTCTTGGCAAAGATACTGAAATGGTATGTCATTTACTTCTCCAGTTCATTGAACAGATGCAAAAACAGAGGCTAACAGGGCTACACAGAGTCACACAGGTAGTAAGTATCTGAGGTCAGATGTGAATAAAGGAAGATAAGTCTTTTTGGCTTCAGATCTAGTGTTCTGTACACTGAACTACCTAACTGCCCCAACTTTTAGAAACAGCCTGGGGTAATATATATATTAAGCCAAGGACTGTACTAAGTGGTGGTGATACAAAGAAATCAAAAAAGACAGTACCCTCTCTCAAGAAGCTCACCTTCTAATGGAGGAGAAACCATGTAAAAACTACATGCAAATAAGCTACCTACATGGCGAAATTAGAGATAAACAGTAAAAGAAAGACATTAAAACTGAGAGGGACTGAGAAAGACTTCCTGACTTGAAGGAGTCCTGAGAAACTAGCATGCATAAATGAAGAGAAAGAACTTTCTAGGTATAGGAGACAGGCAGTGACCCTCCTAGAGTCAGGAGATGGAATGACTTGTTCAAGGGGCAGCAAGGAGGCCAGCATTTCTGGATCATAGAATATGCACACATAGGGGGAGTGATATGGTCATATCTCTGCTTTTTAGTTAAGTGTAAGGTGGAACAGAGCGGGGAGAGATGTGGCAGTCAGACTCATCTGGCAAATGTAAAAGTCAGGTAAAAGGTGATTAAAAAACTCAGTACCAAGGTGATCTCAATATCAGAAAAGTGAAGGAGGCATATGCAAGAGATGTTGTTATTGAAATAAAATTGAGAGACTTTTTTGCAATAGATTAGCTATGAAGAATGTTAAAGATTGAGGAGTTGAGAATGACACTTAGGCTATGAATCTGAGTGACTGGGAAGATGGTGTGATCTCCAGTAAAAGGAAATTTAGAAGAGGTGAGGGTGTGTGAGGAAAGAAAATGATTTCATGTTTCAGTGTCTAGGGGACTTCCAGTTTTAGAAGTTTAATAAATAGTTGGAGGTATAAAAATGGAGATCAGCAGAGAGATATATACAGATTAACTAGTAGATGTGAGAATCCCTATTATAAAGATATAATTGAATCCATGGAAGTCATTGAGATAACCAAATAAAATAGTATAGAGGAAGAAGAGATGAAGACTCAGGACAGTATCCTGAAGAACCCCAGTAGTTAACAAGTGTGACCTGGATGATGATCTAGCAAAAGAGACTGAGGAGTGGGTAAATAAATCTGGAAACCTGGAGGGAGTGTTGTCACTTAAACCTAGAAAAATGAGAATATTAAGAAGAAGAGGATAATCAACTGTGTCAAAGGCTGCAGAGACATCAATAAAGTTGAGGCCTGGAAAAAAGGTCATTAGATTTTGGCATGTCAGAGATTATTATTAGTACTTTGGAGAGAACAATGTTGGTTGAATGATTAGTTCAGAAGTTAGACTATAAAGACTTAAGAAGAAAGTAAGAGGAAAGAAAGTGGAGGCATGCACTTTATTTGTTTTTGTTTTTGTTTTTTAGTTTTTGCAAGGGAAATGGGGTTAAGTGGCTTGTCCAAGGCCACACAGCTAGGTAATTATTAAGTGTCTGAGGCCGGATTTGAACTCAGGTACTCCTGACTCCAGGGCCAGTGCTCTATCCACTGCGCCACCTAGCCACCCCGTGTATACACTTTAAATAGGCTTCTAAAGAAGTTTAGCTACGAAAAGGGTAGAGAGTTATAGAATGATAACTAGCAGGAATGGATGGATCAAGTGAAGATATTTTGAAAATTGAGTAGGCATGGGCATGTAGGCAGTAGGGAAGAAGCTTGTAGATAAAGAGAGATTGAAGGTAAGTGAAAGAATGTGGATGGTTGAAAGAATAATCTTTTGAAGAAGATGCATTGGAATCAATCGTACATAGAAAAGTTTGTCTTAATAAGGGGAAAAGCCCCTTCATTATGAAATGTGGGTGAAGGAAGAAATAGTGGCAGAAGGCATTGGAGGAGATAGAACTTGTGAATGATCTTAGTATTTTAAATAAAATAAAAGGCAAGGAAAGAGTAATGATGCAAAGTCTAAGGAGGGAATTAAAAAAAAAAGCTTGGAAGAGCCACTATGGTGAGTGGGATAGTAAATTAGAGAGTATTAAAAAGATTATTTTGGCATAATGAAAGCCTACTGGAGGTCATGTAACATAAATTTTTAGTGGAGTCATTCAGGACAGTTTCATGATTTTCTTCAGTTTTATACAGCAGAGGATGTATAAAAGTGAAGGCAATAGTAGATGATGGGAGTAATCCAAGGACTGAGGCTTGGCAGGGCAAGATTGGCTATAAGATTAAGATACAAGAGATTCAAAGGAAGAGGATAGCATAGAGTGGAACTGGTTCACCAAGAAGTCAAGATGGTGAAGAGAAGAGAGTAACTAATGTAGTTAGTAGGAAAGAATTGAGGGGTTGATGGACTGTGATTGAAGAACAGTTTTTGCAGTTACAAGGTAGAGTGCAAATTATATAGCATCTAAATGGAATTAAAATAGAGTATGATCAGGTAAGGGAATTTAAGAATTCCTTA
The DNA here is from genome assembly GCF_037893015.1 of Macrotis lagotis. Lineage (NCBI taxonomy): Eukaryota > Metazoa > Chordata > Mammalia > Peramelemorphia > Peramelidae > Macrotis > Macrotis lagotis. The sequence goes on along the minus strand of NC_133659.1, from coordinate 214,235,335 downwards.
AAATGTTTGTAGTACTTTTGTGAATGTTAGCATGAACAAGGTTGTGACCATATCTATGGTTGATGTGAGTTGGTGGAGTAAGGCATATGAAACAAATAAACTCAAGAACTATGGAGAAGAGCACTGGTAAGACACTCTGGGGATGCTTCCCTAGTCATCTATTACTAAGTTTGTGCAGTTAGCTTTGTTCAGAACACTTAAATTGTGACTGATAGCCCTTACTTGTTAAAAAGAGTTTAAAAAGAAAGAGTACTTTTAATAATTAGCTAAAATTCAAAACAGTGGCTTCTCAGTGTTCTATCACCTATTCCTTTCAAAAGGCCTTATGTGACAAGGATCTATCCCTTTACCCTTAGCTGACCTTATCTTATAAAGTTGTTTTGAAAGTATCTTTCATACTGTTTGCTCAAGATACTAAGGTTGCTAGTTATGATTCTTAAGATTAGACAATGAATGAAACTCTTTTATGTTCCATAAAATTAATGAAATTCATTCATTCATTCATTCATGAAATTGGGTCTATCTCACCAAATCTGGAAGTACAGCGGTTATTCATGGACCTGATCCTACTGCTTTAATCTACTCCATTTTTAACTTTTTCCAGTCCACTCTTCCTCAGATAGCCTGGCAGCCCCTTACTCCTGAAGAATCACTCTTTTGGTGTTGGATTTAGCATGGACACCAGACCATGTTTAGCCTTTCTACAACTCAAAGCAGTTTAACAAGCTCAGCCTCCCCTCTCAGCCTAAGTCAGTAGGATTTAACTTCTACCATGAGTACTCAACATATTTCACAATTGAATCACAGATTACCTATATAGAGCCCTGGTACATCTTTAAAAAGGAGGGGCTCTATTTATCACATACTAGACAAAGCATATGAAGTGGGAAGAATGTCATAATGTGCTTGACTTCCCACCCTTGAATCCCTTTGAACTCTATATCTGAGTTGTATCACCTAAATCAGGGGTGAAGTACCTTTCTCCTGCCAAGGGCCATTTGAATATTTATGACCTCATTCGTGGTCTATATTTGTCCAAACATTTAATTATTTCAACCCTAAAATGTTCCTGGTAGCACCAGACCAAATGATATCAGGGGTCTTATAGAGCTTTGGGAGCTGGACATTCCCAACCTTGTTTTATATGCTCGTCTCTTTAGACTCTGAGGCTATTTCCTAATCAGGCATTCAAGTTCTCTTAGACCCGTGTATGAATTGTCTGGGGTGCTCAGTGAGGACTCACACTTCTGGTAAGAGAGCTTGCTGCATCCTTATCATTGCTACTCAACCACCTTTGATATCTACCTGTCACCCACCTCTCATCAATGGCTCCAAGAAGTTGTAACTTTAGACTCACTTCCATGAAATCATCTCAGAAGACAGGTTAAGCCAGCTGGAGGGTAACTGACAGATCCATTGGTGAGTTAGGGGATATTTACCCCAAGAATGTGAAGACTTCTCTTAGTGGAATGGGCAGATGAGAACAATTTGTTCCAATGATCAGGAAGGCAGTCAAAGCAGGCATTGTGGAGTGCTTAGAGATTGGTCAGACACCAAAGGCACCAATGTTCCCACTGCAAACTAGAACATTGCCAGACATCTTGACTTTTGTCTTGTCATTGGACTTCAATGAAGAGAGAGTAGGATTAACTTTCTGCAACTCTGCCTCACTTAAATTCAATTTATGTATGAGTCAAGCAAGCTATCACCTGTGATGTCTTTGATTTTCTTTGAAAACAAAGGATGAACAACAACAGGCCAGTAGTAAGTATCCATAGCCTGAACATCCAGTCAACCTTGATAACGGCTCTGCTCTGACCTCATATTCTAATAATAATAACTCATTTATATAGTGCTTTCTTGGTTCATAGATTTAGAGCTAGAAAAACCTTAGAAATCATTTAATCCAATCTCCTCATTTTACAAGTGGGAAAACTCAGGTCAACTTAGGTGACTTGCCCAAGATCACATAAATGGTTAGCATCAAAGACTCCTCTTATTCCAGTTAGGAATCTTTCCACTATATCATTTTCAGAATGGGGAAATTGAGAACTGGTTAATACCAGAGTCAGGACTATGATTCTACCAAATCTAGGTCTTGATTTTTAGCCTAATATTCTTTTTTACTAAACCACTATGACCAGTAAGGAAGGAAAAAGCATTTATTAAATGCTTATTATATGCCAGACACAGTGCTAAGTATTTTACAAATAATTAACATTATCCTCACAACAACCTTAGGGAGATAGGTGTTATTATTTCCATTTTACAATTAGAAAACTGAGGTAGTTAGAAGTTCGAGTGACTTGCCTAGGATCACAAAGCTTATGTGTCTGAAGTTGAATTTGAATTCAAGTCATCCTGGGCCCAGGTTCAGCTATTTAATCTTCTGTTTGATTATATCGTTATCTAGCTTTCCAAACTAGGGTATTATCTCTTCATAGGCTCATTTCTCATTTCTGCTATCTTCTGTTTGAACCTTTCCTTTTCCTTTTTTTTGAGATACCTAAACATCAAGGTCTGTTTGCCTGGATAATACCCATTCCTAGTCCAACTGCCCCATTACTAAATGAACCCAGTTACTACTTTTATACAGCAGACCATTAGTTATGATGTTCAGCGAATTGTTTTCTGTTTTTTTCTATGATCAGTACAGGGAGCAGCTGTTACAGATGGTTGGCTGTACTGATCATTCCGGAGAGTGATCTCATGAAGACAAAACCCACATTTATTCCTCTGGCTCCCAGCTTCCTGGAATATGGGAGAAAGGGCCAAGTTCAAATTTGGAAGATGAAGAAAAATACACAAAGAGTGAGGACAACAGCACAATTTTTAAACAATAAAAAGTAAATAGCCAAGTCAAAGATGAACAGATTGGCAAAAGGAAAAGATGAATGGGATGGGAAAAAAATGAAGCCACTCTAAAAGCCTTGGTGGAGAGTGATTTATATGAGAAAGTTTCAGCTAAGGGTTTAGCAAATGGTGTTTTCTATAAATAACTAAACCCATTCTCTACCTGATGTACAATATGATAGAATAAGTGGAACAAAAATGATAGAAGCTGATATTTCCCTCATATTTGTCTTTAGTTTTCTCATTGCTGTTCAGTCATTTTTCAGTTGTGTCCAACTCTTTATCATCCCATTTGGGATTTTCTTGGCAAATGTATTGAAGTGGCTTGCCATTTCCTTCATGTCTTCATGTTGCTTGAAAATTCTTTTTAGCCCAGTAAAGTTTAGCAGGATCATTTCCTTTGGTATACTAATTCTTGGTTTATATTTGAACATATTTCAGGAGATGTATATGCTATCAAAAAATTTTAATTTAGCTCAAAAAAATTTAAGATGTTTTCATTTACTTGTATGTGCTCTATAAATAGATTAGTGTAGTTTTTGAGTTTTGAATGCCCTTGCTATGTCTCTTTGGAATGTTAGATATTTTACTCTTCCTGTCCTGCCAAACAACTTGGCAAAAAGTTAGAATCCTAAGAACGTGCATTTGAAAACAGTTCAAGTTTTTAACATTGAATCAAAATCCAGACCTTAGAAATCAAGAATCAGTTGTGTTTTCAAATCCAAAGTAATAATTTTTGAATAAAAATCATTGCTTTATATACATACATATATAAGTATTTGTATACATACATGTATGTATATATGTATATATAGGTATGTGTATGTACATAGTATGTAAATATACATATATATACTTTCTTTGCAATTTTAATGGTTTTAGGAAACTTATACTTTGAAGATTCTCTATTTCTCATAGGTTACAATATTACAGGGATGATGGTTCACTGTGGATTCAGGATTCAACTGGGCCCCTGTTATTTTTCTGGACATATAAGAAATCTTAAGGATCATTTGAATAAATGCCTCATTGTTATAAGGAGTACCTAGAGAAGGCACACTTGGCAAGGCTCATACAAACTAAGAATCTAAGTCAGAATTTGATTCATTTTTGGAATCTAATTGCAGTTACTTTTCTAAGTACCATGCTATTCCTCTAATTACTTTCTGAGATTACTTCATAAGAGATGACTATTTTATTGGTAAATATTGGAACAGTGGGAAAAGGACGGATCCTGAAGTCAAGGGAACTGAGCCCAATTGCTTTCTCTGGTGTTTACTACCTGGTTGACTATAATCAAGTAATTTAATGGTCTTAGATTCTTAATTTTAGAGTGAGGGGTTTGGACAAGATGATTTTGGTTGTTTTCTCCAGTTTGGATCTATGTTTTATTATCTTTCTTCCCATAAACTGTATAGTAACTCTTTGTATACTTCTTTCTGTCTCAGAGGAAGAGATATCCATTCTTTTTTTAAAAGTCTCTTCCCCCTCATCTGTGCTGTTTATCCCACTTTATTTCATGTTCCTCTCCCACCCATCCCCATCTACTAGGAGACCTAACTGCACTGGTTTTACCCTGTCAAATCAACATTTTTGGTATTTTCTTGTCCATTAGTCTTTATTATTCACTTTAATAGATTCACAGGTATTATCATTTACCCAGGGAAAATAATGATTTGTCTCTACATGGCATAGTGGTCCATATATAAGCTCTGAAATCACAAAAGAATTGAATTCAAGTTTCACCTTTGATGTTTTTTTACCTGTATGATCTTGGGCAAGTCAATTAATATGCCCAGGCCTTAGATTTTTCATCCATCAAATGAGAGAGTGACACTAGGGGGTCTTTGAGGTCTTTTCCAATTGTAGGTTCACGATGCATCTTCTAATTCTCTTACCACTCCAATATTCATAAACATATGATCTATATCTGTTGACTTCACTTCCTCACTACTTATTCATAACCTTTTGTAATTTGGTCTTAATTTTCTCAAATTTATTTATTTTACTGAGTTATCAATGAGAATCAAAATTTTCCTAGTTGCCCTCTCTGATGGGTTAGAGTTTTTCAGACCATAGAAAAACAAGGAATATGGTATCATGGAATGAAAACTGGGATTCAAAGATACAAAATAGGATTCAAATTTTGATTTCTGACATGATTTATTTCTGAGGTCAAATCATTTTTTGAGTCTCCATTTTCTTCTTTATAGAATAGAGATAATACTTTACATATTTCATTAATGTATTGTGAGGGTGAAGCACTAGATAAATATGAATTATCATTTCTTATCTTTTCAATTGCCTTTGACATGTGTAATCACCTACATTTCCTAATTTTTATTTTTATAAATTTGTCTTTCTATCCATTTCTCTTATACTTTTTTTTCTGACATCCCTTAACTACAGAAGAAAATTGACATTAGTTACCGAGGAACAAGGACAGTGGGAAAAATAGCAGAAGAGTGGAAATAGTCAAGTGTTTTTATTTTTAAAAGAAGGTGGATTCAAAAACTAGAGACTACTAAACAATGTCAACAACTGATAAAATTAAGGAAAAAGAGTTGTTTAAGATAAAGTCAACTAGCATTTATTGAGCACCATGTTCCAAGCACTTCCAATGTGTTGAGGATATAAAACAAAACAAAACCAATCTGTACCCTTAAGGAACTCCTAATCTAATTAGGGGAGACAACATGCAAACAATTACGTGTATATAGATGTAACATATATAAGGAAAAAAAGCATATATAAACAGATAGTAGCTCAAATTGGTCATCCTATGGGTTAGTTACCCCTACTATTGTTCACAATTCTCTGCTTTTGTGTTTACCATTAACATTCAGTTGGTAGACTTAATTAGCTTTTCACCAAAGCATTTCATAAGATAGTAAGAATGGTTGGCACAAAATATTTTGTGATGCACACTCCTACAAATGTGCATAGCATACAAAAGATGAATGGAATCACATTTAACAGTATAAAGTTTGGTAAAGTGTAACTCACAACATATGATTACTGATGAGCCTGGAACACATTAAATTTTAGCTTAGTTAATAGAGACTGTTTCTTTCCTACTCTATCATACTCTCTGAAGCTACATTCTCTCTTCAGTGATTGTCTCTCTGACACTATTTCTACCATTTTTTTAAAAGAAAGATTTTTATTTGTTTTGAGTTTTACAATTTTTCGCCTATTCTTGCTTTCCCCCCTCCCCGCTTCCCCCCACAGAAGGCAGTCTGTTAGTCTTTACATTGTTTCCATGACATACATTGATCTCAGTTGAATATGATGAGAGAGAACTCATGTCCCTAAGGAATAAAAATAAAGTGTAAGAGATAGCAAAATTACATAATAAGATAACAGGTTTTTTTCCTAAATTGAAGGTCATAGTCTTTTGTCTTTGTTCAAACTACACAATTTTTTCTCTGGATACAGATGGTATTCTCCATTACAGATAGCCCAAAATTGATCCTGATTGTTATACTGATGGAATGAGCAAATCCATCAAGGTTGAATCATCACCCCCATGTTGCTGTTAGGGTGTAAAATGTTTTTCTGGTTCTACTTATCTCGCTCAGTATCAGTTCATGCAAATCCTTCCAGGCTTCCTTGAATTCCCGTCCCTCTTAGTTTCTAATAGAAAAATAGTGTTCCATGACATACACATACCACACAGTTTGTTAAGCCATTCCCCAATTGAAGGACATCAGCTTAATTTCTAATTCTTTGCCACCACAAACAGGGCTGCTATGATGTAAAAACAAGTGATTTTTTTTTTTTTTTTAGGTTTTTGCAAGGCAAGTGGGGTTAAGTGGCTTGCCCAAGGCCACACAGCTAGGTAATTATTAAGTGTCGGAGATCGGATTTGAACCCAGGTATTCCTGACTCCAGGGCCGGTGCTTTATCCACTGCCCACCTAGCTACCCCTAACAGGTGATGTTTTTACAAACTTTTTTCATGATCTCTTCAGGGTATAGATCCAGTAGTGGTATTATTGGATCAAAAGGTATGCACATTTTTGTAGCCCTTTGGGCATAATTCCAAATTGCTCTCCAGAAAGGTAGGATGAGTTTACAGTTCCACCAACAATGTATTAGTGTCCCTAGTTCCCCATCTACCATTTTTTTTGTGTGTCTTTGCTCTCAGTTAAATACATTTTCTTTTATTGGTGCAGTAGATCCAATGACAACAGGAAGAGGGAATGGAAGGGGAAAAGATGTCTTATTCTTTTGCCTCTTTCCCTAGCAGTCCTATGGTTAAAGGTTCACTTAGTCAAAATATTCTTGAACTTTCCCTCCTATACAGATGAATAAATTGCTTGCATAAACACAAGGGTACATGTGTTACATGTGTTTATATATGTATGCACATTTATATGTATGTAGGTATAATTCTCTCAACCAATAACAATGATACTCAAATGGTGTCATTGCTTTTACCATTGACCAAGGCTCTTTTACCTTGTCAAATTGACTAATAAGTTATTCATACATTATTATGGAGTTGCAGGAAAGTTTTTTTAATGTCCACTTAGTACTTTGTGATTACATTCTAGGTTGTCTAGGATGATATTAATCTTAAGTGTAAGAAAAATCCTTTTGGAAATGGATGTCATAGCAAAAGTGAATTTTTTAAAAAGTTTTTTTTAGAACTGGTGGCATTTGAATGCCTTCTTTATCTTTCTTGGGTTTTTTTCTGTTTTCTTTCACAGCATGCCTTACATTGATATGTATTTTGTATGTGTAACCTATGTCAAATTGCTTGCCTTTTCAATGAGGGATGGAGGGAAAGGAGGGAGAAAATTTGTAACTCAAAATTTAAAAAAAAGTTTATATTGTTTTTACATGTAATTGGGAAAAATATTTTTAAAAACTCTTTTAAGGGAAAAAGAAAGAAGAAAGAAGGAATATAGGACTTTGCCTAGGGGTAGATTGGACAATTGCAATGAAGAGAAAACAATTTTAGTGAACGTAATTGTACCTACCTCTGAATCCTTTGAAATCTTTTCAAATAAATGATGCACATCATACCTAACTGCTCTTTCAACTGTGAGAAACTCTATGGAGGAATTTCCCTTAGAGTTCCCCTAAATTTCTATCACTTCTACCCCAGTAACCATTTTTTAGCAAGAATCTGATTTATAATAGAATTTATCCTTGATGGTTCTTGCAATCTATGAAGAATGAAATTATGATAAAGAAGCAGAAAAGTTATTAGCTATTATGAGAGAGAGTGAGAGAGAAAGCAGATGTCATTATAATTGAATTCTCCCATCACTGTTATATTGTGCTTTTGTTACAGGCTTGGGTCTATTTTCCAAAACTTTCATTTACTTCCTCTTCCTAACTAGGTGGTCTAATGACAGAATCATTTGTTTTTCTCTCCATTGACCTACCAGATGTTCTTCATAGGGTGTGTTTCTTTTTGGTTCTGTATTTCTTCACATGTCTGTGTTTTCTTAATATCCCTTCCCCACTAACTCCTATTATCTGATTAAGGTATACCCATCTAGACCCATATTGCATTCATGATTTTCATCAAGTCTCAGGGATATCTTTAAGGTTAAATTTGCTTCTTTGTATTTAGACCACTGATTCTTGCTTGTTACCTAAACTCTGGGCATTTGTATTTAGAAGTCTGAGAGTTGAGATTTTCCTTTCTTGGATTTTGTCTTCTGGGAACCAAGGGTGTCTCAATATTAACTTTCTTTTTGCACTCATAATTGATTTACTGCTGGCACACACATACCTGTCCTCCTTCCTTCTTTTAGAGAGGTATCCATACCTTAGGCCCTCTATTTGATCTATTTGACTTTTATTCCTCCTAGTGAAAATCATAGTTCTTGGAATGTTTTGATAGTAAAGGGTTAAATATTTTTTTTTCTTGAAAGTTTCCTAAATTCTCTTTCCCATCCTCTAACCAAAAATATTGAATTGGCTTGAGAGATGAATAAAACTCTCAAATCAAGATATTATATGTGTCTAGGCCACTCTTCCTGCTTTAGAGGGTGGGCATGCGATAATCTGTCCTCCCCTTTTAAGAAGGCAGTTACAAAATAAATAGTTATTGTTCCATGTATATTATAGTTCTACTGATTGAATTCCATTCTGGACAGGAAATATCAAGGATCAGAATTGTGTGACATAGGGATAGACCACTGGGTTCTTAGCCAAAAGACCAGGTCTGCATTCTGATTCTGCCATTCATAAAATGTGTAATCTTAGACAAGTTGCTTCTCCTTTCTGGGACTCAATTTTCTTTTAAGGTTCCTTGCAACTTTAAACCAATGACCTGGAGAGAACTGAGTCAGATTCTAAGACAATAGAGAAGTTTCCTGCTATCTTTATGGCTTAAAAAGAGCAGTAAAAATTTTGCAGATGGTGTGGGTCAAGAAACTTCTGTATTCACTACTAGGTACAAGTTGAATCCCTTATATAACTCTTAGAAATTAGCCCAGAGGGGCAGCTAGGTGGCGCAGTGGATAGAGCACCAACCTTGGAGTCAGGAGTACCTAGGTTCAAATCCGACCCCAGACACTTAATAATTACCTATCTGTGTGGCCTTGGGCAAGCCACTTAACCCCATTGCCTTGAAAAAAAATCTAAAAAAAAAAAAAGAAATTAGTCCAGAAGATAGTCATACTATTAGAATAAAAGAACTTTGTTTTTTTTAATCTCAAGGTCAGAAATCCAATGTAGAGCAGGGAAAGAATCAACTCTTGCAAAAGACCCTGATCTTGTATATGTTTATGAACCTTTAGGGAATTCTTTGTGAATACTTTTTCACTCTTGAAAAAACATCTGGAAGGGTCTCCTATTTCCCTCCTGGGAAATGTGGAGATATTTTAACATATTATTTCAGAAAATAGAATAGATTATATTTTGTTTAGTTGCTGGAGGAAGGGAAGGAAGGACTTTCGGGGGTCATGGGGATGAGTTTACAGAAAAGAACAGCTGCACAGTTTAGGAAGAAGGGGAAAATTCAGGTTCATGAATAATGCGACTATTCTTGTTTGTTTTTCTTTTTTCTTTCTTCTTTTGCTACTGTAAAATATTCTATTTTCAAGGTAATAATTACTCATTATTAGAATTCTTAGCATTGTTCAATTGTATCTGACTCTTTATGACCCCATTTGGGATATTTTTAGCAAAATGGAGTTATTTGCCATTTCCTTCTCCAGATCATTTTATAGATAAGGAACTGAGGCAAATGGGGATAAGTGATTTGCCTAGGAAGACAGAACTAGTAAGTGTCTGAAGCCAGAGTTAAATACAGGAAGATGAGTCTTTTTCACTCTAGGCCCAGTATTTTAATCACTGCATCACTTAGTTGTCCATTTGAATTTAAATTCACCTATTTACTACCTGTATGAACTTAACCAAATCTTTTTGGGCCTCATATTCCTCACCTATAAAATAAAGAAGTGGGAGTAGGTGGTTTCTAAGATCTCTTTCATTACTAAATTCTATGGCCTCTTTTCTTTTTTTTTTCTGTTTCTCTTAAAACTTTCATGCTTGCATAGAAAGAACCATAACCATAACCATAACCATTCCTAGTTTTGCTGGTATATCTAGAATTTCTAGTGGAAATTTGAGAAATCTTAAAAGTTTCTAGGTAACATTGAGGGTAAAAGAATCATTCTGTCTTGCAGGTTTTTTAGTCAGGGGTTAATGAATTTAAAAAATATAATGTTAACATTTCAATATTTCTTTGAAATTCTACATATTATATTTTATGTATTTAAAAACATTATTATATGATGTCCAAAGGATTAAGGGATATAAGATATACAAGAAAAAGGTTAAAAGCTTCTGGTCTACAACCTCCATTAACTACAATTGATTTAAACTACTTGAAGTCATTTATTTCCTTTTTGTCATTGGATGCCTAGAAACTAGAATACTTTCTGGCATATGGAAGAAACTTAATAAAAGCTTGTTGAATTTCATTGATTTTTTTTTATAATACCAATGAAGGTTTGAGCCCCAAGTTACCTAGTATTGAGTTTGTGGTCTGATCATAAGAGAGAAGCATTGAGTTTGAATTTATATGGATACTTTTCCCCCAAATATGTATTTTCATAGATTCATAGAATTCCAGATTAATAGAATGTGAGAGGACTATGGGATCTCAAGAAAAATCTCTAGACCTCATATGGACTAAGTGAGAAAGTGTGCCAAGGTTTTCTTTAATTTTTCTTTAAACTATGAAAGAATTACTAGACTACACAAACAAATTAGAAAGACAAAGAACATAGACAGTTTTGGGGTGGAAATCCTTTAGAAATTTATAACAATATTGATTTGTTATAAAAATGTATAACATATTTAGCAATATGCATAATTTTTCATAATTGTTATTGGGTAAGAGTTTGAGTAGATATAAATGGCAAAGCACTTTAGCCAATGATGGCAATTATAATTCTACTTATATATAAACCACACATTTCTGAGGTCAAAGATGAGGTGTTAGTGAAGAAGAAGGCCGGTGGTCTTCCTTACACTGCTTTGAATTACAGAAACTCCAGAGATCAGAGTTTGGAGATAATTCAGAGGTCATGTAGTACAATTCAAATATTAATGGAAATTCATCTTGGCTAAGTGGTAAAGCATAATTTCTAATGATAGAGAACTCACTACCTATTTTACTTTGTGATATTCTACCCTTCTATTACCCATTCTTGTTCTATTGGTAAAGAGAATAGATTGTTATGATTAGGAAGATCTGAACTTTGAATTCTGCCAAAGACACTGAATCATTATGTAATCATGGGCAAGTCAATTAACCTCTCAGCCTCTGTTTCCTGTTCTGTAAAATGGGCAAAGATAGGATTGATACCTACTTCTCAAGGTTGTTGGAAAGACCAAATCAAATAGCATATGTAAGATGGTTTGTAAAGTTTAAAGTGCTATATGTATATATATATATATATATATATATATATATATATATATATATATATATATACTTAGCATTATTAACTATTATTATTATCATTATTATGTCTAGTTTCACCCTTTGAGTTCAAGGAAAACAAGTCTAACCTTTCCCTTCCTACAATAGTCCTCTACTAAATATCTGAAGTCATGTTTCTCTTTTGAGGCTTTTAGTCATCCTAAGTTAATTCTACCTCCCTTTCCTGAAGGAGGAATCTATTCCTATTTAGTTTCTCTCTCCATACTCTATCAGGATTGGTCTTGGGAATGGTGTTGTATCACCATAAGTCAAGTTAGCTCTAGGATCCAATACCTTAGCATGCTTGACATAGTCACCTGGGGCTAACCAGAATACTCAGGTTGAGAGTTATGAAAGATAAACAGAGGGTTGGCAACTGGGCAGTAGTAGACTCAACAACCTGTAGATCAGGAGTGGGGAACCTTTCTCCTGACAAGGGTCAAAATTTAAAAATCAGTCTACTATATTTAGGTAAACTTTAATTAATTCACCCCTTAAAAGCTTCTAGATTTATTGAATTTCGAGACCCACTTGAGTTGCCTTGGCAGCACAGAATCAAAAAATTTTGTGGGAACTGCCCAAGGACTGAATGTTCCATGTCCCTGCAGGAGATAGAAGTTCAAGGAAACTAATCAAATGAACAGCCCTACAGGTGCAGAACCAACTAAAGGAATTCACAAACTCTGGTGAGTAGACCCAGGAACCAAAAAAAAAAATCATTCCATCTGAAAAGATGGATAAAGTAATGGAAGTTAAGTCAGTGTGATGCATAAATAAGAATATAAGAAAAGCAGAATAAGAATATAAGAAAAGGAGTGGAATTTTATTATGCTGATTCTCAAGTATGTTTGGCTAACTGAAGCTAGTTAGTATTAGCCTGGTGAAAACCTGACTCATGGGAAGGATGACATAAAGACTTTTTTACATTCCTCAAATAAGAAATCAAAAAAGGAGTTTGAACTTCCCTAAGTGATTTAGCTATTTGGGACAAGATTCTCTTGACTCTGAACCTTTGGTTATCTTTGTATTTTGTAAATATCCTCTCACTTAGTTTGTTGTTAATTTCTTTAAAATGTAGTCTTCTAGTTTTTAAGTGTAGGTTATTGCAGACTAGTGTTTAAATTTGTTAACAGTTTGCTTAAAAATTTGTTCTCAGTTTGTTTAACTTTTTTGACATTGAAGGAGTTTGACTAGGTCTATATTATCTTTATGGGAATAAAGATTGCTATATATTTAAAATTGTTTTTCTACCTGATGTAATTTTTCTTTATTAGAAGTTTGGTCTGAACTCCATTGTGGTTTGGGGTTTTCTAAATCTGGGCTTAACATAATAAAAACTAGGTTTTAATCTCTATAATTTCTGCATTATAAAGATCTATTCAGCAAGTGTAACTTATCACATGAACTCAGTGGGAAAATATTTTTCCTATAACATAAGCGTAAGCAATAATTTTGATTTGAGTTGTTTTACTCACTGAATTTCACTGCTTTCTCTTGTATTTTGAACTCCATGAATTTTAAGAATGCCAAAAGAAGGTGCAAAAGTTGTACCTCTTGAAGAACACACTTTATGACTGTGAGAGACATTACAGCAGATACTGGGGTGGGGATGGGGAAGCAAGGATTTCTAAGAACATCAAACCAGCAATGAGACAGTTTTTTGCTTCCTATATCATCATAATTATTTCTATTATTGCTCTCTTTCCTTCCTGGAGAGCCATCCCATATAACAAATCATACATACACATATATTTTAGTTTTTGCAAGGTGATGGGCTTAAGTAGCTTGCCCAAGGCCACATAGCTAGGTAATTCTTAAATGTCAGAGGTTGGATTTGAACTCAGGTACTCCTGAATCCAGAGCCAGTGCTCTATCCACTGTGCCACCTAGCTGCCCCCCCAATCATATTTTTTAAAAGGAAAACTGAAAAATCCCAAAACATGTGAAATGTGTAATGCCTGTGGATCTCTCACCTTTACAAGGGGTGTCTTCTAATATTTTTTCAGTCAAGTTATTCTTGATGTATATGATTGTTTACTTTTGACTTTTTTGGCGTGTGGTTGTTCTTTCCATTTACATTGGTGTAACTTTTGTATATTATTTTTTTTTGGTTCTACTTCATTCTGGAACAGTTCATATAGATCTTTCCATGTTTCTCTGTTTTTATCACGAGCATCATTTCTTATAGCATAGTAACAGTTCTTTACATTCCTGAACCATATTTTGTCTAGCAATTCCTCAATCAGTGAACATCTACTTTATTTCTAATTCTTTCCTATCATAAACAATGCTACTATAAATATTTTGGTATATATCAAGACTTTTTTTTCCTCTTTCAATGGCTTCTTTGGAGCATAAGCCTAGGAACAGTTTGCTAAAGGAAGAGGAGTCATACATAATACACAATAGTGTAAGGTATCTCTGTTTTGTTTTTGTTTTTAGCCAAGCAGGTGAATTTATTTGTTTGTAATTGAAAGATAAACAATACAAAAATTAAATAATGTGTCACAGCATTCAGTGATCACAGCATTGCTTCATCAAGTGTTCTTCTTTTGGGTATTGCTATTTACCACGCACAATATATAAACAACAAGGAAAAGGGAAATTATCTCTCCTTTTAACCCAACAGAAAGTTTCCAGTTTAAATTGATTCTTCTTTCTTTACATGATTCTGATTAATGGATGTATCACTTTGCTCTTCATTCATGTTTGGAAATTTTAGTCATAATTTTGCATAAGTATAATGAACTGTAGAATGTTTGATTTGGTAGAATGAATTAAAATAGCAGAGTAACTTTCACAGGGATAGTGGGATATGTATGACCCATCTTTTAATTCTCTCATTCTGACTCCTTATGTCATACTACAATCCCAGGAGGGCAGAAACCTCCATTGAGGGTACTACTGGTTAGTGGAAGAGGGTTTTTACTCATGATCTTTACCTTCCATGCCATTCATAATCTGATTCCCATCTCTCCTTCCATATTGTTTCACATTCTTCTCCTTTGTCCTTGTTCCAAACTAGATGAACTTGACCATTGTTTGTGCTCTGCCTACTTGATGGAGTCCTCCTTGCCTAAAGCCTTTTGAAAACCTTCCATCCTTTAGCTTCATCTTTTTTTTTTTAATCTGTTTTGTTTTAAGTTGTTTTTTAGTCCTGGCTGACTTTCTATGACCCCACTTGGAGTTATTTCGGCAGAAATACTGGATTGGTTCTCCATTTCCTTTTCTAGCTCATTTTACAAATAAGAAACTGAGGCAAACAGAGTTAAGTAACTTGCTCAGGGTCATACATCTAATAAGTGACTGAGGTCATATTTTAACTCACAAAGTTGAGTCTTCCTGGCCAGCACTCTATCCACTATGGCACCTAGCTGTCCTGAGATGGGAATGGGAAGAGGGTATCTGTTAGGTACATCTAATTTCTCATGGCACAAGAAAGGGTGTGTTGCTTAATGAAGTTGCATGAGTTTAGATAATTCTTGTCGGTAATGAGGGTGAGAAATCCTTATCCCTCTTTCCCTCTCTCCTCCAAAGTGGGTAGTTTTTCTTTAAAAAGGATTGAGAGGGGTGGATAAAGCACCAGCCCTGGAGTCAGGAGTACCTGGGTTCAAATCCGGTCTCAGACACATAATAATTACCTAGCTGTGTGGCCTTGGGCAAGCCACTTAATCCCATTTGCCTTACAAAAAAAAACCTAAAAAAAAAAGAATTGAGACCATTTTTAATATTTGGTTGACTAAGAAGACTAAAGTTACAGACTCTAGCACTTACTTCTTCACAGTCATAATGTTTATCCTTCATTTTTCAAAGAAGACCATGACATCAGAGAAGTGATACCCCATGACAAGTACATGAATTGGCTTGAGTGAGGAGAATGCTATGCTAAGTCATAAATCTCACTTTTTTCTCCAGAACCATCTGGGTCCAGTGGCCAGATATGAATTAGGATGACTGGAGATGACCCTGGATGTGAGGCAATCAGGGTTAAGTGACTTGCCCAAGGTCACACAGCTAGTAAGAGTCAAGTGACTGAGGTCAGATTCTGATTCCAGTCCTCCTGACTCCAAGGTCAATGCTCTATGCACTGCACCATCTGGCTACCCTCCACAATCATAAATAACTCCAAGAAAACTGATTGGTTGGATTATGATGTAAAAAAAGTCACAGGAGTCCAAATGAGCTGAATTAACCTAACCTTTAATATCCTTCTCCTGCAATACCAAAGTTTGTTTTCTTTTGGCATTGTTGAATAATCCATGGTATTTGGGGATATGGATAAGTCTGCCAACTATATCCCAGTTAATTTGCTGAGGATAAGCAAGGGTAATGGATCAATTAAAAATATTTCCTCTATCACTCCTAAACTATGAATTGTGAATTGGAATTTTTTCCTTCCTCTTCCTCCTCTTCTCCTCTCCTCCCTTGAAAAAATTTTAAAATGTATTATTTATTTGTTTGTTTGTTCATTTATTTATTTATTCAGGAAGAACAAGGCATTTATTAATGAATCTGATGTGGTGTGTCCTAATGTTTCTTGTTGGCAGCTGTCACCTGTCTGGCAATTCTGTCCAGGTCTCTCTGTCCCTGAGGTGTCAACTTCTGGCCCCCATCCTGGTCCTTCTCCACCATTTTGAGACCTTCCAAGGCTTGTAGGACCTTCCAGGCCACACTCTTGGAGTCTCTGCTGAAGTGACTGGGCATGACCCCGTTGCTCTTGTGCCGCCTGTAGTTCTTGGCCATGGACCTGACCCTTGCCCCACCTCAGAGGTACAGATGGCAGGCAGTGGAGGCGGCCCAGGTGTAGAATCAGTTCTCATCATAGGGTGCCAGCTCCTTGTGTTTGGCCAGTTTGACCATGTTTACCCATCTGGACGAACTCCTGCTGGTTCATGTCCTTCCCTGTGACTCTGGGCATCATGCAGGATCTGTGCGGCCAGCCAGGGGAGCATTATTTATTTCTCTATCTATCTATCTATCTATCTATCTATCTATCTATCTATCTGTTCGTACTTTTGTTCATTCATTCATTCATTTATTTATTTGTTTGTTTATTCATTCATTCATTCAATCATTTGTTTATTTAGTTTTTTAGTTTTTTAGTTTTTGCTAGGCAATGGGGTTAATTAGCTTGCCCAAGGCCACACAGCTAGGTAATTATTAAGTGTCTGAGGCTGGATTTGAACCCAGGTACTTCTGACTCCAGGGCCCGTGCTCTATCCACTGTGCCACCTAGCTGCCCTAATATTATTTATTTTTAAACAACTTTTTCCTTTCCAAATTTTGAGTTTCAAATTTTCTTTCTCCCTTCTGTTCCTTCATCACAGAGGAGACAAGCAATATAATACCAATTATACATGTTAAATCATGTAAAACATTTCCATATTAGCCATATTTTTTAAAGAAGCAAAAAAAAATCAAGAGTAAGAAAATTATACTTTAACCTATACTTCAAGTTCATCAGTTCTCTTTTTGGAAGGAGATAACATTGTTTCATCGTGAGTTCTTTGGCATTGTCTTGATTAATTGTATTGATTAGAATAGCTCAGTCTTTCACAATTAATCATCATTGCAATATTGCTGTTATTGTTTAAAATGATCTCCTGGTTTTTCTTACTTCACTTTGCATCAGTTCATACAGATCTTGCATATATTTCTGAAACAACCACATTCATCATTTCAAATCACTCATCATACAATAGTTTTCCATCACAATCATATGTCAACACTTATTCAGCCATTCTGCAATTGTTTTAAAGCATTTTCTTTATGATGAAATAGCTTTTGTTTCTTCTTCTGAAAAATGTCAGTTTATATTTTTTGATGTTTTATCAATGGATAAATGGATCTTATTTTTTTATAAATTTGTCAATTCTGTACTAAGTATGTCTTTGAGAGATAAGGCTTTTATCAGAGAAACTTGGTATAAAATGTTTGGAGTAAATGAAAGTTTTGATGCTACTTCATTCTCTATAGTACATTTAGCAATAAATAGTTTCCCTGATCATTCTCTTTTAATTAGATCTCTTTATTGCTTTTGATTAGTCTGAATTCATAATTACTATCCATGCCTGTTTTTTACTTCAGCTAAAGTATATTAGATTCTTCTCTAGTCCTTTTTTTATCTTTGGGTCTTTATGTTTCAAGTGTGTCTCATAAACAACATATTGCTGGATTCTGGTTTCTAATTTATTCTGTTGTTTCTGCTTTATAGATGAACTCATCCCATTCACATTTACAGCTATCATTATTAACTGTGTATTTCCCTCATCCCATTTCTTCTATTCCTCCCCTAATTTTTACTGTCCCTCCTCAAAAATCTATTTTGCTTATAATTGACTCCCTTAATTCATCCTACCTTTTATAGTTTCCCTGTCACTCCTTTCTCTTCTCTCCTTCCCCTCCTATTTCCCTATTTGGTAAATTGCATTTCTCTACACATCTGATTGTATATGTGCATGTGTGTGTATGTGTGTGTGTGTTTCTATGTGTGATTCCTTCTTTGAAACAATTCTAATGAAGTTCAAGGATCACTTGCTGCTCACCTTACCCCCATTTCCCCTTTCATTTTAAAAGCTTTTTCTTATGCGCTACTTTTCTGTTTTCCTCATTCTACTTCTCCATTCTGCTTTCTCTTAGTTCATCCTGCTTTCTTACCCCTTCATTTTTGTTGGAGAGAATTCCACTATAATTAACTTTCAACCATATCTTTTATTTTATATAAACTTCTTTTCACTACCTCCAAAATGTTAAAGTTCTTAGGAATTATGTGTATCATCTTCTGATATAGGAATATAATCGGTTTGGCTTTATTGAATCCCTTCTATTACATGAAAATGTTTACCCTTTTATCTTTCTCTTGAGTATGTTAAATTTTTTATTCAGCTCTAATCTTTTTATCAGAAATGCTTGAAAGTCCTTTACATCTTTGAGATGGGAAGTCTCAAAGGAGTCTATGAATTGGACTCAAATACAAAATCTCATAGAAGAGCTTAAAAAAGAATTTAAAAAGCAAAAAAAGATAAAAAAGAAGTAAAATGGAAAAAAGAAATAAGAGCCATGCAGGAAAATTATGAAGAATTGGCCAAAGAAATCAACTCTTTTAAAAGTACAAGTAACCAACTGGAAAAAGAATGTAACTCTTCAAAAAATAAAATTGACCAACTGGAAAGGGAATACAACTCAGCAAAAGGGAAAATTAATCAATGGAAAGGGAAACATAAAAACCAACTGAAGAAAATAAAACCTTAAATATTAGAATTGGACAAATAGAAACTAATG